>NC_091432.1:40625619-41267692 GCF_964237555.1 Oryctolagus cuniculus
ATTATTACCAGCATTGTCCTTTTGTGAAATCAGGTATCGGAATACTTGCACTCATTAACACCTTTCTTTATAAAATGTGTAAAATTCTTCAATACTATTTAAAAAGGAGTGTTATTGCATGCAGATAATCATAATTTTGAGTTTGCCTCTGTAGATGACTAAAGCAAATTTCTTTCATTTATTTTTTTAAATGCCCTTTGATATTTCAAACAAAAAACCCTCTAATTTGATTGACTGATTTTAAGATCAGCCATAGTTTATCAGCAATCTTCAAAAGCACTTTCAACAGATCCATCATGTGGGTTCTAAAGGGAAGAGTCTGTGCCGTTGACTGTTTGAAATGCAGCACTCAAACCTTCCCAACATCCTATGACTCTGTTTAGAATAATCAAATTGATGAAATCATATTTCATGGTTGAGTTCAGAAAAAGATATTCATGTACATTAACCATTTAGAGGTCATTTAAATAACAAAATATTGTATTGTAAAAGATCTGAACAATTTTAAAACAATAAAGATTTGAACCTGTAAATGTGTGTGCCTTTTAAAGGAGGATACATTTTTAATATATTTGAGTGATTGCTGGGGAGTATGAAGAAATTGTTCTGAATAATATCAAAGAGAAACTTGTTTATTATGGAAATGTTTAACTGTATACCATGTAACAGGGTAAAACAGTGTTGTGTAGAATAGAAATGTGTAAACTAGATATTCAGAGACATTGTCATTGAACAAGGTATTTAAATGGGTTTATTGAATTGGATGAGACTTGTTTCAGTTTTGTTGCTAGCAAATAATAAAGTGATTCAAAAATATTTAATTTCTTCATAATAATAAGTTAAATATTTTTTTAATATATGTATCTACTAGTACAAAAATGGAATAAACATAGTGTATAGAAAACTGAATTTGACAACATATTAATGAATAAATGAACAAATGATTCCACATGTTTCTATTCAGTCCTTCTATGGCATTTTTATGCAGTGAATATTAAGATAATAAATTACTTTATATAAGCAGATTTGGTTGCTTCCAAATGAATCTTCCATTTAGGCCGTTTTGACTCCATTGCTCCCTCTCAGATTTAATACATGGTCATCGTACCATGGAATTGAAGTGGGTTGTGACACTTGATGTCAAATCTTCATCACATTAATGTTACTCTTTAAAGTTGAATGTTCTCATTGTAGTTTTTCTTAGGACATATTTTGTATCCATCCTGTCAGTGTTCATGTGCACCTATAAAATCAATTAAAAAACTGAACTACTTTCTTAGTTAAAAAAGAGAAATGAAACTTGAAACTTTCCACTCATCAAATGACATCTTAGTTTGGTTAGTGACTGTCAGTGTGCTGTAAGCTTTAGCATGAACATGTCTTTTTTTTGTATTTTTTTTCAACTTTTATTTAATAAATATAAATTTCCAACGTACAACTTTTGGATTATAGCGGGCTTTTCCCTCCACAACCTCCCTCCCACCCACAACCATCCCATCTCCACACCTTCTCCCATCCCATTCTTCATCAAGATTCATTTTCAATTATCTTTATATACAGAAGATCAACTTAGTGTATACTAAGTAAAGATTTCAACAGACTGCACCCACACAGACCCACAAAGTGTAGAATACTGTTTGAATAGTAGTTTTTACTGTTAATTCGCATAGTACAACACATTAAGGACAGAGATCCTACGTGGGGAGTAGGTGCACAGTGACTCCCGTTGTTGATTTAACAATTGAAACTCTTATTTATAACATCAGTTATCACCCTAGGCTCTTGTCATGAGCTGCCAAGGCCATGGAAGTCTCTTGAGTTCCCCAACTCAGATCTTATTTAGACAAGGCCCTAGTTAAAGTGGAAGTTCCCTCCTCCCTTCAGAGAAAGGTACCTACTTCTTTGATGACCCGATGAACATGTCTTAAGTGAAGATTGAATTTTCTCCTACTTTTACTTCCTCAGTTATTGTCTGTGTAATGTTATTTTCCAGGTTGTTCATTCAGATTCACATTATCATGACTCCAAATGACTGCCAAGCCAAGTTCTGACTGTGATTACACTTTGTTTCATGGATAGCCTATGCATTTTCCTTTGAAGATCTTTCCATGTTTTACCTTGTGCAATTATCTTGTAATTGTCATAGCATTAACATTTTCAAATCCTTTTCTGTGTTTTATTTTTTGAATTCACATTTTTCTCTGAAAACTCTTTTGGAACCATTAGCTCGTCTCACATCTGGTTACTCTCTATGTCTACTTACAATATTAGGACTGCTTTTAATATTTTTTAGAAAGCCATTGCTTTGTGGGTTCTCTTCTCTCTTGCTAGAGTTTATGGTCAAGTAATTTCTTAGGAAAGAATCAGAAATTTTCTGAGTCCCTTAAGTGTAATAGGGTCACACTTGATTGATAGTTGCATATAGATACAAGTTTTGGGGGGCTGGCTCTGCTCTCTTATTTCTGTAATATATATAATCATATCATTCCATCTTCCAAATAAGTAAGTGTTCTGAATTATTACCATGACTAGTCTTCTATCATATTTTCTCCTTTTTCAACTAAAATCATTGTTTCATTTTATCTATAATATTTCAAATGAAATGTCTCCATTGGACATATTTTTGAGAGCACAACATAGTATTGTTAACTATAGGAAACACTGTTGTATAGCAGATCTCTAGAGCTTACTCTCCTGCATTGGATGATTATGCCCACTGAATAGCAGTTCCCAATTTCTTCTACTATAAAGCCCTTGACAAGTAGATTTCTATTTTCTATTTATATAAACTTAACTATTTCACATACCTCACATATGTGGAATCATGTAGTTATTATCCTCCTCTAAGAAAATTACTTCACTTTGCATAATGTCCTCAAGATCAATCCATATTGTCACATATTGCTAGATTTCCTTCTTAAGATCTAATTTTTATTTATTTGAAAGTCTGAGAGAGAGAGAGAGAGAGAGAGGCAATTCCATCTGCTGCTTCACTAACCAAATGGACCACAAAAGCTGGGTAAGGAGTAAGGAGATTTCTTCGTGGTCTTCTGGAATGTTCCTGGTCTTCTGTCCTTACTTCCCACTACTGTTTGCAACTGGCACTCAAACTCCCTTGGCCTGCTTTCAGGTTCTCGCCTGCTTTTCTATGTAGTGTTCCTCCTGCTTGCAATCTTTCCTGTACGCTGAATCTCTTTAATATTAGCCATCTAAATATCTCAACTAAAAAATATCTCAGCTAAAAAAATTACCATCTTGGGGAAGTTTTCAGTCTCTTTAATTATGTTTCTCTGTGACATACACTTGCATTTTATTCTCTCATAATGTATAATTTCATGTTTCTTTGAGTATTGTTCATCTGTGCCACTAGAGAGAAATTAGACTCCATCGCTTTTTCTTTTGCATCATTCTATTCAGTACATACGTCTGCACCTGGAATACAGAACAATTTAATAAACAGCAAGTTGCAAAATTGAAGTAGAATGATATTTGAAAGCCTCATTACTCACCCTCCTTTATTGGCCTGTTGTCCAGATCATTAATTGATCCTGTGTATTAATGTTTAAAGTATTAAATTATAAATGTTGTCATATACTGGTTCCCCCAAGAAGCAGACTTTGCCATAAAATTCAGCATATAGGATTTTTATTAGGGAGTATTCTTGAATTAATCACCTTTAAATAAGACAAACCTAGTTGTGAGATACCTAATGATGATTTTGAGATACAACCCAGCCCTCTCTAAATGCAAAATGATCCATCAGAGTTGTTTTCAGGGGGGTTGAGAAGGGCATATTTTATCTTCCAACATCACTTAATCACTGGATTTGGAGTGTCTATTCAGAGTTATCAGAGAACCTCACTGTGAACTAGGATGCAATGTTAGCTTTGCTGCCACCAGGTTGTGTCTTCTGACAAGATTAACCCAAATTCTAAGTTTTACCTCACACTACATCACTCTCCACTAACTAGTTAGAACCTTACTGCGTCTGCTTTTGTTGTGATAATGGTTTTTGATAAGACAGTTTGGAAAATGTGTATATACTTGACTTTATCTATTGAAATTCAAAAGAAATGAACATCTATTATCTGTTTCCTACAAACAAACTCTGAAATTTATGTGTAAGAAAATTATGGGTAGTGCTTCTGGAACAAAATCTGTAAAGAGGGCAAGGAATTGGGAAGAGGCAGAGGATAAACTTAAGTGTGAAACAGACACCATAAACTCTCCAGCCATCCCTAAAGGTAATGTGTAGTTTGAGCACATAGGATTGTCACAAAATAAGGAGAAGGGGTTGTGCCTTTGGATTTACACATTTGCCAGTGTTTGGACTGGAGCCACCTCCTGAGATGGTACAATTCCTTGAGAGATAGCTCTTTGAGAATCCTATGCTGGCTTCCACATTGCCATATTCTAATCTACATAATACTCATTCTTTTCAAATGTACATGGGATTGCTATTTTCACTACTTAAAATGTTTTATTAACTTTCTTTAAAAACTCAAAGTAATAACCAAACCCCTTAATAGAGCTTATTTGTGATTTAGTCACACCCACTTGCTTCAATTCTTTAGTAACATTAAATTCTTCATAGTCAAGAGGTTTTTTAATCTACTATTATTGTGCCCAAAAGAATTTTGCAAAGCAACCTGTTATCTGGAGAGAATTTAATTGGACCATATTTTAGCCTACTTTTGCTGGACTGGTAAAATGGAGTGTCAAGTTGAGCTAAGATAGCAAATATCTTGTGGTTCTTAAATATTATGTTTTTATATACAATGGGTTTTGCAAAGAACACTTCTCTCATATTGAAATATAGTTAGAAAATATAGACTTGATTTTATTTTAATGAGTATACTCAATTGCATTCCTTTTGTTTAATTCAATAGAATACAGCATTAAATTTTGAATAAAAAAAGTTACAGTTAGGGCCAGCACTGTGACATAGCCAGTAAAGCTACTGCCTGCAGTGTTGGCACCCTTTATGGGCACTGATTCAAGTCCTGACTGCCCCACTTTTTATCCAGCTCGCTGCTAATGTTCCTGAGAAAAGCAGTGGAAGATGGCCCAAATACTTGGGCTCTTGCATCTACTTGGGAGATCCAGAAGAAGCTCCTGGCTCCTGGCTTTAGATTGGCCTAGTTTCAGTCATTGTGAGGCCATATAGAGGGTGAACCAGTGGATAGGAGATCTCTCTCTCTTTCTCCCTATGTCTCTCTCTCTGTAACTCTGCCTTTCCAATAAATAAATAATTTTTGTAGAAGTTATACCCATTGTCCCTTTACATCAGAGTTAGGAATTAACTTTTCTAATGAATTTTCCCTTATGGTGCTGTAATAATATATTTCATATTTGTTGAATTGGTGGTTGTTTTGTTATTACTTTATAGAAATAAATTTATTTCTTCTACAAAAATGTTATTTTCCTAAATGTTCTTTTTAGATTATTCACACTGTTTGCATCTAAACTCAATCTACTTGTGACAGATTCAGCCTTTGTGTCTTTTCATCTCTCCCCCTCTTGCTCTCTTTTTTGTCTTTTCACTTTGTGCTCAATCCAGTATCAGTTTCTTCTCCAAACCCAGATTTGAATAAAACATCACAGCCCGGTATTTGGACCTGACATAATGAATATGCTTTGAAGGAAGCTTTAGTTTCATCCTGAAGTGTAGAGGAGTGAATTTCTTATGGGAGGAACTTGAACAGTAAAGAATAGGAGATGGGGGGATCCTGACAAATAATTTCCTCCATTGTCCCTCTCCATTAAAGGAAAAGTTACTTTCTCCCATCCCTTTGTAGAATTTTCATGTGCCAAATGCCTCACATCTTTTATCCATCATTGTCACTGTTCTATATTGGAATTGCCAAATTAAATATGAGCATTGTAGTCCTTGTTTGGGGCTCCTTTGTCTATTGATTTTGAGTTCTAATTTGAAATATTATATAGTAATTATTATTATTGAATACATGGATGATTAGAGAAGTTTTGGATTTTTCAGACACTATAATACATGGAGTGCCTCTGCATTATATAATTTTTTAGAAACCTATGAACATAATTTTGCCTTTTCACTTAGTTTTGCAAAAAATATATCATATACGTAATTCTCTAATTCTTGTTTCCTTCAAATATTTTCTTATGGAAATTATTTTCAGTGATTTACATCTTTGAACTTCATTAAATAGCATAGGAATGAAATGATTGGATTATTCTTGTCTTAAAGTCTAGTTTGTCTTATATTGGGATGGCTACTCCTGCTCATTTTTTTATTTTCATTTGCATGGAATATCTTACTCCAAACTTTCACTTTCAGTCTGTGCTGTATCTTTGTTGATAAGGTATGTTTCTTGTAGGCAGTGTACAGATATGTCTTATTTTTAATCAATTCATCTGGTCTATATATTTGATCTATTTAAAAATATTCTTGTATTTTAAAGGCACAATTGGAGAGAAAGAGGATGGAGAAAGAGAGAGAGAGAGAAGGCAACCTTGCCTTGAGATCAGGCAAACTTGTTCTTTGATTACTTTCATATCTCATATTTGCTAAACCCACAGGAACTGACTACATGTCTTTAGCATACTCATCTTTGTAGCCAGTTATGTCAGTGGTCTCAAGACTCCTCTGTTAGATCTAAAGACGAGAATTCTCAGATTTGGCATATAATTTAGTAGCTCAAATACCATATTCCACATCAGTGACTCCAGGTTCAATTTATGGCTCTGAATTTTTGTAAAGTTCTATTTATTTTATTTGAAAGTCAGATTTATAGAGAGAGGGAGACATAGAGAGAAATCTTTCAACTGCTGCATCACTCCCCAGATGTCCACAATAGCTGGGGTTGAGTCAGACAAAAGTCAGGAGCCAGGAGATTCATCCAGTTCTCCTACATGGGTGGAAGGAGCCCAAACACTTGGGCTATTTGCCACTACTTTCCCAGGTGATTACCAGGGAGCTGGATCAGAAGTGGAAAAATTGTGACATGAAATATTACCCATATGGGATGTCGGCATCACAGGTGGTGTTTACCTGCTATGCCACAATGCTGGCCCCATGACTCTAGATTTTGACTCCAGTTACCCACAAATGCAGATACTGGGAACTGGTGCCAATGGCTCAGATAATAGGGTCCATTCCATAAACATGAGAGAATTGGATTGCATTCCCAACCCCAGGTTAATTCTGACCATTGTGGACACTGGAGGAGTCAACCAGTGGACCAAGAAATATTTCTATCTCTCAAATAAATTAAATAACAATGACAAGAATTATATCCTTATATAATATTATGTAATATTATTATATCCTTATATTTAAGTCAAGGCTTAGTTTCATGGGGTTAAGCTCTGTTCATTTATATAGGAATCCCTTTCACAGAAGGGTCCCATCAATGATTTAATGATCTATTGTCATTGTCTTGGCATTTTTAACAAGTTTATCTCAGAACTTGTCTTTTATTTGTAAAGTCCAATGCGGAAATGAGCATGTGTATTAGTAATGGAAATACACAGGTAAATTGGGGAAATATTCCATGTCATACTCAAGTCCTAATACACCTTTTATTGACAATACTGTGGTAGAATCCATGAATGTGCATTTGAAATTACACATAAATTATGAATCCATTTTCATTTCTTTTAGAACTTTTACAAGATGCATGAAATGTTAGATGGAATATTAAAATTTCATTGTGAAAATTTACATTTTAAATTAAACTCAAACAGAAGAAACTGATTTGTATGGAGTGTTAAATATTTTTTTAGAAAATTTGATTCATGAGACTTGAAAGATGTTGATGCATTTAATTTGCATTTTGAAAATTTGTGTCAAAAATGTATCCTGATATTGTTGCAACCCATAAAAATTCAGAACAGATCCAAAAATAGTCACATCACCAGAAATATCCTTCTCAAATTTAAGTTATGTAAAAATTGTGATTTTATACTTACTAATTTTAGATGTTACTTTTAAATATATCAATTGAAAATAAATTATTAGATATAGAAATTTTGATAATCAAAATACAATTTTGCAAGAACAAGAACCAGAAAAAATCTTTTCAGGAAGATTTATTTTATTTATTTGAAAAAGAGTTACAGAGAGAGCAGAGAAAGAGACAGAGAGAGATAGAGAACTTCCATCCACTGGTTCACTACCCAAAATGGCCATGAGGTCCAGAGTTGTGCTAGGCCAAAGTCAGGGGCCAGGAGCTTCTTTCGGTGCCACACATGGGGACAGGGGCCCAACCACTTGGGCTATCCTCAGCTGTTTTCCCAGGGGTATTAGCAGAGAGCTACATTGGAAATAGTGCAGTTAGGACTCAAACTGGTACCCACATTGGATGCTGACACTACAGACAGTTATACCACAACACCAGCCCCACCAGAAAAATCTTATGGTCAAAGTATAATGCTAATAAAGTAGCTTTTTTTCCTTGTATTTAAAAGGCATTATGACAAAATATTTTATTCGACTTGTTTTATAGAAAACAATATTTTTAAAAGAAAACCCAAAATACGTAGGCATTTTTATGGTACATTTTTCTCCTTTTTAAGCAAGAGTCTCCATCTCTTTATTTTACACTAGACTCCATCCAAATTATTTCCACTCTGTATATCATTTTAGTTAAAGCCCACAAGAGGATTTACTTGTTTGAGGCTATTTATATTAGGAAACTTTCCCATTCCTCTACTGCCTTTTGTGAGATGTCACAGAGGAAGACTGTCATAATCAGTACAACTAAAGTTCCAAAAATCTATTTTACTCTCATCCATAATATATGACAGGTAAAAGTGGGATTATGTTTCAACAAAAGTGAATTGGAAGGTCATTAGTTGTGGTTTTCTTCTTTGAGAATGTCTCAGGATGATTTGGGGTACTAATCTGCTATTTCTGAACTTAGATATGAGGGAATTTATTTATGTGTCCCTTTTGCCTGGAATTGAATTTATTACTTTCACAGTTTGTAACATGGCTAGGACAGCAAACTAGTTTTAAATTGTAACTTTTCTTTCACTTCTAAATTAACATAGTTCATGTAGGCACTAAACATCAAAAATTCCCCAGCTATGACCCTTAGCAGATAAGGTTGACAATTTAGTAGGAGACAGGTAGATAGACTAAGGAGAAATGGTGAAAAGGTGCCATGACTCTACAGGCAGGGCAGCAGCCCCCACTGCGTGCTTGGTAACAGGAAAGGGATCTCAAACATTGGGGCTGAAGATGGAAACATTAGATTTCATCTAATTTAAGAAGAGGGGAAACTATATTAGGAAGAGAGTACCATTTTGTACAAAGACACATATGTAAGAGAGGATCTGGTGTGTTCAAGTATTAATAAATAATGATTGCATTGGGCTGGTGCCACGGCTCAATAGGCTGGCTAATCCTCCACCTAGTGGCGCCGGCACACCAGGTTCTAGTCCCGGTCAGGGAGCCGGATTCTGTCCCGGTTGCCCCTCTTCCAGGCCAGCTCTCTGCTGTGGCCAGGGAGTGCAGTGGAGGATGGCCCAAGTGCTTGGGCCCTGCACCCCATGGGAGACCAGGAGGAAGCACTTGGCTCCTGCCTTCGGATCAGCATGGTGCGCTGGCTGCAGCGCGCCAGCTGTGGCGGCCATTGGAGGGTGAACCAACGGCAAAAGGAAGACCTTTCTCTCTGTCTCTCTCTCTCTCTCTCTGTCCACTCTGCTTGTCAAATATATATATATATACATATATATATATATATATATATATATATATATATATATAACATGTTTATACTATCACTTGGAGTCTGGTGCTGCTGACATATGAATGCAATATTGTTTCTACCATAGACTTTAATGAAGTTTAGCTAGTATAGTTTGTTGTAGGGATAGTCAATTATGGCTTCTTCAGGTTTAAGCAGGTGGGAATCCAGGGTACAGGGTGAATTAGAGCAGTACATTCTCCTTCAATAATATAATTATTTACCATTTCAGATTCTCTCTATTGATTTCTCTAATGCTTTATTTACAGATATAAAATATATTTTTCTATAAATGTCAGATATAAATATGTTTGATACATAAATACATAGATTTAAGAAAATTAAAACTTTAAGGCATAAAGAGCATTCCCACTATGCTGCCTGCCTCTTTGACAATCAGAGCTCTGCTCCTGCCCCACTTTGCCCTGTGCCTTTGGCTCATGCACTATGGGACAATGCTGGTGACCTAAGCAAGAAGTGAGGGGATGGTGAGGTATGCACTGTAGGCTAAGAGGATTGCAGGAAAGAGGAGATCTCTGTGGTAATCAGGAAGATTTTAAGATGATTTTTAGAAGGAGAAGTCTCTCCTGTCTGATTGATGACCAACCCTGTGTTCTCACCTGTGCTGGGATTTGCTTACCTTTGTGGTACTGTTGGGACCAGAATCATGGCCTTTGGTGGTTAGAATCTCTACATTGAGATAATTGAATAATCCAGATAGAGGGGAATGAGCTGTGAACATGAAGAGCTATCAGCAGGTAGCCTTCCAGGTAAACACACCACAGACAGCAACTGAACGTGATGATCTATCCAGATTATGGATTAAAATGGGAAAGGAAAAGTGAAGATCACATTAATTGGTAAAGATGTAGAGTTAGATATGTTAAAGCAGAATTGGACAAGAATACAGATCTTTGTTCTTCTAAAATTCGGATATTTGATGTATTAAGGAAAAAGAAGTACAGGAGGCTATCACTTCAAGAATAAGTGAGGGAATCAATCCTTCCATGTCCCGAGATGACAGTTGCTTGATATTTAAGATTGACAACTCAATTTAGAGAGACCTGGTTTATAAGTTTCCCTCCTTGATGAATGTGGCTATTTAACAATTACTCTTCATTCTATTGTCTCTAACTCTGTTTATGACCACCATGCTCTGAATACTGCAGAATTAAGGATGTGTCAGGTAAACAAGACCGATGGCAGTGTTACAGTGTAACACAGGTAAGAAAGATGACATAGAAGTGTGTTTTCTGTGGAATTATTGGGAAACAAAAAGTATCTTCCAGATTACAGACTGATATGGGAAAGGAAAATTGAAAATCACATTTTTGACAAAGAATGACCATATATAAACCTCATGCTCATAATTTAGTTAGAACATGACTGTAGTGTTAGTGTCTTCTCACAAGCTGATGTACACCATCAAATAGCCCTTGCTTTCAAGACTCCACCATATTGTGAAGCTATATAAAAATCAACCAACAAATAGAAAGGTGATATATTTAATGCAGCTGCCATAAATTTTGATTAGAAAGTTAGTGAATCTAAATTCCAGATAGTGTCAGATTTTAAAAAGATATTTAAGGCAATACATAAAAATGTCATCATTCAACTTAACATTGAATGAAGGCACCTTAGTTGCAATTGCCATCTGGCCCATTTGCTTATCCTGACACACATCCCAAAGTCTATATGATGGACAATGTTATTAGGGTAGTCTACAGAGAACTTTTCTGTTTTTGTTTTTCTGGCATTGACACTTGGAAAGTTCTTTTCTGATGCCTGACACATTAAGGCTTTTTTGAGAAAAGCCAGACAGAGGAAGAAAGATATCATATGTTCTCCATCATATGTGTAAGTTAAGAAAATGAAACTTAATCTGAATACAGAGTGGTGATTACTAGAACCCAGGGGGAGTGGAGATAGAGGGGGTTTGGATACTGGATAGCAATGCAGTTAGATGGAAGGATTAATTCCAAGTGTTACACAGAATAGTGGGTTGTATATAGTTCACAATAAACTATTTTATGAACAAATAGAATAAAGAAATTCCAAGCCTTCAGTTACAAAGTAATATCAAAGAAGGAGAAATACTGATCACCCTGATTTGACCAGTACACATTGTATACAGATATCGAAATGTTATAGTGTAGCTCAATATTTGCAACTATTTTTCAGTAATAAAAATTTAAAAAGAAAATCCTGGTACATTCTAATTGGTCCTGGGTTACATTTGTTTAGATTAGCAAGTAAACCCCTTGCTACTGCTTACAGGGGCAGGTAGCCTCCAGGCTGCAGTCACCTGAGACTATACTCTCATACTGAAGTCCCTATTAAATTACTCCCTGGGGAATCCTAGATTTGCCAGCCTCTACTTTGTTCTAAAGGCATTGTCTGCTTTTGGTGGTCAGTTCCTGAATGCCAAGTTTTCTAAAAAACAAACACACACAAAAAAACAAGCCAACAAAACTTTCTAATTTTCCCAAAACACTGCTTATATTGTGTTACATTTCCTGAGGAAAAAAAAGAGGTAACTTTCAGATGAATTAGTGAAGAAAGATTCATCAAAAATAGAATCAAACTAGCCTTTTTGTGGTACATTGCTGACAGAAATATCCAGGCCTTCGGGAGTCTCAAGTGAAGCAGAATGGCTCTATATTCCTCCCTTCTGTCCATCGCCAATGCATTGTCATGCCTTCAGTCATGTCTTCCACAGTGCCACTGCTTTTTTAAAGCTGGTCCTCAATGACCCGCCTCACCTCATAGTTACTCAATGCAAACCCACTGAACAGTTTCTCAACAGGGACACTTTCTTCTAATTAGCAAGGTAGCCCACCATTCTTATAATACCTGTTGTGACTGATTTACATGTTTTCTTGCATAAGAATACTACAAAACAGCAGAATGAAAGTGCAACCCTTGTCACCAGCTGACTTGTATTTCTGATGTCAATATGCTGCCTAATTGCCTGGGAAATATAATTCCAATCAATAATGATAGCATGGAGGGAGGTTTATAAACATGAATCTTGCAAATCTCTCATGTAATTCATTGTTAGATTCAGGGAACGTGAGACAGCTCCATCAGATATCTTCTTTCAGATTACTAGCAGACACCAGTTCCAACACTAGTTCTTTTTCACAATCAGCTGCATTTGAACTATCTTACTTCAATTATGCGTAACATGATGATGAATGAGTCTGAGTGCTAAACCAAGCTATTACAATTTTGTTTAATGTAGTCAGTGTTCAGGTATAGACACCTTGCAAAATGAGCAGTCGAGTGATTCCTTTTCATAAGAGCTTTTGAAGTAAAGCTTGGAAGATTTAGATCCTTTTAAATGTTTTCAGACATTTTGATACCTACATGGATGCAGCATCTTGTATGTCTTGTAATACAGCATTTTTTAGGGATAATAGTACAAAAACATCTTTTTAAAGGAAAGAAGTATAAAACTTTGAATATACAAAATATGAAACCGGAAGCTATCAGAAATAGAAAATTCAGAAACAGAAATAAAATGGAAAAAGAAAAGTTCCCATTAGTTTCTAGTTGGGAGATATCTTAAACCAATGTTATTGTCTTAAAAACAAACAAACAACAACAACCTGGCAAACAAGTTAAGCCACCACTTTTAACAGCCACATCACATATCCTGGCACATCTTTCTGATATAACATTTTGCTGAATCACTTTGCAGTAAGCAGATGATGGCTCAAGTGCTTGGGCCCCTGTGACCCTCTAGGGAGACTCTAACTGAGCTCACGTTGGCTGTTGAAGCTACTTGGGGAATGAACAAGTGGATAGAATAACTCACTCTCTCTGTGTCACTCTGCCTTTCCAATAGAATAAATGAATCTTAAAATAAGAGTACAGTAGAAAACCCAATTCAAGTAATGTATAAAAAAACTAAGTAAAAGTTGAAAATCTTAATTCTTCCATTAAAGCTAAATAAGTTTTACAATACTTCTGAAATGCCCATGTACAGAATAATTTTTAAAATCCCCTTAACAGTTCAAACCTTAAGCTTTGGCATGGGGAATTCCCTTTGGACAGTAAGATATTTTATAAAACTTTAATGGAGTTCAAAAAGAATGGTAAATTGGTGGACTATGTCACTTACTCAAAAAGTGTATCTTAATTTCTCACTTAAAAACCTACGCAAGAGATGAATCATTAGCCAAGGAAGTTGGTATATGCTCTAATTTCATTTTAGATCACATTAGTTCATCTCACTCCTTCATGTACTACCACTTTGGTCTTTGCAGAATATTACTTTTCTGTCATGCTTTACTCACTTTACTTTTCAAAGTCAAGTTCCTCAGAAATGTCTTAGATGACTCATTAATGAGCACAGAATGAATGATCAGCGCTGCATGAATTCTTCATACAGAAAGCCTACTTGCTGGTCAGAGGTATAGATTCAAGTGTGTATCCTCCCACAGAGAGAAATCCTTTTGTAATTTAATTATGAGGTGATTTGACATGCTTTGTATTAAGAGACATTTACCCACTCTAAAAGAGAAGTGTTACACATAATGGTCCTTTGGCTCTTTGCTTTCAGAAAATCATATATCTTCTCCACTTCACACTTTCTCTTAGACACATAAGGGTGTGGCTGAAATTTGTATAATACATGTCTTTCTGAAAGTGACATAACACTCCCTCTCTTTAATCAGTTATGACACCTCTACACATTTCCAAGTAGCTATCAAATGATTTAATCATTCCCTTAGGTTGGACTGCACACACAGGATTTCTACTCATCACTGGAACTGTCTAGAAAGAACAGTGATATATTGTGCCGAAGGGAAGTCATCAATCATGATGTGTTCTAAGTCAGCTCCTTTGTCAAACAAGAAATTTAAGAGGAAAGTAATTGTTGGATGGCAAATATGTACTAACCCTTGAATTTCCAATACACTGTCCTTACATAAAGCACTAGAGTTTCTTTTATTTTGCTATAAAATATGTTATCTATATTAACACTTATTTACAAATACATCTTAGCAAATAATTTTGGGATATATATTTACTCCTTCAGAATTTATGAAATGATTTAAAGAAAAAAATAAGCAACTTAATTGGAGTTATTCCCTGAATCAATTAACTTTTAACATTAAGCCAAAAATACATTATTACAATGTTTATATGCCATACAGAGAATTCACAGTAGATTCTATTCAAGTGGGAAGGAGGCAATTCATTGTAAAGATACTAATGAGCAGCTCAATGATTCTTTGAAGAATTTTCAAGTGGATTTGTTGCCAGGTATAGTAATTTATTTCCCTTGTTGAAATCACTAGAACAGTTTTAGCTATGAATTCCAATGCTTATAGAATAAGGCCCAAAATTTGAAGACAATGTGACAAAACATTTCTCAAAATGATCCCATCTCTCACTCCGTACTTCATTAGCATTGTAATTTATCATAGTCAGAAAATCTTTCAGCATTTGCCCTTGCAAACCAAATGAGATTATTTATACATGGTAGTTATTAGCTGGAACCCATACATTGGAACGGTAAGCTATGATGAGGGGGATAGGGGCTGGGGTAATATATTACAGTATTACTGCCACATTAATAAACCAATGAAAACTAAAACAGAAGCAAAAATAATTATAATTTTATGACATTGCCCAAAATAAGCAGGAAATTTCCTTTGTAAAAAAGAGCAGTGATGTGATTACACTGTCCCATGATATCAAACCAAAAGGAATTTTATTCTGTTGTTCATATTTAATAGATTACAAAGTCTTTTAATTGTGGTGAAAGATGCCTGTCAGGCCAAGAATTTTTCCATATTATTTTTAATAGCTGTAATATTTAGTATTAGAATTTGTTTTGAAAATATACACCTTGATGTCTTTTCTAAATTAAAAAAAATCTACTTACATGTACAGTTTGCTGATTTAAATATTATTCTAAATTATAATCATAGGAGACTTTTTTTTTAAATTTATTTGACAGGTAGAGTTACAGACAGTGAGAGAGAGAGAGAGACAGAGATAAAGGTCCTCCCTCTGTTGGTTCATTCCCCAAATGGCCACCACGGCCTTTGCCATGCCGATCTGAAGCCAGGAGCCAGGCACCTCCTCCTGGTCTCCCATGCAGGTGCACGGGCCCAAGCACCTGGGCCATCCTCCACTGTCCTCCCGGGCCACAGCAGAGGGCTGGAATGGAAGAGGAACAACTGGGACCAGAACCAGGCACCCACATGAGGTGCCCACGGAACAAGCAGAGGATCAACTAACTGAGCCCTGGCGCCAGCCCCAGTAGGAGACATTCTTTCAGTTGCTTGCTCTTCTTCTTTTGGAATATTATTTCCAAAAGAATAATATGATAGCAAATAACTCAGTTCATAGAGATCATAGTACATGAATATTTTTGAAAATTAAATATTTGAATAATACATAGTGTATTTTTAAAATTTAAAATCCCACAATATTACACACTGTATAACTTATTAAGCTAGTTAAAATGTTTTGAGAAGTGATTGTATTTTATTTCTCTTATTTGCAATTTTTCCTTTTTTTAAAGATTGGTTTATTTATTTGAAAAAACAGAGTTATATGGAGAGAGAAACAGAGAGAAAAAGAGAGAGAGGGATGGTTCATTCTCCAATGGCCAATCAGGAGCCAGAAATTCCATCTGGGTCTCCCATGTTTGTAGCTGGACCCCAAGCACTTGGGCCATGTTCTGCTGCTTTCCCAGGTACATTAGCAAGGAGCTAGATTGTAAACAAAGCAGCAAGGATTTGAATCAACACTCATTTGGGATGCTTGTATCACAGGCAGTGGCTTAACCCACTGTGCAACAGCGCTGGTCACTTATTTGTAATTTTTCTAAACTCATATTTTTATAGTACTTCCACTTTCTCTTTGGTAGTTTATTCAGTGCAATTGTTTTACTCTATTTTGGATAAAACAAAGTCTAAGTCCCTGATTCTGAACGCGCATTAATCTACCTCAAGTTCAAGTGCAATTCAAGTTCAATTTTATTTCTGCAATTTCAGATATGGCCTCCACACACTAATCTAATTTTCCTAAACTGAACACTCCGCATCCATCCTTCCAGATTCTGCTAGACAGTTCAGTCATCAGCTTCTCCATTCTCAATTATTTTAAAATTATTTTTAAAGAAACCTTAAAGGCCACAAAGATGAATTGCTAAATTTAATTAAATATTGCTTTTAACATAGCAGCAGAAGTTGTAAAGCTTGAAAGGAATAAGAGAATTGGGATAAGGGGGTTACCTGGAGGAAAAGAATGGGTTTAAAGGGTAAGATTACTGCAAATCTGGAAACAAGCACTTAGAATTTGTTTTAATAAAAGAAATAGTAAGGGGAATTGTGTAGAATAAACTATTTAAAGATAAACTTGAAGTAGCATAACAACATGGAAACCTCAGGGAGGGAGGGATGCAGAAGGACATCTGTAGGTTGCTAGGGAACATGGTCCTGGGTTTATGAAACTGCCGACTATTCATGACAAAGGGCAGAAGAGTCTTTTATCTCTGCCCTCTGGTAATTCAACCAATCGGTTTTAAAAACTGCATTGAGATGACACTAATGCACAATAAATGCATCTATTTTAAGTATATGGTGATGCTATTTGACAAATACATGCAGTCCCATAGACATCATCATAGTAACCAACAGAATATTTCTATTAACCTTACCATGTTTCCAAGAACTCAGTCCCACCTAACCTCTTTACTGTCTGTAGCAGGCAATTATTGTTAGCCTTAGGTCACTAGATTATATTTGTTTTCTCTCATGTTTTGTTACAATAGAATAATATAATGTGCATTCCATCATTAAAGGCTTATTTCGCTTAGTATGATATTGAAATTCATCCATATATTCGTAAGTAGTGGCTGTTGCATAAAATCATTGTTATCACAGTGGCGGTAAGTCTACCTTAGGGAAACTAGGTAATGAATGCAATCAAAGTTGGTTTAGAACAAAATATTTTCAATATGGTTTATAAGTCCACTATTGCTTTGTATGATGCCATGTAATCAACTAACTTTATGAATTCACTTTTCCTTTTAAATTGCTACTTGTCATCTGAATTACTTTTGTAGCTTATAGAAGTAAAATAAGCTAGAAACTCATTTCTTAAGTAAAGAACAGATTAATATATCCAGGAGGAAAATACGCACTTTCTGGTAATTTCTTGAACTTTAGGTTGGGCAATTTAAAAATTAATTAATAATGGGAGTATATGTTTAGTGATTATTAAGATTTAACTCTGTTACCTATATCACATTTATATTTGTTATACTCTGTGGAGAAAGTACATTAACCTATTTAGCAAACATCTAGTAAAACATTATAACAGAATGAGATTGAGGAATCCTTCTATTGCCAATCTTCATCTCCTATAGATATTTCACACTTTGGCAATAACATTGGATTCTTATTATTGTTATTGTATGAATGGACAGTTCAGCTTTACATTCAAAAAATTTGTGTTCTTTGTATGAGATATCATGGTTTCTTATACAAATTATTAGATGATTGCTTGTTGTATGCAATCTGCTATACTTTACACAATGGCTCTAAATTGCTTTCACATGGTAGGTACCAAGCTTTTCAAAACAATAATTACATTTGCATGTCCACAAAGAGAAATGGTAGCAGGTTGGGACCACAGCCTTATTACCCAGTGGCATTGCTTTAATTAAATCAACCTTCACCTTAAATGCTGCTGATAAATATAGGCATGTTTAGTAGCAGGAAGGCACACAAATAAGTGAATATTTTCATCATATTTAAGTAAATTTAATGAAATTTCAGTTCTGTGTCAAGGGATTACATAATATATTTCACTAATGACTCCTTAGAGGCAGTTTTTATTTTAATAGTAAAGACTTCAACAAAATTTTCTGTTTAGTTTGGTCTTTTGTGTTGTAGACAGAGGAGAAGATGACCTAATATGACCCCTCAGCCAAGAGATTCATGCTCAGATGTCAAGCTACAGAATTCTTATATCCTTGGATATATTAGAAAACAATAAGTAACATATTTATGCTATTTATATATAGTCCATAAATCTTATCACTAATAGTGCTGATGGGAAAATATTGCTAAAGTCTCTGTGACATTTGGCAAACATTCAAATGAAGACCTTAAAGACTTCAATTGAAAACTTTATAGTACACATGATTAAAGAACTTCATCTATTAACAATCATTAGGGTAGGGATGAAAACAAGTTCATACACATAGAAATATTGCTCAGCCTACTCTAAAATGTTTTCAAGCAGGTTTAATATTATGTAATTATCGTGATATTATTAATAATGATTATTGAGAAAATCCTGTTGTATTGGAGTTGCATGATAGAATAATTTACAAATTACTTAAACTCATTAGCTATTGTGCAGTAAATTTAATTTGTGCTAAAATTTGCTTCTTTTATCCATACTAATTCTTTTTTTAAGGAAAATATGTATTTATTATTTGACAGTTATAGTTACAGGCAGAGAGAAGGAGAGACAGAGAGGTCTTCCATCGCAGGTTCACTCCCCAAATGGCTGCAACTGCCAGAGTGTGGCTGATCCAAAGACAGGAGCCAGGAGCTTTTAGCAGGTCTCCCACACGGGTGTGGGGGCCCAAGCATTTAAACCATTTTGTATGCTTTCCCTGGCCATGGAAGAGAGCTGGACTGGAAGTGGAGCATCTGGGACTAGAATTGGTGCCCATATGGGTTGCTGGCATTATAGGCAGTGTTAACCCCCATACTGATTCTTTTAAGCTACAGAAGGGATGGTCAAAAGACTACTTATACATAGTTTTGAAGAAAACTCTTCTAAATTTAAGATTCACATGAATCCACAAGTAGCCAGTGGGAACCAGGATAAGCTGCAGACAGAATGTTCTGCACACCTTAGGGTTCTTGTTCCAGGTTCATAAGATTTGAGATGGATGACCTCTTTAAACTAACAGCATGTTACACACTGAGTGGCATAGCATGGTTATCAAGATGAAAGATATGGTGTAAGAGGTTGGAGTTAGAATATTGTTTATGTCACTATCAATTTGGAGGCTCTGCAAGAGTTACTGTATTTTGTGCCTTTAATCTTCATCTAGAAGCTGAAAATTGCAATGAAACCTGTTTTACAGTGCTATTTTTAAAAACTATGTATTTGTGTACAAATAGTAATTAGTCTTAGTATCTTCATCATATTTGAATACATTGAAAAAGGCTACATAGAAAATGAAATTTGTAGTGTTAATTTCTTTGAACCAAATTAAATTTCTGTTGTATTTTTAAACCTGACTTTCATGTATAATAATGCTAAAATGGGTGATATTAAGATCAAACTTGTTAACAATTTAAATTTTTATGGACTTCATATTGATGAGAAATCCTGACAGAACATGATGGTAATACAAATTCCAGTGGAGAATACTTAATTTATAAAAATGTTAATAAATTAATTAAATATATGATAATAAATGATTATATCTTAAGTTCTGCATAGAAATTTTATAATCAATTAATTTTTTAAGGTACACAAATTTCATATATTTCTTTTTTTCCATCACTTTACATAGTTTCTATTTTTTAACTTTTATTTAATAAATATAAATTTCCAAAGTACAACTTTTTGATTTTAGCAGCTTTTACCCCATAACCTCCCTCCCACCTACATCCATCCTATCTCCCACTCTCTCTCCCATCCCACTCTTCATCAAGATTCCTTTTCAATTATCATTATATACAGAAGATCAATTTAGTAAGTAAAAATTTACTGAGTAAAGATTTCAACAGTTTGCACCCACACAGAAACACAAAGTATAAAGTACTGTTTGAGTAGTAGTTATACCGTTAATTCACATAGTACAACACATTAAGGACAGAGATCCTGCATGAGGAGTAAGTGCACAGTGACTCCTGTTGTTGACTTAACAATTGACACTCTTAATTATGATGTCAGTAATCGCCCAAGACTCTTGTCATGAGCTGCCAAAGCTATGGAAGCCTCTTGAGTTCTTCAACTCCGATCTTATTTAGACAAGACCGTAGTCAAAATGGAAGTTCTCTCCTCCCTTCAGAGAAAGGTACCTCCTTCTTTGATAGCCCATTCTTTCTGCTGGGATCTCACATACAGAGAGCTTTCATTTAGGTCATTTTTTTTGTGCCACAGTGCCTTGGATTTTCGTGCCTTAAATACTCTCATGGGCTTTTCAGCAGGATCTGAATGCCTTAAAGGTTGATTCTGAGGCCAGAGTGCAGTTTAGGACATCTGCCATTCTATGAGTCTGCTGTGCATCCCACTTCCCATGTTGGATCATTCTTTCCTTTTTAATTCCTTCAGTTAGTATTGGCAGACACTAGTCTTATTTATGTGATCCCTTTTATTTATTTATTTATTTTTATTTTTTGACAGGCAGAGTGGACAGTGAGAGAGAGAGACAGAGAGAAAGGTCTTCCTTTTGCCATTAGTTCACCCTCCAATGGCCGCCGCGGCCAGCATGCTGTGGCCAGTGCAACGTGCTGATCCAAAGGCAGGAGCCAGGTGCTTCTCCTGGTCTCCCATGGGGTGCAGGGACTAAGCACTTGGGCCATCCTCCACTGCACTCCCGGGCCATAGCAGAGAGCTGGCCTGGAAGAGGGGCAACCGGGACAGAATCCGGCACCCAGACCGGGACTAGAACCTGGTGTGCTGGTGCCGCTAGGCGGAGAATTAGGCTATTGAGCCGCGGCGCTGGCCCCTTTGACTCTTAATTCTATCATTATGATCAATTATGAACTGAAACTGATCACTTTGACTAGTGAGATGGCATTGGTACATGCCGCCTTGATGAGATTGAATTGGAATCCCCTGGCACGTTTCTAACTCTACCATCATGTATTTCATATATATAGATTAAGGAACAAAGTGATACTTCCCACCCTACTTTCCCTCCTCCCCACACTTCCACCCTGCCTTCTTCTTCTCTTATTCTCTCTCTTAATTTTTACAATGATCTATGTTCATTTTACTTTATACTCATAAGATTAACACTATGCTAACTAAGTAAAGAATTCAAAAAATAATAATAAGAAAAAAGCACTGTTCCTCAATAGTAGTGGCAAGGGCTGTAAATAATCATAGAATCTCAAAATATCAATTTCACTCTTAAACATTATATTTTTTGGTACTCTATTAATTACCACAGATCAGAGAAAACATGGTATTTGTCTTTGTGGGACTGTCTCATTCTGCTATGTTTTATGGTTTCCAGTTGCATCCATTTTGTTGCAAAAAACTGGATTTTATTATTTTTTATACAGAGTAGTATCCCATATACATATACCACAATTCATCCAGTCATCAGTTGATGGACATCTAAGTTGATTCCGTATCTTAGCTATTGTGAATTGAGCTGTAATGAACATTGGGTACAGATCACTCATATGGTGATTTCCCTTGGGTAAACTCCAGAAGTTTGATTGCTGGGTAATATGGTAGGTTTTTTTTTTTTTTTTTTAGCTTTCTGGGGTATCTCCATACTATCTTCCAGAGTGGCTGCCCCAGTTCACATTCCCATCAAGAGTGGATTAGGGTACTTTCTTCTCCACGTGCTCACCAGCATTTATTATTTGTGGATTTCTGTATGACAGACATTCTAACTGGGGTGAAGTGAAATCTCAATGTATTTTTGATTAGCATTTCCCTGATGGTTAGTGATCCTAAGTATTTTTTTCATGTGTCTATTGGCCATTTGAATTTACTCTTTTGAGAAAATAGCAGTTCAAGTTCTTTGCTCATTTCTTAACTGGATTGTTTTGTTGTTGCTGTGTTTCTTGAGATCTTTATATATTCTGGACTTTAACTCTTCATCAGATGTCTTGTATTATCCTCCATCTTTCATAATAATTTATGTTGTTAATTAAGTTGTTGATTTCAAGCTACATTCCACTGTGATCATAAAAGATGCAAGGTATGATTTTTATGTTTTTGAATTTGCTGAGATTTGCTTTATGGCCTAGCATATATAGTCTATTCTAGGGAAAGTTCTATACACTAATGAAAGGAATATGTATTCTGCAACTGTGGATGAAAAAATTTGTAGATATCAGTTAGGTCCATTTGTTCCATAGTGTAGATTGACTCTATTGCTTCTTTGTTGATTTCTATCTAGTTGATCTGTCCATTGACGACAGTAAGGTGTTGAAGTCCCAAGATAACAATTGTATTGAAAATATGTCTCCCACAAGATTTATTAACATTTGTTTTAACTACATATGATGTAGTCACATCTACTTGTTGAATTGATCCCTTAATCATTACATAATGCCCCTCTCTGTGTTTTCTGTTTCTTTTAACAGGTTTTATGTTGAAATCTATTTTTTCTAATATTAGATGGCTACACATGCCTGTTTTTGCTTTGGGTTAGCATGGGATATCTTTTTCCATCTTTGCATTTTCAGTCTGGGTGTATCAATTTCTGTTTGTTATGGAAGGTCTTTATTTCACTTTCATTCTTAAATGAGAGCTTATCAAGGTACAGTATTCTGGATTGAATTTCTGAGTTTATTTTTTGCATTTGTGGAAATACTTCTTGGATTTCTCCTCCAATGGATTTTACCTTTGATCTATGCTTCTATAGTTTAGTGGAATGTCTGCTCTTTCAGTGGGTGTGGCCAGGGAACTATGGTTAGTGCTTCAGGCTCAGCTAGTATCCAGAGTGACACTCAATTTGGGCATGGTAGATCTCCTCTATTGTCAGCACAGGAGAGAGTATGATCACCTCTGGTGGCATAATCACAAACTCATCTCCTATCTTTCAAAGTGATAAATACTTAGGGTTAGCCCATGGTGGACAGAATACTCACTTGCATTGCTGTATGAAACACTTAAAGGATCTATGCTGTCCTTAATGTGAGCACAGATCCCTTTGCAATGACTTACCCCAGATAATGAGGGGGCTTTGAGCCTCTAGTGCTGGATACAGTGATTTCCAAGAGATCCAGTTACACCCTTTACCCTATCATACAGTACAGATTCCCCACAGTATGTAGTGAAGAGGATCTCCTCTACCCCTTTAGCCTCTTTTATCCATAGAGAGAGCAGAGATGTTTCCAGAGCCAGCTGCCTGTGGGTGCTCCACCTTGGCAAGTTGAGCCTACGAGCCTGTGATATGTTGAGAGGAGGGATCACCTCACAGTCCTACATGGGTGTCCAGCCCCCTGGCAGCCCTCCCACCCAGACTCAAAGTCAATAGGGAACCTAGATTTTTCTGTCTGATAAAATCTTCTGATCACATGTATGCACAAGAGTACCACCACTGCTACTTGTGTCAAAATAGCATCTCCCCCTGCAGGGGACCCTTGTGGGGGATGGGAGAAAGAAACCTGCTTTTGTTTTGCTGGATTAGACAGGTACCGGGCTCCTCATTATGGCTCCAGGCCAGATTCAAAGACAGTGTTGTTCTCAAGCCTCTCCCTCTGGCAATACCACCAATGTCACAGGCTGCCACAGTCTGCTCTCTTGCCACTCTCCAAAGCTGGCGTACCCTCCAGATCTCTGCTAGGGGCATTGTGTTTGTTGTCCACACTTGTTGCTGCATGTCTGCACCTTCCAGGGTGCTCCACAGTGTCCCTCTTCTTTCTGCAGATTTTCCACTGCAATTTCTCTCCAACTTTCTCCTGGGAATGCATTTCCTCTGTCCTTGTTCTGCTATCTTCCTCTCATCTATAGCAGTACACCTTTTCCTTATTCAGCCATCTTGTAATGTTTGAAAATATTTCTATTTACTAAATTTCTTTCTAAATGGATCTCAGGATAAATAAAAATTTTAAAAAATTGTAATAATCTCCACATTCCCACTTCTGCCTTTGTGTTGTTGTAAAAAGTGTGACTTTGGTACATTTAAGAAAAAAACAGAGAGGATCCTATCAAAGATTATGTCATTCTTTCCATACCAATCAATGAAAACTCTTTCTTCTATTGCTGGGATTCAATTACAAAACTTACAGGAGTGGCATGGAATTAAGCATGCTGAGTCTCCTTGTCTGATTAGTATTCTACTCAACCGAGGTTCACAGTTAATAAAATGTATCTCTGCTCAGCAATTCTGTAAAATTTGAATCATTACTCATTTCCAAATGGAACTTATATCTATTATGTGTTTCAAATGGAATGCATGTTTCAAATGGAATTTGTATTTATTACTGCGTTTGCCTAAATATCCCATTTTCTCTAAGTCAAAATGATTTGAAGCAATTTACAAGGCAAAGATAATAGGGATGAAAACAACAATTAGATAAAATCAGAAAGGAAGCTTGGCAAGGTGATCTGAGGCCAGAAGGAGCAGTCAATACTTTCTCTATTGGAGAGGCTGATGGTTAGAGCTCTGCAGTAATAATCCACCTTATGGTTTCCTGGCAACTGAAGTAAACCAGACAGAGATGTGGTACGTTGCTGTCAGTTTCTGACTAACATGTAAGGTAATTCTGATATATAAAAATAGAAAACAGATCAAATCAGTGGTGCAAATGGGGCATAGAGACTTAAGAGACATGAACTCATTTTCTATGCATTAGCCAATAGGAAGCTACATGATCCCAACTTCCTACCCTTATATGGCTTGGGTAAAAGAAAAATGATAACAGTTATGTAGTTAATACCTACCTTGAAACAGCACAGTATTAAGCTAAAAGCAGTTGAGCACATTGTCTACTGCACAATACTGGTACCCTTTTCACAGTGAACTTATTAAATTCATATGTTTAATACCTTTTCTTAAGAAAATTCCAGTAAGGTGTTTTGAGGAAGAGAAAGAAAAGGCATCTTGTAAGTAAGGCTCTGAATTGTGCTTAAAAATACACAGTCTATTATGTCCTTATAGGCCCTATACTGGAACAGTATCTTATTTTTATGGATTAAGAAATTGAGTGTAACAAAATTGAAGCTTGTCTAAAGTCACAAGGCTCATCACTAACAGACTTGAGGCCTGGACTCAGGTTATTCTAATTCTAAAGCTCATAATTTTGTTTACCTTTTTATTATGGAAATTGTAAATGCATTTGATGTAACACAAACCATATTGAATCTTCATATCCCCATGGCCCAAGTTCAACAATGGATAGCCTGTCCTTTACATTGCATCTATATATCTATCTACTCTCCATTTACACAATTATTTTATTAACCATAGTTTTATGCTAGCAGAGTGCATATTGAGTGGCTATAAGACAATAATCACTGATGTAACTAACGAGTTTAGATACTCACTGAAGGCAGCTAGAACAGTGGGAAGTTGAAGGAAAACCCAGAAGTGTCGGTGACTGGCTTGTCAGACACGTGCTGCAGCATCTTCACAATCAGAACAGTGTTCTCTTAGCAGCAGTTAGTTGTTTCATACCATTTTTTCCAAAGGTTTATTTTCCAGACAGAGGTCAGTATAAAAATGCATGTCACACGTCCTTACATAATTTGATTACTTACTTACTCATAACCTATAAATTTTGGCCATTATTACAGGATTTCTATAAATATCACAAAAATTAAAGGGTCGAATTATTTTAAAGATTATTTATTTGAAAGGCAGAGATACAGGAAGAGAAAGGGAGGGAGGGAGAGAGAGAGGGAGAGAAGGAGAGAGAGAGAGAGAGAGCATCACTACAGCCGGCGCAGAGAGCTGGACTGGAAGAGGAGCACCCGGGACTAGAACCCGGCGCCCATATGGGATGCCTGCACTGCAGGCAGAGGATTAGCCAAGTGAGCCATGGCGCAGGTCCCTGCTTCCAATATTTCTTAATAAGTGTACTGCATTTTCATATATTGATGTATAATTGACCATTTTCACTTTAAGTCCACTGAATCCGAAGTAGTTGATACATCCATTTGCCAAGTGGCTCTTCTATAAGCACAAGTGTATTTTCATAAGCCATGAATTATTCTGTAATAAATTCAGAGCAGTCTGTCTGCTGTGTTACTATGTTACTCTCAGACTTCGTGATTATAGACTTGACTCTATACTCTGATTTCAGGAATAACATGCCTTTCTTTCCTAAATTATCCTTTACCTTGTGGTCTTGTTTTAATTTCAGAAGTAATTTAGAATTTTGTGAATAACATTACACAAAAATATAATTAATAATTTCATTTGATTCCCTCTACTTATCAAATTTAGCATGGATTTAAGTTAGATAACATTTAATATAATCCTCTTGTGATTTATTTAAATAATAAAATATATTTGTCTGCTGGTTTATGAATTATCTCCATTTTCCTTATGAGACATCTGAAGAGTAGAAAAACATATCACATACCCTAAATCATTATAGCTGGTAAGTATAAGAGCCAGAGAGGCTAATGAAGTTTTTCTAAAATGAAATTTCTTGATATAAGGCTTCTTAATATTTTTTTATCTTTCTTATTTGAACCAGATCATATATGAAGAGATAGAGAATTAAGTTCTATGTTTTGTGCTGGTGTTTTCCCAACGGTTGCCAAAGTAATAGCTCTAATTCAAGTGAAGGCCTCCAGAACCACCCTCACAGAATAGCCAGAGATAATGCTTTACCAATATCTGGGCATTCCTTAATTCAGACATCTAAATTAACTATCATGGTGAGTGTGCCTAATGTCCTTGTGAAGCAGATCTCTGGGTACATTAACTCTGTGTACTAGGAGAAATTGACTTCATCTGTTGGATGATCTTAAGGAGATATGTTTAATATGTTACTATAAATAAACCTAGAGTCTATGTGGCATAACCCTCTGGAGAATGTTGTGTAAATTACACCACTTTCAGGGACCAAAAATGAAGATCTTCTGCCATTTGAGTATTCTACCCTAAATAAGGTAACCAAATTAATCATTTAGTACCTTAGCTATTTTTATGGACCAGAGGAAAACATGTTATACTGTAAAGAAGGTATGAGGTAAGCACATGCATGCAGCAGACCTTTCTGGGCTTTGTCTGTGCTTTTGCTTGTGTTTCATGAAAATTGATTGTGAAGGCTTTCTCACTCCTGTCATTTTGAGTTGATAATAGTCCTGCTTATTGACTCATATTTCCTTGTGGCTTTTATTTTCTTTCACAAGTCCAAGGAAAACTTATTTTTTGTTTGACACCCAACATTTTCCATTGCAAAAATCATAACTCATCTATGACCTCTCAGTACACACATTATACACACTTGCTGCCTTATGTGATTCATCCTTAGTGGCGCTGCAATTCTTTCTCTATTTTATATGATCTCTAACTCTCCAAGTAAATTCTTCTGGTCTATTGAAATTATAATTTGTTATTCTTTCTCCTCAGAAGAATTTTCTTCATGCAAACTCAACTGTCACCATTCTGCTGCATGCCTCCTCAGTATCAGATACATGTCTGATCATGGTTTCTAATTTTCTATTTTCTGTACTTGGCCTTCTCCCACACAGTCTGTAACCTTCCCCCATATGTTCTGTGTAGATAGATGATAGATAGATAGATAGATAGATAGATAAAAAGAATCATGCTACTCCTATTTATAATCTTGTAATATCTACCACTCATTTTCAAATAAAATCCTGCAGTCTTTAAAATGTTTTTCATGGTCCCTGCTGGTTTTTCTAAACTTACATCCTTCTTTAAAAATTTATTTATGTAAAGAGAACAAATAAAAATAAAAACAAATTTCATGTATTTCATATATACAGTTTTAAGAACGTAATGATACTTGCCACCCTACACTCCCTTCTCTTACTTTTATCCTTCCTCTTCCTTTCATATTTTTATTGTTAATATTTATTTACTTGAATGAGTTACACAGAGAGAGAAGGAGAGGCAGAGAGACAGACAGAGAGAGAGAGAGAGAGAGGTCGGTCTTCCATTCACTCTTTCACTCCCCCAGATGGCTGCAATGGCCGGAGCTGTCGATCCAAAGCCAGGAGACATGAGCTTCCTCCAGGTCTCCCACATGAGTGCGGGGGCCCAAGGACTTGGGCCATCTTCTGCTGCTTTCTCAGGCCATAGAAGAGAGCTGGATTGGAAGTGGAGCAGCCGGGTCATGAACCAGCACCCGTATGGGATGCTGGCAAACAGGTAGCAACTTTATCTGCTACACCACAACACCAGCCCCAATGGTATACTTTTAATTTACTTCATAATCACAAACTTAACCCTTCACTAAATAAAGAATTTGACAAGTAAGTAGAAAAACACTGTTCCTCAGGTGTATAGACAAGGGCTGTAAATAATAATCAAACCTCAAATGTCAATTTCATACATAGATACTACATATTCTGTACTCTGTGCATTAGTTACCACAAATCAGGGAAACCATACGATATTTGTATTTCAAAACTGCCTTATTTCACTAAGTATAATTGTCCTCAATTACATCCATTTTTTTGTGAAATGCAGAATTTCATTCTGTTTTTATATGGCTGAGTAATATTTCACTGTGCACATATACCAACTTTCTTTATCCAGTCATCAGTTGATGAACATCTGGGTTGATTCCATATCTTAGCTATTGTGAGTTGAGCTGCTATAAACATCAGAATATAGATAACTCTTTCATATGTTGATTTCATTTTCTTTGGGTAAATTCCCATGAGTGGAATTGGTGGCTCATATGGTATATCAAGTTTCAGATTTCTGAGGAATCTCTATATTGTCTTCCATAATGGTTGTATTAGTTTTCAGTATTTTTTTTTTGACAGGTAGAGTTATAGACAGTAAGAGAGAGACAGAGAGAAAGGACTTCCTTCTGTTGTTTCACTCCCCAAATAGCCACTAAGGCCAGAACTGTGCCGATCAGAAGCCAGGAGCCAGGAGCCTGCTCCTGGTCTCCCATGCAGGTGCAGGGGCCCAAGCATGCCATCCTCCACTGCTTTCCCAGACCACAGCAGAGATCTGGACTGGAAGAGGAGCAACCGGGACTAGAACCAGCGCCCATATGGGATGCCTGTGCCACAGGCAGAGGATTAATAAAGTGAGCCATGGCACAGGCTTGGTTGTATTAGTTTTCAATCTCACCAACAGTATATTAGGTAAAACAAGGTACATTTTCCTCCATATTGTCCCCAGCATTTGTTATCTTTTGGATTTTTGGATTGTAGTCATTCTAACGAGGGTGGGGTGACTATTCACTGTGTCTTATTTGCATTTTTCAGATGGCTAGTAATCTTGAGCATCTTTTCATGTTTCTGTTGGCCATTTATATTTCATCCTTTGAAAAATGCCTTCTCATATTCTGAGACCATTTCTCAACTAAACTACTCTTTTGCATTTGTTGAGTTTTTTGAGATCCTTATATATTTTGGACTTTAACCCTGTTTAGATGTCTCATATCACCCTCCATCTTCCATAATAATTTCAGACACAAAGACTTCATTTTTAGTTCTTCAATTATGTATATGCTACTTTTACTAACATGGAAATTTTAGGTACACTATTTTTCTTGAAAAGACTACTTTTTTTTTTCTTCCAGGGATTCATATTATTTCATAACTTTACCCTTAATTTTGTGGAAACTTTCAAAATTCCATAGGAAAAAAATCCATTTTTTAAATATCTAGGAGGCTACCAGAGGATATTTTGAGAGGGTTATGATGATTCAAAGACTCTACCTGCTCCCACCCCAAAAGGATTAAGTTTAATGACTTTCACTTTTAACCGGTTAGAATTTCATAGCCCCCTAGAGATTTTTCTGTTCTTCCTGAGGTTGTCTCATTTAGAAATACTACAGCCAGCTTACAGCCTGGAGTGTTTAAACCTTCAGTGCAAAAGTCTTCCTAAAGACATCTGCATCTGTTTCTTTAGAAAAACTTTGATACAATCATGTTCGAACTATGAACCAGATATGCCAAGAAATTCCTGATACTTACTAAACTTATAAATTAAAAATTATATTTTCTTTTAAAAATATGTGATATACTTTCTCATTGCTGAGGCAGTTGTCTTATCAGATGACTTTTATCACTGTAAGAGTGAATTATCATTTCTGTGGAGTCTGAATGGAACGTTGATTGGTCTTGCAGAAATAGAAGTTGATTGGAAGTTTTAAAGTGTTTCCTTTATGTAAATGAAAAGATTTTTAAATTTATTTTCATTTTTATTTCAATGGCTCAGAGACAGAGCTCTTTCAACCACTGGTTCATTTCTCAAATGCCTACAAGTAGCCAGGGCTGCCCCAGCTCAAAGCCAGGAGTTCAAAACTCAATTTGGATTTCTCCAGGGAAGGCAGGGAATAAAAGACTCCAGCCATCATCTGCTGCCTCCTAGGGTACTCACTAGCAGAAGTTGCACTTAGAAGTTGAAACTAGAGCCAGGAGCTCCAGTGTGAGATGAACGTGTCCCAAGGGGTATTTTAATACACTCTGTCAAATGCCCAGCCCTCAATGACATCTTATAATTATTAATAACTTTCTTAACCATAACAGCTAATCCATAACAGTACTATATGATAAGTTAATATTCCACAAAATTAAGAATATTTGATTATATGTTAGAGAGTTGACATGATAATCATCAAACATTAATATTTGCAACTGGCAGCCATTAATATCCAAAGATCCAGGTTAACTTACTGACTCTTTTGGAAAACTCAATCATAAATATTGCATTTTTCTACATGAGCAGGTAATCTGAATATTTAAATTAACTATGTATTTCAGGACACAATGACAGGGAATTGTAATTCCTAGCATCTTCAACTGTTCTTTGGTTTTGATTATTATTTCTTATGGATAGCATCTTCTATCCAAATTGATTTTGATATAATATGTTATTTACTCTGAACAAAGAAGATGGTCAATGGCAAGTATTACACAAATGGATTCACTTTTTATTGTTTTCAGATACCTCTGTAGCTTCTTGTCATATAAAGTTGATATCTGAGTGAACCAGAGAATCGTACTAAGAGTTGAAAAACAGGCCTAGGGATTTATTGATAAATAATCACACATACACATGGAAACATCTCTCCCTAAAGTCAACTTTAACAAAATCCACTCAAAATCTATGCTGTTATAAGTCTGAAGGGACTTTGATTCCCTGATGTTCAAGAATGCATCATTTGTATAATAAATGAATGACTGACAGTGACCTCAGACCTAGAGAATTTGACTATCCATATGTTCCAAATCAGATGTCTGAGTTATGAGAAGGTAAAACCAAATCCATGATAAAACAGAGCATCATTTCCTCTGCTGAATGGAAATAGAAATTTTAGTCTTCTCCTTTCCTGTTACAAAATATTTATTAGTTTTTCTTAAAATATTCACCAGCAATCAAAGAAATGATTACTTAGTGTATGCATTCAGCACCTACCCAATAACCGTGAAACAAATTACAAATTTACAAATTTACAAAAAACAAATTTACAAAATTACAGTAGACAAAGTTACACAGAAAGAGCAGGCTTCACACAGAACTTTTACAATTGGAGAGCGAGGCCAGACTCAGTCTGAGCTCAGCCTTGCTGAAATAAAGAAAAGAACTTTTTTTAGGGCTGGTCTGCAAGGATCATAGGTCATCTGTTTGCTGATTGACTTTACCCCAAGGAAGAGTAAACTTTTTCATATCTTCCAGACAAGATAAAGTTTTACAACTGTAGTAAGTTGTCCATCAAAGTTAGACTCCTTCTCTTCCAGAGAGATTGGCAGTTAGAGATACTATCTTCCTTGATGATTGCATATCAAAGAGATGGCTCTCAGTCTCTTACTAAGAAAGATATCCCCAGACTGTAAAATCTGAAAGGAACTGTAAAATCTGAAAGGAACTGTAAAATCTGAAAGGAACATTTACATCTCAAAGTGGGCAGAGAAATAATTTACAATGACAAATTATCTGAAATCAATGCTGTAATCAAAGGAGGCCAGAGGCCTTGAAACATCATTATCTAAAGCTTTGTTAGGGTGAGGAAAACATTATGAGGACTTTGGTCACATGAACAGTGCATGCATTTAATGAGCAATCTGATTAAAGTTAGTGGGTCCCTTCTCTCCTTTCTTTTCTTCTCTCCTCTTTCTGTTCTCTCATTTCCTTGCCTCTATTCCCCTGTTCCTTCCTTTTATTCTCCTCCACCCCTTCCTCCTCTTTCTACTCTTCTACCTCCTCCACTTTTACTTCTCCTGTTCCTATCGTCCTCCTTAATTTCTATCTCTATATATCTCTGATTTCTTTTCAAGGAGAAAATTGGGCAATGCTAGTTTTTTTGGAAGCTTGTTATGGTTGACTATAAGGTAATCCTTTATCCATCAACAATTGCCTCACCCTGGGCAAAGTATTGAAATCTTTCCTATTAAGTTTCCTGTTTTCTTCAAGATTGTCAAAATGGGGCTGGAACTGTGGCATAGCAGGTAAAGCTGCCACCTGTAGTGTCGGCATCCCATATGAGCACCAGTTTGAGTCCTGGCTGCTCCAGTTCTGATCCTTCTCTCTGCTACGGCCTGGGAAAGCAGTAGAAGATGGCCCAAGTGCTTGGGTCCCTGCACCCGCGTGGGAAACCCAAAAGAAGCTCGTGGCTCCTGGCTACAGATTGGTGCAGCTCTGGTTTTTGTGGCCAATTTGGGAGTGAACCAGCAAATGGAAGATCTCTTGCTCTCTCTTTCTGTCTCTTCTTCTCTCTCTATGTAACTCTGACTTTCAAAAAAAATAAATAAATCTTAAAGAAAAAAGATTGTCAAAAGTAACAGATTCAGCTTCCTAGCAGAGGACTGCAATGGAAATTTGTTGTTGGCATGTTTGCTGTACTCACAAGACAGCCTCTGAAGACTTCAGCCAGTGGGAAGTTCTTGAAATGCAAGGCCCTGTGCATGTGGCAAAATCTGACAGGCTGCTGATCAACAGATGTCCCAAGTATCCCAGGCTTGAAACTGGGATTTCAACAAATCCTATGACATGAGCTAAGAAGTATTCTGAGGGGTCAATGCTGTGGCATAGTGTGTAAAGCCACCACCTGCAGTGTCAGCATCCCATATGGTCACCAGTTTGAGTCCTGGCTGCTCCACTTCTGAACCAGCTCTCTGCTATAGCCTGAGTAAGCAGTGGAAGATGGCCCAAGTCCTTGGAGCCCTGCACCTACCTGGGAGACCTGGAAGAAATTTCTGGCTCCTGGCTTCAGATCCACACAGCTCTGACTGTTATGGCCATTTGAGGAGTGAAACAATGGATCGAAAACCTCTCACCCTACCTCTCTGTAGCTTTGCCTTTCAAATAAATAGAGAAAAATCTTTAGAAAAAAAATTCTCTTAAAGTTTCTCTGAACAGCATATCTAACTACAATGATTATTAAGAAAAATTTCATTCTAAAATCATCTTCCATTTGCTTTAAAATTCATTGATTAGGAATGCATTTAATATATTCTTTGGTAATATTTTTTTTAAACTTTTATTTAATGCATATAAATTTCCAAAGTACGACTTATGGATTACAATGGCTTCCCCCCCATACCGTCCCTCCCACCCACAACCCTCCCCTTTCCCACTCCCTCTCCCCTTCCATTCACATCAAGATTCATTTTCGATTATCTTAATATACAGAAGATCAGCTTAGTATACATTAAGTATGGATTTCAACAGTTTGCTCCCACACAGAAACATAAAGTGAAAAATAATAGATGATTTTTTTAAATGATGATGAAATCAGAGCAGACCTATTGTCATGTTTAATCCCAGTGAGAGTCAAGTTGGGAATTGATAATTTCTTTTCTTTTCTTTTCTTTTTTTTTTTTTTTTCTACAGAGGATCAGTTTAGTATGCATTAAGTAAGGATTTCAACAGTTTGCACCCCCATAGAAACACAAAGTGAAATATATTGTTTGAGTACTCGTTATAGCATTAAATCTCAATGCACAGCACATTAAGGATAGAGATCCTACATGAGGAGTAAGTGCACAGTGACTCCTGTTGTTGACTTTACCAATTGACACTCCTGTCTATGGCATCAGTAATCTCCCTATGCTCCAGTCATGAGTTTCCAAGGCTATGGAAGCCCTCTGAGTTTCTTTGGTAATATTTTTAGCATTTCAGATTATATGTAAAGCTTTTCACAGCCCATATTTCGTTCCAAGTGTGTAGCACGTGCATTTTAGGCTATTTTTTAAAATCATTGTTTTTTTTTTAAAGATTATTTATTTGAGAAGCAGAGTTACAGACAGAGAGAGGGAGAGACAGAGAGAAAGATCTTCCATCTGCTAGTTCACTTCCCAAATGACCCTAACAGCCAGAGCTGGGCTGATCTAAAGCCAGGAGCCAAGAGCTTCTCGTGGGTCTCCCATGCAGGTGCAGGGACCCAAGCACTTGGGCCACCTTCTACTGCTTTTCAGGCAATAGGCGGGAGCTGGATCAGAAGAGGAATAGCCATGATATGAACTGCTTCAAATATGGGGTGCTGTTGCTGCAGGCAGAGCCTTAGCCCACCTCGCCAAAGTGTCAGCCCCTAAAATTATTGTTAATACCAGAGATTAATAAAAAGTTCAAAGTTATACACTTTTGAAAGATGACAGTAAAAAACTTTCCTTCCCTAGAACTGCCTATTTCTGGCCTAGTATGTGAGAAGATGTAAGTAACAACTCTAACACTCCATCCTAAGAACAAGAAAAGAAAAAAGAAAAGAGAAGAAAAGAGTTTGAAAGATGCTGTCTACCAAAACTCAGCCAGGAAGAAATAGAATTGTCAGTAGAAGTCAAAAACATGAGTAGGCCCATATCAAATAGATTTAAGCAATGGTTGGTAAACTTCACAAAGAGAAAGCACCAGGCCCAAATATTTAAGGAAGGCATTTTACCAGTTCTCCAAAATATTTTTCAAAAGGTAGAAGAAAGAGAATACTTCCAAACTGCTTTTGTGACACATCACCCTAAATATCATCATCATCACCACCATCATCATCATCATAAATAAATAAAAGTCATGACAAGAGAAGAGATTACAGACCAGCATTCCCTCTAGAGCATAAATGTAAAATATCATCAATAAAATATCACAAAATTAGGCTCAGCATTATCTGAAATAAAAAGGAACATACACCATGATTCAGGAGGACTTATCTCGCATATACCAGACTAGTGTAACATTTGAATTTCAATTAATATAATCTATCACATCAATAAAGAAAAATTGCCTGATCATATCAGTAGGTACAATGAAATCATTTGTTAAAATCTAACACCTAGTAATGATAGAAAATCTCAGCAAATTAGAAATACAACAACTCCATCAACTGATGAAGAACATGTACAAAGATCCATAGTTAACTTCACAGTCCATGATGAAACTTGTAAGTATCCCAGTAAGATGAGGAAAAAGTAGAGGATTTTACCTCTTCTTCGATGCAGTAATATTTAAAAATTAAATAAAACACACAGAGAAGAAATAGAACTCTATTTGTTTGCAGAATATCTGGTTATGCATGGAGAAAATGTGAAAGAATAAACAAAAAAAAAATCCTGAAACTAATAAGTGATTGAAATAGGGGTGAAGGATACATGGTTTATATATTAAAGTTCCTATATTTAGCAATGAAGAATAAAAATTGAAAATGAAAACACAGTGCCATTTAAAATGGCGTTTATTATGATTGTACATTATTTGGGTCTTTACTGTGATATTTCCATACATGTAATGATAAAAACAGAGTAATCAGCATCTCCCCATCATTGACATTAGTATGTGATTTGAATGATCATCAATCTTTGTTAATATTGAGGTTTTTTTTAACCCCCCACATTAAGCAGAACAAGCAGTAATTTGTCTTTCTTGGGCTTATTTCACTTACCATGATATCTTCCTGCTCAATCAATTTTGCTGCAAAAGACACAATTCCATTGTTTTTCTGATTGAATGCAGTCCACTGGGTTTTATGCCAGTTTTTCTAGATTCATCCAGCTGAAGACGGACATCTTCTCTGATTTCAAATGTTTGCTATTGTGAACAGTTCTGCAAGATATAGTGGAGTAGGTATCTCTTTGATGCAATGATTCCATGTCTTTTGAATACATCCCCAGTAGTGGAATTGCTGCATGGGAGTTATATTTCTAGTTTTTTAAGAAATTTCTGGAGCAGGCACTGTGATGCTGCCACTTGGGACATTCACATCCCATATCAGAGTGCCAATTTGAGTCCCAGTGCCTCCACGTCCAATCCAGCTTCTTGAACATGTACATGAGAGACATTGGATGATGATGCAAATACCCGGGTCCTGGAAGGAGAACCTGGCTGATGGCTTTGGCCCTAGCTGTAATGGGCATTTGGGAGTGAAACAGCAGGTGGATGATGCTCTTTTTCTCACTGGTTCTTTCACTCAGCCTTTTAAATAAATAAATAAATTTGAATAAGCAGAGCATATATACTGGTTGGATAGTTTACATTGTATATGAAGAGCTGCTTTCTGCCTCTGGCACTGTGGTTTAGAATATTAGGCTGCCACTGGCAGTGCTGGCATCCCACATGGGCATTGAAGAGTTCAAAAATAGTTTGAAGAAAAAACACTGTTCCTCAACAGAAGAAACAAGAGCTATAAACAAACACTGAATCTCAAAATGTCCATTTTACTCCAATACATTACATTTTAGGTACTCTATTAGTTATCCCAGATCGGGAGAACATTATATCTGTTTTTTTGGGACTGGCTTATTTCACTAAGTATAATAGTTTCCAGTTGCATCCATTTTTTTTTTTGCAAAGTACAGGATTTCAGTTTTTACATCTAAGTGGTACTCCATAGTGTATGTATACCATAACTTCTTTAGCCAATCATCCGTTGATGGAGCCCTCACCCCAGTTAGAATGTCTCTCATAGAGAAATCAGTGAACAACAAATGCTGGAGAGGATTGAGGCAAAAGTTACCCTAATTCACTGTTGGTGGAAATGTAAAGTGGACCAGCCACTGTGGAAGACAGTATGGAAATAACTCAAAAATCTGAATATAGAGCTACCATATAATCCAGCCATCCAACTCCTGGGAATTTACTCAAGTCTAGAGAAATCAGTGTATGGAAGAGTTATCTATAACCCCACTTTCACTGCAGATCAATTCACAATAGCTAAGATATGGAATCAACCCAGATGTCCATCAACTAATATATTTAAATAGACTTCTGCATGCACTTCCTACTTGTTTGTGTGAAACACTTTTTCTTAAAAAAAAAATAAAAAAACATAAAGTAGAACTTATTATTTCCTAATTAAACCGTACAAAATTGTTCCCACTAAGATTGTACTGACTGAAGCAAGCAGAATACAGAGAAATAGTCAGAAGCACTCCCAGCATACCACAGAGGCTAAATGGCTTTATAGTATAGGTGTCAGCAAAGCAAGCATGCAATCCCAATATGAGCTGTCATTACTTCATTTTAAGATGTTATAATTGAGCAAAAATTCTGTTAACTAGCTAATAATCAACTAAGAGTATCTAGGAACAGAAGTTTATCTTTTCTTCCCCACTTTGAAATATCAGGAGCCACTTTGGACAAAACTGATTGTTTTTTTCTACTTTCTAATCAATGACTAAGACTTACTGTTATGTTTCCTAATCCTAAGTATAAAATTGTCTTCGATTACCTGCTCCACCAGATCACTGTATTTATTTATTTAGTTAGCTAGTTAATTAGTTATTAGCATTGGAAAAACTTTACAATATTAACTTATACAGCTTGGTAAAATTGGAAATAAGTATATATCTATGAAACCATCAGCATAATATATGCCATAAACATGTCTATCACTTCCAATAGTCTCCTCCTTCTCCCTTATTTATTATTATTATTTTATTTATATATATATATATGATAAGGATATTTAACATAAGATATACCCTCTTAGCAACTTTAAAAATTTTGTCATTTTATTAGTTCTAATATGTTTAACATGTAATATTTGTATAATTTTACAGGGTACAGGGCAATTCATTTAATATACATACACAAAATAAACCAATAAAGCCAGTGAACTAGCCATCAGTTTTCTTATGTCTTATTTGGATTTAGAGGATATTAGCTCTTCTTTTCCAATTCTTTGTACAATCTCTGATGGAACAAAGACATAAGCCTCAGCCATTCTTGCTCACTTCCCAAAAGTTCAAAAAACATTGGAATGTATTCCTTGCCTTTGAATCTCAACTGGATCTCACATCCTGTTGCCTTCATACCCAACCCTGCATTCTTTTTCAGGTTCCCAAGACCCTGCCCAGTTCCAGGAATTCACCTTTGCTTGATACCCTCTTCCCCCAACCCTATCCCTAGCCCTCCTAAAATATAAAAAGGCCCGGCCCCTGGGGGTCGGGGCCTTCTGCCATGTGTTCCATCAATGTGCACCCCAGCAGTTGGTCACCAACCTCTGCGAATTTATTTTCTCTGAATAAATTCAGTTTGGCTGTAAATTTATACACTGCCTCTTTTTTATTCTACACCTGTTTTTCCAACAATTTCTAAAATGTCATTTTGAACTATTGTCACCTCTCATTACTGTAGAACACTAAAACTTATGGTTTTGTTTCTGACTGTGTTGGTATGTGTCGTGCAACCTCACACAACATCATTTCTTCCCTGCCTCTAATAATCACTATTCTAAAATCAAATCTTCTGTATTCTTTTTACTTCCGCATATCAAAGGGAACAGGTGGTATTTATCTTTTTGTGACTGGCTTACTTCACTTAAATAATAATGTCTGATTCCTTTAGTTTTGAAGCAATTTCCATGATTTCATTTTTCATGGCTGAATATACATCTCTTTTTTTTATCCATTCATCTACTGATGGATCCATAGGTTGATTCTATATCTTGGTTATTGTGAATAGTACTACAAGGAAAACAGGAGTATATATAGCTCTTTTATAAACTGTGTTATTCCTTTTCACTATACTCAGTAATGAGACAGGTCATATTATAATCTCTGATTTTTTTGAGTGACATGTATTTTGCTCTCTATAATGATGGTCTAAATCATATTACTACAACCAAAGTTTAACACTTCTCCATATCCTCACCATCATTGTGATTGCCTTTTTGATACTGGAGTGAGATGATATATCATGTGGTTTGCTTTAGAATTTCTCTGATAGCCAATGATATTGAGCATTTTTTCAAGTATTCATTGGTCACTTGTATTTCTTATTTTGAGAAAAGTCTACTCAGATCCTTTGTCTGTTTCTTATCTGGATTATTTGGCTTGCTGTTGCAAATTTTCTGACTGATTCCTATATTCTGAATATAAGATTTTCATTACTAGGATGTATGCATTTTCTGCTATTTGGTTAGTTGGCTCTTTATCTTGTTGATTTTTCCTTTGTCGTATAGAAGTGTCTTACTTCAATACAAAACAATATTTCTACTATTGCTTTCGTTACTTCCATTTTTGAACTCTTATCCAAATGCCGATTGCCTATGTAGGTGTTTTGGAGTCTTTTCTCTATGTTTTCTTTTTGTAGTTTCATATCTTCATTTAGACTTTTAATCCATTTTGGGTTGATTTATTATAGTGTTATATTTAAAGAATCAAGTTCTGTCTGCTACATATAGATATCTGATTTTCCCAGCAGCATTTATTGGTTTTCCTTTCTCCAGTACATGTTTTTGGCATCTTTGTTATAGATCATCAGCAAACATTTAAACATAAAATACAGTACTTTTTAAAAATATGAACTATACTGTACAAGATTCATGTAACTGAAAGAGAGTACCCTTTCTAAAATCACTCCTAATTTTGAAGTAGGCAGGCACATAGGTTAAAATTTATTAGGTTTGTGAGCTAGAAGACAATGCCTTCTCCACGCCCCTGTGTGACCTCATCCCCCTACCTGCCCACACCTGAGTGCCCTTCAGTCAATCAAGTTAATTAGCCACTCCCCTTTGGAAGTGGGTTAAAAGCCTGGGACAAGGTGTGTCTGGCCCTTCTTTTCTTTGCCCTGGCCTCTAGCTAGGAGGGGGCTGGCTGTAGCCCTGCACCCCCAGGGCACATGGCCTCCGGGCCACCCATCCTAGGTTTCCTGGCCTAGATGCTCCTCCATGTGCCTGGTTCCTGGTGCTCCGTATAAACCCAGATTTACCTCTCTCTTAGATAGAGCTCTCTCTGCTATGCATCTTTTACACTAAATAAAAGCCTAAAATGTACCATGCTGCCTCATCTATTGATGCCAGTATTTAGACTTCTTTTTTTTTTAAACTTTTATTTAATGCATATAAATTTCAAAAGTACGACTTATGGATTACAATGGCTTCCCCCCCATACCGTCCCTCCCACCCACAACCCTCCCCTTTCCCACTCCCTCTCCCCTTCCATTCACATCAAGATTCATTTTCGATTATCTTAATATACAGAAGATCAGCTTAGTATACATTAAGTATGGATTTCAACAGTTTGCTCCCACACAGAAACATAAAGTGAAAAATAATAGATGATTTTTTTAAATGATGATGAAATCAGAGCAGACCTATTGTCATGTTTAATCCCAGTGAGAGTCAAGTTGGGAATTGATAATTTCTTTTCTTTTTTTTTTTTTTTTACAGAGGATCAGTTTAGTATGCATTAAGTAAGGATTTCAACAGTTTGCACCCCCATAGAAACACAAAGTGAAATATATTGTTTGAGTACTCGTTATAGCATTAAATTTCAATGCACAGCACATTAAGGACAGAGATCCCACATGAGGAGTAAGTGCACAGTGACTCCTGTTGTTGACTTTACCAATTGACACTCCTGTCTATGGCATCAGTAATCTCCCTATGCTCCAGTCATGAGTTTCCAAGGCTATGGAAGCCCTCTGAGTTCTCTGACTCTTATCTTGTTTAGACAAGGTCATAGTCAAGGTGGAGGTTCTCTCCTCCCTTCAGAGAAAGGTACCTCCTTCTTTGAAGACCTGTTCTTTCCACTGGGATCTCACTCACAGAGATCTTTTGCCAGAGTGTCTTGGCTTTCCATGCCTGAAATACTCTCATGGGCTTTTCAGCCAGATCCGAGTGCCTTTAGGGCTGATTCTGAGGCCAGAGTGCTATTTAGGACATCTGCCATTCTATGAGTCTGCTGAGTATCTCACTTCCCATGTTGGGTCACTCTCCCCTTTATTCTATCAGTTAGTGTTAGCAGGTACTAGACTTGTTTATGTGCTCCCTTTGAATCTTAGTCCTTTCATTATGATCAATTGTGAACTGAAATTGATCACTTGGAATAGTGATGGCATTGGTACATGCCACCTTGATGGGATTGAATTGGAATCCCCTGGTATGTTTCTAACTCTACCATTTGGGGCAAGTCAGCTTGAGCATGTCCCAAAGTATACATCTCTTCCCTCTCTTATTCCCACTCTTATGTTTAACAGGGATCACATTTCAGTTAATTTTCAACACTTAAGAATAACTGTGTATTAATTACAGAATTAAACCAGTCATATTAAGTAGAACAGACAAAAAAAACTACTAAGAGGGATAATATATTAAGTTGTTCATTAACAGTCAGGGCTATGCTGATCAAGTCACCATTTCCCATAGTGTCCATTTCACTTCAGGAGGTTTCCTTTTTGGTGTTCAGCCAGTTGTCACCGATCAGGGAGAACATATGGTATTTGTCCCTTTGGGACTGGCTTATTTCACTCAGCATGATGTGTTCCAGATTCCTCCATTTTGTTGCAAATGACTGGATTTCGTTGTTTCTTACTGCGGTATAGTATTCTAAAGAGTACATATCCCATAATTTCTTTATCCAGTCTACCGTTGATGGGCATTTAGGTTGGTTCCAGGTCTTAGCTATTGTGAATTGAGCTGCAATAAACATTAGGGTGCAGACCACTTTTTTGTTTGCCAATTTAAATTCCTTTGGGTAAATTCCAAGGAGTGGGATGGCTGGGTCGAACGGTAGGGTTATCTTCAGGTTTCTGAGGAATCTCCAGACTGACTTCCATAGTGGCTTGACCAGTTTGCATTCCCACCAACAGTGGGTTAGTGTCCCTTTTTCCCCACATCCTCGCCAGCATCTGTTGTTGGTAGATTTCTGCATGTGAGGCATTCTAACCAGGGTGAGGTGAAACCTCATTGTGGTTTCGATTTGCATTTCCCTGATTGCTAATGACCTTGAACAATTTTTCATGTGCCTGTTGGCCATTTGGATTTCCTCTTTTGAAAAATGTCTATTGAGGTCCTTGGCCCATCTCTTAAGTGGGTTGTTGGTTTTGTTGTTGTGGAGTTTCTTGATCTCTTTGTAGATTCTGGTTATTAACCCTTTATCTGTTGCATACTTTGCAAATATTTTTTCCCATTCTGTCGGTTGTCTCTTCACTCTCCTGACTGCTTCTTTTGCAGTACAGAAACTTCTCAATTTGAGGCAATCCCAATAGTTGATTTTGCTTTGACTGCCTGTGCCTCCCGGGTCTTTTCCAGAAATTCTGTGCCTGTGCCAATATCTTGAAGGGTTTCTACAATGTTCTCTAGTAACTTGATGGTGTCAGGTCGTAGATTTAGGTCTTTAATCCATGTTGAGTGGATTTTTGTGTAAGGTGTAAGGTAGGGGTCTTGCTTCATGATTCTGCACGTGGAAATCCAATTTTCCCAGCACCATTTATTGAATAGACTGTCCTTGCTCCAGGAATTAGTTTTAGATCCTTGATCAAATATAAGTTGGCTGTAAATGTTTGGGTTGATTTCTGGTGTTTCAATTCTGTTCCATTGGTCTATCCATCTGTTTCTGTACCAGTACCATGCTGTTTTGATTACAACTGCCCTGTAGTATGTCCTGAAATCTGGTATTGTGATGCCTCCGGCTTTGGTTTTGTTGTACAAGATAGCTTTAGCTATTCGAGGTCTCTTCTGCCTCCATATGAATTTCAGCACCTTTTTTTCCAGATCTAAGAAGTAGGTCTTCGTTATCTTGATTGGGATTGCATTGAATCTATAAATTGCTTTTGGGAGAAAGGACATTTTGATGATATTGATTCTTCAATCCATGAGCATGGAAGATTTTTCCATTTCTTGGTATCCTCTTCTATTTCTTTCTTTAAGGTTTTGTAATTTTCATCGTAGAGATCTTTAACGTTCTTGGTTAAGTTTATTCCAAGGTATGTGATTGTTTTTGTAGCTATTGTGAATGGGATTGATCTTAGAAGTTCTTCCTCAGCCATGGCATTGTCTGTGTATACAAAGCCTGTTGATTTTTGTGCATTGATTTTATACCCTGCTACTTTGCCAAACTCTTCTATGAGTTCCAATAGTCTCTTAGTAGAGTTCTTTGGGTCCCCTAAATACAGAATCATGTCATCTGCAAAGAGGGATAGTTTGAGTTCTTCCTTCCCAATTTGTATCCCTTTAATTTCTTTTTCTTGCCTAATAGCTCTGGCTAGAACCTCCAGAACTATATTGAATAGCAGTGGTGAGAGTGGACATCCCTGTCTGGTACCAGATCTCAGTGGAAATGCTTCCAACTTTTCCCCATTCAATAGGATGTTGGCTGTGGGTTTTTCATAGATTGCTTTAATTGTATTGAGGAATGTTCCTTCCAAACCCAGTTTGCTTAGAGTTTTCATCATGAACGGGTGTTGTATTTTATCAAATGCTTTCTCGGCATCTATAGAGATAATCATATGGTTTTTCTTCTGCAGTCTGTTAATGTGGTGTATCACATTGATTGTCTTGTGCACATTAAACCATCCCTGCATACCAGGGATAAATCCCACTTGGTCTGGGTGGATGATCTTTCTGATGTGTTGTTGCATTCTATTGGCGAGAATATTATTGAGGATTTTTGCATCTATGTTTATCAGGGATATTGGTCTGTAATTCTCTTTCAGTGCTGCATCTTTTTCCATCTTAGGAATTAAGGTGATGCTGGCTTCATAGAAAGAATTTGGGAGGATTCCCTCTTCTTCGATTGTTCTGAATAGTTTGAGAAGAATTGGAGTCAGTTCTTCTTTAAATGTCTGGTAGAATTCAGCAGTGAATCCATCTGGTCCTGGGCTTTTCTTTGTTGGGAGGGCCTTTATTACTGTTTCAATTTCTGTCTCAGTTATGGGTCTGTTTAGGTTTTCGACGTCTTCCTGGTTCAATTTAGGTAGGTTGCATGTGTCCAGGAATCTATCCACTTCTGATAGGTTTCCCTGTTTGCTGGCATAGAAGTCCTTGTAGTAATTTCTGATGATTCTTTTTATTTCTGTGGTGTCTGTTGTTACATTTCCTTTTTCATCTCTGATTTTATTGATTTGGGTCTTTTCTCTTCTTTTTTTAGTTAGTTGGGCCAATGGGGATTCAATTTTGTTTATTTTTTCAAAAAACCAGCTCCTCGTTTGGCTGATTTTTTGGAATGTTTTTCTTGATTCAATCCTGTTGATTTCTTCTCTGATTTTAATTATTTCTCTTCTCCTACTAGATTTGGGTCTGGTTTGCTGTAGGTTTTCTAGATCCTTGAGGTGAATTGAAAGCTCATCTATTTGGTGCCTTTCCAATTTCTTGATGTAGGCACCTATTGCTATAAACTTTCCTCTTAACACTGCTTTTGCTGCGTCCCATAAGTTTTGGTATGTTGTGCTGTTATCCTCATTTACTTCCAGAAAATTTTTGATTTCTCTTTTGATTTCTTCTATGACCCATTGTTCATTCATGAGCATGTTGTTCAATCTCCATGTGTTTGCATATGTTCTAGGGATTCCTGAGTTGCTAATTTCTAACTTCATTCCTTTATGGTCTGAGAAGCTGCATGGTATGATTCTAATTCTTTTGAATTTGCTGAGACTAACTTTATGGCCTAGTATGTGGTCAATCCTAGAGAAGGTTCCATGTACTGCTGAGAAGAATGCAAAATCTTTAGCTGTAGGATTGAAAGTTCTGTATATATCTGTTAGATCCATTTGGGCTATAGTGTCATTTAAATCTACTGTATCCTTGTTGATCTTCTGACCGGATGATCTGTCTATTTCTGAGAGTGGAGTATTGAAGTCCCCCAGTACTATTGTATTGGGATCTAAGTCTCCCTTTAAGTCCATTAATAAATCTTTTAGATAAACTGGTGCCCTGTAGTTAGGTGCATATACATTGGTAATTGTTATATCTTCTTGTTGTATTGATCCCTTAATCATTATATAGTGCCCCTCTTTGTCTCTCTTAACAGTTTTTGTGGTAAAGTTTATGTTGTCCGATATTAAGATGGCTACGCCTGCTCTTTTTTCATTTCTGTTGGCATGGTATGTCTTTTTCCAGCCTTTCACTTTCAGTCTGTATGCATCTTTGTTGGAAAGATGTGTTTCTTGTAAGCAGCATATAGATGGGTTTTGTTCCTTAACCCAATCAGCCAATCGGTGTCTTTTAACTGGACAGTTCAGGCCATTCACGTTCAATGTGACTAATGATAAGTGGTAACTTTGCCCTGCCATTTGCCAAAGATAAGTTCTAATATATGCTTTGAATTCCCTGTGATCTTTTGCTGTGAGGTTTCCTTCCTTGGTTTCCTTCCTTTACCGTCTTTCATATTGATGACCGTGTTTCTGTGTTTTTGTGTGTAACACATCTTTAAGCATCTTTTGCAGGGCTGGACGAGTGGCAACAAATTCTTTCAATTTCTGTTTGCTATGAAAAGTCTTTATTTCACCTTCATTCACAAATGAGAGCTTTGCAGGATATAATACTCTGTGCTGGCAGTTTTTCTCTCTTAGTACCTGAGCTATATCTCGCCATTCCCTCCTAGCTTGTAGAGTTTCTGATGAGAAGTCAGCTGTGAGTCTGATTGGAGATCCTCTGAGAGTAATCTGACATTTCTCTCTTGCACATTTTAGGATCTTTTCTTTATGTTTCACTGTGGAGAGTTTAATTACAACATGTCGTGGTGAGGATCTCTTTTGGTCGTGTTTATTAGGGGTTCTGTGAGCTTCCTGTACTAGGATTTCTCTGTCCTTCTCCAAACCTGGGAAATTTTCTGCTAATATCTCACTAAAAAGGCCTTCTAATCCTTTCTCCCTCTCCATGCCTTCAGGAACTCCTAGAACCCGAATGTTGGGTTTTTTAATAGTATCCTGAAGATTCCCGACAATATGTTTTGGATTTCTAATTTCCTTCTCTTTTCTTTGGTCTGACTGTATCCTTTCCTGTTCTCTGTCTTCTAAGTCCGATATTCTCTCTTCTGCTTCACCCATTCTGTTTGTAAGGCTCTCTATTGTGTTTTTCATTTGTTCTATTGAATTCTTCACTTCAGTCACTATCACAGTTTCCTGTTGTACTAGTTGTTTCGTTTCATTTTGATTCCTCCTTAATATTTCATTTTCATGAGAGAGATTTTCTATCTTGTCCATTAAGGATTTCTGTAGTTCAAGAATTTGTTTTTGAGAACTTCTTAATGTTCTTATCAATTTTTTGAGATCTGCTTCTTGCATTTCTTCTATGTCATCATCTTCATAATCTTGAATTGGGGTGTCTTTTTCATTTGAGGGCATCATGGTGACTTCCTTGTTTTTATTACCTCAGTTTTTGCGTTTGTTATTTGGCATATTGGAGATATTTGGTTTCTTCACTGTGGTGCTTTTTCTTGTTATACTATGACTCTAGATTAAGTGGACTATCTGTTTTTGATGGAGCCTTAGGGCTTGAGATGGGTGTGCCAAAGGTGACACTCCCAGGTTAGGCATGGTAAATCTCTCTCTCTCTCTCTCTTTCTTTTTTTTTTTTTTTTTTTTGATTCAAAAGGGAAGTAATTCCGTACAGCTGAACGAAGTTGGAGGTAATTAGCAGGCAAATGATATACCCACAGGAGCCAGAGATTGGAAGCTCTTTCCCAAGGACCACACAGGGAATCTGTTCGGCCCTCAGAGTGGGCTCAAATTCTCCTTCAGTCTCCCACTGGGTTGCCAAAGTTACGGAATTGTAGCGTCTCTGGAGAGTGCTCACATGAATTCCGTGAGTTCTCTCCCCCACCGTCTCTTTTTTCACAGTCTCAGTTCAGTAGCACCACAAATTTACTAGGTCCTAATCTCCTGTTAATTCGCCCCGCCCAGAGTCAGGTTTATCTGCTAGGCTCAGGGCCGGTGCAGACCTGAGGTCGCTCTGCTTATGACGTATGTCCAAGATGGCGCCTGCTCTTTGTCTTGCTCGCCCTTGAGAGGTGAGCGGAGAGAGAAACCCGTGTCCGTACCAGTCACCTTTTTTTTCTCTCTCTCTCTGTCTCTCTCTCTCTCTTCCAGTTAGCCTGGTGAACTCCCCCCCCCCCCGGGGGTCGTTCCCTCTAGTCTCCTCTCTCCGCTTGCCCGCCTGTGTCTCGGGATATTGAGGTTCGGCTCACCTCGCTTTCCAGCGCTGGTGTGTTGAGTCTGCCGCTGGTGTCCCGAACTGTGGGCTCCCACGCTCTCCACGCAGGTCCGCTGTGAATCACGCGTTCCGGAAGAGTTTCTTCTGCTGTTTCCTCCCCTACTCTTCCTTGAACCTGCAGTATCTCCACTTTTATTAAACTATCTCTCCCCGGACTATCAGTGTGCTCCCTTCCTATTCCGCCATCTTGCCTCCTCCCCCGAAATAGAGTTTTCTATATTCTATGTTCTTATTCATCTAAATTGATTAATTAAAAGTTTTGCCTTGAGCATAACACTAGGACTTTGGAGTTAGTAAAAAAAAAAAAAAAAAGTGAGACTCCCAATGTCACATACTGAGTTAGGATTGAAAACGAATCTGTAACCTATATCTTTTGCATCCAAATATTAAACTTCATGTTTTATTTTACTATTGTTTTAAAATTATTTATTTATTTGAATGTTGGAGCTGCAGAGAGAGAAAGAGGGAAACAGAGAGAGATCTTCCATTTACTGGTTTACTCCCCAGATGGCCACAATGGCCAGTGCTAGGCCAGGTCAAAGCCAGGGGTCAGGAGATTTTTCTGAGTCCCTCATGTAGGTGGCAGGGGTCCAAGTACTTGGACCATCTTCTGCTGCCTTTTCTAGGCCTTTGGCAGGGAACTGGAACAGAAGCGGAACAGGCAGGACACAAACTGATGCTCATATGGAATGCCAGTGTCTCAGACAGTGGCTTTTACCCTCTATGCCACAATGCCAATCTCTAATATTAATGTTTTAATAGAATAATTGTCATAATTTATGTGAAGCACTTTCAAATGATTTCTGAACATTTCTTAATGTTATCAATTGTGTCTCCAAATTTAATGTCCTTTAGTTATCCAGGATTTTTTATCACATTTTCTTTAATATTTATGAACACATATAACACTCTCAATTCACAAATAGGTAGCACATTTGAACTTTCACTTTAATTTCCTATTACTTTAGAATTTCCAGTGTATTATACCTCAAATTTTTTCATGAATTCACCTTTACTCTGTCCAGTATCAATCTAACTGAGGATTTTTCTGTAACTTCACCAAATACTAACCAACTGTAGATAAATCTGGAGAGTATATTTTACAGAGAGTTCAGGGTTTGCTGGAATGAACATTTTGAATATTCCACAGTCCTAAAAATAAATTTTATTTATTTATTTTTTTTAAATATTTATTCATTTACTTGAAAGTCAGAGAGAGGAGGAGAGGCAGAGAGAGAGAGGTCTTCCATCTGCTGCTTGACTCCCCAGATGGCTACAATGGCCAGAGCTGCACCAATCTGAAGCCAGGAACCAGGAACTTCCTCCAGGTCTTCCCATACAGTAAAGGGGCCCAAGGACTTGGACCATCTTCTATTACCATAGCAAAGAGCATTTTTAAAGCACTTTCAAAAATATTTTTTATTTATTTGAAAGACACAGAGACAGAAAGACAAGACAGACAGACAGATAGCTTCCACATATCCATTCACTCTGCAAATTTTTATAACAGTGAGGGATCGCACAGGCTAAGGCCAGTAGCTGGGTACTCAATCTGGGTCTCCCAGGTGGGTGTCAGGGACTCACTTGACCCATTGCTTGCTGCATCCCAGGGCATGTATTAGCCAGAAACTGGAATTGGAATCAGAGAAAGGTTTGGATCAAGGGTCCTCTGTTATGGGATCTAGTCATTCCAGGGGTGTCTCAAACTCTTATCGAAATGCCTGTCCCAAGAACCCATTTCATAAAAAAAAAAAAAAATTCATTATAGCAACTCATATGCTTCATCCAGAATCTACAGGTGAAATGAATCCAATCAGGTGGAATTATATGGCTGATAATTAAAAGTTAAATTGAAAGAGATTAGTGATCAGTCAAAATAATCTACCTCATAAAATAGAAAATGTGAACAACATAATCAGTTCACTTGGTGATTAGGAAATGATTATTAAATTAATGATTATAGACAATTCTATCATTCTGTTATTGGAACAGATATTGTAGAGTAGGTTAAGCTGGCTCTTGGGAAGCTGACATCCTTTACTGGAGTGTCTATTTGCAATCTGGCTACTCCATGCTTCTGATCCAAATTCCTGCAAATATCCAGGAGGCAGTGGATGATGGCCCACCTGCTTGGGCTTCTTCCATGTTTGTGGGAGACCTGGATGGACTTCCTGGTTCCTTGCTTCAGCCTGGCCCAACTTTGGCTGTTGCAAGCATTTAGAGAATGAACCGGATCTCTCTCTCTCATGTATCATTATGCCTTCAAATAAACAAATACATCTTCAAAAAAGTGTAAAGCTTCCGCCTGCAGTGCTGGCATCCCATATGGGTAGTGATTCAAGTCTTGGCTGCTCCACTTCTGATCCAGCTCTCTGCTGTAGCCTGGGAAAGCAGCAGAAGATGGCCCAAGTGCTTGGGCCCTTGCACCCACGTGGGAGACCTGGAAGAAGCTCCTGGCTCCTGGCTTTGGTGCAGTTCTGGCCATTGTGGCCAAGAGGGGAGTGAACCAGCAGATGGAAGAGCTCTCTCTCTCTCTCTGCCTCTCCTTCTCTCTCTGTGTAACTCCAACTTTCAAATAAATAAAATAAATCTTGAAGCAAAAAAAAGAAAAGAAAATCACACTTAGGCACTGGTGAACATTTTCCTTCCCTTCTTTCTCCTCTTGATTGACCCACTCCTTTCCCATGTAACTCTGCATGGCATATTCTGCCTCCTGTTCCTTGGCAACCGTGAGTGAAATTTTATTCCTTTATGACAGTAATTTCTACATCTGTATATATTATCATGCCTGTTTAAATGAAAACATGAGCTTTTAAAATAACATGCACTAAGGGCTGGCGCTGTGGCGTAGCAGGTAAAGCCGCCACCTGCGCTGTTGGCATCCCATATGAAAATAAGTAGGTTCTAGTCCCAGCTGCTCCAGTTCCGATCCAGCTCTCTGCTAGAGCCTGGGAAAGCAATGGAAGGTGGCCCAAGTCCTTGGGCCCCTGCACCCAAGAGGAAGACCCAGAGGAAGATCCTGGTTCCTGGCTTTGGATCAGTGCAGTTCCTGCTATTGTAGCCAATTGGGGAGTGAACCAGCAGATGGAAGACCTCTCTCTCTCTTTTTCTCTCTATCTCTGTCTCTCTGCCTCTCCTTCTCTCTCTGTGTAACTCTTTCAAATAAATAGTAAATATTTTAAAAAGTAAAAGAAATTAACATGCACTATAAAAATGAAATAGTGTACTACAGAGGTTAGTATCATGGTCCTTAAATCCAACTAGACCTTGGGAAGAATACCAGGATAGTTAGAAATCAGAGAAAATAAAGAAAACAAGTTTTCAGAACGCAAGGCATCTTTAAAAATGTTACAAAGAAGCTAGTATTTCTAATATAGAATATGAAACAACAATTTGAGTAGAGATACCATAAGATTCAGCTTAGTCAGAGGCTTACTAAGGTCAACATGCATCCAGTTGGAATTTTCATTGCTTATTAAAATACAAGGACAAGAACTCTTATAAGGATCCTAAAACTAACTCTGATTTATGATGTATGATCAAAGAGAAGAGAAGAGAGAAAAATCTAATATTTACTGATGACATACTTTGTGCTGGTCATTTGAATAACTCAGCGATTAAGGGATTAACAGAACCAAATTTCCTATATTCAAATCTCAGCTTTACTTTTTATCAGCGCTATGATCTCAGAATTTTATTTACTTTCTCAATGCTTCCATTTGTTCTTTATGAATTTGAGTTAAAAGTATGTACTGCATTTCCTTGTTGAGAGTTGTATATGTGCTTAGAATGATACCCAGCAGACTGTAAGTACTCCCTAAAAGTTAATACTTTTGCTATTATTGCTATTATTATGTGTATCAATTAGTATTGATAGTATCAAGTTAAAAATGAAAATAAGTAGGTTTAGAAAAATTGAATTTTCCCCCATGAAGGTTACATTGTTTGTGACTGACAAATATCAAGAAACAATTTCAGGTCTTCCAGCCCCTTGTTGCTGATTGAAGATAGTAAGTTTTCCTCCCACTGTGATATTTCACTGTGTGGATGTAATTCTAAATGAGAAAAAATTTTATTCGAGCAGGAATCACTTGAGAAGCAGTTCCGTACACACACAGCTTATGCATATTGCAAAGTACAATTTTATGAACAGTTCTGTCTTATGATCTGGATGAATGGAGTAAGAAAACGTTAAAATATGATCCCCTATGATAAAATTTTAATACAAAATTGAAGTATATAATAGTTATGAAAAAGAGTTGTTATTTTCCAAAGAGGAGTATTCTTTGAAATGTTGAATTCATTGTAGCCTAGAGTTTGTCCTATACTTCTTAAGAGTTCAGAAACTATTTTTTTAGTGCCTAAAGAACAGATGTGTCTGTCATACTCAGAAAAAAAAAAATCAGAGGGACCAAGACATTGAGACATAAGTGAATCAGTCACAAACCTTGTGGAAAACCTCTCTGAAATATTCAATGTACTTCCATCAAATTTGGGTTTTTAATGAAGTTAAAGGAAGAGAAAAATATTATTGATGTTGACTGTATGTTATCACTAAGAATACCTATTTTTAATGGAAAGGATGTACTTTAAAGTTTTACTGAAAGCGATGGTGTAACTATGTATAGCTTTTTATATTTTGGCTTTGTTTTTGTGTATGAGGATATTGCAAGATACATCTCATAAATAAACAGTGAGAAGTCACTGTTACAGGTCTCTAAAAGCTCAACATGGTCTGCTAGTCTGAGAACTTATTTAAAAATTGCTGAAATTCTAAAGAGAAATTCTACTATTATGAAAAGTTTAAAGATTGAACGAATAATAAACTACAAATGTGGACTAATAGAATTCATATTCCTCTATTGACGTGATAGAAAATTTAGTTTAAAAGTCAATTATAAGACAAGATGATTTAGCCCTGACTCTTCATGAACAACTTAATACATTATCCCTCTTAGTAGATTTTTTGTCTGTTCTACTTAATATGACTGGTTTAATTCTGTAATTAATACACAGTTATTCTTAAGTGTTGAAAATTAACTGAAATGTGATCCCTGTTAAACATAAGAGTAGGAATAAGAGAGGGAAGAGATGTACAATTTGGGACATGCTCAAGCTGACTTGCCCCAAATGGTAGAGTTAGAAACATACCAGGGGACTCCAATTCAATCCCATCAAGGTGGCATGTACCAATGCCATCTCACCAGTCCAAGTGATCAATTTCAGTTCACAATTGATCATAATGAAAGGACTAAGAGTCAAAGGAAGCACATAAACAAGTCTAGTACCTGCTAATACTAACTGATAGAATAAATAAAGGGGAGAGTGATCCAACATGGGAAGCGAGATACTCAGCAGACTCATAGAATGGCGGATGTCCTAAACAGCACTCTGGCCTCAGAATCAGCCATAAGGCATTCAGATCTGGCTGAAAAGCCCATGAGAGTATTTCAGGCATGGAAAGCCAAGACACTCTGGCAAAAAACAAACAAACAAACAAACAAACCCTAAATGAAAGATCTCTGTGAGTGAGATCCCAGTGGAAAGAACAGGTCTTCAAAGAAGGAGGTACCTTTCTCTGAAGGGAGGAGAGAACCTCCACTTTGACTATGACCTTGTCTAAACAACATAAGAGTCGGAAAACTCAAGGGGCTTCCATAGCCTTGGAAACTCATGACTGGTGCATAGGGAGATTACTGATGCCATAAACAGGAGTGTCAATTGGTAAAGTCAACAACAGGAGTCACTGTGCACTTACTCCTCATGTAGGATCTCTGTCCTTAATGTGCTGTGCATTGAGACTTAATGCTATAACGAGTACTCAAACAATATATTTCACTTTGTGTTTCTATGGGGGTGCAAACTGTTGAAATCTTTACTTAATGTATACTAAACTGATCTTCTGTAAAAAAAAAAAAAAAAAAAAGAAGAAGAAATTAGCAATTCCCAACTTGACTCTCACTGGGATTAAACATGACAATAGGTCTGATCTGATTTCTCATCATTTAAAAAATCATCTATTATTTTTCACTTTATGTTTCTGTGTGGGAGCAAACTGTTGAAATCTTTACTTAATGTATGCTAAACTGATCTTCTGTATATAAAGAGAATCGAAAATGAATCCTCATGTGAATGGAAGGGGAGAGGGAGTGGGAAAGGGGAGGGATGCGGGTGGGAGAGATGATATGGGGGGGAAGCCATTGTAATCAATATTCTGCACTTTGGAAATTTATATTCATTAAATAAAAGTTAAAAAAATGAAAAAAAAGACAAGATGATTTAAAAGCAATTAATTAATTTGGAGCTGGTACAGCAGGTTAAGCCTCGGTGTGCAGTGCCAGCACCCATATGAGCACCTGTTTGAGTCCTGGCTGCTCCATTTCTGAATCAGGTCCCTACTAATATGCCTGGGAAAGCAGCGGAGGATGGCCTAGGTCCTTGAGCTCCTGAACCCAAGTGGGAGACCTGAAGAAAGCTCCTGGCTCCTGGCTTCAGCCTGGTCCAGACTTGGCCATTGCAGCCTTTTGGGAAGTAAATCAGGAGATGGAAGATTCTCTCTCTCTCTCTCTCTCTCTCTCTCTGTCTCAATTTGTCTCTCCCTCTCTCTCTGTAACTTTGTCTTTCAAATAAATAAATAAATGTAATTTTTAAAAAAGCAATTGATTTTTCATTAAATGGTAATGATCCCATTTATTAAATGCTAAAATAATTTTGAAAATCTATAATGTTTTCAAAATCAAGATTTTTAAACTGTCACATCTACAAAAGTCAGTGAAGATAAAATCACTTCTGTGCTGCAAAAATCATCATGAACACACCGACAGGCACACACAAGCTTCATATGTATAAAATTTAGTTTCATAACTCCATAAACTGGAAAGAGTTATTGCAATAAGAATTATTTCACTTTGTTTGTAAGGGTTGTAAAGAAAACAAATAATGGTGCTGGTGCTCATCTGTTTTAAGCAGCTATGTTAAATAATGGTCTCTGGTGAGAACAATGTTTTTTTTAATTATTTCTTTGAAAGGCATGGAGAGATACAGAGGCAGAGATAGAGAGAGAGAGAGAGAGAGAGAGAGAGAGAGAGAATGCTTCCATCTGCTGGTTTACTTCCCAAATGGCCGCAATGATTGGAGCTGGGCCAATCCAAAGCCAGCAGCCTAGAGTTTCTTCCAGGTCTCCTACATGGGTGCAGGGGCCCAAAAACTTGAGCCATTTTCCACTGCTTTCCCAGACCCTAGTAGAGAGCTGGATCAGAAGTAGAATTGCTGGGATTCAAACCAGCACCCATATGGGATGCCGGCACTGCAGGCAGAGACTTTACCTGTCATGCCACAGTGCCAGCCCCATGATATATTTTTAATATAATGTGTCATTTATCCAATGTTGCACATATGATAGTTTTCATGAAGAGTGGTATCATATCAAAATTTGTTTCTAAAACACAAGAGAGAAAATTACTTGAAATTTTTTTGCTTTTGGTACAGAGAGCATAATATGTTAAGGCCCTGTTATACAACGCTATGCTTTCATCCTAAAATACCTCTTCCTGAAGGTACATTTCTAATAGCAGCCAAAATGAAAAAAAAATGCATATGATATGCAAACATCAGTGTCCAAAAATGTCATTTTAATATTTTTATGAAAGTTGTTATTCATAGCACTATAATATTGTTTTAATAGGATATTTAAAATAAACCTGTTTTCCAAATAATTTACCATCAAACTGATCATAGTAAATATGTATTATGAAAAAATCCATAGATTTAAAAAAACTGCACTAACATACATTTATGTGTTACTTCTCTGTTTCCAAGAGGCTTCTGAAGTACCTTATATTTCCTTTGAAATGTTTTAGAATGGACTATAAGAAAAGAAGAATGAGAATCATTTTAAGCCTCAGCAGCTACTACTATTATATACTTCTATTGTATATATATTTAGTTTATCCAATTGGTTCTTTCTTTTGTATTCAGTGTAAAGTGTTCTAGCTCTCAATTATCTGGAAATAAAACACCAAAATATGGACAGAAATACACAATTTTCTTGCTCAGGTTACCTGTTATTAAGAATAATAGAACTTTGAAATGATACTCATTTTAATTATTTGTCTATAAACTGGAGTTCAGATAATGGAATTCCCTAGAAGCAACAATCAAGAGATAACATCCTTTTGGCAAATAAACCCCAGTAATTCCATTTTCTTCCTTATTCTGAAATACAAGATTATTCATATATTGATGAATTTTATTGGCCTACCCAAGCCTTTCTTGTAGTGTTCTACAGGAGCCTTTTTGATTATCACAAAATTATTTTAAGAGTGGCCTTAACCACTATGCCAAATATCCATCCCAAATCTCTCTTATTATCTCTCTCATAAGTATCTATCATCTATGTATCTATGTATAATCTATCATTATCATCCTCATCATCATCCTCATCATCATTATTGATGTATAAGATTCTCTTCTTTGCTTTGAGCACGTCGCCCATATCAAGCAAAATATCATTACAGCTTTTCCAATTATTGGCTCTGGCCTGTTGACATGCCATCACTGATTATGCATCCTTTAACCAGTGAATCCCTAATAGCCATGTTGTGAAGTGTATCCCATAGATTTATATACAGATTATAATCTTATGGTTTGCCTTTCAGTCTCAAATGATACATTCCTCTAATCTCACCCACTTTTAGAGTCTGTAAGCCCATTTTCTTGCACTATCATTATACAGTCAGCCATTTCAACTTTTCAGCATAGGCCATTTAGCACAACCTTTTCTTTTTTTTTTTTTTTTTTTTTTTTTTTTTTTTTTTTTTTTTTGACAGGCAGAGTGGACAGTGAGAAAGAGAGACAGAGAGAGAAAGGTCTTCCTTTGCCGCTGGTTCACCCTCCAATGGCCGCCGCTGCAGCCGGCGCACCGCGCTGATCCTGGCAGGAGCCAGGAGCCAGGTGCTTTTCCTGGTCTCCCATGGGGTGCAGGGCCCAAGCACCTGGGCCATCCTCCACTGCACTCCCTGGCCATAGCAGAGAGCTGGCCTGGAAGAGGGGCAACCGGGACAGAATCCGGCGCCCCAACCGGGACTAGAACCCGGTTTGCCGGCGCCGCAAGGTGGAGGATTAGCCTATTGAGCCACGGCGCCGGCTCACAACCTTTTCTTAAACAATCTACTTCCAAGTTTAAAATAGTTTCTTAGATTTACTTATTTATCATGATTTTTATGATTAAAGTTCTAGTATAATGGAATATTAACTCTCATGCCCAGTTTATTGAACTGCCAGTATTGATAATGCTCTAATTTTCCTTCTGACCCCATCAATAACTCATTCTTTACAATGCAGATTGTGACATTTCTATACTCTAGATCCTGCATTTTCTTTGCTTAAAACTGGCTACTAAATTTTCAATTTGTCCATAATAAAACCCCAAATCCTAATCTAATGGGTGGAATGAGTAATACTAATACACTAATCTATGTCAGTGCTTCTCACACAGGAGTAATCTATAAATATTAGCTATCTGATTACTTAATTATTCTGTTATTACATAATATTTTTTCCAAAATTTTGTTATTTAAAATTGTTTTAATTAGCTAAACATGAAAAATAACTAATTGCAAATAACAGATTCCAATTAAAGCTAGCTTATGGCAATTAGTGAACTCACAGTCTAGTAACTCAGAAATGTAGAGATTCACTTGCTTTATATGTCACAAAACTTGGAGCAAAATGAGAGTATCTTCAAATTTGATAGCTTGAGGATAGTTTAATTAAGGAAATTTAAAACTGTAGTAGGATTTAGTGACACTAACAAGGAACATAGCAAGAACCAAACACCATATCCCATTCAAATTACTAAATTATGACTCACACTTGACCACAACTATGAACTTTCATAAACAACCTTTAAGTGATATACAAGGGAAAGAATTGTGGCGGGTGTTAAGGCACAGCATGTTAAGTCTTTGCTTGGGACATATCTAAGGGTCTTATCTGCTTCAACTACTTTGTGTTTCTGATCCAGTTTCCTACAAATGCTCCTAGGAAGCAGAGGATGATGGCCGCAGTACCAGGGTTTCTGCCAGCCTGTGAGAGACTAAGATAGAGTCCTTGGCTCCTGGTTTTGGCTTGGCCTAGCCACAGTTGTTGGGGCATTTAGAGAAAGAAAAAGTAAGTGGAAGATTCTGTTTCCCTCTCCCTTTCCCTCTTTCTGTAACTCTGCCTCTCAAATATACAGATTAATTAATGAATTAATAAGTAAATAGAAAGAAGCAAAAGAGCTAATGAGAAAAATTAATTTGATGATATGCTTCTCACATTCCTTACACTGCTGTTTTACTGGCTGAATCCAATTAAAAGCCATGTGCAGACAGATTCCATTGATAGGGTTTATACAAATCAGCCTGATGAAGCAGAAGGGCAAAGGGTGGTATGGCAATGAATGGTTCTAAGAAAGATAACAGAAAATACCCATAACTTCCAATTCCAGGTATTACTGCATCTAGGAGCTCAATTATTGTCAAGCATTTTCATTATCCTTTCCATTCTTGATTCTACTTTCCTGTAGACTTTGCTTATTGTATGCAATCGTTTCCTTTTTGAGGAAAAGATGAGTGTGAGGAGTTCTAGCTTAGAATGCATTTATATATAGCTCATAACTGTAGAGAAGAGAAAGACCGATTCTCAGCATTTCAATATTAAGTCATGAAGTTTGACTGTCATCTCTTAGAGTCACATATTGATTCTAAATATTATCAATGAGACTACAGGATAAGCTTGGGTAAGGTGCCCAAGCAGAATGTGAGTTAGAATAGAGGGGATTTTCCATAGTGGACTGCATAAGTAGACTCAGACAAAATATTTGGAATTAGTTTAAATTAAAAAAAATCTTGATACACGTTCTAATAATAGACTGAGGAACAAAGAATGAAAAAAATGTCTGGCATACATGTTATTCTGAATATTGTACTCCTTTTCAGTTATTTAGCTTGGAAGCTTAATAGTAAGTACAAATAAGAGAAAACAATAAAAATACGTGTATTTAGATATGCTGTTGTGCTGATGTCTAAATGATTAAAGTATTTTACAATGCCTTATGCCCTGTGTGAATACCTGTTTTACTTTAATCTCAGTTATCCATTGTTATTTTCAAGTTTTCTAAAGCAATGTATGTGAAACAGTACCTCAGTTTTAAAGTATTTTTAATATTTTCATTCTTCATGTGAATGAGCAGTGCTTCATATATTTGCATTTAATTGTTGTATTTGGTGTAAATTGTCTATTTATGATCTTTGTATATCTTTGTTGTGTTTTATATTATATAAATATATTTTCAACCACTTCAGTAATTTTTAAATGAAAAAAAATCCTTATTATTATCAAAACTCTTGAGATACTAGCATTTTTATATTATTGCTATCTAATTTATGAAGAGTCCTCAAAAATTCATGAAAATGTGATTATCTTAAATTCCTTATTTCCATGAGTGTATTGAAATACTTATGTACTACTTGCTAAAATTTTTATTTTATTTCAGATTTCTGCACAATATACATAGGATATTAAAGTCATTCTAGAAGGTTTTACAAAGTCATCTCTATAGGTTTCTTGGAACTCATCTATATTAGATTTCAATCATTAAAATTTAAAATATCTCTTTACAAAAACATAATTTACATTTTAACTCAATAGTGTGGACATATTTAATCTTTTTAGACAAAATGAGATGTGCATATAAATTGGAGAGATAAAGGACATTTGGAGTAGATTACAAGTAGGATCAATGATTATGATTATAAAATAATTATAAATTACGGGTAAATATACAGAAATAATATGCACACAATTCTTATAAATATTTTCAACTTCTTTTTAAGACAGGAAATGATAATTTCATTAAATTGATGAGATCCATTTTATCCTGACCATGTAGTATTTAGATTGCACATAGACCCCAGTCATTTCTTTCACATTAAGTTACTTTTAGTTTTAAAAGCCTTGATCATATACTATCACATTTGCTAAACAACTGATAGTGTTTTGTTTTAACATTTAGTTTTTAAACATATTTACCAACACAATGTTGGAATAATAAAAATTATATGTTTGGAATATGATGAATTCAGCCAGATTCTATTAGTAACCTCACGTTGTGACCTGAAGTAGATTACTTCTCCTTTCTGTCCCTTGCTTCATTCTCTGTATAATGAACTGTTCATGACTGACATCAGTTTCTTGCACATACTGCATTACTTTGAGGATCTGCTCTCTGTATGCTGGTTATTTGGCTTTGTCGAGATTGAACCTCTTTATCATCTGCTTGATGCTGACGTTGATCCAGATCTGACCAAAAGAATTACATCTCCATAGTCATAATTATTTATCACATAATGAATCTGATGCATGCCAGGACAAACCCCATCGATATTTGTTGAAACTGTGGAGAAAGTACCCACTTTCCTCTATGGTAATGAAAATATTGAATAAGTAGGAATGGATATTTTGTTCCAAATCTAGATGGGATTTTCTCAGAATAAACTCAATGAAGGGGAAAGAACTACAGAGAAAAGAGAATTAAAGGTTAAAAATAAAAATTGCATGGCATCTTTGGGACTCTTAACTTGGCAACTTGGTCCTGTTTATATGAAGTATTAAAAATAGCCAACTTCATAGAAGCAGAAAGTAGAACACTGGTTTCTTGATGAGGAGTGGGACAACAAAGATTTGCTGTGCAATGTGTATATAGTATCCATTATACACTGTGAAAAATATCTACATCTTTAAGACTTTTTTATCTTGTGTATATGAAATGTTATACCCTTTGACTAACATATGGCCTATAATCAAAAATGTTGTGCTGTATAGTTATACATTTGCTAAGAAGACAGACTTTATATTCGATGTTGCTATCACAAAAATAATAAATAAGAAGGAAAATTATTTAATAAAAACCTTCACTTCCCCTTTCTTGTGAAAAAGCACTCATTCCTTCTTTCTGCTTTTGTCAGACACTCTCAGGTATTTGTCATACGTAAAATACCTTTTATTTTTAAGGAGAAAAAATTACAATTCATTATTATTTATAAGCACAGTGGAAAAAAAAAACAACAAGACCATTAGATTCCAAAAAATGGCTGTTGCTATGGAGTGTGTATCAAAGAATTCTGGCCTCATGGCCAACTGGATGATTGTTACTATAATTATTATTTTCAATCATCAGTTACTCTTGTCAATATTAATATACATTCAGACAGGAAGAGCATATAACACCCATTAAGTTGCCAATATGAGGACTGGGTGCCAGTCTGGAATATCTTCTACTACACAAGAGGCACACCACTGATGAGAGAAGTATCACATTGGCTTCAATGTGCTGAAACACCTGCCAATGCTGGGCAATGATTGCATCTTTTTTAAGACACTCATAACTCACTGCTTTTCTACTTGGGTCAGGACAAATTTTGATAACAAACTAGAGTTTACGTAAAAGAAAAGGACTAAGGAAATATTGGTTACAGACTCAGTAATATACATACATATGGCAGTGAATCTTTCTCTTTAATTTTTTTATTTCACAGGTAGAGTTATAGACAGTGAGGGAGAGAGAGACAGAGAGAAAGGTCTTCCTTCTGTTGGTTCACTCCCCAAATGGCTGCTACAGCAGGCGCTGCGCCGATCCGAAGCCAGGAGCCAGGTGTTTCTCCTGGTCTCCCATGCAGGTGCAGGGGCCCAAGCACTTAGGCCATCCTCCACTGCCCTCTCCGGCCACAGCAGAGAGCTGGACTGGAAGAGGAGCAACTGAGACTAGAACCAGATGCCCAAGTGGGATGCCAGCACCGCAGGCTGAGGATTAACCAAGTGAGCCATGGTGCTGGCCCCATGGCAGTGAATCCTAACATTTTGTAGGCAAGGGTGTATTATGAGTACATAATCAAACAGCAGTTTTCTATGATTTAGCTTCAGAAAACATCTTAAAGCAAATTTAGGGTGTGGACCAAAAATTTGTATTTGCAGTAATATCCCCTTATTATTGAAATGCAGATGTCATGCTCAATACTTCAATGAAAAGGGAGTTAAATAAATACTGATTCTACTTTCATAAGACCCTGAGTAAGTCACTTACTTTTTTGTATAAAATGAATAATATGCTTACTCCAAAAGTACATCAGTCTTGGGGCCAGCACCATGGCACAGTGGGTCAGCCTGTGGTGCTGGCATCCCATATAGGCACCGGTTCTAGTCCCTGCTGCCCCTCTTCCAATTCAGTTCTCTGCTGTGGCCTGGGAAGGCAGTGGAGGATGGCCCAAGTCCTTAGGCCCCTGAACCTGCAGGGGAGACCAAGAAGAAGCACCTGGTTCCTGGCTCTGATCGGCGCAGCTCCAGCCTTTGTGGCCATTTGGGGAGTGAATCAATGGAAGGAAGACCTTTCTGTCTGTCTGTCTCTCTCACTGTTTGTAACTCTATCGCTCAAATAAATAAATAAAATCTTTAAAAAAAATTTAAAAAGTATATCAATGTCTATCTTGTCTGTTTACTGACCTATCTATATTTAAAAATACTTTGATCTTTCTGATTAAGTTAATTTTCTTTATTTGATTTTCTATGTAATCAGACTTTTTATTCTTGCCATTTTTTATTAATACTTCCATGTGGTTTAGTCTGGTGATTTCTCATGGAAAAATAGTGTGAACCCTTGTAAATTTGTAAACAGATAAAATTCTATTTAAAAAACCTACCATTATCCTGAGAATTGTTTCACTTAACAAAAAACATATTCTCCTTTCCCATTGGCTTCTAACCTTCAGACCTTAAAGTTCATTATTGCAAGCCAGTGCTGCGGCTCACTAGGCTAATCCTCCACCTGCGGCGCTGGCACCGTGGGTTCTAGTCCCAGTCGGGTCGCCGGATTCTGTCCCGGCTGCTCCTCTTCCAGTCCAGCTCTCTGCCGTGGCCTGGGAAGGCAGTGGAGGATGGCCCAGGTGCTTGGGCCCTGTACCCGCGTGGAGGACCAGGAGGAAGCACCCGGCTCCTGGCTTCAGATCAGTGTGGCCATTTGTGGGGTGAACCAACGGAAAGAAGACCTTTCTTTCTGTCTCTCTCTCTCTCACTGTCTCTCTCTGCCTATCAAAAAAATCATTACTGTAGAGGATGTATATGATCATAATTTTTCAAACAGATCAAAATAGACTATTGATTATACCTAAGAAAATTATAACCAATTTTGTGAAGAAAATTCATATACAAAAAGCATTACCCATAAAACATTGTTAAATGTATCAACAAGTTTTTAAATTAACAAGATGTTAAATATATCTAAAACTAGACTATACTGTATATAAATAGTAGTTATATCTGTTTTTACACCAACCACCTTTTAAAATATAATTCTTTTAGAACTGTGTTTAGAAGTTTACAATGCAGTTTTACCTTTGTTTCTCATTTGATCCTCACAGCAAGCTTGTGAGGTAAGAAAATCAGGTATGTATCTCTTTAGTTCACAGGCAAGGATAATTAATTTCAGGGTGATTGACTTTTCATAGCTGCTCCTAGTTAGTGAACCTGAAAAGTGTAGAGCCAGTCAGGGCTTGGGCTAAAAACATTTTGAGCCAATTTGCAAGTGACTTTCACTACAGTGCCATACAAAGATGCCATGGACCAGAAAGAATGTGATTTTTCATTCATACATTTTATTTAGTTTACTGAGTTTATGCCAAGTCTTGAAGATACAGCCATGAACAATGGAAGTAAATTCCCTGCTTTCAAGAAGCCTATATATAAATATATATAAGCATATATATAATGGAGCATAAAAGTGAGAGAATTGAGGTGGGCAGATATGCTGTTTTAGATCAATGAACATTTTCTAGACAAGATGACATATGAGAAAATCATAAAAATGAGGGAGACATTTGATGGAGGAAGCATAGAAACCTAGCAATAGCAGTCCCCAGAAAAATAAAATGTAAAAAAAGCCAAGTGTTCTCAGAGAGTTTCAGACACAGCAATAAGGTCAATGTGACGGGAGTGAAGTAAATCATGGGATGAATATTACGAAGCACACCAAGGGCTGATAGACACTGATGAAGATATTTTATCAGTTAAATTGGGAAATACAGGAGGATTTTAGCAGAGGTGCCTGACCTGACAGGTTTTACAGGAATCATCATGGCCTTTTGTGGTATATAGATTTAGGAATAAGAATGAAATAGCATGACGATTTATGGGTCAGGTACAATAGTTCAGGAAATTTAAAACAAGTCTCATTTGAATATTTTGATGAATTCTGTGAGATCCAAACCTTCCATGAGTCATTCAGTTCCACAATGAATCTGTCTCATTTATTTTTTTTTTTCAGAGAATGTTTCATGTACATCAAGAGGAACTCTATTCACAAACTAGCTTTTAAAAAGTGAACACTAGAAGGAGAAGATTTAGACTACTCACTTTTCAGGTTTTGAGGTTGGAATGAAAAAAGATTGGAGGGGCCAGGGTTGAGTCTGTTCTTGGGAATGGTGCTGTGGTGTCGTGGGTTGAGTTGCCATCTGCAGTGCCAGCATTCCATGTGCGTGCTGGTTTGTTTGAGTCCTGGCTACTTCACTTCCAATCTTACTCCCTACGAGTGTGCCTGGGAAAGCAGCAGAACATGGTTCAGATTCTTGGGAGCCTATACCTACATGGGAGATCTGGAAGAAGATGCTGGCTCCTGGCTTCAGCCTGGCCCAGCCCCAGCTGTTTCAGCCATTTGGGGAGTAAACCAGTGGATGAAAGATTCCTCTGCCCCCCCTGCCCCCTCGATTCTGCCTTTCAAATAAATGAATCTTTAAAACACACATACACACCAGGTGAAAGAAAGATTGGAAAAGAAAGCAAATGCTTAGTTTCTCAAATGAAAACAAATTCATCTTTGAAAAAACATATGGTGGCTAATAGAGTCATTTCTACTGTGAAACTTGAAATACAGTTTTTATTGCTTAACTTGTCTCCTTTCTTCTGTAGAGTATCAAAACAGCCTTGTAACCTTAAAATTGATTTCTAATATTTAACATTTAAAACAAGCCCAATTCTCTTGGGAATTTTTTTTTAAAGATTTATTTATTTTACTTGATAGAGTTACACAGAGAGAGGAGAGGCGGAGTGAGAGAGAAAGGTCTTTCATCCGATGGTTCACTCCCCAATTGGCCACAACAGCCGGAACTGTGCCAGGAGCTAGGAGCTCTCTCCTGGTCTCCCACGTAGGTTCAGGGGCCTAAGGACTTGGGCCATCTTCTACTGCTTTCCCAGACCATAGCAGAGAGCTGGATGGGAAGTGGAGCAGCCAGGCCTTGAACCTGTGCCCATATGGGATGCCAGTGCTTCTGGCCAGGGTGTTAACCCACTGCACCACAGCACCAGCCCCAGGAATTATTTTCAAATGAACATGGTAAAAATTAAAAAAGTTTAGTGAGTGTTGCAATTGTAAACTTTGAAATTTAACATAAAAATAATGACACAACTCCAACTGTGATCTCTCTTTTTATCAAGATTGCAAAACCAAAAAAGAATGGCATCTTAACTCTCAAAACACAGAGGAAATGCAACCATTATCTTTCTCACTTTTCATGGCATTTTCTTCTGTCTTGGAAAGGTGGAACAATTCACCACAAGGAACATGTATCTGTGGATCAGTGTTTCGGAAACAATCTGAACCTCTTCATTTATAAATTGAGGAAAGATACAGTTAGTCTCAATGTACATATCACAGATAGTAAAATGAGACAATGACATCAGTACAACTCAATAAATAAAAGGAAATTATTCAACAGTGAGAATTAATTTTTGCATGCATTCAGAGGTAAAACAATGTAATGGAAAGAGTTATGTTAGACCATCTCAGCTTAGAATTACTTTAACGGCCTGTGCCACGGCTCACTAGGCTAATCCTCCGCCTCAGCGCCGGCACACCGGGTTCTAGTCCCGGTCCGGGCACCAGATTCTGTCCCGGCTGCTCCTCTTCCAGTCCAGCTCTCTGCTGTGGCCTGGGAAGGCAGTGGAGGATGGCCCAGGTGCTTGGGCCCTGCACCAGCATGGGAGACCAGGAGGAAGTACCTGGCTCCTGGCTTCGGATTGGCACAGCGCGCTGGCTGCAAAGTGCCAGCTGTAGTGGCCACATGGGAGGTGAACCAACCGAAGGAAGACCTTTCTCTCTGTCATTCTCTCGCTCACTGTCTAACTCTACCTGTTAAAAAAAAATTCTTTAACACTAGACATGGGATATTTACAGCATCTCATTGAAATTACAATTCCTCAACTGCAAGGCAAGACAAATAACATCCACTGAAAGGGTTATTGGGAGGCTTACATAAAATATATTTTTTAAATAAATAATTTTTGAACATAGTAGATGCTTAAAATTAGCATTTATCTCTTTATAATAATAAATGTATGAGAGTAGAAATGACATTTGATGATTGTATTGTTTACAGTCTCTAACATCAATATACTGACTGCTTTCTTCTACTTTAATATTATGAAAGAATTTGCTATTATTGTTTCCTCTGAAAGTGTGATTTTTCATTTCCCTTTATATCATTTTTCTTTTGATGACTGGTGGCAAGAAACAGGTTTCTCATAAAAAAATTTGCCTTCTGGAGAAATATTTCTTCTGTGGTGCTTTATTCTTTGCACTCCTCCTACCTCCGTCTTTTTGGAAAAGTCAGGCCAAAAAATCATTAATTCGTTCTTTTAAAAATTTATTTTTTAACTACAGCTTACTGCAAAAAAGATAGGCTAATAATTTTGTATATGTATTTGTTTTCTTAGTAAAAAAGATGAAGTGGTTTATCAATATTTCATTGTCAGGTCTTTGGTTGAGTTTAATTGCACACTCTCTACTTGTTTGCTTTATCCTGTTCTTTTTTTTTTTTTTGTATCTATTATTTGGCTTCACACTCTAAAGGGTGTTATTTTAATCTCTTATGACATTTCTCAAACACATTAAGTAAGTCAAGATAATTCAGACAAATACAAACCACCAGAAGTTCTAATACAAAAGAAATATATTTGTTTATGACAGGCAAAAACATAAATAAAACAAAACAAAAAACCCAAAAACTCCAGTCTTCCTATCTCATTTAATTAATAAATTAGGAAGGTTAGTCAAGAAACAAGCACAATATTCAGAGTATTTCAAAGAAAGATAATTGGAATAATTGGAATCAATACATCTTTCTTAGTATATCTCAGTTTTGTTTAAAGCAAGTTTTCATAGTTGCTACCACATGCATCAAACGTAATTCTAATGTTTATGAAAAAAAACAGGTATTTAATACAGTATTAGTTTTCAAAAAATGTCACATATTAGTAAACAATAGAAGATAAATGAAAAATCACAGAATACCAAATGTTTATCTAACCAATTACTGAGTCCAGTTGTGAAGTTTGCAGTGTAAATGTTAGATTCAGAGGTAATAAAAGACACGTGCATCCTAGTATAAATTAGTCATGAACTGCTCAAATAATCCCAGGTAAATAAATGGTCTCCTTTGTATCTTAAATTCTGCGTATGTAAAGAAGAGTTTAAGTGTGTTATAATCTGCAGTGTCATCTAGCATGAAAATACTGTTATTCTATTCTTTAAATATTACTTAGCATGGATTGAAAACAGGCATTTTATTAGTTGATGAAATTAATACGGGGCTGGCTCTGTGATGCAGTAGGTTAATCCTCCGCCTGCAGTGCCGGCATCCCACATGGGCACTGGTTCTAGTCCTGGCTGCCCCTCTTCTAGTCCAGCTCTCTGCTGTGGCCTGGGAAAGCAGTAGAGGATGGCCCAAGTCCTTGGGCCCCTGCACCCACATGGGAGACCATAAGGAGGCACCTGGCTCTTGGCTCCTGGCTTCTGATCAGCGCAGCTCCGGCCTTTGCGGCCATTTGGGGAGTGAACCAACGGAAGAAAGACCTTTCTCTCTGTCTCTACCTCTCACTGTCTGTAACACTACCACTCTACCTTTCAAATAAATAAATAAAATATTAAAAAAAAGAAATTAATACAAATTTTCATGCCTACTAATCACAAATTGTTAGTGGTTTATTGCACACAAGTCATTTTATATAATATATAACATATATATAGCATATATATATAACATAAATATAACATATAAAACATAAATATATATATATGGGTGAAGCCAAAAATGCAGTGTGTTAAGCTGCTTTTTGCAATATTGTCATCCCATATGGAAATTCCAGTTTGAGTTCCAATTCTGCCAGACATTTAGAAAGTGAACAAGTGTATAGAAGGTCTGAATCTCTCTCTTTCCTTGTTTCTCTCTGCCTCTCCCTCGCTCTCTCTCTCTCTGTCTCCCTTTTACATAATAGGCTGTACTAATGACTCTAAAACTGCTGCAAACATAGTATTCTGCAGACTTGGAGGAGGAAGCCATTATGAGTTTGTTGGTATCACCTAAGGCATAAGTGAACACAGAACTATAGATCAAATAGAAGTTGGTATTTGTATGCAATTAATTTGGTCGGTTCTCTTCTATATAATTTAGTATACTTTGTATTTCGGATTCTATATCCTCAAATCAATAAATTAACCCTCAATTCAAGTTGAAATCAAAATTGGAGTAACATTATGACACATTCTAAATTCAGGTGTTATACACGATGAGAAAAAAAAAAAAATGGATCCAAAGACGTTGGAAACCATACAACAGCCTTGCAATATCTGGAGGTGAGGCTGTTTCTCTAAAAATGCCAGTCATGAGTGTGCTCCTTTGTGAAGTCAACGTGTTCAGATAGCCTGATGCAGTGTTGACCAAAGTGGTGATAGTATGTGATCTCTGCCTATTGAAGCAAGGTCCAAATGCCTTGTGGACTTTTTAAATGCATTTTTTTTAAAACCAAGTGTCTACTGGAAACTCATCAGAACCTGGAAATGTCACACAATAAACAGAATAACAACAAGCAAAGATTTCACGGACCTCTGCCAAGATTCAGTTTTAACTTAAAAAGGCTGGCAGAATTTTTCCTGCTTTAGGGCTTATTACTTTCTGAACATTCTTTCTTCCCCTTGTACCCAGACAATACTATTCTGCTGAATAAAACTCGTCCCTGGTCAGGGATGGCCAAGCAACTGTAACAACAGAAAACGGAACAGAGCTCCCTGGGCTAAGTCAAAGCTATTGTTGCTTTTCATTTCCTTAGTGCATTAAGAAAAATTAAATGGTTTTTACCTCTAGGAGTTAGAAACATTGCAAAATCCATTTAAATAGAGCATTAAGACTCAATCCCTAAGTTAAAATAAAATAGGTAATTTGTTTAATTGTAGATATGCTTTTAGACAATATGAGGCACATTTACAAGCTGGAAGAAATGGGATGGGGGAAGGTACATTCTTTTCTTCCTTCATTTGACTTCAATGGTACCATTTAAGCTAAACCACCGAAAATAGCAAGTCATTCCAAAGCAATTTAAACATACTTCGAACTGAAAATTTAACATTTCCCTAAGCACTTGATGATCCCTTTCAAATTTTCTAAGTCTATTCAAAAGAATCAGAGGACCAAGACTAATTCTCATATTCTTTAAAGAGGGTAGAGGCATCCTGGCAAATCCCGTGAGGTATGTAAGAATGAACATGATACTGACATGAAATTAGGAACCCTGTCTACGGGTCACAAATCTTCAAAATTAAAGTTCCAATCTATGACTTTTGTGACAGAGAATTAATATTTCTGTGACATATACAGTTAATGTCCATGTTTCTTAAAGTATGGATTTAAATACATACAGAAGAGTACAAGATGCTTTGGATTCCTGGACCCTACTCCAAGCCTGCTCACTTCCTAAAGGGAATATATACTTCCTTTTAGGACGTGGATATACACACACACACACACACACACACGCACAGATATGTATGTATATGTATACAAATATATCACAATGAGAATTTTAAGCACCATAAACTTTGAGAATCATGGTTTCACATTCTGTGGGTGAGATATTCACAGTATTGAAGCTGCTCACAAAAGACATTACAGTCAGCGAACAACAAAAGCAGGGTTAAACTTGATGTCTCTGTAGTCTAAGGCCAATATGTTCTTCTCCCTGTATAGTTCAATCTCAGATGTGACTAATTGTTTTGAATGATTGCCATTCCCCAAGAACTCAAGAGACTCGTTTTGTATGAGAAAGTATTCAGTATATAGTCACCTGCATAAAGAGTTCTCAAGGTTGTCTTGTCTTTTTTTTTTCTCCTTAGTTAAAGGTATTTTCCTTTTAGAGAATCACAGTAAATATATTGATTTATTTTCTTGTTTACTTTCCAAGTGAGAGTGAAAAGGATAGGTAAAGAGTCTTGAAGGAAAACAACCATGAATGTTGTAATTTGACACATATTATCTATTATCCCACTGAAATTTTCCTACAAAATAAAGATACAATTATTATAATGTGTCAGTGACTACACAAAGCAGGAGGCTCTTCCAAGTGAGAATTGTATACGACAGAATGAATTGAGTGTACATGAAGTTGTCCTCAAAAGCAAAGTACTAGCTATGTCACTTAATTATACACAAGCAAACCTCTGCTGACTCCTTCATTAATTAGAACTCATTAGCTTGCATACTAAGCCCCTTCACAAACTAGCCAAACTTTCTTTATCCTAAGTGATATCCTACTATATACTTTCTTGAATTCTATATTCCAGCCTTTTGACACCTCTGATCTGTACGTTTCCTCACACTAACAAAGATGGGCCCACCTTTCAAATTATCAGTGTTCTATCTTGTTTGAATTGTCTTCCTTTTAGCCCAGTTGACATAAGTCATTCTTATCTTAACCTGTAGAACGTTTTAACTGTGATTCTTGTTAACCCTCTTTTGCTCTATTTTATATTAATGATATGCTAATATAAATACCTGAGATTCCATGGAAAAATCTCTGATCTACTCATTTAAAATGAAAAAAAAAAAACACTTTATCTGCAGTGTAAGAAAAAGAGGCTTTATTCGCTTCCTCAAATTATCAGCTGCAACATCACATTTGTAAGCATCAATAATTTATTGCAATTTTTAATTTGCCAACAGCATAGAAGCTTTGCTTCTGAAGTTATTAAATATGCTTATCATTATTTGCACTTTCTCAAGTCCAAGCATAATAAACCTCTAAGCTTAAATCCGATAAATCACTACAATTAAGATATTGCATTGTCTTTCGGTGCAAAAAACATTTTGCTTCACATAGAAAATCCTCTTCTATTATTTCCAGATACAAATCTCTCTACATTTAATATGATGCAATATCTTGTCCCTACAGCCCAGGTTATTTACTTTCAGGAAAGAGTACTACAAATTCACATCCTGCTTTCTTCACATTTCAGCAGCATTCTTGCAGGAACAGGTATCTCAGCCCATAAGTCACCCACTCATCTCTGAGAGTTCATTGATAGAAAGCTCTAAAGAAACCTGTCACATCTTGTAAAAGAGAATCTTCCTATGTTATATTCTAAAAAATTTACTTTTTGATACTTGAAAGACAAATGTTTAGGTAAAGTTCATTACATCTGAATAGAAGGATTTTCAGTGACATATTTGATCATTACACAAATGTTTATCTCATTGTTTTCATATTGAATGCCACAAAGCATTTTTTTAAGTTCATCTTTTTTTTTTTCATTTATTTATTTGACAGATAGAGTTATACAGTGAGGGAGAGAGACAGAGAGAAAGGTCTTGTTTCAGTTGGTTCACTCCCCAAATGACTGCTATGACTGGAGCTATGCCAATCCGAAGCCAGGAGCCAGGTGCTTCCTCCTGGTCTCCCATGCAGGTGTAGGGGCCCAAGCACTTGGACCATCCTCCACTGCCCTCCTGGGCCACAGCAGAGAGTTGGACTGGAAGAGGAGCAACCAGGAATAGAACCTGGCACCTATATGGGATGCCGGCGCCACAGGCAGAGGATTAACTAAGTGAGCCATGGCGCTGGCCCCAAATTCATCTTTTATTTTGAAAGTCAAACACAGTACCACTCTGGTTTTTCTTTTAGTGTGTTGATTCAATCTGAGTATAATTGTTATTTCTAACAGCACACAATAAAGATTTGAGAAAATGAAATTTAAAAAATAGTGATTTAAATATGGAATTAGTTTCAATAAACATGTGGTTGATATAAAATATGTTATAAGGGCCAGAGTGCTGTTTAGGACATCTGCCATTCTATGAGTCTGCTGTGTATCCCACTTCCCATGTTGGATCATTCTCTCCCTTTTTTATTCTCTCGGTTAGTATTTGTAGACACTAGTCTTGTTTATGTGATCCCTTTGGTTCTTAGTCCTATCATTCTGATCAACTGTGAACAGAAATTGATCACTGGGACTAGTGAGATGGCATTGGTACAAGCCACCTTGATGGGATTGAATTGGAATCCCCTGGTATGTTTCTAACTTTACCGTTTGGGGCAAGTCAGCTTGAGCATGTCCCAAATTGCGCATCTCTTCCCTCTCTTATTTCCACTCTCATATTTAACAGCGATCACTTTTCAGTTAAGTTTCAACACTTAAAAATAACTGTGTATTGATTACAGTATTCAACCAAAAAGTATTAAGTAGAACAAACAAACAAAAAAAAATACTAAGAGGGATAACGTATTAAGTTGTTCATCAACAGTCAGGGCAAGGGCTGATCAAGTCACGTTTCTCATAGTGTCCATTTCACTTTAACGGGTTTCCTTTTTGATGCTCAGTTAGTTGTGAGAGATCAGGGAGAACATATGATATTTGTCCCTTTGGGACTGGCTTATTTCACTCAGCATAATGTTTTCCAAATTCCTAACAGGGATCACAGTTCAGTTAAAATCATAATCAGCCCTTAAGGCATACGGATCCGGCTGAAAAGCCCATGAGAGTATTTCAGGCATGGAAAGCCAGGACACTCTGGCAAAAAAAACAAACAAACAAACAAACAAAAAAAAACAAAACACCTAAATGAAAGATCTCCGCGAGTGAGATCCCAGTGGAAAAAATAGGTCATCAAAGAAGGAGGTATGTGGGGAGCAACTCGGACTAGACTAAGTTACTGGACTTATTCTATGCATCTGCTTTCCCACAATATGGCGCTGGGAGAGGAGTAAACAACTTTTACACAGCTGCCTCCAGTTTGACCAATAACCTGCAGGAGCTGATCCTGCTCCTGATTGGAGGAGAGCAGCGTACTTGGCATGTGGGTAGCAGAGTTGGGATTGGTGGAAGAGGACTATAAAGGAGGAGAGAGACAACATGCACCAGGAACATCTAAGGGGAACATCCGGATAACATCTGAGCAGCCCCCGAGAGAGCCGGCCGGCGGTGTGCCGCTCCCCCGCGGAAGTGGGGAAAGTGGCAGGGGGAGCCGCCCTTCCACGGAGGTGGAAGGATCGGCAGCCAACCCGGGAAGAACCAGCAGCAAACCCGGAAAGGGCCGAGCAGACAAAAGAACAGCGCAGGGTCTAGTGTTCCTCCACAAAGAGGGGAAGCGACAGAGGTACCTTTCTCTGAAGGGAGGAGAGAACTTCAACTTTGACTACGACCTTGTCTAAATATGATCAGAGTTGGTGAACTCAAAGGCTTCCATAGCCTTGACAGCTCATGACAAGAGCCTAGGGTGATAACTGATGCCATAAACAAGAGTGTCAATTTGTTAAGTCAACAACAAGAGTCACTGTGCACTTACTCCTCATGTTGGATCACTGTCCTTAATGTGCTGTACATTGTGATTTAATGCTATAACTGGTACTCAAACAGTATTTTTCACTTTGTGTTTCTATGTGAGTGCAAACTGTTGAAATCTTTACTTAATATATGCTAAACTGATCTTCTGTATATAAAGGAATTGAAAATGAAAAAAAATATTTTATAAGGGCAAAAATGTGCATATCTAAAGTACATATACATCAGAGATATTTACCGTTGTGTAATACTTAATCCTTAATTTTGAAGTTAAATTATATAATTCTAGTGTAAATTTGAACATGTTTTCAATAAATGATATTCCACATGAGATAACTGAATTGGTTGCATAAATATTTTATCTCCAAATTCCCTATTCTTTTTCTGTTATTATAGCACACAAATTTCCTGGAAAATAGTAAATGCTCAAGTAATTTTTAAACTAAGCTTGGAATACTGTGTACTATACCATAGACACACACACACACACGCACGCACACACACACATAGATATAGGCTCACATTTACACTTATGCTATACTACAAAACAAAGTGTGACTTACTGCAATTTCCTTCACTAATCTTGCAGAACTGAGTTTCAAAATTTTCAAGTTGATAGTTATGCTGTACAAATGGATAGAAACATTCCTATTTTCTTTGCATGCTTAGCCCTGTGGTAAAAATATATGTACCAGACTTCTACAACTTGATAAAATCCATTGAGATTTTTCAAACTTGAAAAAAAAAAAATTCCAGGGCCATATAATAAAACTTACAACAATAAAATGATTAGTTAGAAAGAAAGACTACATGAATTACATGGATTATTTTGATTCATATCCAGTTATATTTCTATGTGTAAATTAATAGCATGTCATTTTTCTTAAAGTAAATGATGTACTGTTGGGAAACTTTGTTGGGAATGTAAACTAGTACATCCCTCATGGAAGACAGTATGGAGATTCCTCAGAGATCTGAAAATAGATCTACCATTTGACCCAGCCATCCAACTCCTGGGAATTTACCCAAAGGAATTTACATCAGCATACGCAAGAATTATTTTTACCCCCATGTGCATTGCAGCTCAATTCACAATAACTAAGATATGTAATCAACTCATATGTCCACCAGTTGATGACTGGATAAAGAAAGGTTACACAAACACAGTGGAATACCACTCAGCCATTAAAAAGTTAAAATTCTGTCTTTTGCAACAAAATGGAGGCAATTAGAGACCATTATGTTCAATGAAATAAGCCAGTCCCCAAAAGACAAATATTTTATGTGTTCTCTGATATGTGATAGTTAATATTAAATAGCAAAAAGGTATTAAAATGATATTAAAGCTGATATCTTACAATTTGATATGATTATTGTTTTTAGCTCTTGTCTATACTCCTGTGGAACAGTGATATCTCAACTATTTTCTTGTTGAATCTTATGGCTAGTGGTAAATTGAGCCTGCAATTGTAAAGTCAATTGAAAGTATGTTACTGAAAAATCAAGAAAAAATAAAGGAAGAAAGGGAGGATGGGAGTTTGAGAGAGGGAGAAGGAGAGAAGTATAGTTATCTTCTTAGAACTGGGTCTATGAAATACATTAAACCTGTTCTTTTTATATTAGTAAAATTTGTAAAAAAGAAAGTGATGGGCAAAATTCTCAGTGAATATATGAGTATGAAAATGCACTTTTAGAGAAAACTCATGGAACTTAGAAGAATATTTCTTCTTGACTTACCAAGGATAAGTGATAAAATTCTAATTCTAGGATTTTGGCATTACCAACAATTCAGTTCTATCCTTTCTTAAATGGTGAAATAGCAAGTCACATTGGTGTTAATGTAAATTAATCATAAATAAATAAATTTGATCTAAAAGAAAATCCCAAATCCCATAATCTCTATGGATTATTCTTTAGTAGAGAGAATAGTGAAAAATTACACAGACTGTTATCTATGACTAATCCAAGCAATCAGGAAGCTAAAAATTAATTTTAATTATCAAATAAAAATAAATATTACTTATGTAGCAAATACAGTGATGTCTTGAAATTTGTATTATGGAATGACTCAATAGACATTAGTACGCATGTATAACCATTTAGGGGGTGCAAGAACAGATATTGAGTAAAATGAAAAATAACGTTAACATAAATTTAAGCTGATTTTAGTATTTTTTCATTTTTCTAAATTTACTACTTATTTGAATGGCAGCGAGATAAAAAGAGACAGAGAGATATAGATTGCCCTCTCATTTGTTGGTTCATGCCCCAGATACCATAGTTACTGCAGATATGCTGTGGCCAGAGCCCCAAGCCAGAAATTCAACCCTGGTCTCCCATGTGGCTTTCAGGAACCTATTTACTGAATCCTCATTGCTGCCTCCCAGGATCTAAATTAGGAAGCAGGAGTCAGAAAACAGAGGTGAGTATCAAACCCAGCCACTCTGGTATGGGATATGTGTGTTTTAATGCTAGAGCAAATACTGATTCCTGCTTTTATTTTTTTTTTTTTCCTGAGCAACTGGAAGCTGTTGGAATATTTGAAACTATATATGTGAATCTCTTTACATTTCTCTTGGGTAATGCCATTCTAAGGAAAGATGAAAGTAGATGACATTTGTTTATCTACTTTTTGGATCTGGTAGATTTCATTCATACACCTGAAGATTGGTTGGTCTTCCTCTTTCCCTTAAGTGTTTGCACGAGTCTAGAGGCTGCACTATTTTGGAGGTTGGGAGTTAACATGACCAGTGACTTGAGTTTCTATGGTTAAATACTAATTATTAAGAACAGTTTCCTTTGGGTGCTATAATTTTGTTCTTAATAGAATGGAGTGAAGAGGAAATATCAAAATTTCCAGTCAGTTGAGAAGATGGAGTCTCAGAATAGTTAGTGGCACACAAAGCCCAGCGAGCAACTAGCTGATGTTAGAGAACCCAAAATAAAGGGAACCTCAGGACATTTGATGACTTGATTGTTAAAAGAATCTCAGTCTCCTCCTCCCACCCACTCACTCGGAGTGTCCACAATCTCCAAATCTAAGGAAGGACAGACAGGAAATTCCGATGGCTCAGCATTCAGGCTTCGCTTTTGTCTGCTGGGGTTTGAAATTTGTCTCTGTGACTCATCACCTGGTTCGCTACACAGTTAACCGTATTTTAAATACTTAGTGGGTTGATTCTTTTTTATTTTTCTTTTGTGGTAGAAACATGAGATATATCCTCCTAAAATCCTTTAGTGTATGATATTGCTAATTGTAAGCACACTGTATACCAGGTCTGTGAGAATTTTCTTGTCTGAACTCCATAATCTTTGAACAGTAACTCTCCATTGCCCCTCACTCCAGCTCCTGGAAAACTTCATTCTACTCTCCTGTGAGTCAAACTACAGTAGATACCTTCTGTAAGTTAAGCCACATTATATTTGCCATTCAGTGATTGGCTTACTTCTCTTAACAGTATGTCTTCAATATTTATCCATAGTGTAGCACTTAATAGAATTTGAAGATATACATTTGGGACAGTAATAGTTCATTAATTCTAGATTATTTGTGGAAACCAAACAAAGACAATACAAATCTTATACCACATTTATGGATCATTTTATGTGACTATTTAGTAATTTTAATAACAGGTTATGTATATTATGTAAAAAAATACACACAAAAAAAAAACCTACTCTGGCTGGTGCTGTTGTGTAGTAGGTTAAACCTCTGGTGCCAGCATGGCATATGGGTGCTGGTTCTGGTCCTGACTGCTCCTTTTCTGATCTAGATCTCTATTATGGGCTGGGAAATCAGTAGAAGATTGCCCAAGTCCTTGGGTCCCTGTACCCACAAAGGAGGCCTGGAAGAAGTGCCTGACTCCTGGCTTTGGATCTGCCCAGCCCAGTTTTGGCCTTTACAGATATTTGGCGAGTGAACCAGAAGAGGGAAGACCTCTCTCTGTCTCTCCCCGGTGTCTGTCTGTAACTGTGCTTTTCAAATAAATAAAGAAATCTTAGAAAAAAAAAAAAAAACTAGTAAACAATCCTCAATGTGGAGAGAGAAGACAGTATATTCAAAGATTCAGAGGGTACGTCCTCAGTTTTGAAAAAAGAACAAGATGAAATTACAGCTCTTCTCAACTTGAATGGACTTTAGACAGTTTTCTGCCTAACTCTGGGCCTCTGACCTCCTTTTTCTTGAACTGCTTACTTTAGAGAACTTGCAGCTATAAATTCTTTCCCTGGCCTTTTGAGGCATATGCACAACTTTTTAAAAAGACTTTTGCCAATTTTAGGATTCCAGGCTGTCTCCTAAGAGCGTGAGAGCCATCCCTTTGACGTGTGCAGCACCCGTATCTCCCAGTCTCTGTGGGAGGGTGGGAGCCTAACTTTGGTAGGAATCAGTTATCAAACCCAGATGGCTTAGTTATAAAGAAAAACATTTGCAAAGTCAGGAATAGCTCATTCTGCTCTACACATTCCACTGACAGATCCCCTAAACTCTCCAGTATTTTTCCACTACTTCTGTTTTCTAGCCTTTATTTCAGCCAAGTTGTGATCAGACCTCAATGCTCCAATTTAGTAGAATTGGGTAATATTTTCCTTGACTTGACAATTTAACTTTGATTGGTGAATATTTTACTTTAACAAGCAAAATATCTTAGTATATGAACTACATTATAAAAAGTAATGGTTCTGGTAATATTTTGAAAAGAAGGATAATTGTAAAAATAATTTAAGCAAAATCTCACAGGTCAAAGAGAAAGTAAAGTACATTATTTTAAAAGATTCATAATTTCACAGTGTGTCTTTGGGTTATAAAAAGTCTAACTGAAACATTTTGATCTTCTACTACTTTTCCAAATTTAACTTAATAATAGACTCAATAAAGGCATTAAGGCTCTCCATCTTCCTATTTCTATTGTTTTCTACTATTACAACCTTCATTTTTCTTCCTTTGTATATATCTTTTTTTCAAATTTATAGGAAGTAAATTAGAAATAAATTCTTCTCTGTAATCACTGAATTTCTTCAATTTTTAAAATTTGGATTTAAGTCAAAAAGCAAATCAGTGTACTATGATAGTAGTGTTAGTTTATGTAAATGTGAGTAAAGTGTGTTTAATTATTTACATAAATAACTGCAATGTAATTAAGACTCAGATTGTGAAAGATGTCGTTGACAGTGTTGTATTGGAAATGAATGAGTAGATATCAAATTCATTTGTGATAACCAGAACAGATGCTAAGTAAATTATCTAAACATGATCATTTTCTATGCAAAGGATGGGGAAAGGCATTTCAGGTAAATGAAACTCTTCGAGTCTATTTGTAAGTAAAGTGATCAATCATAGGACTTTAGTCAGGTTTGTTGTCTATGAGGTAAAATAGGGTACTTATGGGATATAATGCTATTGGGGCAAACGGAAAGTTCAAGGACAGACCTGCTCCATGTGTACTTAATTGGAAATCCTTAGTTTTTCCAAAGCAAGTATGTGACATGATTAAAGACCTCGTCAGCAAGATGTTGCAAAGATGTTTGCAGAACTGAGGCAAAACCAATCCAGTTTGTAGAAAGAAAAAAAGAGAAGGAGCACAGAGGACTTTTAGGGAAATGAAAGCATTGTGTATTATAATACAGTGGTGAATATCTGTCATGTCATTATATTTTTATCAAAACCCATAGAATATACAACTCTAAAAATGAATATTAATGTAAACCCTGAATGTTGGATAATGATGATGTATCAACATTGGTCATCAATAGTTGCAAAAACATCATTCTAGTGAGTAATGTTGATGGTGGGGAGGTTGTGAATGTGTGACAACCGGCTTCTGTTCCATTTTGCTGGGAACCTAAAACCATTCCAAAAATAAAGGCTGTTAAAACAATAAACTTTAATTATTATTTTTGGGAAGGGTGGGAAAGAAAAAGAAAGTGAGAGAAAGATAACAAGTCCCTCAGTTGGTTCACCACCCAAATGCCAAAAATATTCTGAGATAGGACCAAAACCAGGAGTCAGGAACAGAAGTCTCCCACGTGGGTAGTACAAACCCATATTTGAGCCACCGCCAATGCCCCTGGCAGCCTGATTTGGCTGAAAGCTGAAATCTGGACCTGGAACCAGTATTCAAACCCAGGCACTCTGATTTGGGAAGCTTAACCATTAGACTAAACATCCACTTCCCAAACTCACTTCTAAATTTACTGAACAAAACACAGTAAGAAAATAAACCAGATTAGAGTAACTTCTACCAAAGTGTCAATGGGAATGAGGTGAAATCTACAATAAGTGTTTATGGGAAAAGGGTAAAGACTGTATATTTTGGAGATATGAACAAAATTAAAAAACACAGAGGAAAGGGAAGATTAAGAAAAATGATCATGATTTTGGTTTTTAATAAAATGCCTATATAGAAATATAGTACTGATTATAAAATAAAATGTTAGTAAGAATCGAAAGCAAACATTTACAGTGGCTAAAAATCAAATAAATGTCCAATACCTTTTTTTTAATGGCCCCTAAACTACAGGTGCTTACAGAAAACACAACCAACAAGAACTCATGAGCACTGAACAACAATATCCCCAGGCAATTAGATGAAAAACCACAGTTGCCAAAAAAAGATCAATTAAAGAATGAAATTAAATAAAAGTAACTACAATCTGGTAAAAATTGAATATTTTTTGAATAAGAGAACTGAAAAAAAAAAAACAATCTCAAGTCTTCGCATTTTGTGTATTATCTAACAGTTTTAGAACAACATTAAAATAAATTTAAAAGTAAATCCATCTACATTTATATGAATTTTTTTTATTTCTTAGAGTTGCTTTCCAGTCTCTGCCATACCTTAATGCATCCAAATTTAGTATCTGAATCATTTCTATGCATTATCATTTTAAATATTATATATATATATACACATATACCCAGGTTTCTGAAAAATCACATAATTAATAAACCAATAACCAATAGTCTTAATATATCCTCAGTTTTTAATTAATGTCTTCTTTTACTTCTGACTTCTCACTCAAGATCTGACATTTAGAATCTATTTATCCTTAAGCTTTTAAAATATTTTCATGTCGTAGAGGGCGTTGATAGTGTTGATATGTAATCATCAGATTTATAAAATGTCTCTCATTCAGAATATCAGTTTTTCCCTCAAGATAAGACTGATGTTACGGGATTTGGAGAGGAAGAACAAAAAAATAAAGTACCATTGTCATACTGTAGCAGAGAGACCATCTATCCAGGAAACTAGAAAATGAGGATGTTCATTTTGAACACCTGGCTGGAAAGTTTCTGAAAGTTTTCTCCACTGTAAAGATTTCATTTCTCCCCCCTACCATCCTTTACTCTTTGAAAGAATGTAACTAGACATATCTTAAATTTATAGATTGGGTGGCAGAAGCTTGGCCTACCCTACCAGTTAAGCTATCCATTGAAGTATCTGTGTTCCACATTAGAATACTTGGGTTTAAATCCCAGTTCCACCATGAACTTCAGTTTCCCAGTAATGTGCACTCTGGGAAACACCAGGTGATAGCTCAAAAGGTTGCTTCTCTGTCACTCACACAGGAAACCGACACTGGGTTCCTAGCTACTGACTTCCACCTCATGTAGCCCAGAATTAGGAGAGTGAACCAGCAGGTGAAAGAGCTCTGTCTGCCCGCCTGCTTCTCTACCTCTCAAATTAATGAATAATTAAGGAAAAATTAATATGTGGTTTAACTCCACTTTCTTCAGTTTGGACTTTCAATATAAGCTATTTGCAATGTGTTTAGAAGAGGAATTTGTCTCCTCTCCACTGTATCTTAGAGTTTAATTTTATACATTGATCCATTATTATTTTAGTCATATTCCTGTCAAATTATTCCAGGCTTGGTCATCCAGGAGTCTTTCAGTGTTCACTGTGTCTCTGTAACATATCTGCATGGATTTTGTTTTGTTTTGTATTTTGAGTACTTCTTTATTTTCACACTTGAAGATGATCAAGCTTATCTTGTGTATTTCCTTTCCCAGTCCTAAAATCAGCAATTTTTAAATGGATCGCTGGTTCCTTTTTTCAGAAAATAGTACTAGAAACAAGGATTTGGGTACTCTAGGTTTGTTCATAGCTACTGGAGTATAGTTATAGCTAAATACTCTCAAAAAATAAAAAAGAAATATAAAGGTATAAATATTTAGCTTTTATCCATATGTATCTATGTTAAGGAAACATGACTATATGGTGATGCCTCTAATTTATCATCACATAGATCATTCTAGGATTATCCCTTTTATTATTGCAACTTCTCATTCCAATGGTAAACAATTGGAACTTCTATTTTCCCTTTATATAATCATTCTGCTCCATATACATGTAGAATGGTTTTAAGGTATTAATCTGTATACCCAGGGGAACTGCTTTTTGTTAAATAGAGTGCTATAAAGTACTTATGTACAGTAAGTATACTTTGTATATCTGGTCTTATAAATACCATTCACATATAAACTTATTTATCTGAACACCTATTTCCTAAACTCCCTTCACTGAGTTTTTGTTTGTTTGTTTGTTTTGTTTTGTTTTGTTTTAAGATTTATTTATTCGCCAGTGCCATGGCTCACTAGGCTAATCTTCTGCCTGCAGCGCCGGCACACCAGGTTCTAGTCCCAGTTGGGGTGCCGGATTCTGTCCCGGTTGCCCCTCTTCCAGGCCAGCTCTCTGCTGTGGCCCGGGAGTGCAGTGGAGGATGGCCCAAGTACTTGGGCCCTGCACCCCATGGGAGACCAGGAAAAGCACCTGGCTCCTGCCATTGGATCAGCACGGTTCGCCAGCTGCAGCGCGCCAGCCGCGGCGGCTATTGGAGGGTGAACCAACGGCAAAGGAAGACCTTTCTCTCTGTCTCTCTCTCTCACTGTACACTCTGCCTGTCAAATAAATAAATAAATAAATAAGATTTATTTATTTGAAAGGTGGAATTATAGAAAGGCAGAGGAAGAGAGAGAGAGGTCACTCCCTAAATGGCTGCAACAGCGGAGATGGGCCTTCGGGAACCTAGGAGCTAGGAGCTTCTTTCAGGTCTCCCACATTGGTGCAGCACTGGGGCCATCCTCTACTGCTTTTCCAGGCCACAGCAGAGAGCTGTATCTGAAGTGACGCAGCCAGGATTGAACCGGTGCCCATATGGGATGCTGGCACTGCATGTGGTGGCTTTACCCACCAAGCCACAGTGCTGGCCCAGAGGTTGCTTTAAACTTTTGAAAATATAATTAGGTAGTAGTAATACATTCTTCATCTCATACTGAGATAATACAATCTTTGAAATGAGTTTTAAAAGGCACATTCATTAAGGTTCACTGTTTGTGCTAAGCATTTTGATGTTTGGTGAATGTATAATGGTGTCTGCCTATCATTATAATATTATGCAGAACAGGTTTAGTGCACAGAAAATATTTCTTATGCTTCACCTACCTAACTCTTCCCTCCTCCTTCTTCCAAAACAACCATAGTTGTAGCTCTTGATCAGTTCTTTTTCTTTATTCTTCTGCCATTTTCAAGATACCAAATATATCTGTTATGTGAATTGAGCTGTCTACTTTCAGGAAAGAGTCTAAATTGGCTGACACTTATGTCCTTGTTCCAACACTGCGTTTTCAAAATGATCTGAAAATGAAAGTTTTGTTATTTTTAATATTGTTCTACTACAAGTAGAAAATCATTTTAAAATGCAGAGTTGATTGAAAGACCCTTCAATAGTTTATAATGAAAGTGAATATGGGAGGATGGCATTGTGACATAGCAGGTTAAGGCTCCACCTGTGATGCTGGCATCCCATATGGGCACCTATTCAAGACCTTGCTGCTCCACTTCCAATCCAGCTACCTGCTAATGCACTTGTGAAAGCAACAGTAGATGGCCCAAGTTCTTGGGCCCATGCACCCACTTGGGAGACCTAGAAGAAGCTCCAGCTCTTAATTTTGGCCTACCCCAGTCCTGATTGTTGCAACCATTAGGGGAGTGAACCAATATATGAAAGATCTCTCTCCCTTCCTCTCTCTCTATCCTTCTCTTCCTCTCTCTGTGTAACTCTGATTTCAAATAAATTAATAATTGATAATTAAATAAACAAATCTTAAAAGGGTGTTCTGGGTTAAGCCTCCGCCTGTGGCACTGGCATCCCATAATGGCATCAGTTCATATCTCGGCTGCTCCTCTTCCAATCCAGCTCTTTGCTAACGGTGTGGGAAAGCAGTGGAAGATGGATTGAGTGCTTAGGCCCCTGCACCCATATGGAAGATCCAGAGGAGATTCCTAGTTCCTGGTTTTGGATAAGCCCAGCCTTTTGGGGAGTGAACCAGTGGACGGAAGATCTTTCTGTTTCTCCTTCTCTCTGTAACTCTGACTCTCAAATAAATGAATTTATAATAATAAAAAAGAGTGAATATGGAGGTAGAAAAGATGGCCATTCCTAGGGATGACAAAGAAAAGTGGATTAGTGACTGAGACTAAAATATGAGTAACTCTGCTTCATACAGGAGAGAATTTCTTTTGACAAATACTTAAAGATATGCTTTCTGTGGATTATTTTTTAAAATATTATACAGTAAGCTATTCAGAGGTCTCTCAATCTTTATCACTTAAAAGAAAAGTACTGGGGTCTTTTTTAGAATCACTTTTGCAGAATCATATCTTTTCGTCTGATCTCTGAGATATAATGAAACATTGATCAATTTATTCTCATATTTAAAAGAAAAACATTCCATAAAATTTTCATACATATATAGGTGCTTGAAACCATGGATGAAAGCTATCCACAAGATATGAATAAGTGTAGTTAACATTCTAAAAATGTAGATATGTATTTTCTTCTCCATAGTTGCACATTTTAAGAGCATATTATTCCACGCAACATGCGGACTGATACTTTCATGCACAATATGTAATCCAGTGACAAAATATCACACTGATTATAATTTTAATTGCTGTTGTCATTGACACTAATAATAATCTACATAAGTTTCAGATTTTCTTGTGTTTTTTTAATCTATCTTATGAGGGTGATAGTTTTCCTAAATAAGTTATAACAAGGATAAATATCCACAATCGATATTTTCTGCCCAACTATTGTCAAGTGTTAGGACACTGATTTCCATTATCATTATGGTTTGAATTGATGTGTGTATTGTTAATTAGACTTTAGGATTCTACACTGAGCATACTTGATCAGTACAACTATCCCTAATGACCCTGACCTTGTTGCTTGGCATTGGAGTCAGAGTGAGAGAGAGAATTAACAACCACAGACACCCTAGTATCTTTCAATATGGCCTTCTTGTTGAATAAAACAATAATGAGAAATACAATGTAGACTGGCATGCTATCAGCACAGGCAATGGTGAACTGTGAATTGAGGAAATTATATGGAATGATAACATAAACTACAAGTATGGTTAATATTCTCTGGGAGAAAATTTTACCTTGAATTATTTGTGCAGTGTTCTATTTCTCATTTCACTTCATAAGAACAACATTGAACTTAATATTTCTAACAAGATATGAATAAAATTGTATCTTAGATAAATATTAATGGCCAGAGTCTTATTAACAAGTTCTACATGATAATATAAAACTAATTTCAAAAAATGGCAAGGGACCAAAAAGATAAGAATAAGAGGCAGAGGCTTGAATGTAAATTACAACCAGTTAGAAGTTTTTCAACTGTGGATATAGCAACAAGAGTATTTTAATATTTGTGTCTAAAACGCATATTTTTCTTTAAAAACATTTCAATTTCACTTGTATCTTGTAGAAGATAAAAGACACACTGGAGGGGCCTAGCACTGTGTCACAGTAGGTTAGGCCTCTGTCTACAGCATCTGCATCCCATATGGGTGCTGGTTCTAGTTCTGGCCTTCCTCTTCTGATCCAGCTCTCTCAAAGTCTACCAAAAAATAAATAATTTCTTAGATTTTTGTAATGCCTCGCAGCAGTTCTTTGTAAGTGTGCATTTGCAATTTCCCCCAAAATTATCCTGGTCATGTCTTTGGAAGACAAGTATTTTTAAATTTTAAATTTTTTATTTAATACATATAAATTTCAAAAGTACAAGTTTGGATTATAGCGGCTTTTTCCCCCATAACCACCCTCCCACCCGCAACCATCCCATTTACCACTCCCTCTCCCAGCCCATTCTTCATTAAGATTCATTTTCCATTATTTTTATCTACTTAGTATATACTAAGTCAAGATTTCAACAGCTTGCACCCACACAGATACACAAAGCATAAAGTACTGTTTAAGTAGTAATTTTACCATTAATTCACATAGTGCAACACATTAAGGACAAGTATTTAAATGTAAATATTGATAACAATGGTGTGGAGAGAAGATTCCTAGGGAAGTGGTAAATTCTAAGAGCAGTGAGATGTTTATTAATAGTAAACAGCTGGTCAAAAACACTAAATAATGGTGAATGATATTGGCTAATGAGTGAAAGATCATTTTATCTGGAGGCAGGAAAACCATGACACAAAGAGGCTCATTTTTAGAGTATCATTTGATTTTCAGGTTAAGGATATCAGCTGCTGATGACTTTAGCTATAAGCTAGAAATAACTAGGGACTTTTAAAATTTATTTCCCAGAATTCCCTCCAGGGCAACAAAATCAGCATTTTTGGATATGGGAGTTTGTCATAAGAAATATACCATTCAATAGTGATCACAATACATGACATAGCTTGAGAATCAATGGTCTCTGATGACTCCAGGTGCATTTATTGAACATTTTGGAAAACTCTGTAACAGAATTTTGGCAAAGAAGAGAGACTACAAAATCTCCTCACTTTAAACCTACAGACAACAAGCAAAATGTAATTTGTGTGCAGATATCTTTAAGTGCTGGATAGGGTCTAGTGCCCTAGCATGCCTTCAGCATTTCCTACAAATATGAAAAGTTGATCAATGACTGTTGACCATTTGAACAAGTTCAATAGTCTTAGTCTTGAAGAGGTATATTCTAAATACATTTAATTCAGTAATTTATATAAGAAGGGAGAGAACAGTGAATGGTATGATAAGATATAGAATTCCTGATGTTAATAAAACAGTGCCATTATTTTTGTTGTCTGCATATCTTCTTTGAATTGTTTTTCTTTCCTTTCATTTCTGCATGCTTAAAACATCTGATATTATAATCCCTAAAGGGAATTCACTTGAGGATTCTAGCATGCTATTTTTTTAAAGATTTATTTTATTTATTTGAAAGACAGAGTTATAGAACGAGGTAGAGCCAGAGAGAGAGAGAGAAAGTCTTCCATCTGCTGGTTCACTCCCCAAATGACTGAAATGGCCAGAGCTGAGGGGCCCAATGACTTGGTCCATCTTCCACTGCTTTCCCAGGCCATAGCAGAGAGCTGTATTGGAAGTGGAGGAGCCAGGACTCTAGCCGGGGCCCATATGGGATGTTGGCACTGCGGGCCGCAGCTTTAACCCGCTGCACCACAGCACCGGCCCCTAGTATGCTATTTTTTTTTAAAGCCTTATTTTTTTATTTGAAAGTCAGAGTTACACAGAGAGAGGAGAGGCAGAGAGATAGTCTTCTATCTGCTGGTTCACTCCCCAGTTGGCCACAGTGGCCAGAGCTGTGCCGATCCGAAGCCTGGAACTAGGAGCTTCTTTCGGGTCTCCCACATGGTTGCAGGGTCCCAAGGACTTGGGCCATATTCCACTGCTTTCCGAGACCATAGCAGAGAGCTGGATCAGAAGTGGAACAACCAGGACTCCAACCAGTGCCATATGGGATGCTGGCACTGCAGGCAGCGGCTTTTCCTGCTATGCCATAGCACCAGCCCCGATCTAGTATACTTTTTTAAAAAAACAAGTTATATTGGCTGGCACGGTAGCTCACTTGGCTAATCCTTTGCCTGCGGTGCAGGCACCCCAGGGTTCTAGTCCCAGGTGGGGCGCCGGATTCTGTCCTGGTTGCTCCTCTTCCAGTCCAACTCTCTGCTGTGGCCGGTGAGTACAGTGGAGGGTGGCCCAAGTGCTTCAGCCCTGCACCCATATGGGAGACCAGGAGGAAGCACCTGGCTCCTGCCTTCGGATCCTTGCAGTGTGCTGGCCATAGCAGCCATTTGGAGGGTGAACCAATGGAAGGAAGACCTTTCTCTCTGTCTTTCTCTCTCTCACTAACTCTGCCTGTCAAAAAAAAAAAAAAAAAAAAACCGCCAAGTTATATCTAACTTATTAGATATATTCTCATACGAACAATAAAATTATGTCAGAGCTAAATTCTTTGTTAGAAAGCACCCTACCAAAGAACCTTCATAAGTCTTTTCATGACATTGCTCAATCTCCCAAATATCACAACACTAACTTTGTAAACTTATTACTTGCTTTCACAGTGCCAGTCACTTTGTACATTCAATCTGATAGATGTAAGTTTTATTACATGCAGACTGATCATAGTAACTGAAAACTTTGTGGCATTTTAACTCATTTAGTCTTTAGCAGTAGTTGTGAAAGTAGCATCCTGTATTCTGGTACTAGAGGGGAAAAGACAAGAGCTCATTTTCAAATAATTATAATTAATTCAGGAAATAAATAAATGGAGAAAAGACAAATCTCCTGTATAAGTGAATTTAAAATAAATCCTTTAGATGAAAAACATGGAACCTAAGTTCCTTCATGACAGGAGGCTGTGCATAATAGCTTCTTCCAGGAGTACAATACTGAAAAAGGAATAAATAAAATTACTTTGCTGTAAGGGAATCAGATAATCATTATTACTTTAACCACATATATAAAGGCCAACACAAAGAGTCAGATTCACAGCGTGTCTCCTTGATACAATGTGATGAAAATTGCTCTTTACCTCTATGACAATTCTCCTCCAAATCCAAACCCCAATAAAATAATAAATGCATGATGTGTACTCTTCAAATTAGCAACATCACCAAAATTAAGGAAAGTTTGTGAAATATCATATCCAAGAGAAACTAAGGAAACATGATGACTAAATGCAACATGATATCCTGGATTAGAAAAAAAAGGATATTAGGTAATTTGTTTAACTACTTGTTCATGTAGTTATTTTTTTAAATTTTTTAATGTACTGTGGGGAGCAGCCCGGACTGGACTGAGTTACTGGAATTAAGACTTATTCTATGCATCTGCTCTCCCACAATATGGCGCTGGGAGAGAAGTAAACAGCTTCCGCACAGCTGCCTCCAGTTCAACCAATAAACTGTAGGACTTGCTCCTGATTGGAGGAGAGCAGCGTACTCGGCGTGTGGGCAGCCGAGTTGGGATTGGCGGAGGAGGACTATAAAGGAGGAGAGAGACGGCATGCACCAGGAACATCTATGGGGAACATCTAAGGGGAACATCTAGCTGAAGGAACACCTGCGCAGCCCCCGAGACGAGCCGGCCGGCGGTGTGCCGCTCCCCTGCGGAAGTGGGGAATGTGGCCAGGGGGAACTGCCCTTAGTAGCCAGCCCGGGAAGAACCAGCAGCAAACCCGGGGAGGGCCGAGCAGACGAAAGAACAGCGCAGGGTCCTGTGTCGTTCCTCCACGAAGAGGGGGAGCGACAATGTACCATACTGATATATCATGCTAACATTAAGTAAAATTAGGTGTAAACTATATGGAAGAATCTTTGTGATATATTTGTAATTTTTCTGTAACTGTAAACTTGTTTGCAAAAATGAAATATATTAAAATGACATCAACAATTAACGTCTAAGAATAGTTGAAATGTTTATTTTCTTAAATTAAATAAATTTCTCAACTTTTTAAATAGATTTTATTTATTTATTTGAGAGGCAGAGTTACAGAGACAGACATACATAGAGAGAGAGAGGGAGAGACGGAAAGAAAAGTCACCCACTTGCTGGTTCACTCCCCAGATAGTCTCAATGACTAGAGCTGGGCCAACATCCAAAGCCAGGAGCCAGAAGCCTCCTCCAGGTCTCTCACATGGGCCCAGGTACCCAAGTAAGTACCTGAGGTATCTTCCTCTGCTTTCCCAGATTATTAACAGAGAGCTGGATGGGAAGATGGGCAGCCTGAACTTGAACTGGTGCCCATGTGGGATACCTGTGCTGCAGGTAAAGGCTTAGCCGACTATGCCACGGAATGGCCCCATTTCTTTTTAAAGATGAGGTAAGGAATGTTTCCATTATTATTATTTATATGGACTGGATAAAAAGATTCTCTGTTCTTTCATAGGCTTCTCTGATGAAAAAGCCACAGAACTATTCTTTTTTTTTTTTTTTTTTTTTTTTTTTTTTTTTTTTTTTTTTTTGACAGGCAGAGTGGACAGTGAGAGAGAGAGACAGAGAGAAAGGTCTTCCTTTGCTGTTGGTTCACTCTCCAATGGCCACTGCGGCCGGCGCACTCCAGCCCGCGCACCGCGTTGATCCGAAGGCAGGAGCCAGGTGCTTTTCCTGGTCTCCCATGGGGTGCAGGGCCCAAGCACTTGGGCCATCCTCCACTGCACTCCCTGGCCACAGCAGAGAGCTGGCCTGGAAGAGGGGCACCTGGGACAGAATCCGGCGCCCCGACCGGGACTAGAACCCGGTGTGCCAGCGCCACAAGCCGGAGGATTAGCCTAGTGAGCCGTGGCTCCTGCCACAGAGCTATTCATTATGTAGAACTTAATGTACCAATGCAAATCACAATGGTACTGTGCCTGTCTTATAGTGAAGTCACAGGTTGATCATATTCAGTGAGCTCTAGGGGGACTAATAGCTGATGTGCAATAAACTATTCCTTTCACCTTTGCCTAATTATTGGAATTTAGAGTTTAAGCAAGTGCAGTCTTTTGTCACTCCTCTCTTATTTCCCCAGTGATTATTAATAGACTGCTTTACATAGGCAGGTCTGCCTCATCTTTCTCTGATCAGATTATATCCCCTGAAACTGTATTTAGGATGTTGAAATGTTGATTCTATTCTTCCTGTGGATCATCAGAAAACTATTTCTACTTTAAACTCTACCAGAATCTAGCTTATACTGAATTTTAATCAGAAATATATTCAGTGAAGTTAATACCAGGAGATACATTAATTAATAAACTGCCAAAATGAAACATTATTGTCAAATGTTTCAACTATAAATTTTGTCTGGGCAGTTTGGTAAATTGGGCACTAAACAGAGGTGTCAAAAAGTCCTGAATCCTTCTCTGCTCTGTTTGCTCAATCATTTATCCATTTATTCACTAAATAACCTATTCATAATTCCTACTACTCACTGACTTATCTGTTTATATTTTATCTCCTTCACTCAGTTACTCACATATCAGATGTTCTCCATGCACACATCAGTCTATGAACTTACGAGCCTTGATTTGTGCATTTATCTGTCTATCCATTCTACCATTGTTTCACTCATGAGATGGTACATTTTTCCATTTACTCAAATAACTTTTATCAGAGCTAATTGTAGTAGTTTAGTTATCAGATTAGTCACATTAGGTACAAGAGAGAATCATTTATATACACCAGAGAGGAGAGATATTTTTATATCTTTTATTTAGAAAATTAAGATTTTTTTTAAAAAAGATTTATTTGCTTTTCTGAAAGGCAGAGTTACACACATACACACACACATGCACACACACACACAGATTTTCCATCTGCTTGTTCACTCCCCAGATGGCTGAGATAGCCAGAGCTGGGCCAGGCCAAAGCCAGGAGCTAGGAGCTTCTTCTGGGTCTCCCACATGGGTGCAGGGGTGCAAGGAGTTGGGCCATTCTCTGATGTTCTCCCAGACATATTTAGCAGGGAGCAAGACTGGAAGTGGAGAATCTAGGACTTGAATTGGTGCCCATACAGGATGCCAGCACTGCACATCATGGCTTTAAACCTCTGTGCCATGGTGCTGGTGCCGAAAATTAAGAATTTTTATATTCATGTCCCGGCTGTTCCACTTTCAATCCAGCTCTCTGCTATGGCCTGTGAAAGCAGCAAGAAGATGACCCAAGTTCTTGTGCCCGTGCACCTGTGTGGGAGACCCGTAAGAACCTCCTGGCTCCTGGCTTCGGATTGGTATGGCTCTGGCTGTTGTGGCCAAGTGGGGTGTGAACTAGCAGATGGAAGATTCTCTCTCTCTCTCTCTGCCTCTCCTTCTCTCTGTGTGTAATTCTAACTTCCAAATAAGTAAATAAATCGTTAAAAAAGATTTTTTATGAAATATTCTGATCAAGTTAATCTGTTTACATTTTAGTTATCTAAATAATTACTTCTCAAAGAATGAATCCTAGTTCTGAGTACATAGTGATACTACTGCAAACTTTGTGAAAAATGTAGATATTCACCTTTACACCAAATATCTCCAATCAAAATGTTAACATTGTTGCAGTTTAGTTATGGTATTACTATTTTAAGTACTCACATATAGTTTTTGATGCACAGGTAGCACTGAGTAAAACTGGCTCAGAGCAAGCATATCTAATAATTTGTATCTAATAATGTATTTCCGCAGGAGAGCTTGGAAAATAGTTTCCATATTATAAATATATTGCAATGTCCTTATAATCTAAAGTGAGAGAGAAATTCAATATCAATCTGATAGAAACATAGAATAAATAAATTATTTTAGAAAATTCATTAATATCAGTGAAGAAAAGAGTAATGTGTTTGGAACTGACATATTCACCAAAGGATGATTTCATTATAGACCTTTCTCCTCTTGGTTTCATGAGAAAAGTTTTCCTTCATTTTACAAAAGAGATTGCTATTGAAGGAACATTCCTCAACTTAGTTTTCATTTCTCACACAAGGTAAAGGTATATTTGTGAGTGCTGTGCTGCCACGCATCTAAAATGCACCAGTCAGTTTTGAAATATATAGTAGGGTTAAGGTAATAAGGACACTGTTTTTGTAATTTTTTTTTTGCCTTTTTTATGTTGTTGTTGTTTTGCTTCTTTCTCATGACCTCCCTTTATTCCCTCTTTCAGATCTTTCTTCAGGAGGGAGTTACTGCTGTTTCACTCTTAACTTCTCTATTCATCAGGGCCCAGAGTGTCTTTGTCAGTTCTGGAGCTCTTACCTCTAACCTGCTTTGAGGATGTTCTATAGTCAGGTATTTATACTTAAACAGGTAGTAGCTCATACATTTAATTTTCTCATGCAATTGTGGATTTCAGGACTGAAGAAGTATTAGAATATCCAAATTTGGCTGTAGCTCACAATGTAATTTTCAAATTCATCAATAAAAATGATAATAGATTTCCACTTTCCTAGCACCAGTGTTTTCTTTTTTTCAACTTGTTCGACACATAAAAATGGAACAAGTAAGATTTAATAGTATCTTTCCTCTGAGGAAATCACAGCATCTCTGTTAATAGCACATATTTTATGTGTAATAAATGATTATAACATTTAAAAAAAGGGGGTTCTAGATTTATCAGTAAAGTTACCACTTTCATTTTTTCATTCATATCCTTATTTGGTATTATTTATATTTTAGAACAGTTTTACATTACAAAACACTAAAAAAAGTACTAGAAGATGCGAACAAATGGGAAAATCTTCCATGTTCATGGATTGGAAGAATTAATATCATCAAAATATGCTTAATACCCAATGCAACTTATAGATTCAGTGCAATTATAATCAAAATGACAAAGACATTCTTCTCAAATCTAGAAAAAAAGATGCTAAAATTCACATAGAGACACAAGAGACCTCAAATATTTTTTTAAAAAAAGTTCAATTGCATCAGTATTTACCAAATAAACCATATGCACATGTTATCCTTGACATCTTCTGCCTTATCCAGCCCATCCACAAACCTTTACAGACATTTGTTACCTCTTAAATATCTCTGCTTACTTTTTCCTTTACTTTTTTAATTTATTTTCTCCAAATCAACTTCAAATGCTAACTCAGTCCATGCACATATCTTATCAGCAGAGATTCAGAATCCTTTACTCCTTTCATTTTTTTAAGATCTATTCATTGACCTGAAAGGCAGAGCCTAGAGAGGTTGAGGCACAGAGAGAGAGAGAGAGAGAGAGAGAGAGAGAGAAGGGTCTTCCAACTGCTGACTCACTCCCTAAATGGCTGCAATGGAGAGAGAGAGAGAGAGAGAGAGAGAGAGAGAGAGAGAGAAGGGTCTTCCAACTGCTGACTCACTCCCTAAATGGCTGCAATGGTCATAGCTCAGTTGATCTGAAGCCATGCAAGAGCTTCCTCTCAGTCTCCCATGCAGGTACAGGGAACCACGGATGTGGGTCATCCTCCACTGCTTTCCTAGGCCACAGCAGAGGGCTGGATAGGAAGGGGAGCAGCCAGGACTTGAAGCAACACCCATACTGGATGCTGGCACTGCAGGTTGCGGTTTCACCCACTGTGCCTGCCCTTTTCACCTTTTAACTGGTCCTCTTTCACCAGCTTTTACTTCTGCTCTGAGAAAAAATAAATGCCTATATTCATATTATATTGTTTGAAATATAACATTGATGCTAATTCTGAAATTTAATTTACCCTAGTGTAAATAAGAAAGTCCTCATTAGAAAACCACAGTCCTGGGTACTGGGTTCTAGTCCTGGTTGCTCCTCTTCCAGTCCAGCTCTCTGCTGTGGCCCGGGAGGGCAGTGGAGGATGACCCAGGTGCTTGGTTCCTGCACCCGCATGGGAGACCAGGAAGAAGAACCTGGCACTCAGCGCCGGCCATGGCGGCCATTTGGGGAGTGAACCAATGGAAGGAAGACCTTTTTCTCTGTCTCTCTCTGTCTATAACTCTACCTATCAAATAAAACAGAAAAAGAAAAAGAAAACCACAGTCCTACAGTTTCTTTACCCCTTCCTACTGTTCAGCTTGATTTCTCACCTTGCTTTCTTCCTCCTGGGTGCTTGAAATGAAACAATCTTTCAGCACCCGGGCTCCATTAGTTTAAGCTTGGGTTTTCTATATATTGTTCCCACTTTTGTAAGTAAAACGCAATTGTGCTTTAAATTAAAAAAAAAAAAAAAAACCTCTGTTGCTTATAGCAGTTTTATGTTTACTGAATTGATCAGAATTTACAGAGCTCCAATATAACCATTTCCCTTCATAAGTCCATGACTTCTCTGTCAAGATCCTAAACCACTATGGTATATTTATCACAATGAATGAGCCTGCTTTGACATGTCTTTGTTTTGCAAAGTCCACATCTTACCTTAGCTCACTGCTGATGTTGTGAATTCTATGGGTTTGTACAAATGTATCATGTAAGTGTATCTGTCATCATAATATACAAAACAATTTCACTGTCTTAAAATTCTTTGTCCTCCTATTCATTGCTCTTTTCTTTATGAACCCCTGCAACTATTAGTTGTTTACTGTTTTATAGTTCTGCGTTTTCCAGAATGTCATATAGTTAGGATCATCCAGTATGCCTTTACAAATTTGCTTTTTTCACTAACCAATATGAATCTAAGCTTCCTATATTTTCATGGTTTCATAGCTCATTTATTTTTATCTCTGAATAATTTTCTATTATCAGGTTATGTATCCATTATCCTACTGAGGGATATTCAGCTTGCTTCCAAGTGTTGACAAACAAAGCTGCAACACATCAACATACTGTGATTTGCATTTGTGTGTGTGTTTGTGCATTCTTAAGTTTCCAATTCCTTTGAGTAAATAACAAGGTGTACAGAGGCTGTGTGCTATGGTATCAATAAGTTTAGTTTTGTAATCGGCCAAAAAATTGTCTACCAAATTAACTGTGTCATTTTTCATTCCCATCAGAATGAAAGAGGATTCCTGTTAATCTAAATGGTTGCCAACATTTGGTGTTTTCATTGTTCCAGATTAAGGTTTTATGACAGATGTATAGTGGCATTTCATTGCTTTAATTGCAATTCTTTACTGACAAAAATAGATCTCTTTCTGAAGTCTCTGTCTTATTCTGTTGATACATTTACTCTTTTACCAGTGCCACACTGTCTGGATTCCTATAGCTTGGAAGTATATTTTGAAGTTGGATTGTGTTGATCTTCCAAATGTTTTTTTTCTTCTTCAATATTGAGAAGGCTTTAATGTGTCTTGTTTCTCCATATAGACTTTAGAATCAGGTCTATAGATACAATGTAACTGTCTGAGATTTTGATTGAAATTACACTGATTCTATAGAATAGGTTATGAAATACTCCTAATTTGATGATATTATGTCCTCCTATTCAGATCATGGAATCTCTCTTTTTTTCTTGAAACCTGTCATTAGAATTTTAGATTTTTCAGCATATATACATATTTCACAACTATTTTTTGAAATTTATATGAAAGTTTTCATTTGAGGTACTAATGGAAGTGCAAATTTGTTTCCAAGTATTTTTTTAACATTTATTTATATCAGAAGCAGAGTTACAGAGAGAGAGAGGAAGAGACAGAGAGAGAGCTCTTCCACCTGCTGGTTCGCTCCCCAAATTTTCATAACAGCAGGAGCTGGGCTGATTCTAAGCAGGAACCAGGTACTTCTTCTGGGTCTTTTATAGGGCTTGAGGGGCCCAAGGACATGGACTAACTTCTACTGCTTTCCCAGGCCTTAAGCAGAGAGCTGGATGGGAAGAGGAGCTGCTGGGACATGAACTGGTACCCATATGAAATGCTGGTGTTGTAGGTAGAAGCTAACCTACTATACCAAAAACTCCAGCCCTGAAATTTGTTTTAATTTCAAATTCCACATATTCATGGCTGGTATTGGAAAACAATTTAATTCTGTGTGAATCTTGTACTGATCACATTTTATTATCAGAGCTCTTTATATCAGTTCTTTCTCATGTCATCTGCATAAATCAGTTTTATTTCCTCCTTCTCTACATGTGGATCTTTTAGTTCCTAAATGTCTTTCTATTTATTTCTTATCTTATTTCATCAGCTGGGAATTCCTGTACAATGATGAAAAATTTGGGAGAGAGAACATTGGTATTGTTCTTATCAGAAATCTTCCAGTTTTTCAATACTAAGTATTATCTTAGCTGTTGGTTTTTTTTTTGTTTGTTTGTTTGTTTTTTGTTTTTTTTTTTTTTTTTTTTTGACAGGCAGAGTGGACAGTGAGAGAGAGAGACAGAGAGAAAGGTCTTCCTTTGCCGTTGGTTCACCCTCCAATGGCCGCCGCGGCCAGCGCGCTGCGGCCGGCGCACCGCGCTGATCCGATGGCAGGAGCCAGGAGCCAGGTGCTTTTCCTGGTCTCCCATGGGGTGCAGGGCCCAAGCACCTGGGCCATCCTCCACTGCACTCCCTGGCCACAGCAGAGGGCTGGCCTGGAAGAGGGGCAACCGGGACAGAATCCGGAGCCCCGGCCGGGACTAGAACCCGGTGTGCCGGCGCCGCTAGGCGGAGGATTAGCCTAGTGAGCCGCGGCGCCGGCCAGCTGTTGGGTTTTTTAAGTATTTTTATCAACAGACTACAGAAATTGATTTTTAAAAAAAGTTGAAGATTTGCAAATAAACTTATGGATCTAATACAAATACAACTTGATCACAGCATATAACTCTAAAGAAAAATTTATGGAGTATATTGTGTCTGTGTTCAAGACAGCTATTGGTCTCTATGTTCAAGACAGCTATTGGTCTGTGTTTTCTTATAAAGTCTCTGGTTAGTCTCAGTGTTTGTGTAATGTTGACCTCATAGAATGAATTATAATGGATTTACTCTTCTTCCAAACCTTGGGAAATATTAAGATAATTGAAATTATTTCTGTCACAAATGTTTGGTAGGATTCAATAGTGAACCCATCCATAGCTGCTGTCTTGTAATTTGGAAAGTTACTGAGTTTTGATTACATGCCTTTAATTGGTATAGGGCTATTCAGATTATATAAATCTGTACTCCCATGTTCCTTTATATCTCATCTCATCAACACCTCCTCAGTGATCAGTTCCTTGATCTTTTGACTATTTTATTTTCCTTTATTATATACTTTTGACAACACATTAGTTAACTGTTCATTCTAGCAATATTCTTGTTTTAATGTTTATTTGGTAAATTGTGGGCTGATTTCTGTTTTAAAATCATATACTCCATGGGGCCAATGGCATGTATTCACAGCAAAAATTTGCACAGCATCTGTAATGAGTTGTTTAATTTTAGTTTATTGTACTAATCAATCAGCATTCACTATGTGCCAGAAAACAGGCTTGAATTTTAAGCCACAGTGATAACACAAAACAATTAAAGCAGATTAAAGCCATGGTAAAGAAACATAGTACACTGTTTGAACACAGTAAAATAAATTTTGGGGTCAGCGCTTTGGCGTGGTGGATGAAGCTACTGCCTGCAGTGCTGGCATCCCATATGAGCACTGGTTCGAGTCCCAGCTGCTCCACTTTCAGTCCAGATATCTGCTATGGCCTGGGAAAGCAGTAGAAGATGGCCCAAGTCCTTGGGCTCCTGCACCAGCGTGGGAAACCCAGAAGAAACTCCTGGCTCTGGGCTTCTGATCAGCACAGTTAGCGCCTTTGTAACCAGTTGAGGAGTGAACCAGCAGATGGAAGACCTCTCTCTCTCTCTCTGCCTCTCCTTCTCTCTCTGTGTAACTCTAACTTTCAAATAAATAAATAAATCTTGAAATAAATAAATAAAGAATTAATTAAATTCTTAGCTAGAGAAATGTACAAGTTGGTAGCAATTCTTATTGTTGTTAGAAGACATGGGTATGTGAAATCAGAGATGGAATTCTGAAGAATATTGATCCATGGTTGCATTTTGAATATTGTTTATGTGTTGTTTCACACTCAATAGATGGCTGGGGAAGATGTGATAAATGGAGAAGGTATGAGAGACATAAATGCATATTATCAATGTTATGTATGAAAACAGAAATGATGCTTTTCCCACACTTAGTTTTCAGCAAGGTTTCCTGGATAATGCAACACTTTAATTGAAGTTTCATGAAAGAGCAAAAATTATCCAGGTGAAGAAATCCCAGGATATCAACATAAGAAAAAGTGTGTGTGTGAGAGAGAGCGAGAGAGACAGAGAGAGAGAGAGAAATGAATAAATATAAGAAATGTGAAACTGCCTAGAATTCAATGCTTTTAGTGTAGAACATTGGGACAAAGTTGATGATATTAAGAAGAGATTTAGATGGCAATCCATATAAAGCTTGATTGAATATGATGTTAACAAGGCTAGATTTAATCCAATAGAGATTGTTAAAATACTGAGACCTTTTAAGGAAAACGGAATGGGCAGATTCTTTTGTTCACAGTTTGGAAGACATACGAAAGTAGAGGAGAATGGCTGGGAGTCCTGTTAAGATGCTGCTGCAATGATTTGGATGATGTTGCAAAGATGTAGATTAGAACAGAGAGAAGTATTTAGTAGAAAGAAGTGACCTTGATTTTTATATACATTCATAAAAATCACACAAATATGATTGGAGACATTTCATGACATCTTATTATAGAATTCTGAAATGCTGAATTGAAGTTTAAAGCCTTTATTCCAGGCACATGAGGTTCTTTAGTGTCTTACCTGGACACTGAATTTAATTCTACATCTTCATTTAAGCAACTAACAGCTCACTATACATCTACTTTACTATTTGACAGATCAAAATTCCTAATGTTCTATCATGCATTAAGCATCTTTATTTGTAATTTTTGTATCTGGGTAGTTCAGTAACCCTTGCAACTCACAGGGTACAGAGAGCTTTTTATTTTATACTTAATATATTTGATCACTCCTCTGATATGCACGATTGACATTAGAACATGCTGTAAATGACTATTGTGAGCATTACATGGGCCAATGTGTATGCTAATCCTTGGTGTAGTAGGTGGTACTTAGAAACTATTCAGCGAATGGTTGATATTATCTTTTGTCTGTACCCATCACAATTCTGAAACTTCCTTGAATACAGAAATCTTTCTTCATTCACTAGTGAAGATATATGAGCTACTTGAGAGATGAAAGAGGAACGTCTAATAAGCATTTATTAGTAGAACACATCAGCATTGGATACCCTGTCCCAGTTTCAGGGCTTCTATGGTAGTCTCAGTACAGGATGCAGATACAAGGGTAATGCAATACAAAGCATAGTAGGATAACTGAGTCTACTAGTATTATGGGTGCCCAGAAGAATAAACACATTTTCTGTATCAAGAAAATGAATTTAATTGATAATAGTAATGAAAGGAATAGTAACACAATTAACAGGAGCAAATATTCATAAATAACTTACATTAGGCCAAGCATTGAAGTATGCTCTTACATGCATTATTGTATGCAATCATGAGAGCAAAATTCATCATGATTTTATCAGTGAAGAAATAGTGAAGCTAATGCTTCAACCAGCAGGTTAAGGTGCTGCCTACAATGCCAACGTTACCTATAGGAGTGCCGATTTGAGTCCCAGCTGCACTGCTTCTGATCCAGCTCCCTACTAATGTGTCTGGGAAGATATTTTGGTTCCCTGCCATCCACACGAGAAACCTGGATGGAGTTACTGGCTCCTGCCTTAGGGCTAGATCAGACTTGGCTACTGTGGTCATTTGTGGAGTGACTCAAAGGACAGGATTCTCTCTCTCTCTCTCTCTCTCTATATATATATATATATATGTGTATATATATATATACACAAATATATCAGTATAGATGTAAGTAAATAAATAAATAATTCTCTTTTTTAAAGGAAGTAGAAACCTCAATGCTAAAAAAAATGGCCATATGTCACACAGTCAGTGGCAGATTAGGCTGATATCCAAATCTTTCAACACGTGAGGTCAAAATTTATAACCATCATACTAAAATGTCAGAAATAATAAATGCCGTCATAATCTAGAGAGTTTAGTAAGTTCTTCTAAAATAGAGAAACGTTAATAAATGGATAAAATAGGAGCCTGAATATGCTATAATGAAAAATTATGAAAAACTTTAAAAAATTCTTCAAATGGAAATAGGAGAAGGAGGAGGAAAAAGGGTGAATGCATGGGCAGGAGGGAGGGTAAGATGGGAAGTATCACTATATTTCTGAATCAATATAAGGAAATACTTGAAGTTTGTCTACCTTAAATAAAATTTAAAAAGAAAAAATCTTCAGTGAAATACTATGCACTGACCCAGGCACACAATTTTGGAGTGTCCGTTTCCAATGAGTTTGTGATTTTCTTTGAGTCATTTTACAAGTTTATAACAGTAGAAGTTAAATTGTGGAAAACCAACAGTAATGAAAATAATTCTCATGTATGGACATGTAAATGTATGCTGTTTGGTTGAAGTTCATTTGCCTCTCTTTCTTAACTGTAGGAAAATCCAATTATAATTGTATTATGGATACTTTATCAATTGTGTTGAGCTGTGTGTGAAGGATTGGAGGGTGAAAACAGAAAACTGTTAGGGATATTTTAGAGTATGAGCCCTTACAAGAAAATTTCATTTATCCCCATAATATACTTCCTGCATACAAATGTTATAGTGAGCCTTTTTAGTACTACACAACCAGATCTTCAGTAAATGTCTGTTGAGTGAATTAGTCTCTACTTGAAACCAGCTTTGCAGCTATAAATATAGCATGTATTTATTTTTTCCATCTTCACATTTAAAATTCATGAATTATAATTATATTTTCTCTAAGCAGAGGCAAATATATAACAAATGCCTCCTTATTTATTGGATTTGAAATGGAAATGAAAATGCTGGTAGTGATTTGGGAATTCTAAACATCTAGGGAAAAAATGAAAACTCAACCACAGCCATAAAAGGTGACTTGTTTATCTCTGAGACCCAGTAATAATGTATCACTGTGTTACAGTAGTGTGGACTTCAGTATTTGCCTTGGGGTAAATCCTATAAGACTCACATAGGATCACCTTGTGAATGCCATCTGTGTCCGTTGCATCTACATTTAAATTGTGTTGTCAAATCTCTCTCAGGTTTGCCTGTGAAGTACCATAAAAAAGAATATATATATATATATATATATTTACTTTTCTCTGTTTGTTTTGAACAGTAAATATCAATCTAAAACATGATTCTTTTAAAATGAACAGAAAAAAATTAGAAGGGATCATCATTTGATTAATAGCTACTGAGTACCAAGCTTTTCAATAAGTTAATCAGAAACACTATCTATTTAGATTCTCATGGCCGGTGCCACGGCTCAATAGGCTAATCCTTCTCCTGCAGCGCCGGCACACTGGGTTCTAGTCCCGGGTGGGGCGCCGGATTCTGTCCCGGTTGCCCCTCTTCCAGGTCAGCTCTCTGCTATGGCCCGGGAGTGCAGTGGAGGATGGCCCAAGTCCTTGGGCCCTGCACCCACATGGGAGACCAGGAGAAGCACCTGGCTCCTGGCTTTGGATCAGTGCGATGCGCTGGCCGCAGTGCAGCGGCCATTGAAGGGTGAACCAATGGCAAAAGGAAGACCTTTCTCTGTCTCTCTCTCTCACTGTCCACTCTGCCTGTCAAAAAAAAAAAAAATAAATAAAATAAAATAAATAGATTCTCATAACACCCCTATACAACAGTCGGATTTCTACTCATTTGAGTAAAGAAATTTAAAGAATTTAAGAAATTCATTCTGAGCTAAGCATGCTAAAGGCAGTAGGAAATGAAAATATTATTTTTTCAAATCTATTATTCCAGATAGGAATTGAATGATAATAATGTTAATAAATTTAATTTAGCCCTTGATATATACACCCCCTGCTCTCTAATGAGACTCATGTAAACGCTTTATTAAGAAAATAAAATCAGAAGATAAATCTTTCTAAAAAACTATACATGCCCTCTGATTTTTTACAACCTAAGATGTAATAGAGCACATGGATGTGGGAGTCCACTAAATATTATTCAAGGGATTTTTGTAATTATAACATTTTATTAAATATAACAGTACATTCTTCCTCAGGGAAATTGTAGTTTACTCCTTAAAGGTATATAAGGGGTGGGGTGGGGGAAATTCAGCAGAAACAAAACAGAAAGAACTTTGAGATAGTTTTATACATTCCCATGTCTGAAAAATATAGTCTGAATTAAGAAGGTATGTCATTTTATTGATCAATAGAAATATTGTTATTGTAAACTCTGAAAAGATGGCCAGAAAATTTCTTGGGGAAAGCAATATTTCTCTCAGAAAAATAGAAAGCAAACCATTTTTATTGGAGAACTTGGAAACAAAGAATAAGAAGAGGCCAAGTGTAGGTAGCTGGAAGTTGTCCTAGACACTCTTTTCCATCATCAAAGAAGTGTGCTTGATTTACAAGTGGAATTTCCAGTAGGAATCTATAAAATAATTTTCCACCTTGTATTAGGTAGAGAATCTATAGCAATAAGAACTTAGCAAGAAGATATCTTGTAGTGTATTGTAGTGTATTGAAAATACACTACTGTCTTGTAGTGTATTGAAATCCTTTCACTAACGTCTTGTGATGCAAGAAGGGTGCCTATTAATTATATTCCTACACCATATGAGAGGATGGACTATATGGTGTTAGGAAATGATGTTAGTTACACTCCTTTGCCCAGAAGCTAATAGAATTTTGTTAGATTAGTGAGCCCAGAAGCTGGTAAGGTTTTGTCAGTAATTCTTTTGTTGTTGCCAGTATTGTCTGTAAGCATATATGTGATGCTGGGGCATAGCTAAATGAAGACCTTCAGAAAGGTATACCCTCTGCATTTGCTCTCCTTCTACCACTAATGTAGCTGTGGGCTCCTTATATGTTCACTCATCTGAACAAGAGTGAAGGCGGATACTCTGTGCTAACCTGCTGCTGCAAGAGTTAAGAGGTGAGAGTCTAATTAAGAGGTATGAGTCTGAAGTCAGCTCCGCAGTTGCTCTTTGGCCTGTCCATTCCAAATGTGATCTTCCTGAAGCTGAGCTACTGAGATTGAGTGGATTTTCACCATCCTTCCAGTCTGGAGATTCAAAGTTTCTGTACACTTTTAAGAGAATGAGCAATGACTGAGGTATCAGATACTTTTTGTATAGGAAGTATTTTTCCCAGAGGTCTTTCTTATCATTATCTGAGTAAAGAATAGAATTGCTAAGCTGTAACCTAATATTACCAATGTAGATAAATCAGATTTTGTTCACATCTTTATGAAGTGTTTGAACACTGTTGAGTAGAAAATCTACTTTGTGAATACCTATTTTTTGGCAATCCAGTTTTCTTTCTCAATCCCTCTCCCTCCTCTTCCTTCTCCTACTCCTCTCCCTTGTATTGGTCCTCCTACTTCTCCTCAGTTTTTTTTTTAAAGATTTTGTTTATTTATTAGAGAATCAGGGCTACAGAGAGAGAGAGAGAGGGAGTGACAGAAATATCTTTCCTCTCTGATTCACTCCCCAAATGACCACAACAGCTGGGGATGGTTGGATCTGAAACTAGGAGCCAGGAGCTTCTTGTGGGTTTCCCACATGGATGCAAGGGCCCGAACACTTGGGCCATCTTCCACTGCTTTCCCAGGCCATAGGCAGGGAGCTAGATCAGAAGAGAAGCAGCTGGAACAGGTATTTAGTGTGCATATTCGATGCTGGATCTATAGGCAGAGGTTTAACCTAGTTCACCACAGTGTGGGTCCCTCATCCTCAGCTTTTTTTTTTTTTTTTTTACTCCATATTTGTTGTAAGAACATTTGATATCATTACTTTTAGAGGTGATTATCTTCTTTTTGTTTTAAATCGTCAATAGGTTCACACATTCCCTTTTACCAGAAAATCAGTTACAACATGAAATGAAATAAACTAAATCCAACCACAAATTTACTTTCTACCTTATGGAATAAAGTTGCTTAAATGGAAAGGTAAGCATTGTTTGCAACTCATATTTTAATTTGTTTGATCTTGATCCCATGAGCTCCACATCCTTTGTTGGATTTGAGCTGTTTCACAACATTTTAAATGGTATAGAATTGCTAGCAGTGAGAAAAAAAAAAAAACAAACTTATGAACAAGCAAATAAGTTCTGTCAATTGACCTGTCTATCCAATTGCAGAAGAAATGAAGGTTGCAGCTACTTGCAAAATAATTTCATTATAAGCATTCCTGATATATGAATGGCTGTATGTTTTTAACATTTGTTTGAACTAGTTGTAATACCTATCTGATTCCTTTTGAGTAAAGTGTCAAATACAAGTTTTATGTTTGTGTATGTTTTAACTCTAGGATAGCCATGGTTTTATTGCTTTTAAAAACCCATAATTTAAGCAAAAGACAAATAATTTTAAAAAAATTTTAATTTGCTGCATTATGTTCTGAAATTAAGTATAGAATTACTAATTAGCTAAAAGTATGACAGCAATATATATTTTAAGAGTACTTAATAATATTGAATTTTTATTCAATGACCTCCTTTTATTTTTTTTATTTGACAGGTAGAGTTATAGACAGTGAGAGAGACAAGAGAGAAAGGTCTTCCTTCTGTTGGTTCACCCCCCAAATGGCTGGTACAGCTGGCACTGCACCGATCCGAAGCCAGAAATCAGGTGCCTCTTCCTGGTCTCCCAAGCGGGTGCAGGGGCCCAAGCACTTGGGCCATCCTCCACTGCCCTCCCGAGCCACAGCAGAGAGCTGGACCAGAAGAGGAGCAACCAAGACTAGAACCAGTGCCCATAAGGGATGCCAGTGCCGCAGGCGGAAGATTAACCAAGTGAGCCATGGCACCGGCCCCTATTTCTTTTTTCTTTTTTTTTAAAGAAAGATTTTATTTGAGGAATACACATTTCATAGGTACAGTTGTAGGAATATAGTTGTTCTTCTCCCCATACCCACTCTCCCACCCCCACTCCCGCCCCACATCCTACTCCCTCTCCCACCCCAATCTTCATTACAATTGTTTATAATTAACTTTATATACAGAAGGCCAACTCTATACTATGTAAAGATTTCCACAAATTGCACCCACACAGGAACACGAAGTATAAAGTAGTTTGAAAATAAGTTTTACAGGCCGGCACCACAGCTCACTAGGCTAATCCTCCACCTGCGGCATCGGCACACTGGGTTCTAGTCCCGGGTGGGGCGCCGGATTCTGTCCCAGTTGCCTCTCTTCCAGGCCAGCTCTCTGCTATGGCCAGGGAGTGCAGTGGAGGATGGCCCAAGTGCTTGGGCCCTGCACCCCATGGAAGACCAGGAGGAAGCACCTGGCTCCTGCCTTTGGATAGGCGTGGTGCGCCGGCCACAGCGTGCCGCCCGCGGCGGCCATTGGAGGGTGAACCAATGGAAGGAAGACCTTTCTCTCTGTCTCTCTCACTGTCCACTCTGCCTGTCAAAAAAAAAAAAAAAAAAAAAAAAAGAAAGAAAGTTTTACAGTTAATTCTCGTACTACAACTCATTAAGGACATAGGTTCTACATGAGGAATAAGTACACAGTGACTTCTGTTGTTGATTTAACAATAGACACTCTTATTTATGACAGCAGTGGTCACCTGAGGCTCTTGACATCAGCTGCCAAGGCTATGGAAGCCTTTTGAGTCAGAGCCATAAGCAAAGTGGAAGTTCTTTCCTCTCTTCTGAGAAAAGTACATCATTATTTCACGGCCTCTTCTTTCCATTGTGGTCTCACAAAGATCCTTCATGTAGATCATTTTTTGGTCACAGTGTCTTGGCTTTCCATGCTTGAAATGTTGTCATGAGCTTTTCAGCCATATGCGAAAGCCTTAAGGGCTAATTCTGAGGTCAGAGTGCTATTAAGGGTGTTTGTCATCCTATGAGTTTGCTGTGTGTACTGCTTCCTATGTTGGAATATTCTCTCCTTTTTAATTCTATCAATTGTTATTAGCAGACACTTGATCTTATTTATATGATCCCTTTGACACTTAATCCTACATATATGATCAATTAAATACTTAATATGATCACTTTAATACATTAGATGGCATTAGTATTCCTCAGCTTAATGGCTTGCAGTCCCCTGGCAAGTTTTTAGCTTTACCCTTAGTGGTAGGTCCATTGGAATGTGCGCTGAACTGTACAGCTCCTTCCTCCTTTTTCCCACTCATATTTTTTACAGGAATCTATTTTCTGTTGGATTTATATACCTATAAATAATTCTATGTTAAGTAAAGAGTTGGACATAATAAAGAGTTCTATTTAATATAGTAGAAAAAGAAAATAATAAAATAAGTTAATAAACTCTTCCTTGACAGTTACGACCAGGGCTGTTCAAGTCATTGCTTCTCATAGTGTCATTTTCACTACAACAGGTTTCCAGGTGCTCTGTTAGTTGTCACAGATCAGGGAGAACATATGGTGTTTATATCTTTGGGACTGGCTTATTTCACTAAGTATGATGTTTTCCAGATTCATCCATTTTGTTGCAAGTGACCGGATTTTTTTTTTTACCACTGTGTAGTATTCCATAGAGTACATCTTATAATCTCTTTATCCAGTCTTCTGTTGATGGGCATTTAGGTTTATTCTATGTCTTAGCTATTATGAATTGAGCTGCAATATACATGGATAATATTCAGATAATTCTTTTTATTTGCTGATTTCAATTCCCTTGGGTAAATTCCAGGGAGTGGGATGGCTGGGTGGTTTGGTAGTACTATTTTTATTTAATCTATTGAATTCTTCGTTTCTAGTATTTCATTTTGATTTCTCTTTAGGACCTCAATTTCTTAGGAAAATTTTCATTCATATCATATATAATTTTCTTTAGTTTATGATTTTGCTTCTGATTGTTTTTGAGTAATCCAGTGATTAGATTTTTGAATTCCATTTCTAGCATTTCCTCAATCTCTTAATCTTCACATTTTGATGTTGAAATGAAGTGTTTCTTCAGAAGGCTCATAGTGTCTTCCTTGTTCTTGTTTTTTGAATTTTGCCTTTATTTTTCAGCATTTGTTATTTTTTTTTTTTTGGTCTGACGGCTTTTATCTTTGATCTGTGTCTCTGTGGCTTAGTGGGATGTCTATACTTTCAGTGACTACTAAGGTGTGTGCTGGATGTGGCTAGAGTGTTTTGTTCAGTATTCCTGAGTGGGGCGAGTTTGCAGTGCAAGCCCCCATTTGTCATGGCAGCTCTCCTCTGGATAACTGGATTGAGAGGAGTTGTCACCTCTGGTTGGTGCAACCAGCTCGTTTCTTCACAGCCAAGGAATACCCAAGTGCCATTCCCCAGTGTGATCAGCACTCATCCATGCTGCTTTATGAACTGCACATTCGATCTGTGGTATCTTTCCTTTGAGTATGGTTCCTTCTGCTATGAGCTGCTATAGGCAACTGAGGAGCTCAGAGAGTGTGGAAAAGTGCTCTGTGGTTGCCCAGAACCTACCCATACTCTGCCTCCTCTTATAGAGTCATTGTTTTCTCAGACTCAGCCTCCAGGGTTCTCCAGGTCATTGCTGTGAGTGGAGCCTCTCCACCCTGCTAGCTAGTCCTGGCTATAAGGAAACTAAGGTGTTCCCAGAGGCACTGTCTGTGTATAGTCTTCCCAACCATACATGGTGTCAGTGTGGAAGGTGGATTTTTCTCTATGGTTAGATCTGTGGATTGCAGGCATGCAAAGTACCTACCTGCTACAGCTCCACTCACTTCTCAATTGTGATGGGTGGGTAGGACAGTCCTGCAGATGGCACATACCCTCTGTAGTATTGGTTCCCCCTCCCCTCTCATTGCCTGGCAACTGGTGTAGTGGGGGCTTTCTTTCTGGGCTTCCTCTGAATTGCTGGGCAGAGGGCGACCCCAGTTGTTGCAGGGTGCACACACAGGGGCTGGGGCAGCTGCTACCTGCCTGTGTCCAAGAATGGCATCAGCTTTCCCCCTACTGGCCACAGGCCTCCTCTATAACAGGGAGTGGGGGTAGGGAGAGAGAGACAGGTTGCTCCCCACACTGCCTCTGGACGATTGGTCATTTGCTGCTATGGGGGGATCTGCATCTACGTGGAACTCCTAGAGCAGTTCACCAACCTCTCCATCCCATTGCATCAGAAGTGCAGTGGGCCCATGGAGTCCCTTCTCACCTGGCTTGATGGGACGGACAGGTCAGTGAGTCCTCTGTTGTGCTTTTGCTCTCTCAGCACCGGTACAGATCACCTCCACTGCTCTGGCAGGGTCTCCCACTGCAGCACTCCCACAGATTTATCCTGAGAGTACTCTCTCTCTCTTTTTTTAAATATTAATTTTGCCCCACAGAAATCACACTGTCCTGCCACTATTTCACCATCTTGGAAACACCCCCCCCACACACACACACACACTCTATTCAGACTACCTTTGTATGAGACAGTGAGGAAGTTTTCTTTCCATGGAGTCAATATACATGAGAGTATTTCAAAAACAAAATTAAAAGATTAGGTTATTTTGCTGCAAAATAGTTAAATCCGTGCACACATGATTTGTTCCAAGTTTGTCCCGTTATCTTTTACTTCTTAGATTGATAGAAAACTGAGGTAGGGGGCCAGCATTGTGTTCAGCAGGTTAATGACATGTGAGTGCAGGCTGAAGTCCCAGCTGCTCCAGTTCCAATCCTATTTCCTGATAATATGCCTGGGAAAGCAACAGAAGAGGATCCACATGCTTGAGCCGCTGCCATCCACACGGGAGACTCAGAAGGAGTTCCAGGTTCCTGGTTTTGGCTTGGCTCAGCCCTGGTAATAGAGGCCATATGGGGAGTGTACTAAAGTATGGAAGATCTCTTTCATTTTCTTCTCTCTGTGTAATTCTGTTTCCAAATAAATAAATAGTTTAAAATTGAGGTTGTTGATTTTATTGCCAAATTGGCAGTTTCTTAGTAGTCATGTGAGGAATGCATTGTCAACATTAAATAGCTGCTCTCATATACTATCATTTAAATATAATATTTAGTACATATAAATGTTTACCTCCTAAATTTTTAAAATAAATCATATCATATATGTGTGTATATTTATATCAGTCACAGAGATATATTAAAATTAACTGCTGTAATTTAGATAAGAAAATAATATTTCAATACTGTCATTCTTTATGTTCTTTAGACAGTTGCAGTTGAACATTATGTAAATACTGCCCAGAAATTATTAAATCCATAAATAACATTTTATATTGATATAAAGTGTAGATAAATTGTAATACAGATGTGCATTATAAGCAGTAAATCTTGTTATAAAATATTACTGTGAAATAAAGGGGAGAGGGTTCCAAGACGGCAGAGTAAGAAGGGAGATTACTGCTGTAGCTCAGGAGAAGATAGTTTTAAAAACGTGGAGAGAGTATAGTCTCAGAGAAGAGTTAGGGAGAAAACAGCAGAGGAAACTCTACCAAAATGAGAGAGACACAGTGAACCTATGTGGAGGGCGTGGGTGCCCGCAGCTTGGGATTTCAACAATTGAGAGCCTAAGCGCCACTGTTGGAAAGGAAGGTGAGACAAGACCCCAGAAGCCCAAGCCACTAGCGAAAAAGCTGCAGGAAGTCCCTAGAGGGAACCTGGCATGGAGCCCCATGGGGGATAGTGTACCAGCCAAACTAGAGGAGAAAAAAAAAAAAAAAAAAAAAAAAAAAAAAAAAAACAGACCCATTTCTCTCTCCCCAATCATTTTACAAAAATGTCCAGTAACAAGCTGATTTAGTGGGCATAATTTGGGTCATGTGAAACAGCTGTGCCATCTCATGTCTGTGCCCAGCAACCAATCAAGTGGAGATTCCTGACTCTGGTGGGGAAAACTAAAAGAGGGCTTGGAGCTTGTGACTGTGTGAGGCTTCCGTACCAGGACTGTGAAAAAAACTGAGGGTGTGTGGGAGGATTCACGGTGTGGCTGGAACTTTGAGCAGTCACAGTGGGAGACCCCACATGCTCAGGGCTTCCTGGTTACCTAGTGAGAGGCATTGCTGGGGAAACTGAACTTACACTGAGGACTGTACAGATCCTTTGTGTGGTCCTTGGGGCAGAGCGGACAAATATTATACTCACTGGGGGTAGTGCTCACACACTGGTCTCTTTTGAGGAGAGGAGCTCAGCTAGCTGAGCAGAATAAATTACCTTTCTACTTGAAAAAAAAAAAAAAAAAAAGAAGAAGACTTACCATGCCAAACCTGAGTCTGTCACCTTAGGCATAACCTTAACCCTGGAGAACTGAACAAAGCCCTCTGGCCACACTCATTACAAGCCTCTAGAGATTCACTGAAAGCAGATATTCCACTTATCTACAGAGTCATAGTACAATGATAAAAGCCACCCCAGCAAAACAAAACAAAACAAAAAAAGAACAAGGAACCAATGGTTATCTCTACAAATGCCAAACAACAAATGCACCAACTCAAGAAACAAGAATGCAGAAGACAATGTGACATCCCCAAAAGAACACAATACTTCAATACTAGATTGTGAAGATAATGAGATGGAAGAAATGCAAGAAATGGAATTCAAAAAATTGATCATAAGATTACAGAGAAGTAAACAGAACAAATGCCAAACTACTGAAATTCATACAGGATATGAAAGAAAATTTCTCCTTTGAAACTGAGATCTTAAAGAGAAATCAAAGTGAAATGAAGAATTCAAAAGAACAAATAAAAATGCAATGGATAGCTGGCGCCGCAGCTCAATAGGCTAATCTTCCACCTGCGGCACCGGCACCCCAGGTTCTAGTCCCTGTCCCGGTGCTGGATTCTGTCCCAGTTGCCCCTCTTCCAGTCCAGCTCTCTGCTGTGGCCCGGGAAGGCAGTGGAGGATGGCCCAAGTGTTTGGGCCCTGCACCCACATGGGAGACCAGGAGAAGCACCTGGCTCTTGGCGCTGGATCAGCACACGGTGAGCTGGCTGCGGTGCGCAGGCTGCAGCGCGCTGGTAGCAGCAGCCACGGGGCGGGGGGGGGGGGGGGGGCGGTGAACCAACGGAAAATGAAGACCTTTCTTTCTGTCTCTCTCTCACTGTCCACTCTGCCTATAAAAAAAGAAAAGAAAAAAAAAAAACTTTCCAAAAGATAAATACCTAGACCCCATGTCTGTGAAATCTTAACCTTTCCTTTGTTCATTTATCTTCATTGAGTCCATATAAGGTCAAAAATCATAAAAGAATCTGAAATTTTTCTAGGGAAAATACATTAGAATTACTTTCCACCTTTTTCATCATGCCAAAAGGAAGACTTTCTACTTCACACTTGGTCACCTTTGACAGCAGTGAACTTTTTTTTTTTTTTTTCTTGGCTAACTGCTGTAGCTCTTTTTTCAGATTCCAAGGCAGCATTTGTGGAAATCCTTTCAGAAGTACATTGATCTGGAACTTGTGTGGTCTGTTAAGATATTGTCTGAAATTATTGTCATAGAAGGAAATGTGATTCTTTAGATGCATGGGTTCAGCACTCCATTCTGACCATACATTAAACCTATTTTTGAAAGGTTTATTTATTTATCAGACAGACAGAAATACAAAGAGAGAAGGAGAGAGGGAGAGAAATCTTCCATCTCTTGGTTCACTCCTCAAATGGCCTCAATGACCAGGGCCAAGATGAAGTCAGGAGACAGGAGCTTCTTCCAGGTCTCCCCCATGGGTACAGGGGCCCAAGGACTTGTGCCATCTTTTGTTGCTTTCCCAGGCATGTTAGCAAAGAGCTGGATGGGAATCAGAGCACCCAGGACTTCAACTGTTTCCCATATGGGATGCTGGCATTGCAGGCAGAGGCTTAACCTTCTACACCACAGTGCCAACTCTCATATTTCAAATTTATTAAAAATAACTATTTTTCTGTGTCTTCCCATATTGTTTGAAAACAAAAATGATTAGAACTTTCCCACCTGGTCTCAACTTTTGGTTTTGGAGTCTGTTGTCAGTGTTATACTGGATGACTTAGATTTTCTTCATTATTTTGCACTGTGTCATTTATTTCCACGGTTATTTTTATCTTTACCATATATTTACCATATATTTTATTCATACATCTGTAATTTTGGCCAGGCTTCTTAAACATCAGTTTGTTTCCCCTACAACTGTTGTGATCAGGAGTGGCTTAAAGGCTTATTATTGACTGAAACTCATGTTGATTTGGTAACTGGTTTCCAAAAGTAAACAATAGCCCTGTTTATATATGTTCCTCTTCTCATCCCATAAGCTTCTGCTCATTCTTTTCATTGTTTATGTTTCTTATTGAAAAAATTTTCTGTTATGAGCCTATCTATTGCAACAGCTCTCTACTCTGAACTTTTGCTGCAAATGGTTGACCATTTAATGTGTAGCAAACAGGGCATTTATTCCCTAATTTTACGCAGGTATTCAGTGAGTTGAGTCATGGAGATGTAAATTTGAACATGGAGATTCTTTATTTTCATGAGCGCATATTTTGGAGTAGGAACTAATTCAGACAGAGAGGAATACGATTGAAATAGTATCTATACTGCAAGGAAGGCATGCAGCTATGAAAGACAATGAAACAGACCTATAAATATTGGCCTGGAGAGATACCTCAATTTCACATTTATTTAAACACTCTAGGAAAATTACTATTGGACTATGATTCTATTTCTCAAAAGTAATAAAAATTATGGTTTTGCATATATATGTGGTAATATGAAAATTGACAAGAAAATTACATAATCACTGAAGAAACATTTAATTTTGTTATGATGTGACATTGAAACCTTGTGATTTTGTGATGTGCTGTCTAAATTTATTATTTTTAATGTGTAATAAATATTAATAGTTCAATGTAACTTTAATTAATAAATAAATGTAATAGTAATTAATTGATAATAGCTAAATGATATACTAATACTCCTCAAACCATATACAAACAGAAAATTAATATTGAAATATTAAAACTTGAATTAATAATTTTGTTTTGTTGCTCTTTATTTTTAGGTCTTGTTTCCTTACCCAATGTGAAAGCTTAACCTATGTCCGATTTTTCTTTCCATTTCCAGTGCCATAAATAGTATTCTATATGATGCTGACTCGTAACTGAAGAACATTATAATGCTACAGAAGGTGCTGGTAATTTAGTTTCCATTGGCAACATTATTTTTGTTTTATTATTTCATTTTGGTAAAGCTGAACAAATTCTATACATAATATGGCAACATATAAACCATCATATTATCTTGTTATGTATTTTTATTCTGGAGAACATAAAGTAGAAAAACTTGTTTGTTGCTAAATGCAATAATGCCGTAATTTAAGTTATGCTTATTCCTAATGTCTTAGAAATTCTGAAAACTACAATGGGTCTATCAAATACCAAACTCATAGTGAAATGTGAGCTCCAACTGAACAACAAGGCAGAATCTTCTTGTTTTTGTGCTTCTCACCAGGCTGTGAGCCCATTTAGCTTTACAATCATGTTCTTCAAACATACATATTCTGGACAGGTTCACAATGAATAACACAAAGGAAGAACTCAATAAATGTTGTGAATGAGTAAACTAAAAACATCAGAGTATATTGTGGCCTGAGGGGAAGGCTCTTATATTTTAAATGTGCAATTGAATTACAAATATCCATATTACTTGCTTGTCAGGAAGGAAAATCATAAATTGCTTGCTGAATCCAAATACATTCAACAGATTATCATTTAAAAGAAAGCACTGGAGGGTTTACTATATGAGCATAACCTTTTGGGTAAAAATTTATTAACAAAAGATGTCAACCATGTTTCTGTTTTCTTAACTAGAATAATGCACCATGCATATGCAATGTTTGATTCAGAACTATATTATGAATGAAATTAATATTCCAGTTGAAGGATTGGAAAAGATCTTCTATAAGGAGACCAACAGTAACTGTTTTAATCTTTGAGCACCATACAATCTTCTGTTGTTACAGTTTATGAGAATTGTTGACAATATGTTAAAAAGTGGGAATAAATCTGTGTTATACTAAAATTTTATCCACAAAAGTGAACAGTAGGCCAAACTTGCTATGTGAACTGTTACTCTCTGGTTCCTATTCTACGTGATAATAGTACAATCATTGGGTTTTATTGATTTTTTGTAACTTTTACACAGTTTTTTTTTTTTTTTTTTTTTTTTTTGACAGGCAGAGTGGACAGTGAGAGAGAGAGAGGTCTTCCTTTGCCGTTGGTTCACCCTCCAAGGGCCGCCGCGGCCGGCGCGCTGCAGCCGGAGCACCACGCTGATCCGATGGCAGGAGCCAGGAGCCAGGTGCTTTTCCTGCTCTCCCATGGGGTGCAGGGCCCAAGCACCTGGGCCATCCTCCACTGCACTCCCTAGCCACAGCAGAGAGCTGGCCTGGAAGAGGGGCAACCGGGACAGAATCCGGTGCCCCAACCGGGACTAGAACCCGGTGTGCCGGCGCCGCTAGGCGGAGGATTAGCCTATTGAGCCGCGGCGCCGGCCACTTTTACACAGTTTTTAATTGTCCAATGAATGGTTTTCTGTGTCTGTAAGTCTTACATTTTCTGTCTAGATTTTTTTTTTTGTATTTTTAAAGTCTTCTAGTACCATAAACTTATTTATATATTTGTACAGTTATATTTATTTTGTGCCCAACTTTTATTTAAACATTATTGAATATCATATAATAATCAAGTCATAGCAACATATTTTGGATTTAAAAATTCTGGTGGTGGCCTTACATTGGTGCCATGACTCGGATCCAGGGTCCCTTTGGGGATCTCTGAACTGTCTGAGGTCCTGGATTTCTCCCAGTCACAAAACACACCGCTGGAACTCCTTCCACGCCAACAAATGCTCCATTATCTCCATCCACGCACCAGCCTTCCGAATTCTGAGGTAAGACGCACAGTTCTCACAGCAACTTCTACTACAAGTTGTGGTTCTACTCTCATCTGAAAGTCCTGGTACTGATGGCCAACCCCGACTCCCAAAGGCTTTCAGTCTCTATGGACTCTGTATCCAGGCAACAGTGGGTGTGGGTGATAACCTCCTGTTTCCCTTCTACGGGCAAAGCCCTGGGCTCCATGGGGTGCTTGGGTGATGACTGTACCCTCTGTTCCCATATACTCTCCTTAGTCAGATGTTTGGGATTTCAGGGACGTCTAATATCCACCGATTTGACTGTATAGCTTGCCATAGAGCTTTCTCTGCCAGTGTTCCATCCGATTCTCCTCTTGGTTGCCTCCTAAGTAATATGGTCCCTCTCAATTGGCTCCAGCCCTCAAACACTGATGCCTCATCTTTCTCTGTAATCAAGCATGGCCCATGTATGACCTTAACAGTCAATCAAAGTGGCCCCTCCATGGTACATTTGATATTGATATCATTGAAGATCTTTGTCACTTCTGTAAGCTTTTCTTCTTTGATCAAAACCTTCTGTGTGTACTTCCTGCTCTCTGGCCCAGATCCTATTGGCCTCCAAAGTTTCCAGTAGAGGTCACGGTCCTGAGCCAAAACCTCTGCTTTCTACAATTGCAGTTCCAACTCTTCACTATCTCAGTTCACTGTACCTCCCCCTCCCACCCAGGAATTCCGACTATAAAGTCGAAGTTAGAACCAGACCTGGTCCAAAGTCTACTCTCCCAGTCTTATCAATGATCCTCCTGCAAGTTCGGGAATGGTTGTCTCCATGCTTTCATTCTCCAGCCCTTGTCTGCCAAATGGTCTTTTGCCCCTCCCTCTCCTGTTCCGGTTTTACTGTAAGAATAGCAAAGGAGCAAAGGGAGTGGTAATTTCATTCTTTTGAGCTCCTGGCTTATTGAGAAACAAATTAGGTGTCCCATACTTTGATGGCTCTTTTGTTTTATTGTGAGCAACCAGACAGGAAAATCAGGTCTAGTGGATTTCTTGTCCTTGTTGAATTGGCCTCTGTCCACTGTCACTTTTGGGAACTGTCTGGCAGCTGCCTGAACTTTTATTTCAGAGGCAGACCCAAGTGGCTGACTGTTGAATATGACATCGTAGGCCTAAGGTGCTTTTATTGTAAAAAAAGCAATTGTAACTAGACACTGAGTATGAAGAAATTTCTCTTTGAATCTAGGAAGATCACTACCTTTAAAAATATTGCCTTGTAACTTGCTGAACTTATTTTACAATTTATTTTAACAGGTTTTCAGGCAATCAGTACTCAATGAAACAGCCATGGGTAGTTAATAGTTGTTTTAGATGAATGCTGTTTTAATTTTAATTGAATTAAGATAGAGATATAATATAATATCAGCATCTTAAGTCATTTAGGTGTAACTGCTGATTTAAATTGGGTAAAGGCAAATGAAATAAATGCATTTAAATGTAAACTTTGGTACTCTCAGCATGTTGTATTCAATAGAAAAAGTATTTGGGTTTGTTTAAAAAATGTATTTTCATAAACTATCCATGAAAAATATTTTAACATTGCTTAATGTAACTCAGGCTGAAATTTGATATGTTACCTTGTTTAAAAATATTGTCTTAATTTGGAGATTTTTAACAGGTTATTTCAAATGTAAATCAAGAACATTGGAAGATGGAAAACATCATAAGCATAGAAATGTGTGTTTGGTAAGAAAGTTTAAGAAGGAAAGAATGTTCTTGGTAAGGAAGGTTAAGAAGGAAAGAGTTCTTTTGAATAAAGAAAGGGCATGGTTTGTAAAAATTAACTTACCTTGATGGCTATTTTTTTCTAGACTAGAATGGAAATGATGGAATGTTTCAAGTGAGTTGAAGAGGGTGTGTGGAAGTCACAGAATGTTATGAAAAAATAAATTTTGGATACAAAAGCTATTAATTTATTTCTCTTTGACATAGAATTAGAATCTGATCCTCTGTTAAAGCAACGAGTTAAAGTAATCTATTATGTTCTCTTGCTGTCTCTATTAAATTCTAATTGTTTAAAAACAGCTGAGTTATTTTATTAAGAGCTATGGGTTATTTAAATATATGCTTATTCTAAAACATTTGAATAATCACCTTGTAACTTATCAAATTTGGTCTACATATGTCATTATGTATGACATATTATTAATCTTATGAATCTTATTTCAGCCAGATATTTTAAGCCTTCTTTGCATCCTTTACAGGTATTCAAAATATCAAAATTTCAAAAATTGAGACTTTGACAATTTCCAGATGGGCCCCTGGAAATTGTCAAAGACACATGTCTCTCATCTTGTAGAAACACCAACCAATCAGGCTATTTGGATTATATTAGAAGTACTTTATAGATGTGAAGTGCTGCTAAATTTTAAGTTTTTATATTATAAAATACTACTGATACAAATGTCTGAAAGTCAAAAAGTCTAATGATCTTGTGTTACAAGACGTGATGATAATCCTAATGAGAAAGGCCTAGAGGCCTAAAAGGTTATATGTTCTGTTAAATCCTATAGGTGCTTTCAAAAATATTGTGTGGACTAAGTCAGTGCCTATTCTTGTTGGTTAATGAGTTTATAATTTTAAACATGGCTATTTGAAGTCTTTTGTCATCCACAGTTTTATATATCAGATTCGATACTCATAAAACTACAACTTTTGGCTGGCGCCACGGCTCACTTGGCTAATCCTCCACCTGCAGCACCAGCACTCCAGGTTCTAGTCCCAGTTGGGGTGCCAGATTCTGTCCCAGCTGCTCCTCTTCCAGTACAGCTCTCTGCTGTGACCTGGGAAGGCAGTGGAGGACGGCCCAAGTGTTTTGGCCCTGCACCCACATGGGAGACAGGAAGAAGCACCTGGCTCCTGGCTTCGGATCTGCGCAGCATGCCGGCCGTAGTGACCATTTGGGGGGTGAATCAATGGAAAGAAGACCTTTCTTTCTGTCTGTCTCTCTCTCACTGTCTATCACTGCCTGTCAAAAAAAATTTGCTTGTTCTGTGTTTAGCTGTCTTCCTATAGGTTCCGATGGACTTTTTCCAGTCACTTCTATTGTTTTCAGTACTTTGGGATGGTTCTATAAAAAGATGAAGCCAATAATGAACAACAGCTTCCAACTGGAAGAAAGTACAGTTAATTCAGGTTACTAACAGCAGAGAGTAATTTGAATCAATTGGTAATTTAAAAAACAGTTAAAGAGTTTATAAAGCTATTATTGAAACTGTTTTATTCTATCATGTATGTTATATGTGTGTACATATTTTATGGGAGAATTTACATATTACATGGCAAAATTTATATGTGTATACATATTGTATGGGAAAATATACATATTACGTGGAAAAATTTATTAATAATTTTAATTGGCTTATAGATAAAAGATTGTCCATAAATTTGAACAGCTAAAATCAATCAAAGGTATATTTTGATTCATGTGACCTGAATCTCTGTATCAGATGATTTAAATTTGTTGGTAGAAAGAAACTAAAAACATTTTTATATGCTTATGCTTGAATTTGCTATTTAAACAAGCCATACCATATTAGATAGCTAAGAGATGCTTCCAAACATGTGTATTCTTAAAATTTCTAGAAGGTTGGCCAGCAACATGGCTCAATAGGCTAATCCTCCACCTGCGGCACCAGCACACCAGGTCCTAGTCCCAGTTGGGGTGCTGGATTCTGTCCGGTTGCTCCTCTTCCAGTCCAGAATGCAGTGGAGGATGGCCCAAGTCCTTGGGCCCTGCACCCGCATGGGAGCCAGGAGAAGCACCTGGCTCCTGACTTCGGATCAGCACGGTGCACAGGCCACAGTGCGCCGGCCACAGCGGCCATTGTGGAGTGAACCAACGGCAAAAGGAAGACCTTTCTCTCTGTCTCTCTCTCTCACTGTCCACTCTGCCTGTCAAAAAAAAAATTATAGACAGCATTGGACCTCCTGGTAAATGTTTTCCTAAGCTGTTATTTACTGGTTGAAATTGTTTGCTAAGTTTTCATTTGATATTGCTATTGTCAGTAAGTGATCTGGGACTTGCTCCCTCATTTCTCTATTCTAAGCCCTACTTTCCCCTCATTTCTCTATTCTCTTCAAGGTGGGAGAGTGACTATACTGAAGAACTCTCTAGGATGCACAATTTGATCTTTACACCTTATAAAAGGGATGACTAACATTTTCTGTAATAGCATAGCCAAAATTAAAGCTAAAATTATAATTTCACAGCTAGAAATACTTTGCCATTGGCACAGTAAACAGGCAAAACCTTCCTTTCAGACCAAAGGGAGAGAAAGTTTTAAAGTGAGGGCATAGCTTTCCTCATGGGCATTGTCTTCCTCAAAATAAACCACTATCAGAACATGCCTGTGACTATAGACTTCTAGTTTAGGCCATAAAGATTAGAGATGGGACTTGAGCACTTCCTTGACTTGCATCCTCTGGTCTGCTTTAACAAAGACCAGGAGGAAAAGAAAGCTAGGCATCAGAAGCAATGTAAAGATAGGTGGCAGGCCTATTAAAGGCAGCTCTGTACAGTGATCTGCCCTGAAGGAGACTCAACAGGCCAGTCCACTGCAGTGGCTTTCAATGTGGTAGCCTGGGCTTCAGCAGAAGTCAGCTTATGAAGAGCCCTGGCAGCTCTGCCAGCCAAGAGTTGGATCACTGGAAATGGAACTGCCCTGGAGTAGAAGGACACCCAGGTCAGAGACACAGATCTTGCTGGCTCTAAGCTGAAGAGCCCTTGACTCGGCCCAGCTTCCAAAATAACCACCACTGCTGAGGGGGTGGCCAAGTAAGATCAGCAATATCACAGGCAGAACTGTAAATTTCCTGTTAGAGTTGCCACCTGCCTTACCCGGCCAGCTCTCCTCCCAGGCCAGCTAAGTAATGAAAGTCAACAGTGTTCCTTCCCCAAGGAGGTTCACACCTCCCTTAGGATGTATCCCATGTGAAGAGATATATAGGTCTGGGCCTCATAACTTACAAGGCCTTAAAGCCCACTTGATTATTATCAAGCTCTTCTGTCAGTTTCTATTTGCCTCTTAATCGGAGAACTTATTCGTGGCTTAGACAGCTTCTTTCATAGGCCCTCTAATAATGACTCTATCCTTTGTACTTAGCCCACTTGGGTCCCATTCCTTTGTAATCATAGCCTCTACTCTTAGATCAATGGCTGCTTTCCTGACCTGTGTGTATTGATGGTCATCTCCCCCACTTAATGTTGTATGATTGTTCAGAATTTCTCTACAGACAAACCCCTCTACCTGCAAAAGTTGAGTGGCTTTTCTCCCAACTTGTTTGGGATCAGCTTTAAACTACATCCATCAAACAGTCTTGACAAGGGTCCAGAGACCCTCCTCATGTCCTCTCTATGAAATCCTCTCATTACCTGGTTAATGACACATTTAGGATCATTGGTGGCTATTTTCACCCTGTCTTTTATAACACAGTGTCTGTTTAAATGTTTACAGGAGTTGATAATGGAATGAACCAAGGCCTTCACCAACCAGGTGGTCAGCCAAATGCTGCAACAGAGATATAGTCAGCTCACCACCCAGGAGATAGTGGCTTGAGACATTGCCCCAAGCCATCAGAGTACCTCATCACCCCATATCAGCAGGAAGTAGCTCTAAAGACAGATCATCATCCCTCTTCCGACCTGGACTTTTGGGGACTAATGTAATCCCACATAACTCCTGCTTTATAAAAAACAAAAGAGGGGAATGTTAGTAAAATGGTGCAATCTTATCTATGGCATGATCTACACCCTGACACCATCCTAGGCTCTAGTCCCTGCTGCCATTGCTGGAAGCCAGGTGACCCCATAGCTCAACCACTGGTGTCAGTCCCACCCCTATCCAAATTGGATTAACTTCTCCTACTTCCCTGCCCTGGCAAAGTTTTAAAAGGACCTGTTCCTGAACACTTGGCTCTCTTTTTTTCTCTTCATCTCCTGATCTCTCTGTCTTTCTCTTTATCTCTCTCTTATGCTCTCCTTTCTCTCTTTTTCCTTCTTTGCTCCTTCCCTCTGTTCTGTCGGGTTTCCCCCAATAAAACCTTTCCCTTAAAAAAAAGTTTAAAAATAAAACATATTTTCCTTCATAAATTAGATTTATTTATGTATATATTATTTATGTATAAATGTCCATTTATAAATTGGACATTTTATGTATTTCTTTGTAAATATATATAGTAAAATATATGTACGAATGGTTACTAAATAGCCACACATGTCTATTTCTGTAAATAAAATTTACATAGTCTGTTATTGCTAATAAAGTAATGTATTTATTTATTCTTCACTCTGTTCTAGAGCTGGGGATCCAAATATGAATGGGAAAATAAAAATCTCTGCACTTATGTGGCATATGTAGTAGTGGCACAATATACATGAAATTTTACTGTATTTTAAAAGTACACATAAATGCACTTTTCATTATCACTATCATCCTGATTTGAAGCAGATTGCATAAGAAGAGGAAAATAAAGTGTCTACTATTGATTTTGTAACAAGGGCTTTTTTTTCAAACATTTGGGGATCATTTCCAAATATAAAGTATGGTCAAACAATTGCTAGAAAATCAAATACAATACAGCTAAACATATTTATTAAATTTCCCTCCCCTAATATTTTGTATTCACCTTTTAGTCCACAAAGTACTGAATATATCAATAATATGGGGAAATTCTTCATAGGAAACAAAACCATTTAATCTAGTTTTGACTGCAGATAAAAAACCTAAAATCTAATAAATATAGTAGGTCATATGTGCTCAGCTGAAAATCTTACAAAACTTCTAATCATGTCACCATGGTTACAGTACATTTCTGTATCTTAAAAGAAAGTTAAATAATTATAAAATATGACTCTTCAACTTATGCTATACTTTCAGTGTATGGGATTACTAGGGTTATTTTTGGAAAAATTGTCTGTATAATTAAAAGAAATACTGGTGACCAAGTCTCAGGAAATAGATAAGAAGCAAGGAAGATTAAAAAAAACTTAGTACTTCTAATGTCAAGATATGAAATTAAAATACTATCAATAACTAAAAGGAAAGTGATTGAATCATAATAGATTTTCTTAAACTTCAGAATCATAGACACCTATATTTACATAAATTATGAATTTGAAACATGCATTTTTTCTATATCTAAATAAAACTTTTCATTATTTCCATGAAAATGAAAACATGTCATTGCACTTCATAAGTCTAATTAAATTTAAAATGAGAGCAAAATTTAAAATAAGACCAAAAGCACCTGCAGATAAAGATAAAGCTAGAGTTTTTTATGACTTACAGTGGAAAATATCTCCTTTTTAAGATGTACTAAATTGAGGAAACAGAAGTTACCATACAGAACTGCCTTAGGTCCATACTTGTTGAACTTAAAATTTTATAAAATCCTTGAGAGGAAGAAAATGTGTCTCTCAAAGATGTAAGTTTACAAGTGAGAACAAATCATGAGCAGATCATAAGGAAACATATAGTATTATCATGACAATTAGAGAAATGAAATTATTTCATTTCACCAATTCCAAGATCATTTTAAAGTTTTTGATTCCAGGATACAACTTACAAATTATGAAACATTTTAATATATTTATGTTTTTAATTCCAGAAAACTGTTGTTAGGTCCACATTTTAGTTGAAATGCAGATTTCAGGATAAATGATTCACAGATGTGCAATAACCCTTTTTTTAAAGAACAAATGAGCTAGGTGTCCATAACCAAAATGTACGTTTGTATTGAATTAAAATTTAATGGATTTTTATTTTCAAAAAGCTGCACTTTTCACAAGTCCATTGAAATCTCTCCCAGTCAATATAAGGCATTATGATCCAAGAAGTAACTTACAGCTATCACAGTAACTAGGCAAGATAAATCTGCTTTGAAATCATTAGGAAAAATGGTTAATTAGACAATAATTATACTGAGGATATTTTCACCCTGACATACTCAATTAAACCCTGAACACCTGCTCCCTGTTCCTTAATATTCTGCTAGAAGTCTTCAGGCCAATAAAATCACTTCATCTCAGTAACATAGCTGAGTGACTGCAGTGATTAAAAACAGATCATGGCCGGCGCCGTGGCTCAATAGGCTAATCCTCCACCTAGCGGTGCCGGCACACCGGGTTCTAGTCCCGGTCAGGACACTGGATTCTTTCCCGGTTGCCCCTCTTCCAGGCCAGCTCTCTGCTGTGGCCTGGGAAGGCAGTGGAGGATGGCGCAAGTGCTTGGGCCCTGCACCTCATGGGAGACCAGGAGAAGCACCTGGCTCCTGCCTTTGGATCAGCGCGGTGCGCCAGCCGCAGTGCGCCAGCTGTGGTGGCCATTGGAGGGTGAACCAACGGCAAAAGGAAGACCTTTCTGTCTCTCTCACTGTCCACTCTGCCTGTCAAAAAAAAAAAAAAAAAAAAAAAAAAAAGCAGATCACACTCTCATCTGAACTTCGTGGAAAAGTCTCCTTGGAATTTAATCACAATTTTGCCCTTAGAGTCCAGAAATATAAAAGTATATTTTCCCAACTTAAAAGGGTAAGTTTATTATCTGAATAACACATAAATATCATTTTCTTTAAAAATATTATGATTGAACTCACAGTCAATAAACAGGACATGAGAAAGGCACCAGAGCCAATTTATTACAGGGAATAAGTGAACATCTTGTTTATTCGTTGGCTATTGATTGAAGCTTGCCAAAAACTTACTCATGTGGACAATTCTTCCTTATTTGATTACTGGCTAGGCTCTCATGTGTATCTTACACAGACAATAACATATTATTGCATACCTAGGATTCAAGTTGCTTTACACAATGAATCTCTTATTTTCTTCTACCATCATTATTTCAGAATTTTTAGTTCAATGAAGGATGATCAAGAACATAAAAATAAAGACATTGCATCCCTTATATTTCTTAAACAAGACAAGTTAGCCCTGCCTATGTCGTGAATACATTACATTGTGGGGAGAATTGTAAGGACAACAGTGTTTGCGATATTCCATGAAAATAACTCCATTATGAGCAGAGGGGCTTCTGTGAAATGTAAAAGAGATCAAGTTTGCCTCTTCACCATCAACCCATTTGTTTTCTTTTGTCTCCAGTGTCAACAATTCTGTTTGATAAATGCATTTTGTACTTTTGAGACAGTTGTTGGTGTTATCACATATATGGTGGAATGATAAATACTGTATAAACATCATTCTGAGGGATATCAAACTTCATATAATGGCTTCCATATTCAAAAATCAATTGGGTAGTCATTGATTCCTTTGTCCCATGGGCTATCAGGAATATTTAAAGTGGTTGATCAATACCTTTACTTACTAGACACTTTTATTGGATACACACTGTGTGTGTGTGTGTGTGCGTGTGTTATTGCTGTGCTATTTCAGTTTTGTGAGAACGTATCTTTTTTTTTTTTTTTCCCTTTTCTTGTTGGCTTTTTTTGATCATATAAAACAGAGTCCAAATCCAGAGCTATTGATTTTACCAGCTTTTTGACCTCTGAAAGATACTTCATTTTCTGGCCCTGGTGACTTAAACAACTTGAGTTGTTATTGGTAACAACTGAAGAGATTGATTTAATGAAGACAAGGCTCTCATCAAGAGCTTTATTTCCCTTTCCTTACTGACCTAACCCTTCCCTTCACAGCTTACAGAAAAGTTGCCTCTGTTAAGAAGCTTTCATGATAATTAATTCAAAATCTTTACTTTTGCATCAGTCAATTCCAATGTATTTCATTGCATTTTTGCCTTGAGCTTCACGCCATGCTCTTTTTCAGTTTTACATTCTATTTTTTCCATGTTTTTACTTTACAATGGAACTGCACGTTTCTTAAGGTTAAATTTATTATTTTATTACCATGTTCTTTCTTCAGATACAGTGTCCTTATGCAGAATACACTTAATAAAAGCATGATCAAATATATATATAATGAGAGTTTGAAAGTTTATGTTAGCAGAATACATAATATATAATGGTACTCAGTTATGTTATAGTAATTCTTACATTACACATAACTGCTAAGTCTGTAGCTACGATACCCTAGTCTTTATTTATTTATTTATTTATTGGCCACTATGGCTGGAGCTAAGCCGATCCAAAGCCAGGAGCCAGATATTTCCTCTTGGTCTCCCATGCAGTGAAGGCGCCCAAGCACTTGGGCCATTCTCCACTTCCCTCTCGGGCCACAGCAGAGAGATGGACCGGAAGAGGAGCAACCGAGACTAGAACCCTGCACCCTTATGGGATGCTGGAGCCGTAGGCGGAGGTTTAACCAACTGAGCCACAGCGCCAGCCCCCATGATACCCTAGTCTTTAATGCTATATTCAATTTGTGTATGTTTTCATAGTTTTAAAAGATCATATTTCTAAAAGCCCTGTCTACATTTTAAAGAATTATTTTATTTATTTAAAAGATAGAGTTAAAAAAAGAGAGGGAGTGGGGAGAGAGAGAGGGAAAAAATGGAGAGAAAATATCTTCCATCCCCTGGTTCACTTTCCAAATGAGTGCAAAAGCCAGGGTTAGGCTGAAGCCAAGAGCCTAGAACTCGATCCACAGTTTCTTCATGGGTGGCAGGGACTCATGTACTTTTTCCATCCTCTGCTTATTTCCTACTCCCACTAGCAGGAAGCTGGATTGAAAGTGCAGCAGCTGAGACTATCTGCTTCACAACAATGCCAGTCACTTTATGCATTTTTTAAAATTATTCTTTCAAATCATGAGTGAAATTTTATTTTAATCTACCCCAAAATGTGTTACAGTAAATAATAATTGTCTGGAACTCAACATGTTGTGGAGTGAAGGATATTAATTTTTCTCAACACATTATATTTATTTAAATGAAGAAGTGAATAATTGTTCTTCCAATGATAAATCTTAAAAGTTTAATTTAACTCCATGAGGAGAACAGGATCTGAGTTGATATTTTATTTACCTATGACTGATTTCATATATGTATAATGATCTCTAATTGTATATCATTGTTTAGATTATATCCATGTATGTATATATAGTGACACAATTTTACTCTGTCTGTTAGAGCCATTATCAATTATTATTGGAGCTCACAGATAATTTAAGAATATTTTAGAATTTTCTACTGAAATCAGTTAAGAGAAATTGATTGGAAAATTTGAAGCAATTTGACAACAAAATAAAAAAAGACATGTCTAGTGTCACATTCTTCTGATGTCTCCCCTCTTATGCATAATTTTCCTCATTGATGTCTTCACATCTTCGTTCTTAATGCTCTAATCATATGCATGCAGCCAGTTGTGTCCTTTTCTAGTTCTTAGAAAGCTGAATTGAATAATTTTACACCAATTGAACAGCAAATGGCTATGTTGCCATAGTGAAAATGGGCTAATTAAGACATTTAGACAGGGAAAAAAAAATTCCTCTTCGAGATAGAAATTTGTTACTACATTATTTTTTGGTATGCCGAAACCTGACTTCATCTTTGATGAAAATACCTGTGTTTATAGGCTGTATAAAAGACAGCTCTTAACATGAGGGTGCCGAACCCTTTAAAATACGGTTGCTGAGGACGGTGCTGTGGCTTAGTGGGTAAAGCCGCCATCTGCAGTGCCAGCATCCCATATGGGCACCGGTTTGAGTCCTGGCTGCTTCACTGCTGATCCGGCTCTCTGCTATAGCTTGGGAAGGCAGTGGAAGGTGGCCCAAATCCTTGGGCTTCTGCACCTGCATGGAAGACCCAGAAGAAGCTCCTGTATCCCGCACAGCTCCAGCCATGCAGCCAATTGGCGAGTGACAGCAGCTGGAAGATCTATCGCTCTCCCTCTCCCTCTCTTTCTCTCTCTGTGTAACTCTAACTTTTTCAAATAAATTTTAAAAATCTGAAAAAAAGATATGGTTGCCTTCCTCTATTTCAATGCTTTAAATGATATCTAAAATATCCTCTTCAAGCTTTGTATTCTGGGTTGTTATTGTGTTCCTGGATGTATTCCATCATTTATTCATTCCTCAATATAAAATGCTTCTGTGAACCATGAATTGAGGAGGATAAAGACAAGAGAAACTATGTATAATCTTAAATATCTTACTGTCTATTGGAGAGATAGTCATACATACTGGAATACACTTGATTATACTAGGGAGTTTTCTGATGAACTATAAGGCTATGGGCAAGAGACAGATCTAAGGAAGGTGAATTTCACAAATTAGTCTCTTGAAGCATCTGGAGGATGTCATTAGTCTTCTCTCCTTTCCCTGTTGATTGGGCCTCTAGGCACGAAGATGATATTGTAAACCTAGAAGCTCAAATGCCCCAGAGTGATGGTTGCCTTCTAGAAGAGACCATTGTCACTCCACAGATGCTTAGGAAGTCCAAAAAAGGTACTATTTCAGAGACCAGCACATTGAATATACCAGTAGCCTTCCTAGTTCTACAAGGAAAAGTTTACACCCATTTCGTGGAGGTGTCTACCCATGCCAAGAGTACTGGATATTTCTTGTTTCATTCACATAGCTAGAATCTAGCTTCCAATTCTCCCCTGGATGACTCCTTTCTGTTATACTACTGTGAAATGAATTCTTACATTTAAGGGGTTGTTCCTAAGACAAAGTTCATAGTTCCCCATAGCCTGTTTTATAATAAACTTGGAGTCATTTCCAGTAAGTAGCCTCTGAGCCAGCCAGGTGGAAAGTTAATGGTGAGTTTTAAGTGTCTTCCACTTGCATAAGGATTGAAGATGGAGCCTTCGTTTTTCAGGCTGAAACCAAACACTGGGCTTGAGAGTATAACCTGTAGACAGGCAGTACCCATTGTGTATCTTCAGAGGAGTATTGTGGACTGATCTCTTATTAGGCATTTTCCAAATTCAAAGCAGCCTCTAAAGGCTCAAAGAAAGAAATGTCCTTGGCTTCTGATCCCATTTCCCTCACTTACTTCATTAATTCCCTTTGTTTGCCCTTATAGTGTTGCCTCATTTAAGGTAACTATGGCATAGCCACTGTGACTGGCTCCTTTTTCAACAAGGGAACTCTCAACTGTAAATAGAATCCAGTCTATATCCTCTAGAGGAATCTTACTGAGGTCCTCTCTGACTGCGTACGTCTCAAGAATGACCTGTTCACACTCATGTTCAGGACACTCTATCTCCTCTGAAGAAAAAATAGTGAAATTTGGAGAGGAGTTAAGTCTTGAGGTGAATTCCAGGGCCCTCCAGCAGTAATGCCTGGTATTTTAAAAGGCAATTTTCTGTAAAACAGAGGCTTCCTTTTTAAGGCTAAAAACCCTCTCCCATTATGGGCAATGTAAACTATGAGATATTGTTGAGCATCAGTTTAGTGGCTTCGCAGATTAGAAGGGAGAAAACAACCAACCCACTGAGGCACAGTGGCTACAGTTTTGTTACCAGATCAGTTTCTTTACTATGATACTCTCCAGGCTGCTGAAATAGTCTCTTAAACTGGATCAGTACTCATAAAACCCTGTTCTCTCTTATATATAGATTCAAGACTTTACCCATTGGCAGTTTACATTCAAGGCCTTGAGTAAGGCCTGTTTAAGTTGGATAAAGGACTGTTCAACCTCTGAGCCCCTTGTCAAAGTATGGATCCCTACTGTCCGGGTATCTTATCTGTTGGTGCAAAGGGCAGGGTATTTCCTAATTTCTGGGGATTCAGAGTCAACAGAATTGTGTAAATCCTAGGAAGCTTCGAAACTATTTAAGATTTTCAGGAGGTGGAAAGATGGCTATGGGCTTGACTCTATTCTCCCAGTGCACTGATTTCTTCAATATGGTTAAGCCTAGATATTTTGCAAAAGACTGGCAGAGTTAGGGTTTAGATTTTGAGAATTTATTGTCCCTTATGCAGGAAAGTTGAGAAGGACCTTGCTGCTCTCTTGGGACTCCTCTTTTGTCTGATGGCCAAGGGGATTGTCATTCACATACTGTAGAACAATAGCCTGTGGATGGGAAAACAAGACAAGAAACAAGGTGTACAAGGAAATTGAATAAACAGTCTCCAAACATTACCTTTGGATGAGACCTATCCATGCAAATATCCTTGTGGTAATACAGCCCAAGCTAATTGAGTGGACTCAGTTGGAAGGTCTTTTTTATAAGATTTTATTTATTTATTTGAGACATTATACCGACAGTGAGAGGGAGAGACAGAGAGAAACGTCTTCCTTCCATTGTTCACTCCCCAAATGGCCACAATGGCAGATGCTGCAGCTGATCCAAAGCCAGGAGCCAGGAGCTTCTTCCTGGTCTCCCATGCAGGTGCAGGGGTCTAAGGACTGGGGCCATCTTGTACTGCTTTTCCAGGCCACAGCAGAGAGCTGGATTGGAAGAAGAGCAGCCGGGACTCGAACTGGCCCCAAATGGGATGCTGGTGCCTCAAGTGGAGGATTAACCTACTGTGCCACAGAGCTGGCCCCAAGGGAGGTCTTCAAAAGCAAATATTGGGAGCGGGGGTGAAGTTATTGATAAAATATGCCCTTTGTCTCTATAACTCTAAGCCATTGAGTCTCTTTAGGAGTTTGGTAGAGTAAATTATAAAGGTTAGGGCTATTGGGTGAGTGGTGATCATAGCACCAGTTATGAGACAGAGATCCAGTACCAGCCTCGATTCTCCATTTGGCTTTTCAACTCCCAGAACTGGAGTTTTACAGGGACTATTGCATGGCTTCAAAATTGCCCAAGACTATAAGTTGTCTATTATGGCTTTTAACCCTTTCAGATCTTTGGTATTAAGGATATTATTTTTGATGAAGAAAACAGGAGGGTTTTTATTTTGATGAATGCATAGTGGCTGGACAGTTATTGCTCAAACAATCTTTCCCTGCACTGCCCATACTTCTGGATTAATACACGTATCACTTACGAAAATGCACAAGGGTTACTCTGGGGCCATGAAAACAGTGGTTCCCACCTTTTTGTCATTGGTTCACCCCCCAATGGCTGCTGCGGCAGGTATGCTGAGGCTGGCGCACCACACTGATCTGAAGCCAGGAGCCAGGTGCCTCTCCTGGTCTCCCATGCGGGTGCAGGGCCCAAGGACTTGGGCCATCCTCTGCTGCACTTCCGGGCCACAGCAGAGAGACTGGAAGAGGAGCAACCAGGACAGAATCCGGCGCCCCTACTGGGAATTTAACCTGGGGTGCTGGTGCCAAAGGCAGAGGATTAGCCTATTGAGCTGTGGCGCCGGCCTAAATAAATAAATCTTTAAAAAAATGATTGCCTATCAGGAGATAAGAAAGTATGCTTGACTAATGTCTCCTTACATCTCTCTAAGAAGGTGGAGGGGATGTCCTCTGCACCTTAGTCTGTCATGTACTTCTTGCTATTGTTTAGGGGTTTGGTTCTCTTCTTCCTCAATCTATTCAGGGCACAAGAAATAAAATGTTTTCATTGCCATTTATCTACAGGGTCATCTCACATCCACTTAGGATGAGGCACTTCCTGAGAAACAGCTTGTTTTCCTGAAGAATATGTCTGTTCCTTGTCTCATTGATCAGGTGAGAATGTAATGTCATATAAAATTCATCCTAATAGTTTATGTATCTGGGAGAGCAAGTTGTATTTCAGCCCATGTTAGGGTCTGATTTTGCAATAACATTATATCTATTCAGATGAGAGAAGACCTGGGACGAATTCTGGAAGGCCTCAATATATCTCTCAGGGTCATCTGAAAATCTTCCCAATCTCTCCTTTATCTGTCCAATATCTTGCAAGGAAAATGGGATTTGGACAAGTATTGGACTGCTGAATGCTTTAAGAAATCCCTGGACTGGTGAAATGAATGTTGGTGGTCAGATGTCCTGCTTGCTGACAGGATGGTCTGGATATGGGAGACTTTAAGAACCAGGAGCATTAGATGGTGGCATGTGGGGGAAATGAAGGGACAGGAGCAGTAGATCAGTTTTGACTGTGTGGCACCCTCCATGCCAGAGGTAGCTGTGGTCTTGAGGGTAACTGCTGCTAAAAATGCTAGGTCCACCTTACAGATTTGACAAAGGTTTATGTTCACAGAGAAAACAATGCTTGGACAAGGGATAGCAGACCATTTTCCTGCTCTGAAATAGGAGAGATATAATTGGAAGATGGTGTTACAGTTAATACTTAGCATCCTGGAGCCCACCACAGAGATAAGTCTGAGAATAGGAATAAATGATCTTACCTGCATCTCCACCCTTTCCCAAGAGTCCCTGGACCCTGAAACCTGTACATCATGGTACATGCGAGTCCTGACATTCATGATCATGGAGAATTAAGCTGACAGGATTATTTGCCCATACCTTCACCTCATTTTAACCCTCTCTCTTACCTGAATCACCTTTTTGTTCCACATTTAATCTAGCAATATCTGGTTGTTTAGTTTTTAGCTAGTTTGTGTCTTTCTCAGTCCATCTTTGAAAAATCAAATCTGCTCACCAAGGCTGCTGGCTATGATGGGACAAAAAGCATTTACTATTGTTTTCTTTTTTCTCTTTAGAAAACTGAGGTTGCACAACTAGGATGACTTACACACCTCTGACATGGTTGTTAGATAACTCTCTGTCCCTGAGGTGGGTGTGCTTCCCAAGGGTAGAGACTTCCCATATGTGCGTACCCATGATCCCTACAGTAATGGCAACATCCACTTACCCTAATGGTTTAACCACTGGTGGCAAGAAATGTTAGCTGGGAAAGGGATGTAAGCAAGGGTGGGAGTGCAGCAGGGAAGGAAGCCAACTCCCCATTTCTCAGCCTTAGTCTAACACTCTGTAAGAGGGAGAGATCATCATCTCCACTCCCCCCACCATGATGCAATCAACAAAACATGTAAAACAAGCTATATCTAGTATAAAGCCATGGAGAATGGGCTCACTCTGAGATGGCATCACATTGACTCTGGAGTACAAATATCAGATTACAGCATAAATTGGGCATCATTTTACAACATGAGAATGTATTTAAAGAATTTTTAAATGTTTAAGCCATTTGCTTACAATAAAAGTAGTAATAATCCATTTATTCTGAATATTTTAACCAAAACTGTTGGCCAGATCTAAGAATTATGGTAATCATTCAGTTAAAAATAGGGAGATGATGCTAAATCATTTAAGATTCAGTTCCCCTAGGCAATCGAGAATTAGATAATCATGTTGTGAAGAAGTTGAAGAAAAAAATACAGCAAGATGTGAACTGCAGAGAAAAAAAAATCTACCTAACTAGGTTGCTAGTTTAGGTGAGTAAACCTGTACAGCCACCTTTTGCCTGAGGTTTCTCCCTCTCCACCTATTCTCCTTTTCTCCACTGCCAACCCAACATTTGAGACTGAGAGAGGTGGGGTAGGAAGGAGAGAGAAAGCAGGAGAGGGAGGAGTGACGAGTGCAGATTTTGGCCCAATATCCTACTGGGTGGTTGGACTCTGGATCTAATCAGGGAGGCTTCAGGCAACACTGGGAAAGCCCTGGCCAGAAAAACTTCAATTACTCAAATATTTTATTCCAATCTCATGCATTGTGTGTATTTCTGTGAAAGGAAGCTGAGGCAGATCAAGACCAACATTTCCAGTGCCAAAGAAAGAGGCAGATGAATCAGATCTACCCCAAGAAAACTGCCCTCTAATTTTTAAGACTGGCAGCCATGCTAATCACTTTTAACTGTTTTTGATTAATAGAAGACTATGATGGAGTTCAAAATCTCTGGAGAAAAAAGGCTACCATGGTCCATTTCACTCACTTTCAGATGATTCTGGATAAACACCCAAGAAATGTTGCAAGAGTCTGTGGTAAGGGTCATTTATATTTGTGTCTCCTGATCACAAAAAATTAGAAGCATATACAAGAAAGGGTTTGTAAAAAAGCAATTTATTGGAAACAAAAATAGAAAATACAAAAGAAAGAATTCACAGTTGAGTGTGGATGGCCTGGGATGAGGGAATGGAAAGTTATAAGCTGTAAAAGGAAAAGTTCGTATGACTTATTTTTTTTTAAAGATTTTATTTATTTATTTGAAAGGTAGAGTTACAGACAGTGAGAGGGAGAGAGAGAGAAAGGTCTTCCATCCTCTGGTTCACTCCCCGAATGGTCGCAACGGCCAGAGCTGCGCTGATCCGAAGCCAGGAGCCAGGAGCTTCTTCCAGATCTCCTGTGTGCTGGTAGGGGCCCAAAGACTTGGGCCATCTTCTACTGCTTTCCCAGGCCATAGCAGAGAGCTGGATTGGAAGAGGAGTAGCAGGGACTCGAACCGGCACCCATATGGGATGCCAGCACCGCAGGTGAAAGATTAACCCACTGCACCACGGCAGCGCCCCCCCCCCCAACTTATTTTTGAGAAGTGAAAGTTTCGATTAAATTGGTAAAAGTTGTCTCCAATTGAGCCTCAATAAAGACAATAGAAAACCCATGAACATTTACCCTGAGATACAGAAAACTCTTGCTTCCTAGAGTTAAAGCAGCCTAGAGAAAATTTGATTACAAGGACTGGCCCATTACATCAACATTCTTAGCAGAAGCCAGTTACTTCACTTTTCTCACTTCCTCTAAGACTCATCTCCTGATGGTGGAGATAAGGCCACTAGTCCCTGGCTACCTAGTCAGAAGTCTCTGTCTATCAATATGGGCTATGTGTCTTTAGGATTTGGTGATAAATTCATGCAATTATATGCCAACTTTACTCACTACAGAATATGACAAGGAAGACACTAGTTTGTAGCTTAGGCATGTTAAACCTCTAGGAACATCATCAATATTTCTTTTCTCATATTACCTTCAAGTGGAATTTATATTATTCTCAGTATCATTACTTGAGTCTCTTGAAATGAAATAGCACTTATTCATTTTTCATCATTCTTTACCCTTTAGACAGCTAGCAGTGTGGAAACTAATGTTCCAAGGTGAGTTTTGGAGCTGATTTCATAGTATCACTAATTCAAGTCCTCCTTACAACAGAAAAATAATCCTATCAAATTTATTTCATTTTCAATTTATTAATATTGTCTCTTTTCTTTGCAATCTTTGTAACAGATTATTTTATTTGTTAAACAAGGATTTTAAAAAGTGGCTCTTATAAACATTTCTCATTTCTTTTTTTCTTTTTTTGACAGGCAGAGTGGACAGTGAGAGAGAGAGACAGAGAAAGGTCTTCCTTTGTCGTTGGTTCACCCCCCAAAAGGCTGCTGCAGCTGGCATGCTACAGCTGGCGCACCGCGCCGATCCGATGGCAGGAGCCAGGTGCTTTTCCTGGTCTCCCATGTGGGCGCAGGGCCCAAGCACTTGGGCCATCCTCCACTGCACTCCCTGGCCACAGCAGAGAGCTGGCCTGGAAGAGGAGCAACCAGGACAGAATCTGGCACCTTGACGGGGACTAGAACCTGGTGTGTCGGCGCCACAGGTGGAGGATTAGCCTAGGGAGCTGCGGGGCCAGCCAGCATTTCTCATTTCTTAAAATTGTGATATTACATATAATTCTTGTTAACTTTCTTACAGCTGATGAATTTGTTGCAATTTTAGTTTTCTCCCCAACCTGGAAATTATAAACTCATTATACGAACCTTCTTTCTTGAAAGAATTGGTCCCAGGGGCTAGCGTGGTGGCACAAAAGATTAATCCTCCGTCTGTGGTACCGGCATCCCATATGGGTGCCAGGTTCTAGTTCCTGTTGCTTCTCTTCCAGTCCAGCTCTCTGCTGTGGCCCAGGAGGGCAGTGAAAGATGACCCAAGTGCTTGGGCCCCTCACACGCACGGGAGACCAGGAAGAAGACCCTGGTTCCTGGCTTCGGATGGGTGTAGCTCCAGCCATGGCGGCCATTTGGGCAGTGAACCAATGGAAGGAAGACCTTTCTCTCTGTCTCTCTCTCTCTCTCTCACTGTCTGTAACTCCACCTGTCAAATAAATAACATAAAGAATCTTAAAAAAAAAAAAAAGAAAGAAAGAAAGAAAGAAAGAAAGAAAGAAAGAAAGAAAGAAAGTGTTGGTCCCAGGTCTATCAACCAGAATAAAAGCCTGAGCCATTTGGGTGAGGAAAGCAAAGGGAACAGACAGATGCCTGAAGAAATCTACCGCATCTGAAAAGATAGGAGCAAGAGTAGGTATCTGTGGGTACAGGAAGGCAGAGGGTTTGCCAACAGTGACCCTTGTCAGTGGCAGTATGCTCTAATCTGTCTACACTTTGGATTTGTGAGACCCTTGTATGGACAGCACTGAGTTGTAACCAGATGTTTTTTGTAAGCTAAGTAACTTAATCTTTGTCTCTCACTAAAAGCTCTTGTGAGCAACCCAATATTTTAAAATAAAATGCAGCCTGTGCCGTGGCTCAATAGGCTAATCCTCCACCTTGTGGCGCCGGCACACTGGGTTCTAGTCCCGGTCGGGGCGCCGGATTCTGTCCCAGTTGCCCCTCTTCCAGGTTAGCTCTCTGCTGTGGCCAGGGAGTGGAGTGGAGGATGGCCCAAGTGCTTGGGCCCTGCACCCCATGGGAGACCAGGAGAAGCACCTGGCTCCTGGCTTCGGATCAGTGCGATGCGCTGGCCGCCGCGAGCTGGCCGTGGCGGCCATTGGAAGGTGAACCAACGGCAAAATGAAGACCTTTCTCTCTGTCTCTCTCTCTCACTGTCCACTCTGCCTGTCAAAAATTAAAAAAATAAAAATAAAATAAAATGCAGTCTTCCTTAACTATTTGCAATGAATTGTGTAGTTTACAAAGAACTATTACTCATAAAATAAAGCATTTTTAATATTATGAAATGCAGGTAATCATATCAAAATGATGTATATCATAAGTTCTTATCCTTAAAGAAATACTAAAGTCAAAAGAAAAGGTGCATAACAAAAACTTATATGAAAAGTTATTTATATCTTCTTTATGTTCTCTTTGCTGGATTACAAATACTTCCTTAATACTGTCATTCCAATCAGATGATTATAATCAATAATGGGTTAAAATGTATTGCCAAGATGTATTTTTCCACAAAGCTATTCGTTGTTTTATCTTTATTCTATTGCATCAAAAATAGCAGTGAAAAGAGACTGTGATAATAAGGGAATCTTCAGAGCTTCATATATGATGGTTCATTTCAAATTGCTGCCTGTATAAGAGTTACTAAAGCTATGGCAATTTCAGTGAATTGGTATAATTTTAGCGCCAATCTTCCCTGATTGTTTTGAAAGAAAAAAGAAGCAAAACCACTGTCACTGACAATTGACTCTTCTGCCTGCCTATCACCCTGGAGAATAACTCATGCAATATGGATGTGCAATTGTGAATCAGCTGGGGAGTGTCCTGACTGAGGTGATAAACTTTAAGTTCACAATTTGAGAGCAAGTGGGGATCTGTTTGGCCTTGTTCAATGTGACTATGATTAAGTACATTAAGTACACAGAATCCACAGGACAACACATTACTAGGTGGACACTACCATATAGATAATTGTATTCAAAGAAGGGAAAGAAAGCTTTACTGAATGTATTCCATTTGTTATTCTAAATGTCTTCAACTTTACTAACTTTCCCACTGCGCCCAGGAGTATAATCTTTAGAGTAGCCCTGCCTTCTACATTTGGATTGTGTTCATTCAATAGGAAACACCACTAGGAGACAGAAACATGGGAAGAAAGAGAAATGTAGATATTTGTTGCAGTCATTCTCTCTTTTCTGTGCCATGAGTTGGCAGAGAATAGGTTCCCCTACAAAAGGCCACAACTCCTTTCTGTTCCTCATCTAGAACAACAAAATCCTGTTAACAGCTCCTTCCTGTTGTCCTTTTAGGCCTAAGAGTGATAGCTACATTTTGCCACTGCTAACCCCAAGGTCTTTTTCTGCTCTTGCTAATTTTCTTTAATTTTGTCCATATTTGTGTTAGTGGGCTTTCCCTTAAAATTTGCATAATCATTCCTTTCAAGTGCATATATATTTGTGTTCTGGGATCCTATATAATGCATTAATTAATATCACAATTGGCCTTGAGAAGAGGTATCCAATAATGATATCTATGATGCCCACATATTTATGAACAAATATATTTCTCGTTCTTGTTAGGAACAATAGAACATTGATAGTCCTTGACATGGCGTGGTATAATAATTATTAACCTATCATCAAGGGTAGTACAGAAAGTATGACTGTACAGGACAAATTCCCAGGATGTGAAATGTGTGTGGCCCCTTGCCACTACAGTAATAATGGTTAAAAAGGAATTTTGGAGACCAATGTTATAGTGCAGTGGGTTAAGCCACCTCTTGAAATCCTGTCATCCCATATGAGAGTGTTGTTTCCAGTCCTGGTTGTTCCAGTCCTGTTCCCTGCAGATGAGACTTGGATGACAGCAGAAAATGGCTCAAGAGCTTGAGTTCCTTCCACCCATCTGGGAAAGCAAAAGAGTTCTTGGCTTTTGGCTTCAGCCTGGTCCAGGCCTGACTGATGCAGCCATTCAGGGAGTGAACTAACAGGTTGAAGATTCTCTCTTTCTCTCGCTTTCTGTGTGTCTGTGTGTGTGTGTCTTTTCCTCTTTTTCTCATGTTATGCTTTTCAGTATACAAATAAATCTTTAACACCCTGGCCTGAAGTGCCAGCATCCCATATGGGCCCCGGTTTGAGACCTGGCTGCTCCACTTCCCATCCAGCTCTCTGCTATGGCCTGAGAAAGCAGTAGAAGATGGCCCGAGTCTTTAGGCCCCTGCACCTGTGTGGGAGACCTGGAAGAAGCTCATGGCTCCTGGCTTCAGATCGGCAGAGCTCCGACCATTTACTATTTTTACTATTTAAGTGTACAGTTCATTTTATATTGTTGTGCAATCATAAATACTATTCTGAACTTCTTTTATCTTCCCAAATGAAACTCTGTATCCATTAAACACTACTCAATTTACTCTCTCCCTTCAATACCTGACATCCACCATTCCAATCTCTGCTTCTTTGAGTCTGACTGTTATGGATACTTCTCATGAGTATAGTTAACTGTACCTGTACTTTCATATCCTGCTGATATTACCTAGCATGATATCTTCAAAGTTCAACTCTATAGTAGTGTATATTAAGAGTTCATTAATTTCGGAGCTGGCACTGTGGTGTAGCAGGTAAAGCCACTGTCTGCAGTGTCAGCATCCCATATGGATGCCAGTTTGAGTCCCAGGTACCTCACTTCCAATCCACTTATCTGCTAATGGCCTGGGGAAGCAGTGGAAGATGGCCCAAGTACTTGGGTTCCTGCACCTGTGTGGGAGTCCCAGAGGAAGATCCTGGCTCCTGGCTTTGGATTGGCTTAGCTCCAGCCATTGCAGCCATCTGGGGAGAGTCAACCAGAGGATGAAAGACCTCTGTCTCTCACTGCCTCTCTGTAGCTCTGCCTTTCAAATAAACAAATCTTTTGTGTGTGTGTGTACATTTTTATTTATTTATTTATTTTTTTAACTTTTATTTAATGAATATAAATTTCCAAAGTACAGCTTATGGATTACAATGGCTTCCCCCCCATATCGTCTCTCCCAACCGCATCCCTCCCCTTTCCCACTCCCTCTCCCCTTCCATTCACATCAAAATTCATTTTCGATTCTCTTTATATACAGAAGATCAGTTTAGTATACATTAAGTAAAGATTTCAACAGTTTGCTCCCACACAGAAATATAAAGTGAAAAATAATAGATGATTTTTTAAATGATGATGAAATCAGATCAGACCTATTGTCATGTTTAATCCCAGTGAGAGTCAAGCTGGGAATTGATAATTTCTTTTCTTTTTTCTTTTTTTTAACAGAAGATCAGTTTAGTATACATTAAGTAAAGATTTCAACAGTTTGCACCCCCATAGAAACACAAAGTGAAATATACTGTTTGAGTACTCATTATAGCATTAAGTCTCAATGTACAGCACATTAAGGACAGAGATCCTACATGAGGAGTAAGTGCACAGTGACTCCTGTTGTTGACTTTACCAATTGACACTCCTGTTTATGGCATCAGAAATCTCCCTGTGCACCAGTCATGAGCTTCCAAGGCTATGGAAGCCTTTTGAGTTCACCGACTCTCATCTTGTTTAGACAAGGTCATATTCAAAGTGGAGGTTCTCTCCTCCCTTCAGAGAAAGGTACCTCCTTCCTTGAAGACCTGTTCTTTCTACTGGGATCTCACTCACAGAGATCTTTCATTTAGGTTTTTTTTTTTTTTTTTTTTTTTCCAGAGTGTCTTGGCTTTCCATGCCTGAAATACTCTCATGGGCTTTTCCACTGGATCTGCATGCCTTAAGGGCTGATTCTGAGGCCAGAGTGCTGTTTAGGACATCCACCATTCTATGAGTCTGCTGAGTATCTCGCTTCCTATGTTGGATCACTCTCCCCTTTATTTATTCTATCAGTTAGTATTAGCAGGTACTAGACTTGTTTATGTGCTTCCTTTGACTCTTAGTCCTTTCATTATGATCAATTGTGAACTGAAATTGATCACTTGGACTGGTGAGATGGCATTGGTACATGCCACCTTAATGGGATTAAATTGGAATCCCCTGGTATGTTTCTAACTCTACCATTTGGGGCAAGTTAGCTTGAGCATGCCCCAAATTGTACATCTCTTCCCTCTCTTCTAAGATCAATCTCATTCACAATAGCTACAAAAACAATCAAATACCTTGGAATAAACTTAACCAAGGACGTTAAAGATCTCTACGATGAAAATTACAAAACCTTAAAGAAAGAAATAGAAGAGGATACCAAGAAATGGAAAAATCTTCCATGCTCATGGATTGGAAGAATCAATATCATCAAAATGTCCATTCTCCCAAAAGCAATTTATAGATTCAATGCAATACCAATCAAGATACCGAAGACCTTCTTCTCAGATCTGGAAAAAATGGTGCTGAAATTTATATGGAGAAACAAGAGACCTCAAATAGCTAAAGCAATCTTGTACAACAAAAACAAAGCCGGAGGCATCACAATACCATATTTCAGGACATACTACAGGGCAGTTGTAATCAAAACAGCATGGTACTGGTACAGAAACAGATGGATAGACCAATGGAACAGAATTGAAACACCAGAAATCAACCCAAACATCTACAGCCAACTTATATTTGATCAAGGATCTAAAACTAATTCCTGGAGCAAGGACAGTCTATTCAATAAATGGTGCTGGGAAAATTGGATTTCCATGTGCAGAATCATGAAGCAAGACCCCTACCTTACACCTTACACAAAAATCCACTCAACATGGATTAAAGACCTAAATCTACGACCTGACACCATCAAGTTACTAGAGAACATTGGAGAAACCCTTCAAGATATTGGCACAGGCAAAGAATTTCTGGAAAAGACCCGGGAAGCACAGGCAGTCAAAGCCAAAATCAACTATTGGGATTGCATCAAATTGAGAAGTTTCTGTACTGCAAAAGAAACAGTCAGGAAAGTGAAGAGACAACCGACAGAATGGGAAAAAATATTTGCAAACTATGCAACAGATAAAGGGTTAATAACCAGAATCTACAAAGAGATCAAGAAACTCCACAAAAACAAAACCAACAACCCACTTAAGAGATGGGCCAAGGACCTCAATAGACATTTTTCAAAAGAGGAAATCCAAATGGCCAACAGGCACATGAAAAAATGTTCAAGGTCACTAGCAATCAGGGAAATGCAAATCAAAACCCAATGAGGTTTCACCTCACCCCGGTTAGAATGGCTCACATACAGAAATCTACCAACAACAGATGCTGGCGAGGATGTGGGGAAAAAGGGACACTAACCCACTGTTGGTGGGAATGCAAACTGGTCAAGCCACTATGGAAGTCAGTCTGGAGATTCCTCAGAAACCTGAATATAACCCTACCTTTCGACCCAGCCATCCCACTCCTTGGAATTTACCCAAAGGAATTTAAATTGGCAAACAAAAAAGCGGTCTGCACCCTAATGTTTATTGCAGCTCAATTCACAATAGCTAAGACCTGGAACCAACCTAAATGCCCATCAACGGTAGACTGGATAAAGAAATTATGGGATATGTACTCTTTAGAATACTATACCACAGTAAGAAACAACGAAATCCAGTCATTTGCAACAAAATGGAGGAATCTGGAACACATCATGCTGAGTGAAATAAGCCAGTCCCAAAGGGACAAATACCATATGTTCTCCCTGATCGGTGACAACTGACTGAACACCAAAAAGGAAACCTGTTGAAGTGAAATGGACACTATGGGAAACGGTGACTTGATCAGCATAGCCCTGACTGTTAATGAACAACTTAATACATTATCCCTCTTAGTAGTTTTTTTGTCTGTTCTACTTAATATGACTGGTTTAATTCTGTAATTAATACACAGTTATTCTTAAGTGTTGAAATTTAACTGAAATGTGATCCCTGTTAAACAAATAAACAAATCTTAAAAAAATATTTAATTAATTTCAAAGACACAGTAACATTCAATTTTATGCTTATACTTTATTTTATTTATCTATTTACCTATCAGTAGACACTGGATACACATCTCTACCTTTCGACTATTGTGAATAGTAATGCTAAAAAAAATGGATTTACAAATAGTTTTGAATCCTGGAATCCAATTCTTATCAACATTTAATCTGAAGTGGAGCTGGTGGACTCTATGGTAATTGCATATTTGGGTTTTGGTGATAAAACATATTATTTTCTAAAGCAGCTGAAACACTTTGTCTTTTCATCAACAGTGTGGACATTTTTACCAGGGAAAATTAACAAGGTCATGCTAAACAAAGGGGCAGGGAAGGCAGAAATTGTATTGAATATTAATTTGAGTACATGCAGAAGGCTGCTGCCAGGCAATGGGAGCAAGATAAACAACATCTAGAGCCCAGTGTGTACACTGTGCTACTTTTTCAAATTTTCTTGTCTGATTTGACTGGCTAATGGAAAAGTATGTGGCCCAGTACAGAATGGCCACAAAATAATGAAAATAAATGAATGACTGTATTATACTACCAAAGAAATAACTATGTCTTGTAAAGGTGATTGAAATTGTGTCAAGGTAACATGGGAGGGATAGATATTGACTCTGCTTTCCAATAATAATCCCTAGCAGTTCTTTCTTGACCACCAATAATATCCATTTGCCAGAAGTCTTCTTTCTCTGTTTATGCTTAATTTGCCTTGCTATCTTACCCTCATCTTGCTTTAACTACTACTGATTATACTTAGTTGAATCTCTCTGGTATATTGCTCACTTGATTATAGATTTTATGATAAGATCCAGCCATTTGCAGATAAATTCAAATCTGTACTGTGTATTATCTTGACTCTGCTTTCCAAATGTTTACGCTATAGTTGATGTTATCCCATGATAATGACTCAAATTATTATCATTCAAAATTAGAACACTTGACATGTTTATATTCTGTAACAAATAGAATTCAAATGAAAACTTTGCCTTTTAATATCTCTGTCAATATATTTGCTATTAGTAAGTAGTAGAAGCAGGATAGTAATGCTGTGTAACTTATTTTATTGTGTAAATTAATATTTTTCAAAGCAAAATTCATCATTTCTTCCATCATCCAATAAAATCATCAATAATTTCTCCATAGTTTAATCATCAAGACAGTTACCTGAATTGTTCACTACTTTCCATTCAATTCACCAGCAAGTCAGATTACCTCTGCTGTAAAAAAAATTTCTTTCTCAAAACCCTTCTTATCAATCCTAACATTAAAAAATATCATTCAAGTCTGCATCAACACCATCAACAAATAGTTGGACTGATAGATTCATTTTTGACTGATTTCTTTGTGATTATTTTTACTAACTGAGGATATCTTCCACACAAGAGTAAGAATTTTTAAATTAAAATTGAGATAATTTCATTATCAGTTTCAAACAATGCAAAGTCCCGTAAAGGCCTGTTGTGATTCAGGTACTGCTGCTTTTTCGGGTCTTAAGCCATACCATTTTTGTCTTTGCTTTTTCTGGTCTGTCCTACTAATTTTATACTAGTGTTACAATCTTTGGAACATGCCAAATCCATTTATCCCAAGAGTCTCAGCCTGGAACACCTGCCCTCTGGCCTTTATTATTTGTTCCTTCATTTTTCAAAACGAAAAGTTCAAAGTACTTGTCAAGAGAATGGCCTCCCCTCATCAAACTGCTAAATTATTTACTTATTGAATTTAAAATTTCCTATCTAATATCCTTCATACACCCTTGAAGTAAAAAAGAATGAGATTTTGAAGTTAATAATGTGGGTTCCAATCTGCATTATAACACCTATCAACCATGAACTCTTTTCCAAAGGATCTTAAATTCTCTGGGCTACCATCCTTCTAAGTTCTCAGGGAACTTAAAAAAAAAAAAAAAGGGCTATTTAAAATTTACTGAGAGACATGCAGTGAGCATTGAGTACTAGATCATCACAGAGTAACAAGAGATGGAGAATTAAGAATACTTTTTTCAGTAAATGGAGGAATTCAGGAAGACTATAACACAGATAGAGCAAAGATCAAGAATAATAGCATTGGTGTGTAAGAAAATACACTGAGATTGCTAGAGATAATATTTGTCATAATGTAGTATGCTAGTTAAGAGTATAGATCCAGAGTTTTCACTAACTATTAGCTGGAAGGCTTTCACATGTTAACTTCAATTTTAAATCTTTTTCACTGAGGCTAGTACTTTGGCATACCTGGTAAAAGCTGCCACCTGTGGTGCTGGAATCCCATTTGGATGCTGGTTTGAGTTCCAGCTGTTTCACTTAGAATCCAGCTTCTTGCTAATTCACCTGGGAAACCAGTGGAAGATGTCCCAAGTCTGTGGACCCCTGCATCCACATGGGGTACTGGGAAGAAGCTCCTGGCTCCTGGTTTCAGTTGGCTCGGCTCTGGCCAATGTGGACATTTGGGAAGTGAAACTGCAGAAGAAAAGATCTTTCTCTCTTTATCTTTCCACCACCCACAAGCCCTCTCTCTGTAATTCTGCCTTTCAAATAAATAAATAAATCCTTTCAAATAAATAAATAAATAAATCTTTTAAAAAATCTTTTACACTGATAATCATCATATGTGCTTCCTACAGTAGGTTTGAGGATTAAATAACTAATACATGTAAAGCACTTAAAGATTATCCTAGCACACAGTGAAGCTCATCCATCAGCAATGACTGGGGTATGGAAAGTAAGGGAGTATTATCTCCAATTTATACATGAAGAAACTGAGCTCAAAAAGTCATAAAGAGGATGTATGTAATTTATTCTCCTTATGGTACAGTCTTTCCATTTGTTTGCACCTTCAATAAATGCTTATGAATTTAAGTCCATAAAAGTCAAGGATTTGTGAATTATGCTTGATAATATGCTAAACATATTTTCTAAGATGTAAATAATATAGTTGTTATCTTGGGATTTGTATTTTTTGCTTTCCTTGTTTTACAAAATTGAAGTTCTGATCAACACAATTTGGTGGCCAGTGCTGTGGCACAGCAGGTTAAAACTCCAGTCTACAGCATCAGCATCCCAAACAGGTGCCAGTTCAAGTTCTGGCTGCTCCACTCTAGTCCAGTTCTCTGCTATTGCTTTGGAAAGCAGTAGAAGATGGCCCAAGTCCTTGGGCCTCTACGCTTGTGTGCAAGACCCAGAAGAATCTCCTGGCTCCTGGCTTCGGATCAGTGCAGCTCTGGCCTTTGCAGCCATCTGGAGAGTGGACCAGGAGATGGAAGACCTTTCTCTCTCTTGTGCCTCTGTCTCTCTGTAACTCTGCCTTTCAAATAAATAAATAAATTTAAAGAAAAACCACACATTTTGGCTCAGATTTTCAAATCTCTGTTTATATTTATAGATATATTACCACAGTAGTCTAAAAATACACATACAGCTCTTTCAGGTCCATTAAAAAGAAACTTCAGGAAGGCATGGTGTGCAGCACGGGAAGCCTCTACTTGTGCCTGCAGTGCCACATTGGAGAACCATTTGGAATCCTGACTAGTCTACTTTACAGCTTCTGGTTAGTGCATATGGAAAGTCAGTGTATGGTGGTCCAGTACTTGGGTCCTTGCCACCTATATCATAGACCTGAATGGAGTTCTTGGCTCTTGGCTTTGGCCTGACACAGCCCCAACTGTCGCAACTTTTGGGAAGTGAACCAGGCAATGGAAAATTTCTCTCACCTGTGTCTCCATCCTTCCACCTTTCCAAAAAAAAAAAAATCTAAGATAAAAAAAGAAACTGAAGCTACCTTATAAAACCAGAATGTTTTAATGTTAATGTATAGAAGATTTTCAGGAACACTGGATTATAAAATAAGCAAGACTTGCACTTTTATTTATTATCATAAATGTGCACGTTATCATTTAAGTTTAAAATTATGACCTGAATCTAATTGCACAAAGTATGACATACAAGTTCCATATAACAAAACCTCACCTCTTCTAACTGATTCTCCACTGGCATCATATGGAGAATTGCTATAATAACTACATATAAAATATAAAATATGTAAATAAATGGAAATTTCGTTCTCACCCCTATTTATTTTTTGTGTACTTATTTCTGCTCAAAGAGTAGTTTTATTGACTGTGACAAGTGAAGTAGGCAGTAGAAAGCCATGATCCCCCAAAAGAAACCACCTCCATTGATACAATATTTCAAGCAGAGAAATCTTAGGTATCAGATGCTTCTATGCCAGCTAATGATTTGAGAATCTCGATTCCATACATCTGGGGCTCTACTCTCTGTGGGCTTTCTCCTGTAGATGGAGAAAGACCATGGATAATGGAAATGATTGGATTATACAGCATGGGCCTTGAAATGACTCAGAGTACTTCTCCATCCCTTTAAAAAAACACAAGCATCTTTCCATAGGTAACTGAAAGAGGGTCTGGGATTCTAAGTCTATCTGATGCCTAAGGAACAAGAGAATGATTTTAATGCATAATTACCTTTCTCTGTTATACTACCTCAGAGACAACAAAGCTGTTTTTGTTTTGTGTTGTTTTGTTTTATCTTTTTGGTCCTTTTGTTGTATAATTGCTTTCTATTCACAGTCAACATACATTTTAAAATTGCATGTTTTCTTTAATTTGAGAGAGAGGTTCCTACCACTGGTTCATTCTCTGAATGCTCATAAACCCTTCCCTCTCTCGTTTGATTGAAGCTGGGAGCCAGAAACAAATTCACAACTCCCAGGTGGGTTGTAAGAACTCACTCACTTAGTTCATCATCTCTGTCAGTCCATATCTGAATTATCACATAGCTGAAATCAGGAGAAAGGTCAAGTAATTTAACCTGTGAGCTCCAATATGCAACACAGGAATCTTAACTTCTTGGTGAAAACACCTGCCCTCACACATATATTTTAAAATATCTCTGGAACAATTTGTATACATTGCTTTCAAGTCATTTTACAATAATATATCAATCCTAGATTAGTGAAAGTCATGACCCTATTGTTTTAATGTTCATTTTGTTTCTATTTATTTGAAAGGCATAGTGGCAAGGACAGGGAGAGAGAGAGAGAGAGAGAGAGAGAGAGAGAGGAGAGAATCTATTATCCACTATTATACTGTGCAAATGCCCACAATAACCAGGGCTGGACCAGGTCAAAGTCATGAGCCTGAAACGCCACCTAGGTCTCCTTTGTGGATGGTGATAACAACTAAAATATTTGAGTCATCACCTGCTGCCTCCCAGGATTTGCATTAGCAGAAATTTGGATGAGAATTTATATAACCAGGACTCAAATCATGCATTCTGATAAAGGAAGCCTTTGTCCCAAGTAGCAGTTTAACCTGCCATAGTACAGTGCCAATCCCCTGTATATTTTAACAATGTTTAATTCATAAATAGATGTGTATTCAAGGTACATGAAATAATTACTTGACATACAAATATATTATGCAAATATTGTCAATGAAAGATTTAAGACATCTATCATTATCCATCATTCTATCAGTTACATTGAATACCCCTCAGTATTGCTGTCCCAAACATGATATAACTTGTGATCTATTGATGTACTTTAAATGTATTTTACAAATTTTTAAATCAAATGAAGCTAATAAAAAAACATTCTTGTGTTCACATATCTTTCCACACATAAAAGTATATCTAGGAGAGATGATTGAATTTTAACTACAAAATCTTAGAGTGTATGCAGTTTTTATGTCTTATTAATTAACTTGCATTAAATTTGTGTCCCCCATAAAGGCCTTACACATTTTTACCAATGCAAATTAGAGGGGTTTATTTATCTCAATTTTTAAAAATTATTTTTTTATAATTTTGCTAATGTGATATTGAACAATATCACACTGTGAGATCGCATCATTTATACTTTTTCCTACTGTAAAAATAATTTTTATTAATTTGAGTGTTTCTATATTTTTAATATTATTTCTTTGTAAATTTTTAATATTTTGTTATTTAACCACTTTCATTGTGAAGTTCTGCACATGTGTTACTTTTATAGAAGTTTATTTTTTTAATTGTATATTATTTATTGATGTATATTAATCAATCATTCTTGGTTTTATCCTTCCTTAGGCAATTTCAAAAATAAGATTAGCTGCTTTATCTATACAAACTGTTGCTATGTGCAATGATACATATATCAGAGGTAAAGTAGAAGACAATTGCTTTCCACACTACCCAGGTAAGGATCAATACGGCATTGTTCTTGATTCCCGGCATAACTTAAAGGGAAGCTGTCACAAGTTCTGGAGCCCTTGATGTCCTGCAAGTGAAGGAAGAGGAAGATGTTCTTAAATTGCAGCAGCAACCCACCTAGGTGTCACCAACTTTGACTTCTAAATGGAACAGTACATCTACAGAAGGAAAGTAATGGCATCTCCATCATAAATCTGAAGAGGACTTGGGAGAAGTTTCTGTTGGTAGCTCATTCCAGTGCATCCGTTGAAAACCCTGTTGATGTCAATGTCCCATCTTCCAGAAACACTGGTCAGAGGGCTGTGCTGAAGTTTGCTGCTGCTGGAGCCACTCCTATCTCCGGCCACGTCACATCTGGTACTTTCGCTAACCAGATCCAGACAGCATCCTGGGAACCATGGCTTCTGGTGGTGTCACAGCCCAGGATTGACCGCCAGCCTCTCACAAAGGCATCTTATGTGAACCTGCCTACCATTGCTCTCTGTAACACAGACTCTACCCTGTGCTATGGGGAACAACAAGGAAGCCCACTCAGTAGGTTTGATGATGGCCCTGGAGGTTCTCCACATGCCTGGTACTGATAAAGAAAAGCAGGCAGCAAAAGAAAAGGCTGTGACCAAAGAGGAATTTTAGGGTGAATGGACGTCCCTAGCTCCTGATTTCACTGCCAGTGAACCTGAGGTTGCATATGGGTTTGAAGGTGGGCAGGTGCCCTCTATGCCTATTCAGCGGTTCTCCACTGAAGACTGGTTCCCCACTGCTTACACCACCAAATGTGCAGGAGCAATCACTGAGTGGTCTTACGCTGCTCCTCATGGTCTCCGAAGCAAATATGGGAATGAGGTTGATGGGAAATAAACACCAGTTTCTAAAAAAAAAAAAAGAATTAAATTTACTGAAGAATGCAATGTATATTTAACTGTATAACATTTATTAGAAAATATAGCTAACAGAAAATGAAGGCATTTGATGTTAAGTAGTTAATAGTTTAGTCACAATGCTCAATCATATTTCACTTAAATAACACTCATCTTCCCAAATATATTTTCACACTAACCATGCATGTGACAGAATGCTTTTATACCCAGTTCTCCAGGCTCTCCATCAGGCTAATCATAGAACTACCCTTGTTGATGACTGAGTAGCCTATGCTACAGTATCCTTCATCCCCCCAAATCTTTAAGGCCTTAATAAGTATATTTTTTACTCTTATGCAAGGGAGTAATTCCAAGACTCAAAGTGGATACCTGCAACCATGGATAACAAATATTGAACCCTACATCATTTATACTTTTTCCTATTTAGCAGTACCTACTTAAGTAATGTTCAATGTATAAATCAGGCTCAGTAAGAGATTAATAAAAAGAATTACTAAAAGAATAACTATAGCAATAGTCTGTAATGAAATTCATGTGAATATAGTTTTATCTATCTATGATATGTGGAAGGAGTATTGAAACAGCTAATTGATAAATTGGAGCCTGGCATATACAGTGTGTAAATTCTGGACAAAGGCACAACTCTTGTCCAAGGAAGGATGAAGCAGGACATCATGATTTCATCAAGCTATTCATAATGGTGCAAAATTTAACTATTGTATTGTTTATTGCTAGAACATTCTATTTAATATTTTTGGACCATGGTTAACTATAGATAAATGAATCCATGGAGTGTGAAACTATGTAAGGGTGAATGCTCTATATGTGGTCCCAGTACTACCCAATAAATGTTTAAGTAATTTCATTTATGATTACTTCAAATTGTTTCTTTAATGTCTTCAACAATATTTCTGTCTGCCTTGGGAGTTGTGAAAATATTATGACAAAGACCACCTGAGGGAGACTAATATTTTCCAAATTTATTTTATCTAATTTGAAACCATGATTAGTATCAGTAAATATGAAGCTATTTAGAGTAAAACCTCTTTTTCCTTTGCTAAAGTTTGAAGACATTCTGATCATTGCTCAAGTGAATTGATAAAAAATTTTCTCCCTTGTTAGTCAGACTTATGACTATCCCTCCTTCTTTTTCCAGTATAAATCACAGTGAATGTTGTGACCTACTACCCCATTCAGAAACTTATTTTTGATCATTCAAGGTTGAAGTAGAAGTCATGAGATGTATAGTCTTGTCTTTGGAGGCTGAAATTGGATTGACATCTTGATTTTCTCCATTCCCTGCTATGTGACTTGGGATGTTACGCTCTTATATCAGTCCCCTCAATTGAAAAGTGCAGATAATCTCAGAATGTTCCAGAAAACTTATTATGAATATTTCATGTAAAACTACATAAGATAATACTTATTCAAATAATCAATGCTAAACAAATCTTGGCTGTCAGTATAATTACAATTTTAATTTCTTTGTAAAACACTTATCTTTACCTTTGGCCCTTTCTAGTACTATTTAATTATTCATTTATCCATGTACTTTCTCATCAAACAATTGTTAACTTTCTTGATAGCAATAACTGAATTTCTATATTTGTTTGTTACATAATTATAATATAGGGTTAGAAAATTTGTTAGTTTTCTATTTTTGCCATGACAAATTGTGGCTTAAAGCAATACATATTTTTTCTTTTACAGTGTGTGAGGTCAGAAGTTCAAAGTGTGTTTCACTGGGCTGAAAATTCCTCTGAGCAGGAAAGGAAAATTGGTTTCTATGCACTTTCTGCTTCCAGATCTGCATCACTTGCATTACTTAACTTGTGGTTCCACTTCATGTTCAAAGCCAGCAGCATAATAACTGCATATCTTTCTTTGTACCATCTTCACATCATTTTCTCTTCTCTTTCATTTAAATTCTATCATTTCCTCTGTATCTTATAAAGATAATCAATTAAATGTAGAGATTACACATAGTATATAATAATAACCACATTCCAAAACATTTAGCTTATTCACATATTCTAATTCCCTTTTTCATATAAATCAATATTTACAGGTTCCAGAGATTAGCATATCTTTCAGGAAAATTATTCACCCTGAAATAATTCACATCATCCTGCATGCAAAATACATTAACATCTTCCAAATATTTTAAAAAGACTCCACCCAAAAGGCATTAACTTATAAATCCAAAATCTCATCTAAAAAGTATGGCCTGAAAAGTCCCAAATGATCATTTAAAATAATCTAAAATGGATATGGGTGAGTCTTTGGCTGTCATTTCTTTCTGTAGACCCGTGGATCTGGAAAACAAGTTACACAGACTCTAAATACAATGATGGGACAGATATAGGGAAGCAGGATAACATTCCCACTCAAAGCAGAAAATGGAAGTCAGAAGTTGCTGACTCCTTAAGCATTTAAAATCCAAATAGGCGAATCCACTAGGGTTTAACGCCCAAGGATGATTCTTCATAGTTTGAGATTCCAATCTTTGGACTGATTGCTTTCTTCTTATGTCACAATGCTTCATCCTCTGGACCTAAGTTTCCCCTTGATGAACTTCATGGACTCCTTTCTTTTTCCTCACATGATAGCACAGATTCACAGCTAAATAGATTCATCATTTTCGCTCCTCCTACAGAATTTTATGAGTCAGATCATCTATAATCGGTATCACTGCTTTCCTATTAAACACAATGTAGCAGTATTTCTTCTCAAAATAGGTGTTCATCCCTATGTATTTCATGTGCCCTTGTGACATTAGAAAAGTGGCTTCTTTGTAGGGTCTTCAGGGACATTCTCATCTATATTTCTTGATTCTGATGATATGGATGAGAGGACCCTTGAGTCATGTGTCTAATCTCTTCACACAGCAAAAGTTTATCCAACCACACACACAGATATTCTGTCCAGAGAACACTTTCCAAATAATAAATTGGTATAAGCTTTTTCTTACATTCTTCACTTTCTTCTGAGACTGCATCAGCCGTGACTTTAAATATATATTCTTATGAATATTCTGTAAATATCCATTCAACCTATTGGATGTATAGTTAATAAGAGTGGTCATCTTCCCCCTGCCTTCCATAAACTATTTGACAGTCATTCACAGAAAAAAAAATTATGTGGTCTTAAAATAAGAATTTTTACCTGTTTCATGTAATAACTGTTGAATAAAGATTATTTATTTTTGAGAAAAATGTGTAGCCATTGAAATGTGAATTTGGTGTACATTTTTTTCTAATTTTGAGAACTAATTCTAGATATTGGCAGTCTGAACATCCATATGTTCATAGTATGCTTATGTATGTGTGTATGCATCATGGTATTTTCAATTTCCAGTTGTATCTATTTTGCTGCAAAAGGCAGGATTACATTCCTTTTTTTAATGACTGAGTAGTATTCCATAGTGTACATATAACATAATTTTTTTTTTATCCAGTAATAGATTAATGGACATCTGATTTGATTCCATATCATAGCTTTAGTAAATTGAGCTACAATAAACAGTGGTACAGATAACTGTTTCATATACTGATTTCATTTCCCTTGGGTAAAGTTCCAGGAGTGGGATTGTTGGGTCATATGGTATATCTATTTTCAGCTTTATTAGCTATCTCCACATTTTCTTTTTTTTACTTTACTTTTTATTTTTGACAGGCAGAGTGGACAGTGAGAGAGAGAGACAGAGAGAAAGGTCTTCCTTTGCTGTTGGTTCACCCTTCAATGGCCGCCACGGCCGGCATGCTGTGGCTGGCGCGCAGCACTGATCCGATGGCAGGAGCCAGGTGCTTCTCCTGGTCTCCCATGGAGTGCAGGGACCAAGCACTTGGGCCATCCTCCACTGCACTCCTGGACCACAGCAGAGAGCTGTCCTGGAAGAAGGGCAACCGGGACAGAATCTGGCGCCCCGACCGGGACTAGAACCCGGTGTGCCGGCGCCGCAGGGAGAGGATTAGCCTATAAACCACAGCACCAGCCTCCATATTTTCTTTCACAATGGCTGTACAAGTTTATGTCCCCACCAACAGTGGATTAGGGTTCTAAGGAGAGGGTATTGCATGGGTAAGATAAAAAAAAACCTGCAATACTGCTTAGTATAAATACCTTTAATTGTTCATGTCACAGGCTGCCATTTTATTGATTCTTAAGTCATTTTGTGAATAAATCCATTATTTTTTTTTTTTTTTTGACAGGCAGAGTTAGACAGTGAGAGAGAGAGAGAGACAGAGAGAAAGGTCTTCCTTTTTCTGTTGGTTCACCCCCCAAGTGGCCACTATATCCAGTGCGTTGCAGCCGGCGTGCTGCGCTGATCCGATGGCAGGAGCCAGGTGCTTCTCCTGGTCTCCCATGTGGGTGCAGGACCCAAGTACTTGGGCCATCCTCTACTGCACTCCCAGGCCACAGCAGAGAGCTGGCCTGGAAGAGGGGCAACCGGGACAGAATCCGGCGCCCCGACTGGGACTAGAACCTGGTGTGCCGGCGCCGCAGCCAGAGGATTAGCCTAGTGAGCCTCGGCACCGGCCCAAATAAATCCATTATTAACTCAAATGAAATATATTTCACAATTTAGTTCCTGTCACAAGAAAAAAGCCTAATTCAATCATCTATATACATTTAAATTATTTTTGTTTTTAGTATCTCAGATAGCATCACAAGTTAGCAGTTTTCTGGAGCATTAGAAGTATCCAGTTTCATTCTTAAAGACTATGGCTAAAAAATATGATATACCCGTCTCATTATTTTTATGTTCATAATCAATCAGAATATTCCAATAATTGGTTACTAGCAACTTCTTGATGCATGGCTCAACAAAAGGATATTACTTTAAATTCCATTAATTAATTTATTAATTCAACATATATGTATTTAAAAACTAGTATATATCTGTCATCATATCAAAGATAGTTGGAAATGAGATGCTTATTGCACAAAAGAAACAAGATATCAGAAACAATGAAGCTTGTATTCTAGCTTGTGCTTATTGCACAAAAGAAACAAGATATCAGAAACAATGAAGCTTGTATTCTAAATCATTAAATTGTATACTAGAAAATTGTGTATCATAAAAATATTGAAATTAGAACATATAAAGAAACATAATTTTTTTCTTGAAATGCAGTAGTCAAAAATGTTCTCTGAAAAGATTACATTTGAAAAACATCCTTCATGTGATGTCTATCTCATGAATAGAGAAGCCTGGTGCCAAAGCTCTAATACATATTAGACATGGTCAAATCCGTAACGCCTTACAGGTTCTTGCCAATGACTTCACTTTCTCCCTTAATATGTCACGTGATTATAGCAGGAAAAATAAATCTCTTCAGATATGTGGACCGTTTTTTTTTCTCCTACAGCTAAAACATATGCCTTCTCTAGCTGCACTTGCCAATTATGACTCTTGCTGGTGATTAAATTGTTTTTGGAATATAACAAAAAATAAGAAATATAAGAGCATCTGCTAAAATGTATTTGGAGGGAAGAAATGTAAACAAAGGAAAACTGCAAATTATTTGAATTTTGTGTCTGTGGAATGTCAGAATATCTGGTTAATAAAGAATGAGGGAGAAATATAATTTTTATTTTCTTTCTGAAAGGAATTCAAATCCACTGAATTGGTTCTCAAGCCAAATATTAACTTGATTTACCTTTTAAAGCACACTCTGACTTCTACATGGAAAGTGAGATGCTTGGCACTTGGTATCAAGAAACATGACGATTTGTATCTAATTCTTTACTTAGTTATTCTTGAAAAGATAATAATCCTACTCTTAGAAATCCATCAGAAAGGAGCGGAATTATTACTTCCAATGGCATTTTTCTAGTGAAACTCTGGAACAGAAAAAAATTCTGTGAATGGAGGGATGATTAAAAATAAGATACATCAAAACCAAGACTCCATAGTCATTCAAGGAATATTTGAGGGGATGAGAAAATGTTCTTAAATACACACCCACACATACACACACACACACGTATATATGTGTAGCAACTATACATATGAACCACATAAATATATGCACATATATATGTATATGTGTTTATGTAGTTAGAACTGTATATACATATTAATATATATACATATTTTACCTGTACATAAACACACAAATTCATGGAAATGCATTGCTGTATGTGTCTATAAAAAATAATGAAAGAGCTATGACATGAAACTAACTCTTTCATTTGCATAGGGGATTACAGATGTCTGTAGATTTTGTGATTTTTTATGTATTCTAATAAAAGTATTAAGACAGATTAATGCCAATAATATTTACAAGAATTTCATTACCATAACTATTGGCTCAGTATCACTATTCTCTAATTTCAAAATTAGATTAAACTACAGCAAAATATGTGCTTCGTCACCAGTGTAACCATTGGAGATACCTGGTTATAATTCTATACATTTTTAATGGTGAGCTTATATTCTTTGATTTATAAAATATAACTCTAACATGACAATAATGTTTATAAACTTTGAATCTATTATTTTTTACTGTAAAGTCTTTTTAAAAAGCTCAATCTTAAAGAACAGCATTAAAGAGAATAAAAAGCATTTTTGCAAACATTGGAATCTTGTTTATGGAGATATTTGTGTTTAGAGATTCCATAGCCTATCACATATTATGCAGTGGAATTTTGAAAATTCTATGTTTTGGGGTTGATGCTATGGTGCAACGGGTTAAAGCCCTGGCCTGCAATTCTGGTATCCTATATGGGCACCGGTTTAAGTCTAAACTACTCCACTTTTGATATAGCACTCTGCTACTGTGCCTGGGAAAGCAGCAGAGGATAGCCCAAATCCTTGGCCCCTGCACCCATGTGGGAGACCCAGAAGAAGCTCCTGGCTCCTAGCTTCAGATCTGCTCAGCTCTGGCCCTTGAGGCCATTTGGGGAGTGAACCAGAAGCCACCCCATCCCCGCCCCGTCTCTGTCCCTACCTTCTCTCTTTTTCAAATAAATAAAATAAATCTTTAAAAAAAGAAACAAAATATTCTATGTTTTACAATAGGGAGAAGAGGAAACAAACATTGCAGAGAAAAATAATTGCTTTAAAATTTAACAGGCGAACACGCACTGTTTTATAGAATGTCATTATAGAATGACTATAATACATTTCATTGTTGCCCAAACATCATGCATTAACCGGAGAGATATAAATTATGTTTGATTTGATTTGATCCTTATTTTTGTATTTTGTTACTTTTTTTTTTTTTTTTTGACAGGCAGAGTGGACAGTGAGAGAGAGAGAGAGAAAGAAAGGTCTTCCTTTTGCCTTTGGTTCACCCTCCAATGGCCTCCGCGGCCAGCGCACTGCACCGGCGCACCACGCTGATCCGATGGCAGGAGCCAGGTACTTATCCTGGTCTCCCATGGGGTGCAGGGCTCAAGCACTTGGGCCATCCTCCACTGCACTCCCTGGCCACAGCAGAGAGCTGGCCTGGAAGAGGGGCACCGGGACAGAACCGGCACCCCGACCGGGACTAGAACCCGGTGTGCCGGCGCCGCAAGGCGGAGGATTAACCTAGTGAGCTGCGGCGCCGGCGGTATTTTGTTACTTCTATTTAAATTTCAGCTGATTGGGATATTGTTGGCCTTGATTTTTCACACAATATTTTAGACCTATAAAGTATACAGCAAAATACATAAAAGATAAGGTATTGAAAAATTAGGGCAATTCCTACAACAGCCAATAAGCTAAGAAGGATGAAGTTTGAATTCCACCTTGGGTCTGCCACTCAAAAAGGGGCAGAGTCTCTTACATTGTCTGGTCATATTAGTCATAACTTACCATGGAACCAATTTGGGAAATTTAAATACATGGGTTATTACTTTCTATATTAATTATTCTTATATTTTCTGCTAGCATTCATCCTGGAAGGTAGCAAAAGATGGGCCAAGTGTTCGGGTTCCTGAAATCCATGTAGGAGACTTGGATTGAGTCCCTGGCAGATAGCTTCAACTTAGTCCAGGCCCTGCTGTTGTGGGCATTTGGGAGAATGAATGGAGGATTCTGACATTACAATCACATGCTGCTTTGAGATATGTGGGCCTCTATGTTTCTAAGCTTGTATTTAAAAAGAGACGACAAAAAGTATAACCCACAAAGATATTCATTGATAAATAATAATCATTCTTAAAAGAAAAAAAACTAAAAATACTGAAAAGCACAATAATATAAAGTAATATATTAATGAGTACAATTTTATTTTCTTATTAAAGGGTTAACTATAATAAAAACAACCAAAACACGTGGACACACTCAGAATAAAATGATGAACTCAAGCTATATTTAGTCAATGACAGAATAAGATATTTTGTCTGTGTACATTCTTGCTCAATTTAAAAAATTGAAATAAGACTTAACTGCTTTCTAATTTTGCCAAGGATTCAAATGTAAGAATAGCAATAAAATGCTTAGAATGGTATCTGACTGATAAGCTTTCCTACAGTTTAAGATTGCCATTATCAATGTGAAATGATGTAAGACAGTTCTACTTTTGCAACAAACGCTGCTGTTTGATAAAATTTAGTAACCACTTAGGAGTAATTTAGATGATCTTTAAAAGATTCTGCTTGACCACAAGTAATTTGGTGGCATGTTTTCATGAAATTAAATTATGACCTTGGATTTCACTGCTATTAGAAACTTTGGCAAAAATGCCTTAATACAAACAAGCAGCTGCTAAGCAGCATCTTTGTGTAATTCTGATAGAGTTTTATATGATATTTAAGCCCTCTGAAAGGTATTTGCAGAGAAGTTTTACTTGAGGCATATGCAATAATATGGTAGGTAAAGGTGACCATATGGTCCATTCTTTTTGGAAATTCAATATGGTATTGTAGAGAGGTCTGCTGTGTGACATTTTATAATACTAGGATTTTAATATAGAAGGCCATTATATGATCCCTAGAAGAAACACACTTCACCAAATACACAAAGACTGAACTTAAAAGGTGGAAAAAGATGTTCGATGTAAACAGAATAAAAAGCAGTGGAAGTGGTTGCAGTCATAGTAGACAAAATAGACATTAAGACAAAACCACTTTTTTTAAAGATTTTATTTTATTTGAGAGGTAGAATTATAGAAAGTGAGAGGGAGACACGGGGAGAAAGATCTTCCATCTGCTGGTTCATTTTGCAGTGGCCACAATGGCCAGAGCTGGGACTGCCAATCTGAAGCCAGGAGCTAGGAGCTTCTTCCAGATCTCCCATGTGCGTGCAGAGGCCCAAGCGCTTGGGCCATCTTCTACTGCTTTCCCAGGCCATAGCAGAAAGCTGGATTGGAAGTGGAGCAGCCGGGACTTGAACTTGGATAGGAGAGGATCAGCCAGAAATTGAACCAGTGCCCATAAGGGATACCAGCGCTGCAGGCAGAGGATTAACCCACTGGGCCACAGCGCCGGCCTCAAAACAAAAGTTCAAAAGAGACAAAGAAGGTCTGTCATTACCTAATGATTAAGGAATCAGCTTAACAAGAAGATAGGACTGTAGTAAATGTATGTACATGTAATGCTGGGGTACCCAGTTTTCTAAAACAAATGTTAGTAGCCCTAAATGGAGACATAAACTCTAATACAATAGTAATGGGAGACTTCAACACCCTGCCCAATCAATAGACAAAAAAATGAATCAACAAAGAAACAACACAGCTAATCTGCACCATAGACCAAATATCTACAGAATATTTCATTCTACAGCTATTTTTTTTCAAGAAAAAATAAGATTTGTGTGCATGTATATAACTTCTACAGTTGAAGTGTGACAAAGTGTGAAAATATTATAAAATTTTAAAAATTAATTAATTAAAAAAAACTTCTTTCAGATACCAGGACAGAAGACCAAATCTGAGTCCTATCCAAGAGTTATAGTCAGATAGTCCTAATCGTGATGAGATTTTTCTAAGAATAGAGGTGTCTATAGAAACTTCTAATCAATTTCTACAAAATTGAATCTCATATATTTGTCTAATGAAAAATATTTCTAGTTATGTACAGAAATTAGCAAATACTTTAGTGAAGATTGTATAGCCATATTGAAACACTGTTAGTACACCAGCCTAGGATAGTACATAAATATTTAGAGAGCTTCAAATATTAATCTTCATTAAAAAATAGATCAAAATATGCAATCAAACACATTTTTTTAAACTTTTATTTAATGAATATAAATTTCCAAAGTACAGCTTATGGATTACAGTGGCTTCCCCCCAATAACGTCCCTCCCACCCGCAACCCTCCCCTTTCCCACTCCTTCTCCCCTTCCATTCACATCAAGATTCATTTTCGATTCTCTTTATATACAGAAGATCCGTTCAGCATACATTGAGTACAGATTTCAACAGTTTGCTCCCACACAGAAACATAAAGTGAAAAATACTGCTTGAGTACTAGTTATAGCATTAAATCTCAATGTTCAGCACACTAAGGACAAAGATCCTACATGAGGAGTAAGTTCACAGTGACTCCCGTTGTTGACTTAACAAATTGACACTCTTGTTTATGGCCTCAGTAATCACCCTAGGCTCTTGTCATGAGATGCCAAGGCTATGGAAGCCCCCTGAGTTCACTGACTCTGATCATTTTTAGACAAGGCCATGGTCAAAGTGGAAGTTCTTTCCTCCCTTCACAGAAAGGTACCTCCTTCTTTGATGACCCGTTCTTTCCACTGGGATCTCACTCATGGAGATCTTTCATTTAGTTTTTTTTTTTTTTTTTTTTCCCAGAGTGTCTTGGCTTTCCATGTCTGAAATACTCTCATGGGATTTTTAGCCAGATCCTCATGCCTTAAGGGCTGATTCTGAGGCCAGAGTGCTGTTTAGGACATCTGCCATTCTATGGGTCTGCTGTGTATCTCACTTCCCATGTTGGATCGTTCTCTCCCTTTTTTATTCTATCAGCTAGTATTTGCAGACACTATTTTTGTTTATGTGATCCCTTTGGTTCTTAGTCCTATCATTATGATCAATTGTGAACAGAAATTGATCACTGGGACTAGTGAGATGCATTGGTACATGCCACCTTGATGGGATTGAATTGGAATCCCCTGGTATTGTTTCTAACTCTACCGTTTGAGGCAAGTCAGCTTGAGCATGTCCTGAATTGCACATCTCTTCCCTCTCTTATTCCCACTCTTACATTGAACAGCGATCACTTTTCAGTTAAGTTTCAGCACTTAAGAAGAATTGTGTATTGATTACAGTATTCAATCAAAAGTATTAAGTAGAACAGACAAAAAAAAAATACTAAGAGGGATAACATATCAAGTTGCTCATCAACAGGGCGAGGGCTGATCAAGTCACTGTTTCTCATAGTGTTCATTTCACTTTAACAGGTTTCCTTTTTGGTGCTCAGTTAGTTGTCACCTATCAAGGAGAACAATTGGTATTTGTCCCTTTGGGATTGGCTTATTTCACTCAGCATAATGTTTTCCAAATTCCTAACAAGGATCACTTTTCAGTTAAAATTTAAACACCTAAGAATAATTGTGTGTTAATTACAGAGTTCAACCAATGGTACTAGAACAAAAAAAATACTAAAATGGATAAAGTATTACATTGTACATCAACCGTCAGGACAAGAGCTGATCAAGGGGCCCAAGAAATTGGGCTCTCTTCTACTGCTTTCCCAGGCCATTGCAGAGAGCTGGATTGGAAGTAGAGCAGCCGGGACTTGAACCGTCTTCCATATGGGATGCTGGCACTGCAAGTGGCAGCTCACCTGCTATGCCACGGCACCAGCCCCAGCCCCAGCAAACACTGATTAAACTCTGTGTTGAAGTGTTATGAAAATTAGATATGATATAATCATGATCATTATACATTTGTTTTGCTATCATTTTGTTTGACCATAATATACATGTTATATATATATATATATATATAGTAAAAACACTTTCATTTTCCAGGGAAAATAATAATTTACAAAACATCTTTGTAATTTATTCCTTATAAAATTATTGTATGTGATTGTAGTCTTTGTCAGCAAATATTGTGCTATATTATGACAGGATGTATAGAAAATGTCTGATACTAATAAAACCTCAAAGACTGTAGTAAAATGTAAAACAATTCATTAATCATTTGTATTAATTAATGTTCCATAGGAAATAGTTAACTTATATAAAACAAAATTAATATAAGTAAAATTGACTTCTACAAAGATAAGTTACGTTGTATAGATTTCTTCTGAGAAAAAGAGCTTATTATCTGTATGACTTTCAAAATGGCATGTAGGATCAATACAATGAAAGTTCATCAAAGCAGGGGCTTGGGGCAAATGTTTGGCTTAGTGATTAAGACATCAGTTGAAATGTCTGCATCTCACGACAAAGGATTTCAGTTCAATTCCTGCCTCTCTTCTTCATGCCAGCTTAGTGCTAATGTGGATCTTAGATGGCAGAAGGTGATGCCGTAAGTCCTTGGACTTCTGTCACACACATGGGAGATCAAGATTGAGTTCTAAATGACCAATTTTTGCATGGCCCAGCCCCAGACATTGCAGACATTTTTGGACAGAATCAGGGGTTGCAGCTCTGGTTAAGGCTGACTGGCTGTAACTTCCTCTCTCTTTTCTCTTTGCATGTAAACTAAAATAAATTTATTAATAGAAATCTTTATTTCATGTTCATTTTTATTACTGTTAAAGATGTGACCTTTCTTGTTGCACTCCCATTACACAGAAAATAAAATATTTCACTAAAAAAACACAAATCTGTAAATGGACAATAATTTTAGTGTATTAGAAACAAATTCCCATGATAGTAATGCAATCCTAACTCTAGGTGAAATATATGTTGAAACAAAAAAGCATGGCTTCTCAAAAATTAATGTTGAAATTTGAACTTTAAATAATTCAAAATAACACATTACTAGGCAATTTGATCTTTGCATATCTATTTAATAACAATGAAGCCATATAGATTAGAATTTGCCCCTAATATAATTTGACTGGAGCGCTTTAAAAAATGAGCAATTGAGGGTATGCATGGTGGTGCACGGGGCTATGTTGCCACTTGAAATGCCAGTATCCCATATAGAAGTGCTTGGATCAAGTCTGAATTATTCTGTACTTCCAGTTCACCATTCTGCCAAAATTCCTGGAGGCAGTGGATGACGGCCCAAGTATTGAGGATCATGCTAGTACTGGCTCCTTGATTTGGCCTGGATTAGCCTTGAATGTTACAGGCATTTGTGAATGAATCATTGGATGGAAGATCACTCTGTTCCTCCCTTTCAAATAAATAAATAAATCATTTAAAAAAAACAGAACATAAAAACAGAGATAAAAAGAGAATTGAAGACAGAGGAGGGAAGAGAGCCATGGGAATAGTTCCTATGCACAGTGAATAGTTTTGGGAGATGCTAAAAATCAACTTTAGTTTCCTGGATACTGATTTAAAATTAATCAAACTGATGTGGCGCGCACCTGTAGTCTCAGCTACTCGGGTGGCTGAGGCTGGAGGATCGCTTGAGTCCAGGAGTTCTGGACTGCCATGCACTATGCCGATTGGGTGTCCACACTAAGTTCAGCATCAATGTAAAATATAACAAACACGGTTTAACAAAGATATATCTATAAGTAAAACACTGAAATGTAATCAGGTTTGGGTGAGGCTTTAGAATACAGGAGATTACTTCATGATTCTCATGCACTGCCCTAATTGCTGTTTGTTCTGCAATATCAGGGTCACAACTTTACTATTCTACAGCTCTGGCTGCAGATTTAGTAGTTGTTTTGGTACTTATGCCAGGATTGTATTTCTGCAGCACACTTACTTAGATCTTGTATCACCAACACTAGGGGACTATTATACCACGTGTTCATCACAAATTTGTGTATGTATTTTCATTTTTTTCTGGTAGATGATGGAAAATACCTAGAGCACATGAGCTATTTTATAATGCTGGTACTAGCAAACTAAACAGACAGAGTTTCTTAACCTTATTTTTGCAGTTTACAGAATTTATACAACTTATGTATTTACACAGTAATCTTTGTTGAAGAAGTAAATTCAAATCAAACAAATAAAGAAAGTGGGAGTTAGGAGAATACTGCACCCTGTAAAGCTCTCATTTATGCATGAAGGTGAAATAAAGACCTTCCATAAAAAACAGAAATTGAAAGAATTTGTAGCACTCATCCAACCTTATAAAATAGGCTTAAAGATGTACTACACACAGAAACACAGACAAATAGCCATCATTATGAAAGAATGAGAATCCAGAACATCCTCTAGTACAAATATAAAAGAAATCCATAGTCAGCAATAGGAATATTTATGGAGAAATGGCCAGGCCAAGTCATTATTTATCAGTAGTCACTTTGAATGTAAATGGCCACAACTCTCCAGTTAAAAGATACAAACTGGCTGAATAGATTAAAAAACAAGACCTAGCTATTTGCTGCCTAGAAGAAACACATATCACCAACAAAGATACAGACTGAAAGTGAAAGGATGGAAAAAAAATATTCCATGCTATCAGAAACCAAAAACGAACTCGTGTTGCCATCCTAATATCAGACAAAATAGATTTTAACATTAAAACTGTTAAAAGAGACAAAGAAGGGCACTATCTAATGATTAGGGGATCAATTCAACAGGAAGATGTGACTATAATAAATGTATACGGTCCCAATTAGAAGGCACCTGTCTATTTAAAATAAATGCTAATGGTTCTAAAGGAAGGCATAGACTCCAACACAATGAGCTTTCACCTCATTCCTTCCAGAATGGCTCTCACAGAAATCAACAAATGACAAATGCTGGCGAGGATGTGAAGAAAAAGGTACTCTGGTCCACTGTTGGTGGGAATGTAAACTAGTGCAGCAACTGTGGAAGACAGTATGGAGATATCTCAGAAATCTGGATATAGACCTATCATATGATCCAGCCATCCCACTCCTGGGAATTTACCCAAACCAAAAGAAATCAGTCTATGAAAGAGTTTTCTGTACCCCTGTGTTCATTGCAGCACAATTCACAATAGCTAACATAAAGAAACAGCCCAGATGTGCATCAGCTGATGACAAGATAAAGAAATTATGGTATATATACACTATTGAGTACTACTCAGCTGTGAAAGAAAATAAAATACTGTCTTTTGCAACAAGATGGTTGCAACTGGAAACCATCATACTTAGTGAAATGAGCCAGTCCCCAAAAGACAGATATCATGTTTTACATGATCTGAGGTAACTAATAGAGGACCTGAAGTGAAATGAATTGGAGTGAAATAGATATTTTGAGAATCAATGATTATTTATAGCCCTTATCTCTTTTGTTGAGGAACAGCATTTTGCTTTGTTCTGTTTTCTCTTCATACTATTTGTTGAACTATTTTACTTAGGGTAGGGTTAACCATACGATCGTTAAGTGTACTGAAAAAAGATCATTGTAAGAATTTAGACTGGGAATCTGAAAGGGAGGTGGAGGAGGGGTTGGAGCATGGGTGGGAAGTAGGTTGGGGGAGAAGAACACTATGTTCCTAAAACTGTATAAAATAAATACATGAAACTTATATAAATTAAATAAAATATATATTTAAAAAAGAAAATGGGAGTCTGAAACATTTTAATTTAACCAACTGGAGACCTTACTATTGACTATTTCAAGACCTAATCATAATGTGGCAGACATTGTGGCATGACAATTTAAGCCACTGCTTTTGACATGAACACTCATATCAGAAAGACAGACCTGATTCACTCCTGAAATGCCTAAAATAGCTGGACTGAGTCACAGCCAAAGCTGGGATGTGGTAATATAAAGTAGGTCTCCCATGTGGGAGGCAGGAACTCAATTGCTTGAGCCATCACCACTGTCTCCGAGGAGGATCTGCATTTACTGGAAGCTGAAGTAAGGAGCAAGATCCTGGAATCAAATCCAGGTTCTCTGAAGTAGGACAAAGGTGTCTTACAATCCTAGGCTAAATGCCTGCCCCCAACTATTATTTGAAACTAGTACACAAGGAGTCTTCAGTAAGTTCATGGAAAACACATATTTATAAAAAAAATACCTATGCATGGATTTCAATATTTTTGCACCAAAAAAAAAAATTCCCCAAATGGCCCACAATGTCCTGGGCTAGGCCAGGTCAAAACCAGGAGCCAGGAACTTCTTCTGGGTCTCCCATGTGATTGTCAGGGATCCAGCACTTTGGCCATCTTTTGCTGCCTTCCAAGGCCCACCTGTGTGGAGCTGGATCAGAAGTTGAGCAGTTGGAATATGAACAGGCTTCCCTGTGGGATGCAGACATTGTAGGTTGTGCCTTAAACCACTATGCCACAATTCCAGCCCCTTGATTATGTTTTTATACTGTTCTATATCAAGAAGACAAAAACAGAACCATTTATAATGCAAAAAGAGTAAGATTCTTAGATTTCATTTAGGCTATACCTGGAGAGTGTATTAAAGCATCTGTTAGCTTTGGGAGTTTAGGGACTTGCCAGTAATCTTGGTGAATGGTTCTTGTTACATATGTAACACAGTACTTCTACAACAGGGCAAGTATCTCTCAGTAGTACTCTGCTATTTCATATAATTTATTCTAAAATGAGTAGATTCTCAATAGGGGTCAATTTGAGTGTTTGTGTTACATTTATTTATGTGATGTGAGTATTTTGTCCCTAATCTGCAAATTTGAACGATGCCAATGGCATTTCTGATGAAAACAAATATCACTGTTTGTGAATTGGCTGGAAAGACCAATTTTCTTAATTCAAGGCTATGATGATGAAAACTCATTTCAAGTGAAATTTTGTTGCAAGTATAGAATTTTCAGTGTTCCTGTTTGAATGCATCTGCATTTTCATATCTTGCATCCATATTTTCCATACAAAATCAGCTAACTTCTGAACAATTTATAACTCAATGTACCAGAACACTGTACAAGCACAAAATATAAATTTAAATGCTAAAATTTTACCTGCCTCAATAAATTCAAAGCAACTTACACACAGCTTGAAGATCTAATTCTCAAACTATTTCATCTGGCTGAAAAAAATGAGGTAAGGAAAGAATGATTTTGTTTTTGTTTCATATGGAATTTCCTTTTGTTTCTTTCCTTTTACTCCCTTCCATGTTCACATTATCATGTCATATGCAGTATGTATGGTGTGAATACAGTGTAGTGAGGGTCACAGGAAGAAAATAGAAATCTGTGCTATTAATTAAATTGTAATCATAAACATATTTGGAAATGGTTCATTAAAATCAGCTATTTTAATATTGAATTTGACTCATCCCGTGCTGAGCCACTTGGGTTACCTACACGGGTAGATTTCATGCAGTCTCTAATGGAGGAAGATTTATCATTTTAATCAGGCATGCACTTATCAGTAACTAGAAGTTTTACACACAACTGCTGCCACTGTGATTTGTGTTGTTACATACCATTCCATTAAACATGATGCTTATGATAGCCATAAAGCTAAACTGAACCCTTAGTTGAACATTTAATCAGATTTTCATCTAAATTTTGAAATAAAAGTTCAACATTTTTCTTCACCAGTAATAAAATGCTTATTGCTTTTGTTAGAATTTTCAACAACAACATAAAGAAAAATTTATGTGTGGGACAGAATCTTTTTTTAAAAACTATGGGCTCATTCAGAAGTTCAACCATGTGACAAATCATTCAGTTTTCAAACTGTTATATGTGATTTTTCCCAATCAAAGTACAGCTTGGAAGCTCCACGTCTGTTTTAGTAGGGTTATAAGAATTTGATGGGCTCATAAGTTAAAACAGGTTGACTTTAAATAATGTGACTATGGATCAGTTGTGTCATCTTGGACACAGTGTCTAAAACTTTAATTACCCCCAGGTTGATTAAGATAATGTGTCAGTCCCTCAGCATGAAGTTCCTGGTTGACATCTTTTAGAGAGTGAGCTGAGCCTACAATGGCATTCTTTCTTTGAGACTGTCATTCCATGAGTATTATCCTGAAAGCTATGATCCATAACCATGGACACAGATAGTTGTATAGGTAGTACAAAGTCTAAGATTCCCAGAAATTTATAAATAACCAGTGACTTTAATGGAAAAGAATTGTGAATGTCATATGTATTGAGAAAGTGTACCAACAAATTAAGATAAATCAAAAATGAAACAGCTTAGGGCTGGTGCTGTGGCATAGGAGGTAAAGCCATTGCTGGCAGTGCCAGCATCCCATGTGGGTGCTGGTTCAAGTCTCAGCTGCATCACTTCCAATCCAGTTTTCTGCTATGTCCTGGGAAAGCAGTAGAGGATGGCCCAAGTCCTTGGGTCCCTGCACCTGCGTTGGAGACCTGGAAGACACTCCTGGATCCTGGCTTCAGATCGGCTCAACCCCGGCTACTGTGGCCAATTGGGGAGTGAACCAGCAGATGAAAGACATCTCTCTCTCTCTCTCTCTCTCTATATATATATATATATATATATTTCTCTCTTCTCTCTCTCTCTCTCTCTCTCTCTCTCTCTCTCTTCTCATTCTTTCTCTGTGTAACTCTTTCTAAAACAAATCTTAAAAAAAATGAAGCAGCTCAAAAAGGGAAAACAGTGATTACAGGGGGAGAGAAACCATTTTCTAAAGTTTCTTCAATTTCTAATTTGACTAAATTCTGAAGTCTGATGCTCACAGACTGCTAAACATTCTTAAGTGTCTTGTCAGTACATTTTCTAGTTTAAAGCAATAGTCTAGAATTTATGTTACCAAAACATATAAATGCAACTACTACTACATAGATGCACAAATTATTTTTTAAACCCTTTAGTTTATGAAGCAGCGTATAAAACACATTTATATGACTGTAAAACTAATGATGAAAAATAATTAACTTAGATCTATACATTTTTCATTACACAAAAAAAGAGTCCTTTTAATAAATCAGGCACTCATAAAATTAATGAAATAGTATTTGTTGTAAGAGAAAAAATATATGAAAAAAATATTTTTAGTGAAAGTGTACACGGGTCAGGACTAGGAGGTAATGTCCCGAAAATCAACCAAAATTATATGTAACAAAATAAAGTTTTTAAAACAAGCATTAACACAGTTATTTAAGTTTAGAGAAAAATCACATATCTACTCACATTCAATATAGGAAAAACCTCTGGGGTAAGCTATACAATCTATTCAGAGGCTATTGCAAAGTGGTGCTCTATTTGGTTTGATAGTATGTTTGCCTATTTGGTTTTAAATGTCAAATGATATGAATCAATACTAGCAAAATGGCCATCATAAAGTGTAATGAGCAAATATCAGGGCTCAGCAATGAACTAACATTTGCGTTTTGCTTCAAGAAGGGTCTTTATAGATTATTTATTTGACAAGTATGCCAGCATCTAAGAAGCCTATTAGAGATTTTATTTCCATAGATAAAAAAGCACACCTTTTACCTCAGATTACAAAAAAGTTTTGATGCAAATGTACTGCTTGTGAACAAGTTGTTCTAGTAAAATGCAGTTATAGATGCAGATGTATGACACCTCTTGCATTTGCAATGCTTTATTCAACTTTTAAGGAAACTCATATTTGTCAATCTTGCAGTATTAAATGAAAATAAGATCCTCAGTAAAGGCAAATATTTTCTTTTGTTAATGACTTTCTGAAAATTTATCATTTTGTTATTTATTACTGAAATCTTGCATACATTTTAGGGAAAAGCTAAAGGCTCAAGGGAGTCTCCTTGATCCCCTGAGTTAGGCAGTATTCTCTCAATGAGCTATAGATGAGAACATAAGCAATGATTTTTGGAATCATCAAATCTAAATTCCCTTATTTCTGTGTAATACTGGCAGGTGACTTGATGTATTGTCATTTTTTAAACATTCATTGAACTTTACTTAAGGTTAAAAATCATCTGTAGCAGTAGCAGACAATTGCTCTAGCAGTTCAACATCACTTGACATACTTCCATCTCATAACTGAGTGCCTGGTTTCAAGTCCTGTCTCTGCCTCCAGAATTTCAATAGTTCAAGTAATTGATTTCTGATCATCCACAGGGGAAATTGGATTGAGTTTCTGCCTCATAGATTCTGTGTGGCCCAGCTCCAGCCATTGTGGAAATCTGGGAGAGTAAGCCAATGGATGGGAGCTGTCTGTCTGTCCATCTGTCTCTTTAACTCTCAAACACAAAATAGGATCTGGAATTTTAGCACAATGTGTTAAGCTGCTGCTTTTGACACCTACAGCCTACAGCAGCTGGTAGATGTTCCAGCTACTCCAATTCCAGTCTAGCTTCCTGTCAATGAGCCTTTGAAAGCAGCACATGATGGCCCATGTGCTTGGGCCCCCACCCATGTGTGAGACCAGGATGAGGTTTCTGGCTCTTGGCTTGGCATGATCCCACTATGGCTATTGTGGCCATTTGGGAGAATAAACCAGCAAATGGAAGATGTCTCTTTCCCTATCTCTCTGTCACTCTCTTTTCAAATAAATAAATTATTTAATATTTCATTTTTTAGAAAAGCTAAGTATTTCCATAAGTCAATGCTCAATCTGCATATAGCTTGTATCTCTCGGAGAGTTCTCAGTGCCCCACGTACTACATCCATTTTTTAAGTTTTTTTTTTTATTATTATTATGAAAGAATTACGGAGAAAGGCAGACAGAAGCAAACACACACACACACACAGAGAGAGAGAGAGCGAGAGAGAGAGAGAGCGTCCTCTATTGGCTCACTCCATAGATCATCACAATGGCTAGCAATAGGCCAGGCCAAAGTCAGGAGCCAAGAGCTTCATCTGCAGCTCCCACACAGTGGGTGGCAGGATTCCAGGCACTTGTGCCATCTTCTGGTGCTTTTCCCAGTAATTAGCAATGAGTTGAATCAGAAATGGAGCAGCCATGACACGAACTGTTGCCCATAAGGGATGTTGGTATTGCAGGCAGCAACTTAACCATCTATTCCACAACACTGGTCCCACGTGGCATCTGTCTTGTAGAGCTGTCTCTCAGTAGAGGGAAAAATGAAAATGCTTGGATTTCTGATCACAGATCTATCAGATATCTGTGAATTTCCTTAGAATATAAAAGCCATGATTAATGAGATTTTTTATTCATAAATCAATCCTAGATATTTATAACAGTGTCTAGTATGCAATTGGTATTTTATAAATTCTTGAATGAATATAATTGTAAAAATAAAATCCTTCTAGGCACTAGGAAAAGGAAAAATCTAAACTAAAACTGAGAAAATCACTGTTATAATTTATAGTGGCTACATTTTTAGACCTTAAATTAGGCTCACACATAAAATAAGCCCAAGGGTTTAAACAACTACATACAGATATTCATCTCTCAATGTACCAAATTTGACTAGTAGTAAAGCAATTGTTTGTCTCTAGAAAAAAATCTCTTATGTTTACTCCTCTTTAAGTTTAACTAATCACCACTAATTATTATAAATATAAATCTTGGTAAGACTGTTAAATACAGAAGATGATAAGTAAATATTAATTATAGATGTTATGATTGTTACTGTACAACTAGAGACCGTTAATAAAAGGAGATTCAAAATACTCTATTTTAAGCAAAGTTAATATCTCATGTTATATTGTTAGCATAATGCTGTTGAGAATCATATTGATTTTTACATAGAATTAGATTAGCCTACAGAATATATATTACTGCTATATATATATGTGTGTATATATATATATTTAATTTTACACTTGGATACTCATTACTAATCCCTATCAAGTACCTGACAAAGCAGAAACAATTAATTAGACCTTGATATCGAACACATAGCACTTTAATTTCCACCTTCCTGGCCTCAGTGAATCTCAGATTTATTCATAGGTTAAATTGAGATGATAACATCTACTTCACAGTCCCCATAGGGTATTACTAACAGGGAAAGCAAATAATACTCTCTCTAACCCAGAGTATCATTAAAAGCAGTTTCCTCTTTACCCAAGAATTTCATTGTAAAAAAATGATAGTTAAAAAAACGTTGGGCCGGCACTGTGCTGCATCAGGTTAAAGCCCTGGCATGAAGTGCCGGCATCCCATATGGGTGCTGATTCTAGTCCAGCAACTCCTCTTCCCATCCAGCTGTCTGCTATGTCCTGGCAAAACAGTAGAAGAAGGCCCAAGTACTTGGGCCCCTGCACCCATGTGGGAGACCCGGAGGAGGCTCCTGGCTCCTGGCTTTGGGTCGGCGCAGCTCCATCCGTTGCGGCCATCTGGAGAGTGAGCCAGCAGATGGAAGACCCCTCTCTCTGTATCTACCTCTCTCTGTAACTCTGTCTTTCAAATAAATAAAAAAAAATATATATTTTTTTAAATGCTGAAACTGTAAGACATATTTGGGTGCCTGACAAATCAGAGAAAAAATCAAAACTGAGAGGCCTGGGATATGGGCCCCAATTTTTTCTTTGTAACTGAGTTGGCTGGTGATGGACAAAATAATTTGAAAATAGATCAGCTCATCTCATCAAGGAGTATATCAATTAATTAGATTAGATTTAAGCATACTCATATATCAAAGATTTCAACAAGAACAAGGTAGCAAGAAATATCTTAAATTAAATATAACTTTCCAATTTAAATAGACAAGATACCCATTTAATTCTAAGTGACTAGATTTACATTTTTTAAAGAAAAACTATAGGAGAGTCCAGCATTGTGGTGCAGTGGGTTAAGATGTTGCCAGCGATGCTGGGATCCCACAAGAGTGCCAGTTTGAGTCCAGGCTGCTCTACATCTGATTCAGCTGTCTGGAAAAGTAACTAAAACACCTAAGAAAACAGCCGAAGATGGCCCAAGTATTCAGGCCTTGCCAACCACATCATGGACATTTCATTAGTGTATCAGTGGATCAGAGTCCTCTCTCACTGTCTCACCTCCCTCAGTAATTCTGTCTTTCAAACAAAATTTTAGAAGATGAATCTTTTTTTAAAGGAAAAAGAAAGGAATAGAAAATTATTATAAAAGATATTAAAGGATAAGTCTCTTGAGAGATTTTATTTTTTTTCTTTCATATATGTCACTATAGTGCTGTATTGCCAGAATAATTTCTGATGTGGCTGGATAATTACTAAAAAGGACAATTTATGGTAGAGAAATAAAATTATCCCTTCCTTTTAGAAGACAAAATGAGAAAACAATATTGTTCTCCACTGCTTTGATAAAAAATGTAGTTTAAAGGTATTAATAGATTTAAAATCAAGAATCTCATGTATTTTTTTTCAGTGATACAGAATAAGAAATGCATTGTTTGTATTTGATTCTAAGCTCGGTTCTAGGGAAAAAGGCTGTCATTGCTGGGATAACCAATGATGATTAACTATTGAGACAGATTTTTGGGCATCAAAATGGCTACCAGATTTCAGCAATTTCAGAATAGCCTGAATAATATGTTAAAATTTACATAGCTGTTGTAGCTTGCTAATAAAATTGCCAAGTTTCTATTCTGTTGCTTTCAAATGTATTAATGAAACACACTTTTATTTGACAAACCAAAAATAGTTTGTAAAATGCTGTGGAACTGCTGTAGCATATAGATCATTCTCTTCATCGTGAAAGAAATATTTTATGAACATTTCCATGTACAAAAAAAATGGGCATCCAGGAGGTAGCTTATTCCTCTTTCATTCCAATATGCATTTCTAGTCCCAAACCATTTCATATTTTTAATATATTCAAATATGCATACTTGAGTGGTATAGTGACAGAGATTGAGAAAAGGAGATAAACAGAGAGAGGAGATATCTCCTATCCACTGATTCACTTCTTAAATGGTTGAAACACCCAGATCTGAGCCAGCCCAGAGCCAGCGTCTGGACCTTCAATGGTCTCCTACGTGGCTGGCAGGTGCCCAAGTATTTGGGGTAAGATGCACTGGCTTCCCAGGATCACTAGCAAGACCCTGGATAGGAAGCAAAATAGTTCAATTTTGAGAAACATCACTCCAGTATGTGATATTGTTCTCAAGTGGTGGCTGAACCTGTTGCACAACAACACAGACTATCATTCTCCATACTTAAATATAGTAGTTATTCAACAAAAGCATCATTAATATTTGAATATCCCAGGAATGAGTCTTCAGTTATCTAGGCTAATATTCTTTCAAGTGGGAAAGAGTTTTGTTTCATTTTAGTAAAATAGGTCTGATTAGGGGCCGGTGCTGTGGTATAGCAGGTAAAGCTGCCGCCTGTAGTGCCAGCATCCCATATGGGCATCAGTTCAAGTCCCGGCTGCTCCACTTCTGATCCAGCTCTCTGCTATGGCCTGAGAAGGCAGCAGAAGATGACCCAAGTCCTTGGCCTCTGCACCCACGTGGGAGACCTGGAAGAAGCTCCTGGCTCCTGGCTTCAGATCAGCTCAGCTTGGGCCGTTGTAGCCAACTGGGGAGTGAACCACTGGTTGGAAGACCTCTCTCTCTCTCTGTCTCTCTCTGTCTCTCTCTCTCTCTGCCTCTCCTTCTCTCTGTGTGTAACTCTGACTTTCAAATAAATAAATAAATCTTTAAAAAATAGCTCTTATTTATGAAATGGAGACAATATTCAATATTTCTTTCAGTCTCAGGTTCTTTTGAAAAACTGATAAAAACTATGGATTATTTTCTGAGAATATATACACTACAACACTGGCAAAGATTACATTCATAATATACATACATAAACCTAAACACACAAATTCAAAGACATGGCATTTCTCTGAAATTTCAGTGGAATTCTAATATCCCTCAGGAAACAAAGAAGGTTCCAAGATTACAATCTATGATACACAGAACTATTCATCTTCTCAGCTCCTCATGCAGAAGAGTATATATCATATGTGCCTAAAACAACAGGCAGATCATGAAGGCACTTGACAAATAGATGAATTTGAAGAAGGAAGCATTTTTACTCTCACTGTTGGAGGCATTCTACTTGTCTTTTATCAAATTTGACTGGATTTATATATAAAATAATAGCTTTGAACACTTCTGAAGCAAAACACTATATGTAGACCAAAAACATAGTGATGATTATCAGATGGCATAGCATATTGGATAAGAACACTGTTAGATTTAGGGTTTTTGGGTGTGGAGAATGCACAGAGATTACTAGTTAAGGCAGATAAGATTTTTATTGCAGAAAGGGCAACATGGTAGGAAAAGTAAGTTTTAGCCATAGCAGAAAACAGGCAGCTGTGTGCAATGAGAGACCTGAAGAGCCACGAGAAAGCAGGTAGAGATCTCGTTTAAGTTCCTTGGTAGGGAGGAGATCATAGGAGCATGCAGAACACCCCATTACTCATGATAAGGTGCGCTCAAATATCCAGAAAACCCCATTGGCAATTGTTGATCAAAGATTACTATTTACAATATGTATAACTGTCCTGGGAAAGGCTCTTGTAAAAGTTGTCACAGGGTTTGCAGAATACAAAAAGTAAAAATATCATATTTCAGAAGAGTATTTGTGCTGGCAAGGAGTCAACTTGTTCATGAATCCTAAAAAGGCATGAGATACGACATGTAAGCTGTCTCGCATAAGGTCTAGTAGTAGGAAAGGGATGTGGCAATTTCCTACCCCATTCCCACACAGTGGCAATTCCTAACATGGCTAGGGAAAGTATTAGGGTGATAGCTTTTTTAAGGTGGATATGTATGGTTAGAGGAATCCATAGAGATTGGTAATTGGGAGCCATGTTAAAGTTGGGAGGCAGAAAGTGCAAATTCCAGTCCCAGTAAGTGGGAAGACAGAATAAGTTTAGGTCTCTCAAAACAGAAAGATCACCTGTTTACATAAGCAAGCTTTCATGTGAATGGAAAACAATTGCTGAATACATAAGTGCTTCATGTTGTCTCTTGTTCATTCTACCAGACATTGAGAGTGCCTGTCAATGAGAGTCTTTTTATTTTTATTCATTGACCACTATTTTCACTCATATATAGTATTTTTGCTTGATGTTCTTTATTTTATCAATAAACCTTAAATGTTTATTTCTTTTCTCTCTTTAAGTGTATACTGCCTTGGGCTACTTCTGATGTAATATTTTTTAAAATTAATATAAAAAGAACAGATCTCAAGTTTTCATAAACAGAATTCTATGAAGATAATCATTTTCAAATCTTTTTCTTCGTGTTTGGTTAGAATACTTTCTGCCTAAATGCATTTTTTTTGGTAATTATTATTAGTGTATTCTCAGAGGTTTCTACATTAGCTGATTGTTATCTGTCATCAATTTGGGAAATTTTTGGTCACGATTTCTTCAAAAAATATTTTCCTTTCTCTCTTTCTTCTCCTTTTTGTATTATAGTCATTACTATTTTAAACCTTCTGTAGTTATTCCACAGTTTTTGGAAGTTCTACTATATTTTTTCTTGAAACTAAATTTTAAATGTTGTACTTACATGTATTTAAGCTCGAAAATTTTTCCCTTACCCATGTCCACTGTACTGTTGAATCCAACAAACTTGTCTTTGATTTCTATTTTTTTCTATTTGATCCTTACCTAGAGTCTCCTCAAATGTTCTTTAATATGTTTCTATGTTTTCATATTCTCTATTTTCCAACAAAAGGTTAAGCATATTAATCACCTTTATTTGTGATTTTGTGGCAGATAATTTCTGAATCAGTGTTATCTGAGTATGATTTCATTGCATTCTTTGGCTCTTCAAACTCTGGTTTTCTTCCCCTTTAATGTGCATTGTAATTTTTTGAATGTCATATTTCATGTACTGGACAACAAGAACTTAAATTAATAGACTTTAATGTCATGCTTTAGGATATTCCATCTCAGAGTTGATTGTTGTAAATGTTGTAGCTGTTTCTAGGGGCTCCAAATGACACTGGTGTTTTTGTATACCTCACCTTTTATCTTTGCTTTACTTTGGATCTCCTTCATAAATAAGACCTGTGTCTTTTAGCCATTAAGCTATAATGCTGTGACTATGTTGGGTTATTGTTAGTGTGCTAGCAAGGTCTTGGGGAGGGGAAGTGTTCTATAAGCTTATTAAATTCAAGTCATTTCCTGGATTTGAGTCATGGATGTGACTTTCATTTTTTTTTCTCCCTCATTTCAGACAGTATGCCTACAGGGTATTCGAATATAAATTTTAGTAAAAAATTTGGAGAACTGTATAGAATACTTTATATATATACTGTATCAAAAGATTTTGATGGAAATGTTTTATGGAACATTTAAGGAGTTCATTTATGTATAAGTTCATATGATACAAACACACATTTAATAATATGTCTTGAATTATTTTTAAATTTGAGAAAGTATTATTGAAATACTGAGATGAGATGCCTAAATGAACAATTTAGATATAGACTAAAATATTATATTCTGAAACAAGGAATGTCAGTAATGATGAAAGTATTCTCACAGCATTTGGTTAGGAATTTTGCACAGCAACAAATCAAACCAAAAAACTCTCTCATAATATTTCATTTTGTTTACAATGCTACCAGCCTCATTTGTTAGCTTCAGCAACCATTTTCAAATTGTCATAATTTTAAAACAAGCATAATACTCTTGCTCTGTAACAGGCTGTTCCTTACAAGAAAGCTAAAGCATGCAGATATAAAATGACATTCATTCATAATCAATCATCATGAAAGTACATGCACTCAAATTACATTTATGTCCGTAGAGATTAAAGGATATGCTAATAAAACTTAAATGCTCTGTGAAGAGCAGTAGGGGAGAAGGTGAATAATGAGAATGACATGTTTGGAACACCTTTAGTGACAGATTTAGGCATTATGATTTATATCTATTTTTATATATGTGAGTGTAGACATATATCTTCATTTATATATGTTCGTGTTGAAAGAGAAATCAGACAACGAATTGAAGGTAATGTAATTAACGATGTACCTGGTCTAGAATGAATTTTTTTTTATTTCAAATGTTATTCCACTGTTATCAAACTGATTTGTATCTCAGATTAAAAATAATTTAGAATAAAATGTTTAACAATTCACATAAAAACACACGAAATGTAAATATCAAATGCTTTCAAAACTTTTTAGTGTTTTACTTAAAATCATATGAATAGGCATTTTAAAAAGTATTTTAAAAGAGTGAAATTTATATCATTGAAGTCAATCACTAGAAAAGAAATTAGTAAATTACAAAGTAGAAGAAGAAATAAAATTAAATCCAAAATTAGAAGGAAATGAATAAAGGAAATGGAATATAATTCAATGAACTTATAAAAGAAAATCTATGAGAATATCAAAAGCCAATTTTTTAAAAATATCAACAAAATCAATGACTCTAGTCAAAATACAAATGAGAAAAAACAAGAAGTTATAAGTTATTTTTTTAAACTTTTATTTAGTAAATATAAATTTCCAAATACAGTTTATGGATTACAATGTCTTACCCCCCACCATATCGTCCCTCCCACCCGTAACCCTCCCATCTCCCACTCTCTCTCCCATTCCATTCACATCAAGACTCATTTTCAATTATCTTTATATACAGAAGATCAATTTAGTATAGATTAAGTAAAGATTTCATCCGTTTGCACCCACACAGAAAATAAAGTGTAAAATACTGTTTCAGTACTAGTTAAAGCATTAATTCACATTGGACAACACAGTAAGGGCAGAGATCCTACATGAAGAGTAAGTTCACAGTGACTCCTGTTGTTGACTTAACAATTTGACACTCTTGTTTATGGCGTTAGTAATCACCCTAGGTTCTAGTCATGAGTTGCCAAGATTATGGAAGCCTTTTGAGTTCACCGACTCTGAACATAATTAGACAAGGTCATAGTCAAAGTGGAAGTTCTCTCCTCCCTTCAGAGAAAGGTACCTCCTCCTTTGATGGCCCCGTTCTTTCCACCACTGGGATCTCACTCACAGAGATCTTTCATTTAGGTGTTTTTTTGTTTGTTTGTTTGTTTGTTTGTTTTGCCAAAGTGTCTTGGCTTTCCATGCCTGAAATACTCTCATGGGCTTTTCAGCCAGATCCGCGAGCCTTAAGGGCTGATTCTGAGGCCAGAGTGCTGTTTAGGACATCCGCCATTCTATGAGTTTGCTGTGTATTCCACTTTCCATGTTGGGTCGTTTTCTCCCTTTTTTATTCTATCAGTTAGTATTCGCATACACTAGTCTTGTTTATGTGATCCCTTTGACTCTTAGTCCTATCATTATGATCAACTGTGAACAGAAATTGATCACTGGGACTAGTGAGATGGCATTGGTACATGCCACCTTGATGGGATTGAATTGGAATCCCCTGGCACATATCTAACTTCACCATTTGGGGCAAGTCCAGTTAAGCATGTGCTGAACTGTAGATCTCCTCCCTCTCTTATTCTCACTCTTATATTTAACCAGGATTACTTTTCAATTAAATTTAAACACCTAAGAATAATTGTATATTAATTGCAGAGTTCAACCAATAGTATTAAGTAGAACAAAAGATACTAAAATGGGTGAAGTATTACATTGTACATCAACAGTCAGGACAAGGGCTGATAAAGACACTCTTTCTTATAGTGTCCATTTCACTTCAAAAGGTTTCCTTTTTGGTGCTCAGTTAGTAGTCATTGATAAGGGAGAATATATGATATTTGTCCCTTTGGGACTGGCTTATTTCACTCAGCATGATGGTTTCCAGATTCTTCCATTTTGTTGCAAATGACTGGGTTTCATTGTTTTTGACTGCTGTATAGTATTCAATAGAGTACATGTCCCATAATTTCTTTAACCAGTCTACTGTTGATGGGCATTTGGGTTGATTCAGGTTTTAGCTATTGTGAATTGAAATGCAATAAACATTAAGGTGCATACATTAAGCATTCATTAAGTAAAGATTTCAACAGTTTGCTCCCACACAGAAACATAAAGTGAAAAATACTGCTTGAGTACTAGTTATAGCATTAAATCTCAATGTACAGCACACTAAGGACAAAGATCCTACATGAGGAGTAACTGCACAGTGACTCCTGTTGTTGACTTAACAAATTGACACTCTGGTTTATGGCATCAGTAATCATCCTAGGCTCTTGTCATGAGCTGCCAAGGCTATGGAAGCCCCCTGAGTTCACTGACTCTGATCATTTTTAGACAAGGCCATGGTCAAAGCCGAAATTCTCTCCTCCCTTCAGAGAAAGGTACCTCCTTCTTTGATGACCTGTTCTTTCCATTGTAATCTCACTCGTGGAGATCTTTCATTTAGTTTTTTTTTTTTTTCCCCAAAATGTGTCTTGGCTTTCCATGCCTGAAATCCTCTCATGGGCTTTTCAGCCAGATCCACATGCCTTAAGGGCTGATTCTGAGGCCAGAGTGCTGTTTAAGACATCTGCCATTCTATGGGTCTGCTGTGTATCTCACTTCCCATGTTGGATCATTCTCTCCCTTTTTTATTCTATCAGCTAGTATTTGCAGACACTATTGGCTGATTGGGTTAAGGAACAAAACCCAACTATTTGCTGCTTACAAGAAACACGTCTTTCCAACAAAGATCCATACAAACTGAAAGTGAAAGGCTGGAATAAGATATGCCATGCCAACAGAAATGAAAAAAGAGCGGGCGTAGCCATCTTAATATCAGACAAAATAAACTTTACCACAAAAACTGTTAAGAGAGACAAAGAGGGATGCTATATAATGATTAAGGGATCAATTCAACAGGAAATTATAACAATTATCAATGTATATGCACCTAACTACAGGGCACTGGTTTATCTAAAAGACTTGTTAAGGGACTTAAAGTGAGACCTAGACCCCAATACAATAGTACTGGGGGACTTCAATACTCCACTCTCAGAATTAGACAGATCAACAGGACAGAAGATCAACAAGGATACAGTAGATTTAAACAACACTATAGCCCAAATGGATCTAACAGATATATACAGAACTTTCAATCCTACAGCTAAAGATTTTACATTCTTCTCAGCAGCACATGGAACCTTTTTCTAGGATTGACCACATACTAGGCCATAAAGCAAGTCTCAGCAAATTCAAAAGAATTAGAATCATACCATGCAGCTTCTCAGACCATAAAGGAATGAAGTTGGAAATTAGCAACTCAGGAATCCCTAGAGCATATGCAAAGACATGGAGATTGAACAACATGCTCCTGAATCAACAATGGGTCATAGAAGAAATTAAAAGAGAAATCAAAAATTTTCTGGAAGTAAATGAGGATAACAGCACAACATACCAAAACTTATGGGACACAGCAAAAGCAGTGTTAAGAGGAAAGTTTATATCAATAGGTGCCTACATCAAGAAATTGGAAAGGCACCGAATAGATGAGCTTTCAATTCACCTCAAGGATTTAGAAAACCTACAGCAAACCAGACCCAATTCTAGTAGGGGAAGAGAAATAATTAAAATCAGAGAAGAAATCAACACGATTGAATCCAAAAAAAATTACAAAAAATCAGCCAAACGAGGAGCTGGTTTTTGAAAAAATAAATAAAATTGACACCCCATTGGCCCAACTAACTAAAAAAAGAAAAGACCCAAATCAATAAAATCAGAGATGAAAAAGGAAACGTAACAACAGACACCACAGAAATAAAAAGAACCATCAGAAATTACTACAAGGACTAAGAACCATATTTTTTTAAATCTGTACCGTGCATTTCTTCTATCTTATCATCTTCATAATCTTGGCTTGGGGTGTCTTGTTCATGTGGGGGCATCATAATGTCTTCCTTGTTCTTGTTTCCTCAGTTTCTGTATTTGTTGCTTGACACTGTGGAAATATTCTTTGGATTCTTCTTCCCTCGCTGTGGTGTTTTTTTCTTGTTATACTATGACTGTATTAAGTGTACTTTCTGCTTTTGATGGAGCCTTAGATGCTTGAGATGGGTGTAGTCAGAGAGCTCTGTTTGGTTCTTCAGAGTTAAGGGTGTGCCAAAGGTGACACACCCATGTTAGGCATGGAAAATCTCTCTCTCTCTCTCTCTCTCTTTTTTTTTTTTTTTTTTGATTCAGAAGGGAAGTAATTTCACACAGCTGAGCAGAATTGAAGGTAATCAGCTTCCAATCTCTGGCTCCTGTGAGTATAGCATTCACCTGCTCTTTCCCAAGGACCACACAAAGAATCTGTGCTGCCCTTAGTGTGGGCTCAAATTCTCCTGCAGTCTCCCACTGGGTTGCCAAGGTTACTGAATTGTAGCATCTCTGGAGAGTACTCATGTGAACTCTGTGTGTTCTCTCACCCACCGGCTCTTTTTTCACAGTCTCAGTTCATTAGCTCCACACATTCACTAGGTCCTGACCTCCTGTTATTTCACGCCCCCAGAGTCAGGTTTTTCTGCTTGGCTGAGGGCAGGGGCAGCCCTGAGGTCACGCAGCTTTTATGTATGTCCAAAATGGTGCCTGCTCTTTGTCTTGCTCGCCTTTGAGAGGTGAGCAGAGAGAGAGACTCACATCCGTACCGTACCGGTCCCTGTTTTTTTTTCCTCTCTCCTCTAGTTAGCCTGGTGAACTTTCCCCCATGGGGTTTCAAGCTTCATTCCCTCTAGGCTCCTCCTTCACTTTCCTGCCAGTGTCTCAGGCTACTGAGGTTTTGGCTCACCTCGTGCTCCAGTGCTGCTGTGTAGATTCCACAGCTGGTGTCCCGAGCCATGGGCTCCCTCAGCCTCCACGCAGGTCCACCGTGAATCACTAGTTCTGGAAGAGTTTCCTCTGCTGTTTCTTCCCCAACTCTTTCTTGAACCTGCAGTGTCTCCGCTTTTATTAAACTGTCTCTTCCTGGACTATCAGTGTGCTCCCTTCCTGTTCTGCCATCTTGCCGGACCCCCAGCAGTTATAAATTATTAATATCAGAAATGGAAGAACAGGGTGCTGGTGCAGTAACCCAGTGTTTGCAACAAGTTACTACTTGGAACACCAGAATCCAGTATTTACTTCCAATTTTACTTCATGCTAGTGCATCTGGGAAGGTAACAGAGGATGGCCCATGTAGTTATGCCCCTGCCACACAATTTGGAGACCTGGATAGATTCCCTGGCTCCTACCTTTGATATGGTCCAGTCCTGGCTGTCACAGCCATTTAAATGGGGAGTGAATCAATGGGTGGAAAATCTCCCTGTCTCTCTCCCCGTTTATCTCTCTCTTTCTCTCTCATTCTGCCTTTCAAATAAAGAAATACATAATTCTTTAAAACAAAGAAGAACAAATGAAATTCCTTTAACAATCAGGATAAAACTCTTCATCCCACTATGAGTTACTGCACATACTGCATCATTTTTCTGTTCTCTATATTCAAGTTTATGAAAACATGCACTGCTCATTTACAATTTCCTGGCATTTTTGGTACAATTCTTGCATTTTGTTTCATTGCTTCTTGACCTTCATCAATAATGTTTGAAGCGAAACTCTTTACAAACATGTTTGTACCAGAGTCAGACTGAATTGTATTTCAAAAAGCAGGCAAGCAGCAGGTAAGAGTCTGAAAGACCTCCAAAATTCTCAAGTCTTCCAAGTCTTTTGCTGTGCTTTTATTTCCTGGACATTCCAATCCTGCATAATGGAGGATTAAAGCTTCACACATTTGACTATATACAGCTGTAGGATTGTGGCCTAGTTCCCTAAATCTTTTGGATGAGAATATTTGAACACTTTTTTAAACATATAGAGGATTGGAATCCTTATTCAATTTCACTACAAAAGAAGTTTATTTCTGATGATGCAATTTACTCCCTATGATTTTAGAAAATTTTACTCATAGAGTTTAGTATCTGCTTTGGGATAGATGATTAATTTCAGTTACAACTTATATGAAGAATGACAAGGAATCTGAAGTAAAGTCTTTAAAATGTTTATTTAATCTCACAATAGAATAAACATAGCAATAACTTCCTTTGTCTCACTCTAAAGTTTTTAATTATAGCAAAAATATCATTATATTTTCATTTAATTTTATCTATGTTAACAGGAAAGCTAATAACTCTAGTCAATTTGACAGAAAATTCATATCAATAACTCCCAGATATGAAGAGGTAAGAGTAGACACTCTGAAAGATTATGAAGGATTTAATTCTTTAACAAATTCTCCATGATATCTACAAATTAATAAAGAAGTAGGACAAAAAATTAATTGGCTTGTTACAGATGACATGATAAATCATAATCATCTTAAAATAGGCAAAAGAACTGTGTTCCATCCTTTGTTCTCTGAACAGAAAAAACTGTTCTTCAGTTTATTAGATAAAATACAGAATATTTGGCTTAAAAGAATTTAGGTTGATGGATGTGATTCACCCTATTGGGGGAAATTGAAATCATATGTCCTTTAAGTTCGAATGTCAATCAATGAAAAAACAATTCTTACAAATAAATGGTTTCTTGTCATTTCATCTATCTTCTTGTCTGCTTCATGATGAGACTGTCACAAAAATATTTTGGAAGAGCAATCTTGGTACTGGTCTGTGTCTCAGAAGCACAAGATGATCTGTCACAATCCAGTCCTGCAGCATATAGCAAAAAGGAAAAGTAAATTTCTTCAAAATTCAATTGGGACAATAAACTTTTGTGTTTTTGGCACCACTGCATGTGCACACACACACACACACACATACACAAGGGCACTTCAAAAAAGTTCATGAGAAGTGAATTTAAAAGGCAGTTTCACATAGTACAAAATTCCTTGGAATCCACAGTTATTTGTGTCATAATATACATTTCCATTCATTTTTGAAGGCTCCTCATGTGCATGTATATATATATATATATGTATGCTAGGATTGGGGTTTGTTCTTGGGTTCTAATTTATAAATAAATCTTTAAGTTGTCTTAAAACTTTGAAATCCATGATTTTAACATTTTACTTAAAAACATCGTATGAAAAAATTCTGAAGCACTAGAAATCCATGCAAATAAGGGATCTTCATGCAAACTTTGTAACCCATATCATAAGAAAACAATACAAGGATTTCATTTTCTACTAGAAAATAAACTTACCTTTTAACTCTATTTACCCATTAATTTTTAAACGTGCTTCATATGTACTTTGTGCTCTTCTTTTGGTAATCCCCTTCTCTCTTATAGCATCTATTCATGCTGATTTTTCCCTGAAATCACCTAAAAATACCAATAAGACATGGATAATAATCTAATATTTTAATACAAAACGTGTTAGCACAAAATTATCTGACATAATAATATAGTAAATCAAAATAACATAAAAAACAAAAATAGTATTAACAATGTCAACCATAAAGTGTATAAAACAAAAATTTATTTTATTTGTCTGCGAGTGTATAAATAACTCAAATTATCCTCAAGATGAAGTGCCTACAGAGCAAAATAAAAAATTTAAACATTAGGATGCATAAAATTCTCATTAATGTTTCAAATTATGCCTTGATTATATATACTCTGAAAAGAAATGTTCTGCTTAGAATAAACCCACATTCTTGATTGATTTGTCATCTCCCTGTTTTCAGAACTCATGATTTGAAATCTCAGTTTTCTGAATTCTCTCTCTACTTATATGCAAAGCCAAAATGATTAACCACCCAAGCAAACAGATGATTCAATCACTGCCTTTGGGGATATTTTGATAAATTAGCAGGATTTGGGTATGCTATCTAGCTATGAAGAACTCTGTCCCAAGATTGTAAATCAAATGATACAGGTATAACTGTGTTTGCTAAAATAAATGAGTGCATGAGTCTATTTGTGAACCCCAATCTAAAACAATGACAACAGAAAAATGACCTCAAAGTCACTGGACGTCAGCATGAGGGAAAGAAATTAACCAAAAGATATGTAGGAGCTAGTGTCCAGAATACAAAGAAGGGGTCGGCACTGTGGTGTCGTGGTTAAAGCCACTGCCTGCATTGCCAGCATCCCATGTGGGCACCAGTTCAAGTCCCAGCTGCTCCACTTCCCATCCAGCTGTCTGCTATGGGCTGGGAAAGCAGTAGAGGATGGCCCAGGTCCGTGGGCCCCTGAACCCTGTAGGAGCCCGGGAAAAAGTTTCTGTCTCCTGGCTTCAGATCAGCACAGCTCCAGCTGTTGGGGTCAATTGGGGGAGTAATCCAGCAGATGAAAGACCTCTCTCTCTCTCTTTCTTTCTCTCTCTCTCTCTCTCCTTGCCTCTCTGTAATTCTGCCTTCAAATAAATTAATGAATCTAAAAAAAAAAGAATTCGAAGAAACTACAAAGTATGTCCTTAAGACTCCAGTGGCACATAATTCTCAAAGAAGTGTTCTATTCCTTTCACATCACTTACTTTGTTCTTTAAAAAGCCATTTCCTAAGTGCTAAAGGGACTTGAATGTTTCAAAGTATACAATAAGTATACAGAAGGTCATCAACATACTTTCATAGCCAGGATTTTTCCTCTTAAAAATGTGGCTGTTTTGTCAAAATAAAAATCCCTATCTCTTTATTTTCCTAAGACATCCAGGCTGGGAATAAATAAATACTTCCTATAAAATGTTCACAAGCATTTTATGGTGGTTTGTTATTAGTATCTACAACCTTGAAAATAGGTAACATTTTACAGTACTAAAGAATTATGATACTCAGATAAGTTAAATACTGTGTATGAATAAGTGGTGGGAATTCAGATTCAGTTCTGATCAACATTTATCATCCTTTCTCTATGCCACACTAACTCATTACTGCTTCATGATTTGTAAATTGGATCAAGGTTAAATTATTTTCAATACAGGTTTCTATTTCACAACTTGAATTTTTATATGTTAAAATAATAACAAAATGCTTAAGTTCTTTTTTATGATTTATTCACTTATTTGAAAGTCAAAGTTAAAGAGAAAGAGAGGAAGAGATCTTCAATTTGTGGATTCAGTCTCCAGATGGTCTCATCATCCGAGGTTGAACCAGGCTAAAACCAGGACTCAGGAGTTTCTTTCAGGTCTCCCACATGGATGATCCAAAGTACTTGGATCATCTTCTGCTGCTTCTCCTGGGCCATTAGCAGGAGCCGGTTTGGAAGTGGGGCAGCTGAGACTCGAACTAGTACCCATATGATATGCAGGCATCACAGGCGGCAGCTTCAATTCTTTGTCACAATGCCAGCCCCCCTTAAATTCAAGTGTAACTCTAAGGAATCAAGAACATGTCATCTTCATGCCTACTGAAGGGCTCAATCACAATAATTTTCAGTTAGGTGATAGTACTTTAATTAAGATTATGCTGTTATCTGAAGTGTTTTTTTTTTTTTTTTTTTGTAGTTTAAATCCAATACCCACTCTAAACTTCTCTATGCCTTCTCTATATTATTTCAGATTATTTTTTAAAGTTTGTTTTTAAAATTAGTAACAATAGTCTCTAAAGCAGAAGGTATAATCCAACCTAGTAATAATCTCAGGTCTTCTATGCAACCAACTTTATTATTCAGATACAGCTATCTGTATTTTTATGGAAAGAAAAGGGAATCATGGAAATTCAGAACATTAGCTAAAAAAAAAGTATTTTGGGTAGTATTTGATCCAAGGATGCAGTGGACACTCAGCTGGCCATTTCCCATGTTCTCCCAATTCACTCACATATGATTCGTGGATTAACCAGCACTCCCATTATTCTTAGTCATGGTGACTCCCTCAAGGCTTAAGCAAAACAAGTCTGATGATATACTCCATTTTATTGGTAGAAGAAAGAAAATAAATTTTGTATTTTACAATCAAAATTATACTTTCACACTCCCTTACATATCTCCTTATTAAACAAACAGCAATCAAAAAAGTACACATCAAGTCCTTTATGACTGTCAGCATGATATGTATGTTAGTCTCCTGGGATTGCCATAGGAAACACCAAAAACTGTATGACTTAAACAACACTTATGTTCTCACTAAGAATTCAAGATCTAGATGACAATCGATTTTGTTCTGATGAAGTCTGTCTTTCTGACTTGCATATTGTAGTCTTCTTACTGAGCTTTCACATGATCTCTCCCTTGTATGTGGGCAGGGGTTGGGAGTGGGGAAAGTTAAAAATGAGAGCTAACAATAAGGGGAGAGATATAGAGATAGAAAGATGGATGATTGATAGATGATAGATTTATAGAAAGATGATGGAATATTGATGCATCTTCTTTTCCGCTTGCCCATTTATTTAGGATTAGAAATTTCCTCTTAAGGATCATTTGAAATGTGATTTAAACTTTGTCAATGTATAAACATCCATTTAAATGATGGGTTTCATCTTGCCTGAATATTTGTAGATGATAATTTTTGAACGAGTAGTCCATTTCTTCTTGTTTGGAAAATTTAAGTTTAAATTTAAATTTTTTTAAATTTGTGGATTTAAATTTGTGGATAATCTGTTATTCAACTTAAGTGATGCAAGACCAGTGGTGAAAACAACAATTTCATGAATGATTTCAGTGATCCATTTGTTCAAGTGTCTTTTTCTATTACTTTGTCTTTTAGCTTACTCACAGCTGAATGATTTTAATGGCATGGTCATTCTGCCAGTGACTATGGTTTTGTCAGCATTTTATTTTTTCAGAGCATTTTCGGTTTCCATCAAAACTAAGAGAAATGAGGAGAGATTCCTCATATAACCTATGTCCTAATATATGCAAAGTCTTCTCCAATATACTGTCTTGTACTTGAATGGTATATTAGTTGAGACTTATGAACCCATATTGACAGATCACTATCATAGAAAAAATGGAGTTATTGTTAAAGTTCACATATTTTATTTATTTATTTATTTATTTATTTATTTATTTTTGACAGAGTGGACAGTGAGAGAGAGAGAGAGAGAAAGGTCTTCCTTTGCCGTTGGTTCACCCCCCCATTCAGCCTGCGCACCGTGCTGATCTGAAGCCAGGAGCCAGGTGCTTCTCCTGGTCTCCCACACCAGTGCAGGGCCCAAGGACTTGGGCCATCCTCCACTGCACTCTTGGGCCACAGCAGAGAGCTGGATTGGAAGAGGAGAGACGGGAACAGAATCTGGTGCCCTGACCGGGACTAGAACCTGGTGTGCTGGCGCCGCAGGCAGAGGATTAGCCTATTGAGCTGCGGTGCCGGCCTAAAGTTCACTTATGATGTTGTTCATTTTATGGATTTGAAAAGATGTTAAATGGCAAGATACCAGTTGGAATCAGTGACATTCCCCTGCCTTAAAAATCTTCTGACCGGCGCCGTGGCTCACTAGGCTAATCCTCTGCCTGATGCACTGGCACACTGGGTTCTAGTCCCGGTCAGGGCGCCGGATTCTGTCCCGGTTGCCCCTCTTCCAGGCCAGCTCTCTGCTGTGGCCAGGGAGTGCAGTGGAGGATGGCCCAAGTGCTTGGGCCCTGTACCTGCATGGGAGACCAGGAGAAGCACCTGGCTCCTGGCTTCGGATCAGCATGGTGCACCAGCCACAGCAGCCACTGCAGGGTGAACCAACGGTAAAGGAAGACCTTTCTCTCTGTCTCTCTCTCTCACTGTCCACTCTGCTGGTCAAAAAAAAAAAAAAAAAATCCTCTGACCTCTGTCTTTGGTCCCATCCCCCTTCCTAATCCTTGTCGACCACTGATATTTTAAAAATGTCTCTATATTTTTGCCTTCTCCAGAAGGTCAAACCATTCAAGGGGCATGGAATGTAGTCTTTTCTGATTGGCTTCGTTCTTTCACTTAATAATGTGCCAGGGAATTTCCTCTGTTTTGTGTGTAGCACATCCTTAAATATCATTTGTAAAGTTGAATGGGTAGTGACATTCTTTAAATTTCTGCATGTTATGGATGGTTTTTATGTCACCTTCATGTATAAATGACAGCTTTACAGAGTACAGAGTTCTGGGTGGACTTTTTTTGTTTGTTTGTTTGTTTGTTTTTGGACTTGAGGATTGTTGGATTATGTCCCTCCATTCTCTTGTAGCCTATAGGGTTTCTTATGAGAAATTAGCTGTCAGTCCAAATGTTGATACTCTGAAGGTTATATGGAATTTTCTCATGCACATTTTAAATTTTTTTATGTTTTACTTTTGAAAGTTTGACTATAATATATCATGGATAAGAGATTTTTTGATCATGTGTATTATGAGTTCCTTGCACTTTCTGTATTCGGATGTCCATATCTTTCTCCAAATTAGGGACAATTTCTTCTATTATTTCACTGAATAGATCTTCTAACCCATCCTGTTGTTCCATATCTTCAGGAACTCCTGAAAATAAATTTGATCTTTGATGGTAGTACATAAATCTCAAACATCATGTTCAATTTTTTATATTTTTTCTTTATTTATTTGAAAGAGGGAGAAAGAGAGAGAGGGAGGGAGAGAGAGAGAGAGACTATCCATCCATCCACTGGTTCACTTTCCAAATGGACACAATGGCCATGGCTGAACGGGCCAAAGGCAGGAGCCAGGAACTTCATCTGGATCTCCCAATTGGGAGACAGGAGCCCAAGCACTTCAGTCATCCTCTGCTGCTTTTCCTAGGCCATTAGCAGGGCGGTAAGCGGTGGAGCAGCCTGCATACAAACAGCACCCATATGTGATATTTGCATCAGAAGCTGTGGTTTTACCAACTCTACCACAAGGCCAACTCCTCCACTGTATTTTAAGGTGGGGTGGGGAGGGAGACAGACAGACAGAGAGAAAAATTGACCTTCCATCTGCTGGTTCACTCTCCAGATGGTTAAAACAGCCATGCTTGGCCTAGTTGAAGCCAAGAGCCAGTAGCTTTATCCTTTATCTGGGTCTTCCACGTGGGTAGGCGTGGTCCAAGCCCTTGGGCCTTCTTCTTCTGCCTTTCCCAGGCCATTATAGGGAGCTGGATCAGAAGTGTAGCTGCTGGGCCTCAAACCAGGGCCTAATGGGAAGCTAGCATGACAGGTGGTGGATTAATCTGGTGTGTCACAACGCCACCCCTTTTTGTATTTCTGCATTTATAGTTAGTAATCTGTGGAAATGCTTTTTGATTTTCCCTGCTGAGTGCTTTGTTCTTTGAAATGTGCCCCTGTGATTTGGTAGAGTTGCTGCTCCTTCAGCAGATATCCAGAGGTGTGTCCTGAGTAGGGCCAGGGAGCTCCTGCCAGTGCTTGAGAGTGGTGCAGGTGTCCAGAGTGACACCCGGGTTGGGCATAGTAAATCTCCTCTTCAGCAGGGAGAATATGATCGTGCCTGCTTGCGTGTTCAGTGTTTCAGACCGTCTCTGCCAAGATGAATTAACTACCCCAGGTGAACCCACAGTGCCTGCACACCCCACTCACTCTGGGACGTGAACCACACAAAGGATCTAAGCACTTCTCAATGTGAGCAGGAGGCCTCTGTGATGTCTTTCCCAAGAAATCATGGAACATTGAATCTCTGGAGCCAAATCCAATGATTGCCCACAAACTCAGCTACACCCCTACCCAAAAGTCACAGGACTCCCACAGTCACAGAGCACAGGACTCGCATAATCACAAGGAGCAAAGGATCCTTTCCCAACCCCACAAGTCTACATATTCCCATAAAGAGCCCCCATGTTCCCCAGAGCCAGCTGTCTGCCCACCAGAGCTGTGTTGGTGCTCTGCTTTGGCAAACTGAATCTGCAGCTTTGGTCAAGTATGGGGACGGGAGCATTGTGCCCTTGCTTCATGGACCTAAGAGTTGTCCCACCACTGCCAGCTCTCCAGGTCAGACTCAAAGTCAGTGAGGGCCACTGATTTATCCCTCTGACAAAATCCACAAGTATCTGGCAACAGAAACATCCACTCTCCTTATTAGGATGGCTTCCTCCCTGCTAGTCACTGAGCACCCTGTTGTGGGGAGAGGAGGAAGACAATGAGCTCTCCCTTCACAGGGTTCATGGACACCCTGCCCCCAGCCAGCACTTTAGGCCAGAACCAAAGATTCTCCAGGTTCTCCCTCAGACAACATCAACCAACCGTGGCTTGGGGGCTGTTGAAGGTTTCTCTCACCTCACTTCCAGAAGACAGCTTTCCCTCTCACCACCAGCTGTGAGAGTTGCTGTTGGTGTCCTGCTAGCTGCTGCATGGTTGTCTGTCGCTCTAGGGAGTCTTTGTTCTTTATGTAGACTTTCCACTGCCAACTTCTCTCCAACTGCCCCTGGGAATGTAGTTCTTCCACTCCACCAGTGCTTGGAAAGAATGCCGCTGATCATGAGAAAACATTGGATAAAGCCCCAATCATCACTTTTCTAAGTCCCTTTAAGTTTCATTTCCCTTGGGTATACATATAATTCCTTACAACTTTAGGTTATATTGCTACCGAGAGCCCTTTCAGGAAATATCAGTCTTAAAATAAAAGAAGAAGAAAAAAGAAACAATGTATAAAGACTTTAGTCTAAATGAGCAAAATTAAATGTTAGCATAAATGAAGAAGAAACTTCAATTATTTTGCGAGTTGAAACAAGTAGATTTGAAAATGAGTTATTGAAGGGGCCAGCACTGTGGCACAATAGATTAAAGACCTGACCTGAAGCGCTGGCATCCCAAATGGGCACCAGTTCTAGTCCTGGCTGCTCCTCTTCCGATCCAGCTCTCTGCCATGGCCTGGGTAAACAGTAGAAGATGGTCCAAGTCCTTGGACCCCTGCACCCATGTGGGAGACCCGGAAGAAGCTCCTGGCTCCTGGCTTTGGATCAGCTCAATTCTGGTGGTTGTGGCCATCTGGGGAGTGAGCCAGGGGATGGAAGACCTCTCTCTCTGTCTCTGCCTCTCTCTGTAACTCTTTCAAGTAAATAAAATAAACATTTTTTTAAAAAGAAAATGAATTATTGAAAAGAGAAAAAAGTTAAATTGCTAAAAGCACAACTCCAAATTTGAATATTACTCTAATGAATAAACATTTTTGGGACATGCAATAAGATCACCTGGAAGAACATGATGACCTGAAAAGTAGTACTGTCAGTGGAGAAAGACAAAGTTTGTAATTTCATCTGGAATAGTTTATGTTAAAGATTTGAACATGTTGGGCTGGTGTTTCCATATAAAAACTAGCAGTATTATCTCAGTGCATATGATTTTTTGTACCAATAGTGCCTTTCACAGAAAAAATTAATTTCAATAATGTTAATTTTTACCTCCTTAATAAAATTTTTCACAGATATTCCAATAATTTAAGTATTGGCACAGCAGGGATGCTGTGTTTTCTGAGTCAAAGTTTCTGGACTTTATAATGCACAATTGATCCCAGGTACTCTGATATAGGATGACTTAAAAAGCTGTGACAATGTCCACCTCATATCATTGTAGATCATACATTAGTTCTTCAGGGAGTGACTCAGTGCATGTCTCATTAACAGTATGTGGAATAAAAGTTTGACTACTCAATTTATTTGGGCAAAATAGGGGCCTTTTGATAGTTCATTGTCTCTGGGATGCTGTGGCCTGGTTGTACCTTACTTTGCAGTCTTGAAACTCCAAAGAATTTCTTTGAGCTTAAGCTCTCCTGAAATTTCAAACATTTGGGCAATCCTTAATATCTCCAGAGTATTTCCTTCCCTGTATTATCTGTTGCTTTCTTGTTTACAGACAATAATTTCCCTGGGAGACCCTCTGTGAATTAAAAGAGTTTCTATGACATTAGACAGATTGACCACTAAGGGCCCAGAAAATAAACATATAAATAAACCACTTGCTTTTAAATGCAAATCAGCAGTACAGCTCTGCTTGGGTGCATTGTGTTTGGTAAGATTAGAGTTAGTTTGATCTATTTAGCATGGAGAACTATTCAAACAGGAAGCCTGCTTTTCAATAGAATGCCAATTGTAGGCTGAGACTATTTATAAGGAGGACCTTTATTGAATGTATTTTCTTCCCCGAATTTCAGGTAAAACCGGATAAATTAACTTTACACATACATTTTTGAAAAAGTAATTTTAAATACAAATAGCAACAAACATTGCTAAAAACAGTGAATTCAAATCTTTAATGAATTTAGCATATAAGTGTGAATATATACATATATATATATTACAATATAATACTAAATCATTGTATGGCCTTTCATTTAATCATATTTGAATTGAGATTTATGGTCTTAGTTTCCATAAAAGAACATCTTCCAATTTTTAAGATTTCAAACTCAGTGATCTTCGGATCATTGGAGTGAGATAATACTGATTAAAAACTGTCCTTCTGACATCATCCTGATTCATCAAATAATACCGTTCATTAGTTTCAAGGACACTTTCAGAATCTTCAGTTCACTTTGCCAGTGAAATTAAAGCACATTTCCCTCCCCAAACTGAAATTTTACTACATACAAAATGTCATAGACCAACAGTCAACCCAAGCAGATAAGAAAGGTTAGACTATATGATAAGGGTCATAAAATTTGTAATAGCAATTTCTGTTCCAGTTCTGTCAATTTTGAGGGCTATGCCCTTGATTTAGTCTATACATGTATACATTTTCAGTTTTCTCTATTGATAGATATGCCAGTATTACAAAATGTACAAAGTATAATAATAAAGATAACATGTAAAACACATGTAAGGTAAATAAAATTTTTAAAAATGTCTTGCACAAGATTGCATACTTTCTTAGAAACAGCTTAAATATCTGTTTTTTTTAAAAGTAATGCTGTTAAAAGGAAGCACATATGAAGGACATAAGACAGTAGGAGGAGGTACTTTGATCTGAAAGCCTAAAGTTGTGATAAAGAATCCTCAAGTGAATCCTGGTCTAACATGGGACAATTGTGTGTGATAAAGCTAATATTCATAAGAACAAAAATTGTGATATACAACAATGAGTTCTAGGATGAAATTACTTTGGAGAGAGCTTATGATATAGATATTTAGTGTGTTGTAAGATATAATGAAATGTCTAACTATTTTCATAGACAGAAATCCTACATACCTAGACTTGGACATTTACATAGGTAGATAATTTTTCAAAGTATTCACTCCCCCTCCACTACTCTGTGGAAATTATTACTTCACCAGTTGGGATAGCCAGGCATCTTGCTATAGGAATAGGATGTTAGCAGAAGTGAAATGAACAGAGGCTTAAAATGCGCTGATAGGTTCTGCTATATTCATGAGAAAATAACTACTCCACAGGTAATTACAACTTCTTTGACTTTGGTAGTAGAATAAACATACCTTGAGCAGACCTTAAAAAAAGCTTAGCTAAATACGCAGCAAGAAGCAAAGATACCCAACCAGCAGACATATGATTCTGTGACTTAGAATAACTTATTGTTGGTTTAAGTGACTGAGTCTGTATAGTTTGCTATATAATAACTATAGAAATTAGTAAAAAGTGGAAATGCTGCTGTAACAGAAACCTGAATTTCATGGCTATGTAAGTAAACTATCTTTCTTTAAATGAACATATTTTCATTTGTTATTTCAAAGATGTATTTATTTATTTGAAAGTCAGAGTTACAGAGAGGGGGAGAGGCAGAGAAGAGAGAGAGAGAGAGAGAGAGAGAGAGAGAGAGAGAGAGAGAGAGAGAAAGAGAGAGATCTTCCATAAGCTGCATCACTCCCCAGAATGCAGCAATGGCCAGAGCTGGGAAAGCTGCAGCCAGGAGCCAGGAGCTTCATCTAGGATTCCCAAGTGGGTGGCAGGGTCCAAATACTTAGACCATCCTCCACTTCCTTTCCCAGGCCATGAGCATGGACTTGGATTAGAAGTAGAGCAGCCAGGACTCAAACTAGCACCATATGAGATGCTTGAATCACAGGTAGTGGCTGTACCCACTGCACCACGATGGCAGCCTCTAAATTATTATATTAAAAAGGGAATGTAGTAATTTATAATCAAACTATATCAAAAAACATCTCTTCTCTCTGAGGTCTAGTAGCTTTTTGTAACTCTTTCTTCTTCCTATTACTCTCTCTCAGGATATTCTAACAAATTACTAAAATAATTCAGTTAATTTTTATTTATTTGAAAGGGAGAGAGAATCTTCTACCAGCTGCTTCACTCCCCAAATGCTCACAGTAGCCAGCACAAAATTAGGCCAAAGTCAGGAGTCAGAAAGTCAGTTTTATCTCCCACATTGGTGGCATAGAAGAGAGAAGCTAGTACTTGGGCCACTATCTATTGTCTCTCTGGGTGCGCATTTTCAAAGCTGCAGTAAGAAGCAGAGCCAGGACTTGAGTACAGGCACTTTAATAAGTTATGTGGACATCCCAAGTGATATTTTAACTGCAGCACCAAGAGGGCACAAGTTATGGAAAGAAAAGAAAGGTAAAAATCCACCAGACTGAAATAGTGATATTATCTACAGTGCCAAGAATCCAAAATTTACTTTATTTAAAAAATTATTACCTTGCTGCTTTTTTTTTAACTAAAAATAATGTAATTGAACGGGATAATTTCAATAATATTTTACCTATAAAGTATATAATGTTTATCTCAAAGTAACAAACAGCTGCCAAACAGGTTATTGAGCTACCTCAGTTTCTCTGGTTCAGTGAGTATTCAAGCTAGAAGAATTTTTAAAGAATAACCATATCTAGTTTCAAAATTTGACCATCCAATTAAGTGAACAAGCCCAAGGTTGAGAGTGATTTTCAAGTTCATGTAGCTCGTGCTGCCAAAGCTAGACTGGGCTTTGGACTCCCAACATATCCATGGCACATTACTTCTTAAAAAGACACATTAATTCTTGGATGGCATTATATTAATAAAGTGTTTCTATGCATCTATTGAGATGACCATATAGTTTTTATTCTTCAGTTTGTTAATGTGATGCATCATATTAATTAATTTGCAAATGTTGAACCACCCCTGCACACCAGGGATAAATCCCACTTAGTCTGTGTGAATGAGCTTTCTGGTGTTTTGTTGGATTCTATTTTATAATATTTTGTTGAAGATTTTTGCATCTACAATCACCAGGGATATTGCTCTATAGTTCTTTTTCTCTGTTGTATCTTTTTCTGTCTTAGGAATTCATGTGATGTGGGCTTCATAGAAGGAGTTTGGGAGGATTCCTTCTTTTTCAATTGTGTAACTAGCTTTAAAACAATTGGAAAATCCTTTAAATGTCTGGTAGAATTCAGCAGTGAAGTCCTCCAGTCCTGGGCTTTTCTTTGTTGAGGGGATCTTTATTACTGATTCAATTTTCATCTTAGTTATTGCTTTGCTTAGGTTTTATATATATATGTATATATATCTTTCTTTCTTCTTCCAGGTTTATATATACATTTCTTCTAGGTTTCCCAGTTTGTTCGCATATAGTTCTTTGAAGTAATTCCTGATGATTCTTTTTATTTCTGTGTTCTGTGTTATATGTCATTACATTTCGTTTTGCATCTCTAGTATTATTGGTTTGGGTCTTCTCTCTCTTTTATTGGTTAGTTGGGCCAATGGTGTATCAGTTTTGTTGATTTTTCTCAAAAAATCTTGGTTCTTCATTTCACTGACCTTTTGCATTGATTTTTTAATTTTGATTTTATTTATTTCTTCTCCAATTTTAATTATTTATTTCCTCCTACTAACTTTGTTTTTTTTTTTTTTTTTTTTTTTTTTTTTTTTTTTTTTTTTTGATGGGCAGAGTGGACAGTGAGAGAGAGAGACAGAGAGAAAGGTCTTCCTTTTTCTGTTGGTTCACCCTGCAATGGCCACTGGGTCTGGTGCACTGCACTGATCCGAAGCCAGGAGCCAGGTGCTTCTCCTGGTCTCCTATGCAGGTGCAGGGCCCAAGCACTTGGGCCATCCTCCACTGCCTTCCTGGGCCACAGCAGAGAGCTGGACTGGAAGAGGGGCAACCGGGACAGAAACCGGCGCCCCTACTGGGACTAGAACCTGGAGTGCCAGCACCGCAGGCAGAGGATTAGCCTATGGAGCTGTGGCACCAGCCAATTTTGGGTTTGGTTTTTTGTTGTTTTTCTAGGTCCTTGAGATGCACTGATAGTTCATTTATTTGGTACCATTCCAATTGCTTTATGTAGGCACCGATTGCTATAAACTTTCCTCTTAACACTGCTGTTGCTGTATCCCATAAATTTTGACATGGTATATTGTCATATTCATTTATTTTCAGAATTTTTTTTACTTCTATTCTGATTTCTTTTATGACCCACAATTCATTCAGGAACATGTTGTTAAGTCTCCATGTGTTTCCCCAAAATCTACAGATTCTTGAGTTGCTGATTTCCAGTTTCATTCCACAATGATTAGAGAAATATATAGTAGGATTTTGATTTTTTTTGAATTTGCTAATACTTGCTTTACACCCAACATATGTTCTATCCTAGAGAAAGTTCCATGCACTGATAAGAAGAATATGTATTCTGCAACTGTGCAGAGAAAAGTTCTGTAGCTATCAGTTAGGTCCATTTGGTTCATAGTTTAATTAGCTCTGTTGTTTCTTTGTTGATTTTCTGTGTAGTTGATCTGTCCATTGATGAGACCAGGGTGGTTGAAGCACCCTGTTACTATTCTTTTGGAGTCCACACCTCCTTTTATATCCATTAACATTTATTTTATAAAGCCAGATGCCCTGCAATTGGGTGTATATACATATATAATGGTGACATCTTCCTGTTGAATTGATCCTTTAATCATCACATAGTGCCCTTCTTCATCTCTTTAAACAGTTTTTATGTTTCAGTCTATTTTGTCTGATATTAAGATGGCAATAACTGGGCTGGCGCCGCGGCTCACTAGGCTAATCCTCCGCCTAGCGGTGCCGGCACACCGGGTTCTAGTCCCGGTCGGGGCGCCAGATTCTGTCCCGGTTGCCCCTCTTCCAGGCCAGCCCTCTGCTGTGGCCAGGGCGTGCAGTGGAGGATGGCCCAGGTGCTTGGGCCCTGCACCCCATGGGAGACCAGGAGACGCACCTGGCTCCTGGCTCCTGCCATCGGATCAGCGCGGTGCGCCGGCCACAGCGCGCCAGCCGCGGCGGCCATTGGAGGGTGAACCAACGGCAAAAGGAAGACCTTTCTCTCTGTCTCTCTCTCTCACTGTCCACTCTGCCTGTCAAAAAAAAAAAAAAAAAAAAAAAGATGGCAATAACTTCCCTTATTTTGCTTGTATTAGCATGGTGTATCTTTTCCCATCCTTTCTCTTTCAGTCTGCATTTATTTTTGTTGGTGAGATGTCTTTCTTATAGGCATCAAATAGATGGCTCTTATTTTTTAACCCATTCAGCCACTCTGTATCTTTTAACTGTAGAGCTGTGGCCATCTACATTCAAGGAGACTATTGATAAGTAACACTTAGCTTTCATTTTTCCATAAATATTCCTATTGTTTAATTTGGATTTGTTTGTTAAACCAAAAATCCTTTCATAATAATAAAAACTTTAAGCAAATTGGGTATAGAAGAAACATTCCTCAGTACAATCAAGTCAATCTATCACAAATCCATGGCCAGCATCATATTGAATGGGAAAAAAACTGGAAGCATTCCTCCTAAGATCTGAGAACAGACAAAGTTGCCCATTCTCATCATTGCCATTTAATATAGTTCTGAATTTTCACAAAAGCCATTAGGTAAGAAAAAGAAATCAAAGGGGTACAAATTGGAAAGGAAGAAATTTTAAAAAATCCCTATTTGCAGATGTAATGATTCTGTATTAAGGGGTCAGAAAGACTCCACTGAGAGATTACTGGAACCTATAAAGGAGTTTGGTAAAGTGACAGGATATAAAACCAACATGGAATAAGCAATAGCCTTTGTATACACAAAGAATGTCATGGCTGAGAGGGAACTTTTAAGATCAATCACATTCAAAATTGCTCCAAGAAGAATCAAATACCACGAAATAAATTTAACCAAGGATGTCAAAGATCTCTATGGTGAAAATTACAAAACACTAAGGAAAGAAATAGAAGAAGACATCAAAAAATGGAAAACTCTTTCATGTTCATGGATTGAAAGAATAAACATCATCAAAATCCATACTACCAAAAACATTTAAAGATTCAATGCATGGGCCAGAACCGTGGCTCACTTGGTTAATCCCCGCCTGCAATTCCGGCATCCCATATGGGTACCGGCTTCTAGTCCCAGTTGCTCCTCTTCCAGTCCAGCTCTCTACTGTGGCCCAGGAAGTCAGTGGGGGATGGCCCAAGTGCTTGGGCTCCTGCACCGGCATGGGAGACCAGGAAGCAGCACCTGGTTCTTGGCTTCAGATCAGCACAGTGCTGGCCATAATGGCCATCTTGGGGTGAACCAACGGAAGGAAAACTTTTCTCTCTGTCTCTCTCTCTCACTATCTAACTCTATCTGTCACATAAATTTAAAAAAAAACAAGATTCAATGTAGTCCCAATCAAAATACCAATGACATTTTTCTCAGATCTAGAAACACATGATGCTGAAATTCATATGAACCACAAGAGATCCTGAATATCTAAAGCTATCTTCTACAAAACAAAACAAAACAAAACAAAACAAAACAGCCAAAGGCATCACAATACTTGATTTCTAAAAAAACTACAGGGGCAATTGTAATTAAAAAAAAAAAAAAAAAAACTGGTATGGGCATAAAAAGAGGTATAGACCAACGGAACAGAATAGAAACTCCAGAAATCAATCCATACATTTACAACCAACAAATCTGACAAAGGAACTAAAATCAATGCCTGGAGCAAGGACAGTCTCTTTAACAAGTGGTGCTGGAGAAACTAGGTCTCCACACACAGTAGTATGAAATTAGACCTCTTTTTTACACCTTCAACAAAAATCCATTCCAAATGGATCAATGACCTATGTTTATGATCTGACACCATGAAATCACTAGAGAACACTGGGGAAACTCGTATTTTCCCTGATCCGAGGAATCTAATGAGTACCTGAAATGTCATGTTTTGGAGTGAAATAAACATTTATTGTTTATAGTCCTTGTCTCTTCCATTGAGGAATAGTGTGTTTTTATTTTTTCTTCATACTATTTCTTGAACTCTTTTACTTAGTGTAGGGTTAACTCTACGATTATTAAGTAAATTGCAAACAGACATTTGTAAAAATTAGGAGAATATGGCCAGCACCGTGGCTCAATAGGCTAATCCTCCACCTTGCGGCGCCGGCACACCGGGTTCTGTCCCGGTTGCCCTTCTTCCAGGCCAGCTCTCTGCTATGGCCCAGGAGTGCAGTGGAGGATGGTCCAAGTGCTTGGGCCCTGCACCCGCATGGGAGACCAGGAGAAACACCTGGCTCCTGGCTTAGGATCAGCACGCCGCGCCGGCCACAGCATGCCAGCCACGGCGGCCGTTGGAAGGTGAACCAACGGCAAAAGGAAGACCTTTTTCTCTGTCTCTCTCTCTCTCAATGTCCACTCTGCCTGTCAAAAATAAAAAAAAGAGAATATGAGAGAAGGGGTAGGAAGAGTTGGAGCATGGGCAGGTGGGAAGTTTTTGGGGGGGAGTGTCATTGTGTTCCTAAATCTATATATATGAAACACATGAAATTTGTATAACTTAAATAAAATTGTTTAAAATAGTGTTTCTCTTCTTAAATTTAAAAACAAATGTAAATGCATTTGTAAGGGGCAAGGCAGAAAGTTACAGTTATATGCAGATACCTATAGACCTAGGATTAAATGGTTTTGCTGTACCTGAGCATGTGCAAACATAGGAGTATCACACACTGATAAAATTTAATGGTACTTTATTGCCAGTGGTGGAGAGTGGGCTCATGCCCTAAAAAACTCTCAACCCCAAAGCCCAAAGTTACAGGGTTTATAAAGGCAAAAACCACAAAATCAGAAGGGGAATACATGGTAAACCCTAGGATTAGGGTAAGAATACATGGTTACTGGGGTCAAGCTGACCTGAAACCTATGCAAAACTAATATTAATTATAATATTGACAATATCAGTTGCAATCTTAACAATTTCAGTTGCAATCTTGACATTAATCCAGGTATTGGCTTAAATCATATGTAGGACATAGACAAATTATATTTTTATCATTAATCCAGGTGCAGCCTATCCGCTTCCAAGCTTGAGCAATCATGCTAGGGGGTGAGGTAGGTTGCCAGGTGTGATGTGGTGAACTGCTATTTTCTGAATGTTTTAGATCATATTTTCAGATCAGAGTTTCATGGTGGTGGGGGGGGGTGGGGGTGGTGGCGGTGTGCTTTCTCAAGATGGAGTATCAGTTGCTCCTAAATAGATTCCCTACTGTCAAGCTGTTACTTCAGTCTGCTTGTCACAGAAGAAGGCTTTTGATTAAAATATGTGACTCCCGAGAATTAATAACTGTTCTCATCAATGTATAAATTTTCATTTTTTAAAATTTATTTGACAGAGTTAGACAGTGAGAGGGAGAGACAGAGAGAAAGGTCTTCCTTCCGTTGGTTCACTCCCCAATTAGCTGCCATGGCTGGCTCTGTGCTGTTCTGAAGCCTGGAGCCAGGTACTTCTTCCTGGTTACCCACGCAGGTGTAGGGGCCCCAGCACTTGGGTCATCCTCCACTGACTTCCTGGGTCACAACAGAGAGCCAGACTGGAAGAGGAGCAACTGGGACTAGAACCTGGCGCCAACATGGAATGCCGGTGCTGCAGGTGGAGAATCAACCAAGTGAGCCACTGCGCCGGCCCCAAATTTTCATGTTTTTACAGGTTAGAAAACTACGTTGAATCCCACTTCTATCACGGCCTATGAGTTCTCTTATCCTGACAACCTTTTAATTATTTAGAATGAAAGAATGAGCCAATTGTGAATGTCCTGATAGTACCTGCAATTGATGATGTCTCTGGTTAGGACTAAATTTCTATTTCGGAGTCCTCTCGGAATCTGTGCCTCATCTAACTTGGTAGGTATTTTCAGATATTATTAGCTCTACCAAACTGTACTATATACTATGTACATAGCAGGCATCTGTCATAGCAGCAATTAGCTTAGGGGTACAATACATGTAGACAGCCTGAAACAATGGTAGAGGTTCTGGCGAAAGGAACCTGGCAAAATGGACATGTGAGGTACAGATTAATTTTTATAAGCAACCAAGTTTAAAATATGTAATGTGTACGTTACCATTTAAAACCTTGCTCTATTTGTGAGGCAATTGTTATTTAAAAAATAACTTAAGATTCAGACCATCAATTTCACTACAATTAAGAGTGATGCAAAGTTTAACATTAATATTAAAATTCCTTCACCTGTGTATGGCAGCAGATTTGTAACTCTTACTTTTACCTTAGCCACAAGAATAATTGAAGCCATCACATAGGAGCAAGATAGAGGGCAGTGTTCAAGAAGCATTGTCAAGGCCCGTGCTGTTTCATAGTGGGTAAAGCTGCCGCCTGCAATGTGGGCATCCCATATGGGCATTGGTTTGAGACCTGGCTTCTCCACTTCTGATCCAGGTCTCTGCTATGGCCCGGGAAAGCATAGAAAATGGCCCAGCTCCTTGGGCCCCTGCATCCATATGGGAGACATGGAAGAAATTCCTGGCTTCAGATCTGTGGAGCTCTGGCAGTTGTAGCCATTTGGGAAGTAAGCAGGTGGATGGAAGGACTCTCTCTCTCTCTCTGCCTCTCTCTTTGAAATAAATAAACAAATCTTTTTTTAAAAGAAGCATTGTCAAGGAATAGTTACAGAACAGATAACAATAACATCAAAGCCTTATCAGTCACACAAGAATGATCCAGAAGATCCTCAGAATTTTGGAAGTGCCATATTGATAACATTATCATTCCAATGTATAACATTGAGGGACAAAAACACTAATTTGTTATTACTTCCCTAGTGCTCTCTGTTCAATACTCCCTGAATGTTTTCACAATAAAATAACAGTAAGGATCAGTCCTGGTGACTAAGATATCAGCATTGCACATCAGCCTCCTTGGTTCAATTCCTCACTCCAGTTTCCTGCTACAGCACACTCTGGGAAGCAGTAAAAATGTATTAAATAGCTGGACTCCTGGCACCAACATGGAGATGCAGATTATGTTTCTGGATTACAGCTTTGACCCTAGCCCAGTTCTTAACTTTGCAAGCATGTGGGAAATGGACCAACATATGAATGCATTTGCTCTCTCTTTCTTTCTCCCCCAAATGAATATAATAATAGATCAGTTTTACATTCATTTCTTACTTAGCTTCTTACAAAATGGAGTTTGCTAACTTAAATTGACAAAGCATATTCAGTTGTAGTAACATAAATCCATTACACTCTACTTTCTGATGTGATGCATCCCTTACCTCTTTGTGAATTGACCTGCGGCATTTGATGTACAAGACACAATTAAAATAGGTAAGCATGCATTCTTTGGGTATTGAAGTTAGAGAAAACAGCTTTCTTGAAAATCTGTTAAAGCATGTGAAAAACTGAAATTTTCATCTAGTTTATTACCAAGTATAATAGCATTAGCTTCTTGTGTGCTTTTAATTAAATTTTAACAATGACAACTCTTACTTCACAGTATTTTGAAAATCTATTCAAAAGGAAAAGAGATGGAGAAAATATTCTCCAAAGCTCTGACTTTCCAAAGCAGATTTTGTAATAACACAACTATCCACTTATACAATAACCTGTACTTTATCTATAGATTTTTTTCTATAGTGATACATAGTAATGGCTATTACCTTGCACAATACACATATTTTCTTTTTTCTGGAAGAAATCTCAGTCCTTTCAACTATTTTTGAAAAAGGATTTATTTATTTGAGAGGCAGAGTTACAGATAGAGAGAGGGAGATACAGAGAGAAAGTTTTCCATCTGCTTGTTCACTCCCCAGATGGCTGCAATGACCAGAGCGGGCCAGTTCAAAGCCAGGAGCCATGAGTGTAGGCTATCTTCCATTGCTTTCCCAGGCCATTTGCAGGGAGAAGACAGAGAAAGACAGAGATCTTCCATTTGGTGCTTCACTTCTCAGATGGCTGCAATGGTCAGGGCTGACCAAAGCCTGAAGGCCAAAACCAGGAGCCAGGAGCTTCATATGGGTCTCCCATGTGGGTGCAAGAGCCCAAACACTTTAGACATCTTCTGCTATTTTTTCCAGGCCATTAGCAGTGAAATGAATTGGAAGTGGAACAGCTCGACATGAACTGGCAACCATATGGGATGCTGGCCTCTCTGGTGGTGGCTTTACCAGCTATGCCACAATGTCAGCCCCTTAAGTAATTTTAAAGATAATTTTAACATTAAAGTAAATGATTCTTCTATCTAGGAGGAGAAAAGAATAAGAATATCATGTGGATTCTCATGGGTTCTTAAAATTTATTAAGGGACACAAAGGTGTTTACTCCACAAAGTGAAATGTTTTTATCCATACCTCCAGTCAACTGTCAATCTTATCTATAATTAGCAGATTTTGGTACAAATACTTGAAGATCATCACTTTCAGATTTGAAGATTTTGTGATGTTTTAACCAAAGTGAGCAGTGTAATCAAATTGATTTCAGAAAAATGCAGAGCATAGTTGCATATGAGCTAAGTGGTCCAAGGAGACTTTGAAAGTCTGAGAGCTGAATGATTCATTTAAAGTTAGTGCACAAGTGCAGAAAACTAAAGTGCAGAAAACTGAATTGAGACTCTCGCAATAGCAGAGATACTCATATGAGGAAGGAATTGTGACACTTTGCAAAGATTAGTTGGATGATGCTGACAGGTAGAAAAATATGGTAAAATAAGTGGTTAAGAATGAGTCTAAAATTTCTTATATAGTTGAAGATAAAGGTAAGCCAGTATCGAATGCTATCATGACATTGCAGACATGGAAAATCTTTATTCAGTCTGTTTCTTCCATGCCAATTTAAATATTACTTCAACATTTAATTTTAAATTATTTTTCATACTCTGGTGGGGGTGCACATTTAGGGAAAGTTTAGGTAGGCGCCAAATATAATCTCATGAAGAGATGTCACATGTTGTTGGTTATAATACTCCTATTGATGTAGGAGTAACCACCAAAGATAGCAACAATACCCATGAATAGATACACATAGACAAAATCTAAAATATGTTATTGAACAAACAAAATAGATAACATCAACTACCATGTAATTATATCTAGCTGTCTCTCATCTCCCTAACATCTTAAATGACAAGGCATTAATTAGTTAATGCATCAAGTCTTCTTCCCTCAACATTTGAATCCACTTCCAAGAAGTATTCTGCTATAATTGGACACGATAGAAATTATATTAATGAAATGAATTTCAAAGGGGAAATAAAGTAGAAAAGGATAGAAAAGCTCTCCCTTTCCTGATTACAGTTTGAAGGTGAAATTGGATTCAAACATGTGCACATTAAATGTTTGACTCTCCTCTTCTATGAAACAATGCAATGTCAGCCTAATTATTTGCATCGCTTAATCTTTTTGTAGAGAAACAAGCAGGTAATAAAGACATTGTTGGATTTTAGATCAATGGGGAATAGTAATCATTGGTTGAGTAGAATTTGCCTCATCAAAGGAAGCTTAATGACAATAAGCTTATTATATCCTAAGAAGGAAATATAACTTGTCCCATTAACTTTAGCCACATACTGTGACTTGCAGGAATTTAATGCAGATGAATATCATCTTTTATGCATTGGCATAACTTCTATAAATAGTATCAAGTAACTCTTAATTAGTGAGCAAATAACCAGACATAGCCTACCAACAGCTGTGTCTACTGTAAATCACATAATGAGTGTGCAGAGAGGTGTCTGCTAATAAGTAGAAAGGCAGAATAGCAAGAATGGGTAAGATTTCAGTCATGGGACCCAGCAGATGTTAGGACTGCATGTCAATTCTGACATTTACTAGCTGTGTGACTGTGGGATGGGCCAGATTTTATGCTAATGTAAACCTTAGATTCACTAAATACAAGTTAGAAATAAAATAATATACAAAACTTATGTCTTAAAGACTTACCGCAGTGTTTCAGGCATGAAATGAAGATTCAACAAATTGTAAGTCAGTAGTGGTTGGAGTAGAGATTGCTGCTCTGTTTATTTTTTTGTTTGTTTATTTTCTTAATATAACTTCCTACTCTTGTACACATTATTTATAATCTTTTGACTTCCTCCTGAAGTCACCACTCAAAGAGACAATATGGTTTTACAAAATACACATTTTATATAAACAGCATTTGATATATCACTAAGGTAAAGAAAGGCCCAGTATAAGAGTGATTCACAACATAACTACATAAAAATTATAAACCCAAAATGTAATTCTGACTACTGTAAAATCCATTATTTTCTCTACCCAATATTGCAACAATGCATATATCAGTAAAATGAATGGAGACTGTGAATGAAGTGATACTGAGTAACCAGTGGTCAGTGAAAATTTCACTGATTGGGGTGACAATGGAATGGAGATACAGCTAAATGAAGGAGAGACCTGGCTGGAGTGCCTAAAAGTGCTCCAGGGAGTAACAACTTGCACAATCAAGAGACACTAGTGTTACTGGAGAGAAGAGAGTGATGGTAACCAGGTGAATCAGGAATTTAGTATGACATTTAATAAAAAAAGGAATGAAAATCTCTCATTTGCATCTTTCTTTAGTTTGTATTTCTTTTTTTAATATTTATTTATTTGAAAGTCAGAGGTACACAGAGAGAAAAGGAGAGGCAGAGAGAGAGAGAGAGAGAGAGAGAGAGAGGTCTTCCATCCGCTGGTTCACTCCCCAGATGGCTGCAACGGCCAGAGCTGTGCTGATCCGAAGCCAGGAGCCAGGAGCTTCTTCCAGGTCTCCTAAGTGGGGGCAGGAGCCCAAGGAGTTGAGCCAACTTATACTGCTTTCCCAGGCCATAGCAGACAGCTGGATTGGAACTAGAGGAGCTGAAACTGGAACCAACACCCGTATGGGATGTCGGCATTGCAGGTGGCATTATCACCCACTATGCCACAGTGCAGGCCCCAGTTTTAATTTTTTTAGTAATGATGTAGATTAATATCTCAATTCAGAGGTTGCACACATACACGTGCCTATACATGTGAATTTCTTTTTGAGATATTTCTTTCAATATTGACATGAAAATAAGTTTTAGAATACTTTCTTTTTTTATTTTTTTTTATTTTTTATTTTTTATTTTTTTTAAACTTTTATTTAATGAATATAAATTTCCAAAGTACGACTTATGGATTACAATGGCTTCCCCCCCATACCGTCCCTCCCACCCACAACCCTCCCCTTTCCCACTCCCTCTCCCCTTCCATTCACATCAAGATTCATTTTCAATTATCTTAATATACAGAAGATCAGCTTAGTATACATTAAGTATGGATTTCAACAGTTTGCTCCCACACAGAAACATAAAGTGAAAAATAATAGATGATTTTTTTAAATGATGATGAAATCAGAGCAGACCTATTGTCATGTTTAATCCCAGTGAGAGTCAAGTTGGGAATTGATAATTTTAATTTTTTTTTTTTTTACAGAGGATCAGTTTATTATGCATTAAGTAAGGATTTCAACAGTTTGCACCCCCATAGAAACACAAAGTGAAATATATTGTTTGAGTACTCGTTATAGCATTAAATCTCAATGTACAGCACATTAAGGATAGAGATCCTACATGAGGAGTAAGTGCACAGTGACTCCTGTTGTTGACTTTACCAATTGACACTCCTGTCTATGGCATCAGTAATCTCCCTATGCACCAGTCATGAGTTTCCAAGGCTATGGAAGCCCTCTGAGTTCTCTGACTCTTATCTTGTTTAGGCAAGGTCATAGTCAAAGTGGAGGTTCTCTCCTCCCTTCAGAGAAAGGTACCTCCTTCTTTGATGACCTGTTCTTTCCACTGGGATCTCACTCGCAGAGATCTTTTGCCAGAGTGTCTTGGCTTTCCATGCCTGAAATACTCTCATGAGCTTTTCAGCCAGCTCCGAATGCCTTTAGGGCTGATTCTGAGGCCAGAGTGCTATTTAGGACATCTGCCATTCTATGAGTCTGCTGAGTATCTCACTTCCCATGTTGGATCACTCTCCCCTTTATTTACTCCATCAGTTAGCGTTAGCAGGTACTAGACTTGTCTATGTGCTCCCTTTGACTCCCAGTCCCTTCACCATGACCAACTGTGAACTGAAACTGATCACCTGGAACAGTGAGATGGCATTGGTACATGCCACCTCGATGGGATTGAATTGGAATCCCCTGGTATGCTTCCAACTCCACCACTTGGGGCAAGTCAGACTGAGCATGTCCCAAATTATACATCTCTTCCCTCTCCCATTCCCACCACCAAGTTCAACAGGGATCACATTTCAGTTAATTTTCAACACTTAAGAATAACTGTGCATCAATTACAGATCTAAACCAGTCATATTAAGTAGAACAGATAAAAAAACTACTAAGTGGGATAATGTATTTAGTTGTTCATTAACAGTCAGGGCTATGCTGATCAAGCCACCATTTCCCATAGTGTCCACCTCACTCCAACAGGTTTCCTTTTTGGTGTTCAGTCAGTCATCACCGATCAGGGAGAACATATGGTATTTGTCCCTTTGGGACTGGCTTATTTCACTCAGCATGATGTGTTCCAGATTCCTCCATTTTGTTGCAAATGACTGGATTTCGTTGTTTCTTACTGCGGTATAGTATTCTAAAGAGTACATATCCCATAATTTCTTTATCCAGTCTATCGATGATGGGCATTTAGGTTGGTTCCAGGTCTTAGCTATTGTGAATTGAGCTGCAATAAACATTAGGGTGCAGACCTCTTTTTTGTTTGCCAATTTAAATTCCTGTGGGTAAATTCCAAGGAGTGGGATGGCTGGGTCGAACGGTAGGGTTATCTTCAGGTTTCTGAGGAATCTCCAGACTGACTTCCATAGTGGCTTGACCAGTTTGCATTCCCACCAACAGTGGGTTAGTGTCCCTTTTTCCCCACATCCTCGCCAGCATCTGTTGTTGGTAGATTTCTGCATGTGAGCCATTCTAACCGGGGTGAGGTGAAACCTCATTGTGCTTTTGATTTGCATTTCCCTGATTGCTAATGACCTTGAACATTTTTTCATGTGCCTGTTGGCCATTTGGATTTCCTCTTTTGGAAAATGTCTATTGAGGTCCTTGGCCCATCTCTTAAGTGGGTTGTTGGTTTTGTTTTTGTGGAGTTTCTTGATCTCTTTGTAGATTCTGGTTATTAACCCTTTGTCTGTTGCATAGTTTGCAAATATTTTTTCCCATTCTGTCGGTTGTCTTTTCACTCTCCTGACTGTTTCTTTTGCAGTACAGAAACTTCTCAATTTGATGCAATCCCAATAGTTGATTTTGGCTTTGACTGCCTGTGCCTCCTGGGTCTTTTCCAGAAACTCTTTGCCTGTGCCAATATCTTGAAGGGTTTCTCCAATGTTTTCTAGTAACTTGATGGTGTCAGGTCGTAGATTTAGGTCTTTAATCCATGTTGAGTGGATTTTTGTGTAAGGTGTAAGGTAGGGGTCTTGCTTCATGATTCTGCACGTGGAAATCCAATTTTCCCAGCACCATTTGTTGAATAGACTGTCCTTGCTCCAGGAATTAGTTTTAGATCCTTGATCAAATATAAGTTGGCTGTAGATGTTTGGGTTGATTTCTGGTGTTTCAATTCTGTTCCATTGGTCTATCCATCTGTTTCTGTACCAGTACCATGCTGTTTTAATTACAACTGCCCTGTAGTATGTCCTGAAATCTGGTATTGTGATGCCTCCGGCTTTGTTTTTGTTGTACAAGATTGCTTTAGCTATTCGAGGTCTCTTGTGCCTCCATATAAATTTCAGCATCATTTTTTCCAGATCTGAGAAGTAGGTCTTTGGTATCTTGATTGGTATTGCATTGAATCTGTAAATTATTTTTGGGAGAATGGACATTTTGATGATATTGATTCTTCCAATCCATGAGCATGGAAGATTTTTCCATTTCTTGGTATCCTCTTCTATTTCTTTCTTTAAGGTTTTGTAATTTTCATCGTAGAGATCTTTAACGTCTTTGGTTAAGTTTATTCCAAGGTATTTGATTGTTTTTGTAGCTATTGTGAATGGGATTGATCTTAGAAGTTCTTCCTCAGCCATGGCATTGTCTGTGTATACAAAGGCTGTTGATTTTTGTGCATTGATTTTATACCCTGCTACTTTGCCAAACTCTTCTATGAGTTCCAATAGTCTCTTAGTAGAGTTCTTTGGGTCCCCTAAATACAGAATCATGTCATCTGCAAAGAGGGATAGTTTGAGTTCTTCCTTCCCAATTTGTATCCCTTTAATTTCTTTTTCTTGCCTAATAGCTCTGGCTAGAACCTCCAGAACTATATTGAATAGCAGTGGTGAGAGTGGGCATCCCTGTCTGGTTCCAGATCTCAGTGGAAATGCTTCCAACTTTTCCCCATTCAATAGGATGTTGGCTGTGGGTTTTTCATACATTGCTTTGATTGTATTGAGGAATGTTCCTTCCAAACCCAGTTTGCTTAGAGTTTTCATCATGAATGGGTGTTGTATTTTATCAAATGCTTTCTCGGCGTCTATTGAGATAATCATATGGTTTTTCTTCTGCAGTCTGTTAATGTGGTGTATCACATTGATTGTCTTGCGCACATTAAACCATCCCTGCATACCAGGGATAAATCCCACTTGGTCTGGGTGGATGATCTTTCTGATGTGTTGTTGCATTCTATTGGCGAGAATTTTATTGAGGATTTTTGCATCTATGTTCATCAGGGATATTGGTCTGTAATTCTCTTTCAGTGCTGCATCTTTTTCCGGCTTAGGAATTAAGGTGATGCTGGCTTCATAGAAAGAATTTGGGAGGACTCCCTCTTCTTCGATTGTTCTGAATAGTTTGAGAAGAATTGGAGTTAGTTCTTCTTTAAACGTCTGGTAGAATTCAGCAGTGAATCCATCTGGTCCTGGGCTTTTCTTTGTTGGGAGGGCGTTTATTACTGTTTCAATTTCTGTCTCAGTTATGGGTCTGTTTAGGTTTTCGATGTCTTCCTGGTTCAATTTAGGTAGGTTGCATGTGTCCAGGAATCTATCCATTTCTGATAGGTTTCCCTGTTTGCTGTCATACAAGTCCTTGTAGTAATTTCTGATGATTCTTTTTATTTCTGTGGTGTCTGTTGTTACATTTCCTTTTTCATCTCTGATTTTATTGATTTGGGTCTTTTCTCTTCTTTTTTTAGTTAGTTGGGCCAATGGGGTTTCAATTTTGTTTATTTTTTCAAAAAACCAGCTCTTCGTTTGGCTGATTTTTTGTAATGTTTTTCTTGATTCAATCCTGTTGATTTCTTCTCTGATTTTAATTATTTCTCTTCTCCTACTAGATTTGGGTCTGATTTGCTGTAGGTTTTCTAGATCCTTGAGGTGAATTGAAAGCTCATCTATTTGGTGTCTTTCCAATTTCTTGATGTAGGCACCTATTGATATAAACTTTCCTCTTAACACTGCTTTTGCTGTGTCCCATAAGTTTTGGTATGTTGTGCTGTTATCCTCATTTACTTCCAGAAAGTTTTTGATTTCTCTTTTGATTTCTTCTATGACCCATTGTTCATTCAGGAGCATGTTGTTCAATCTCCATGTGTTTGCGTATGCTCTAGGGATTCCTGAGTTGCTAATTTCCAACTTCATTCCTTTATGGTCTGAGAAGCTGCATGGTATGATTCTAATTCTTTTGAATTTGCTGAGACTTGCTTTATGGCCTAGTATGTGGTCAATCCTAGAGAATCTTCCATGTACTGCTGAGAAGAATGTAAAATCTTTAGCTGTAGGATTGAAAGTTCTGTAGATATCTGTTAGATCCATTTGGGCTATAGTGTCGTTTAAATCTACTGTATCCTTGTTGATCTTCTGACCGGATGATCTGTCTATTTCTGAGAGTGGAGTATTGAAGTCCCCCAGTACTATTGTATTGGGGTCTAAGTCTCCCTTTAAGTCCGTTAATAAATCTTTTAGATAAACTGGTGCCCTGTAGTTAGGTGCATATACATTGATAATTGTTATATCTTCCTGTTGAATTGATCCCTTAATCATGATATAGTGTCCCTCTTTGTCTCTCTTAACAGTTTTTGTGGTAAAGTTTATGTTGTCCGATATTAAGATGGCTACGCCCGCTCTTTTTTCATTTCTGTTGGCATGGTATATCTTTTTCCAGCCTTTCACTTTCAGTCTGTATGGATCTTTGTTGGAAAGATGTGTTTCTTGTAAGCAGCAAATAGATGGGTTTTGTTCCTTAACCCAATCAGCCAATCGGTGTCTTTTAACTGGACAGTTCAGGCCATTCACGTTCAAAGTGACTAATGATAAGTGGTAACTTTGCCCTGCCATTTGCCAAAGATAAGTTCTAATGTATGCTTTGAATTCCCTGTGATCTTTTGCTGTGAGGTTTCCTTCTTTGGTTTCCTTCCTTTACCTTCTTTCATATTGATGACCGTGTTTCTGTGTTTCTGTGTGTAACACATCTTTAAGCATCTTTTGCAGGGCTGGACGAGTGGCAACAAATTCTTTCAATTTCTGTTTGCAATGAAAAGTCTTTATTTCACCTTCATTCACAAATGATAGCTTTGCAGGATATAATATTCTGGGCTGGCAGTTGTTCTTTCTTAGTACCTGAGCTATATCTCGCCATTCCCTCCTAGCTTGTAGAGTTTCTGATGAGAAGTCAGCTGTGAGTCTGATTGGAGATCCTCTGAGAATAATTTGACGTTTCTCTCTTGCACATTTTAGGATCTTTTCTTTATGTTTCACTGTGGAGAGTTTAATTACAACGTGTCGTGGTGAGGATCTCTTTTGGTTGTGTTTATTAGGGGTTCTGTGGGCTTCCTGTACTAGGATTTCTCTGTCCTTCTCCAAACCTGGGAAATTTTCTGCTAATATCTCACTAAAAAGGCCTTCTACTCCTTTCTCCCTCTCCATGCCTTCAGGAACTCCTAGAACCCGAATGTTGGTTTTTTTAATAGTATCCTGAAGATTCCCGACAATATGTTTCAGATTTCTAATTTCCTCTTCTTTTCTTTGGTCTGACTGTATCCTTTCCTGTTCTCTGTCTTCTAAGTCCGATATTCTCTCTTCTGCTTCACCCATTCTGTTTGTAAGGCTCTCTATTGTGTTTTTCATTTGATCTATTGAATTCTTCACTTCAGTCACTATCACAGTTTCCTGTTGTACTAGTTGTTTCGTTTCATTTTGATTCCTCCTTAATATTTAATTTTCACGAGAGAGATTTTCTATCTTGTCCATCAAGGATTTGTGTAGTTCCAGAATTTGTTTTTGAGAACTTCTTAATGTTCTTATCAATTTTTTGAGATCTGCTTCTTGCATTTCTTCTATGTCATCATCTTCATAATCTTGAATTGGGGTGTCTTTTTCATTTGAGGGCGTCATGGTGACTTCGTTGTTTTTATTACCTCGGTTTTTGCGTTTGTTATTTGGCATAGTGGAGATATTTGGTTTCTTCACTGTGGTGCTTTTTCTTGTTATACTATGACTCTAGATTAAGTGGACTATCTGTTTTTGATGGAGCCTTAGGGTTTGAGATGGGTGTGGCCTGAGAGCTCTGTTTGGTGTGCCAAAGGTGACACTCCCAGGTTAGGCATGGTAAATCTCTCCCTCTCTCTCTCTCTTTTTTTTTTTTTTTTTTTTGATTCAAAAGGGAAGTAATTCCGCACAGCTGAACGAAGTTGGAGGTAGTTAGCAGGCAAATGATATACCCACAGGAGCCAGAGATTGGAAGCTCTTTCCCAAGATCCCCACAGGGAATCTGTTCGGCCCTCAGAGTGGGCTCAAATTCTCCTTCAGCCTCCCACTGGGTTGCCAAAGTTACGGAATTGTAGCATCTCTGGAGAGTGCTCACATGAATTCCGTGAGTTCTCTCCCCCACCGTCTCTTTTTTCACAGTCTCAGTTCAGTAGCACCACAAATTTACTAGCTCCTAATCTCCTGTTAATTCGCCCCGCCCAGAGTCAGGTTTTTCTGCTAGGCTCAGGGCCGGTGCAGACCTGAGGTCGCTCTGCTTATGACGTATGTCCAAGATGGCGCCTGCTCTTTGTCTTGCTCGCCCTTGAGAGGTGAGCGGAGAGAGAGAAACCCGTGTCCGTACTAGTCACCCTTTTTTCTCTCTCTCTCTCTCTTCCAGTTAGCCTTGTGAACTTCCCCCCCCGGGGGTCGTTCCCTCTAGTCTCCTCTCTCCGCTTGCCTGCCGGTGTCTCGGGCTATTGAGGTTCGGCTCACCTCGCTTTCCAGCGCTGGTGTGTTGAGTCTGCCGCTGATGTCCCGAACTGTGGGCTCCCACGCTCTCCACGCAGGTCCGCTGTGAGTCACGCGTTCCAGAAGAGTTTCTTCTGCTGTTTCCTCCCCTACTCTTCCTTGAACCTGCAGTATCTCCACTTTTATTAAACTATCTCTCCCCAGACTATCAGTGTGCTCCCTTCCTATTCCGCCATCTTGCCGGAAAATCAGAATACTTTCTTATTAAGATTCACAAAACAGCAACTTTTCTACTGAATTCCAGTATAGCTGCACTTTGTTATCTTCCTTGCAGACACTGCAGGTCCCATAGCCAATAATCATATATTCAAGAAAGCGTCCAAATTCATGTTTTTGACTGTATCACCCATCCGCTCATGCACTACCAATCACCATTGTATTATTCCTATTACAGATACAATTGTGGCTTCATTGTCTCATCTCTAAACTTAGTAGAAGCAAGCAAGAGGTTTCCTCTCTTCTCTGATCCCTTTTACATGATGAAGTCTGTATGCAGTATTCACTACTCTTTTCAAGAAAGCATCCAGGAACTTTTGTGACACCTGAACCACTAAGTCACATTTAAACCTATACAGTAGAGAAAAATAAAATAAATTCCCAATATCTGACAATGCAAGGAAATAATAGAATCCAACTCCAGAAGAGTTATTACATAGAAGATCCCGTCACAGCCATCTGCATGGAAGAAGATCATATTATCAACAGTTAAATATTTTTTTTTATATTTTTTTTAACTTTTATTTAATGAATATAAGTTTCCAAAGTACAGCTTATGGATTACAATGGCTTACCCACCCCCCATAACTTCCCTCCCACCCGCAACCCTCCCCTTTCCCTCTCCCTCCCCCTTCCATTCACATCAAGATTCATTTTCAATTCTCTTTATATACAGAAGATCAGTTTAGTATATATTAAGTAAAGATTTCAACAGTTTGCACCCACATAGAAACACAAAGTGAAAAATACTGTTTGAGTACTAGTTATAGCATTAAATCACAATGTACAGCACATCTCAACAGTTAAATATTAATATCATCCCTTTCCCTTGCTGCTTTTGATAGTTTTCCTATTCTAAGTAAATGGTAAATAAATTATTATGTTGTTGTGCTGAGGAACTCCAAGGTCACCTTCTGATGCAGTGATTCACTAGGGTAACCTACAGCACTCAACCGACAGCCATAATGATGGTTTATTTATTACAGTGAACTATTAGAAAAAACAAAATAATAAGAAACATGCACATTGTCAAAGTTTGAGGCAACAAGACACATGTTTAAAGGAATATTTAGGGTCTTCTCAATGTAATCACAGAGGATGCACTTAATTCCTCCAGTTGTGAGTCGGTAAGCATTTGTGAAATTCTCCCATCCAAGTACTAACCAGGCCTGACCCCGCTTAGCTTCCGAGATCAGACGAGATCGGGCGTGTTCAGGGTGGTATGGCCGTAGACATTTGTGAAATTCTATACATCAATGAGGCTCATTAGAGACTCACTTCTCAAGGTATATGTTGGGAAATTCTCACATAGGAACTGCTTATTCTGTGGTAAAATTCTAGAGTGCTACAAAGAAAAGAGACAGGATAAACTGCTTTGTTTGCAAAAACTTTTTAGGTGAGGATCACTCATTAGTACATTGTCTGGAAACCCACCACAATCCAAATTTCCATATGTCACAATGGCCAATCTTTCATGCAGGCCTAGTTAAAGATACCTATCTCAGAACTCCCATGCTAACTTTTATCTACTTTTGCCAATATGAAAATCTGATGACAATCTGACTACATATATACAATATAAAAGGAAGTTCAACAGCAAAGAGAGAAGCAATTGAACTATAACTGGATGCAAACAGCATATCTGCCAGGTTATTAAACTTCATCAATAGCTATGAGTGCTGTGATTTTTGCTTGTTCCAAAGCAAATTTGGATAACTACACACGAAGTAGCATAAGACACTAATACTTTAACTTTAGTATGCTTAGGTTTAGATAAAGGATATAAGTGCAAAGTTCTGGGGTTTAGCTCCAGAAAATGTGCTTTAGTAAATTTAGAATGTGTCCCAGGAATCTGTATTGAGATGCTAATCCCATGTCAGGATTCAGCAATAGAAGACAGTTGTCTTTGTTTCTAGTCCTGGCTCTGCTTTCATGGGACCTTGGGCAAATCTTTCAAATTTTTTATGTAACCATATTTACAATATTGTTAATCTATAAAGTTATTTTTAAAAAGCATTTTTAAGGAAAAACTAACCTATCTGTATTTCAATCTTGACGTCATTCTCCTTAGGGTAAGTTATGGCTCTTTTCTTTTTTTTAATTTTTTTGTATGTAGAATCAATCACCATAATTATGTTCACCTTTAAGTAAATAAAAAAAATTTATAAGATAAAATTAGCTTATGTCAAACACCTTTTTAATCCAATTATCAGTGAAATAATAATCTATTAGAAGGCTTGATGAGAAGTGTCTAAAGGTTTTTATTTTGTTTGTGGTATCTTTAAAAATTCTAGGCATTTCAAAAAGAACTCAGTGAAAGCAAATAAATAAAAAAGACAAAAAATTGTATTCATATAAGAAATGAACCTATCTATATGCATGCCTTTAAAAAGTTGGGAACATAGAAAGTAAAGAATTCAGGAAGCTTTATCTCTTCATTGTAGTGATAAAGATTAAATAGGAAAGTTAATGTTTCAATTTCTCAAATGAGAAAAGAAAATCTCAATTCAAAGTGCCTGAATGTGAATTAAATACTTTCTACCATAAAATATGAACTGTAGCTATTTTGATAAATGTTTTGTAGGTCTTTTAAATATTCCTGAAATTGTTGCACTGTGGTCATTAAGAGAATTTGAAAACTAAAGAGATGATTTTTATATCTTTTGTATAAAACATCAAATAGAACCTGAAATTGAAAAACAGCACTCAGATGCACACACACACACACACACACACACACACAAAACCGTTGGGCCTGGCACAGTGACGTAGCTGGTAAAGCTGCTGCCTGTATTGCCAGCATCCCATATGGGTGTCAGTTCAAGTCCTGGCTGTTCCACTCCAATTCAGCTCTCTGCTATGGCGTGGGAAGGCAACAGAAGATGGTCCAAGTCCTGGGGCCTCTGCACCCACATGGGAGACATGGAAAAAGCTCCTGACTCCTAGCTTCAGATCGGTTAAGCTCTGGCCATTGCAGCCAATTGGAGAGTGAAACAGCAGATGGAATATTTCTCTCTCTCTGCCTCTCTTTCTCTCTCTCTGTAACTCTGACTATCAAATAAATAAATAAATCATTAAAAATAAATTAAAAAATAAAATAAAATAAATCCATTCTCCTTGCAATAATAGATTGATAGGTGGATACGTCTTATTCAAATATTACATACCCTAGTTATGAAATATTAATATATAAATTATATTTCATTATATGGTGGTAATTATTAAAATAAATTAATAAATAGTTCTAAAAATAAATCCTTGCAGAGTGGAGCACAATTAAATTATTTTATAATTCCTGCAAGTTGAGTAAGTGAAGTCATTGTCTTTATTAGGCTTTATGATTTCCAACAGTTATAGAAATGAGTTTTATGTAAATAAATATTATTTGGATCAAGAAAATAAATAAGTAGAAATTCCTCTGATACCACATGACTAGTGCTTTTCAGAGTGATGACTCATTGATATTACAGGCTATAAGTACAAAATTTTAGAATTTAGAATTTTAGAATTTTTTCTTAGATAATTACATGTAAGAATACTCTTTTGGAAATGAGAAAATTACCTTTGCACATACTGATATTTACCAAATATACATAATGTATAAAATTCTGTATAAAATTATATGTCTATATATACATATATTTATACATATTCATTCATATATGCCCTTTATATATATGCACATAAAATCAACTTGGATCCAAGGTATCCAATATGTGGCTTTGTTCCTGTACATCAAATTATAGTCAGGGGATATACATGTTGAATTCTCTGCTCAGGTAAAATCTTGCATTGATGATTGTGTTCCTATACATGTTGCATATATGTATACACACATATTAGATACATGCATAAATTACAACTGCTATTTACTAGTGGTTGACAGTGATCCAGGTCTTTTAGTTATCCGGTCTTATTTAATATACAGATTTATATTGTAACCATATTGTGTTATATATTATTTATGTCTATATACATTAGGTGCAAACTTAATTATTTTCAATTCTAAAAATTTTAAACTGAAGTGCACAATTAACAAATGAGTTACTTAAGATCACCCAGCTCATGAACAGTTGAACTGAGAATCCTCAAGTGATATGGCTCCAAATCTTTGTTCTTTTTATTAAAGCAAAATACTTATTTTATTTATTTGAAATACAGATAAAGAGAGATTGAGAGAGAGAGAAACAGACCATGCATGTGTTGGTTTACTCCCCAAATGCCTACCACTGCTAAGGTTGACCCAGGCTGAAGCCAAGAGGCAGGGACTGAATCTGGATCTCCCACATGGGTGGTGGAGCCTACTATTTGAACCACCACCTGTTTCCTTCCAGAGTCCGCATCAGCAGGAAGCTGGAATCAGCCCTGAAGCCGGGACTCAAACCAAGGAACTCTGATATGGGATGCTGGTGTCCCAAGTAGAGTCTTCACTGTGGCACCATTCTCTGGCCAAAGCCTATATCCTTAACCACTGTGATGTGCCACCTCTAGTAAGTACATATATCACCTAAATAAGCTGAATGCAGACATACTAAGTAGTTTATTTTAACATCAAATAGACGGCCAGTGCCGCAGCTCATTAGGCTAATCCTCCGCCTACAGAACTGGCACCCCGGGTTCTAGTCCCAATTCGGGCGCCGGATTCTGTCCCAGCTGCTCCTCTTCCAGTCCAGCTCTCTGCTGTGGCCTGGGAAGGCAGTGGAGGATGGCCCAAGAACTTGGACTCTCCACTTGCATGAGAGACCAGGAAGAAGCACCTGGCTCCTGGCTTAGGATCAATGCAGCGCACCGGCCGAAGCGACCATTTGTGGGGTGAACCAACAGAAGGAAGACCTTTCTCTCTGTCTCTCTCTCTCTCTCTCACTGTCTAACTCTGCCTGTCAAAAAATTAAAAAAAAAAAAAAAATCAAATAGACACTCATGGTTGCAAAGAATTTTGAGTTCATTGATTAAAGCTGCCATCACACATATCATCTGTGGTCCAAAACAAATACTTAGGTCAATTTTCAGAGGAAGTGTTGGTAAGCTTTCCATATTTATTTATCTCGCATGGACAACAGCAAATGTTACATTATATCATGGGAAGCATTAATAACACAGTCAGTTATCTAATTGCAATTAACAGATTATCTGTGGCGATAACAAAATATCTTATAAAATCAGGATGAATTAATTTCTACTAATACAAATAGATGTGATGTCAAAGAATGAAGCAGAGGCAATTTAGAATGTGAAATATGGGCCAGCATTGTGGTGTACTAGGTAAAACTGACACCTTTGATGCCAGCATCCCAGTTCCCTTCTAATGACCTGGGAAAAGCGCAGAAATTGGCCCAAGTTACTGGGCTCCTGCCACTCATGTGGGAGATCCAGATGAAGCTTCTGGCTTCAGCCTGACTCAGCTCTGTTCATTGTGGCCACTTGTGGAGTGAAACAGCAGATGGAAGATCTCTGTCTCTCTTACCCTCTCTCTCTGTAGCACTGACTTTCAAATTAAAAAATAAATCTTAAAAGAAAAAAAGAATGTGACACAAAATAGGATATTCATACACTGAAAAATCTTCATTTTTCCATCTTCAATAAAATATTTAAACAAGGAGAAGCAGTTGGTTTTAATCACATTGTTATATAAAAATTTATTATTAATTTCAAATTAAAAGGTGACTCCATATCAAGGTCAGCAAATATCTTCCATTGTTCAGATTTCCCAAAATGGCAATACATTCTTTATCCCCTTAGTTGGACCTTTGATGTCAATCTGAAAACTCACATGTGAACTTCTTAATTTACTACCAAAAGATTAAAGGATACATTTTGCAAGTATTCTACAGTTTACCATTTTCATACTGAGGCAGTTCACTTCCCTTGACACACCTAGCTGCTCTCAAGTTTTACTAATACAAATAAGAGAAAACAATGGTTTTACCAATGGCATTAACATGTCAGATAGACTCTACTTTTTCCTTTTCTAAGATTTATTTATTTATTTGAAAGTCAAAGTTACACACAGAGAGAAGGAGAGGCAGAGAGAGAGAGAGAGAGGTCTTCCATCCTCTGGTTCACTCTCCATTTGGCCACAAGGGCCAGAGCTCTGCTGATCCGAGGCCAAGAGCTTCATTTTGGGTCTCCTACATGGGTGCAGGGGCCCAAGGCTTTGGCCATCTTCTACTGCTTTCCTAGGCCGTAACAGAGAACTGGATTGGAAGTGGAACAGCTGGGATTCCAACCAGTGCCATATGGGATGCCGACACTGCAGGTGGCGGCTTAACCTGCTATGCCACAGTACCAGCCCCTTAGCCCCTTTTTTAAAGATATACTTGTTTATCTGAAATATAGACATACACATAGAGCGAGAGTGAGAGAGAGAGAGAGGGAGAGGATCTTTTATTCACTTATTCACTCACCCAGATGGCCAAAATGGCCTGGTGTGGGCCAGGCAAGGAGCCAGGAGCTTCCTGAGATCCTGAGTCTCCTACGTGGATGAAGGGGCCCCAAACATTTTGGCCTAAGCCATCTTCTGTACTTTTCCCAGAGGCATTAGCAGGAAGCTGGATTAGAACTGAAGCAGCCAGGACTCAAAGCAGACCCATAGGGGATTCTGGTGCTGCAGGGGCCACTATGCTGGCCCCCCTCTCAACTTTATAAGCACTATCAGCAGTTTTAGCAATGTTTACTAATGTTGTGTCATGTGACTCATCCCAAAATGAATTAAATATTTTATCCAGACATCTTTTTTTTTTTTTTAAGATTTTATTTATTTATTTGAGAGGTAAAGTTACAGATACGGATAGGGAGAGACAGAGAGAAAAGTCTTCCTTCCATTGGTTCACTTCCCAGATGGCTGCAACGGCTGGAGCTGTGTCAATCCGAAGCCAGGAGCCAGGTGCTTCGTTCAGGTCTCCCAAGCACTTGGGCCACCTTGTACTGCTTTCCCAGGCCATAGCAGAGAGCTGGATTGGAAGAGGCGCAGCCAGGACTAGAACCAGTGCCCATATGGGATGCCGGCACCACAGGTGGAGGATTAACCTACTGTGCCACAGAGCCAGCCCCTAAACATCTTAACTCATTAACAAGAAAGACTAGAAAAATTTATTTCAGGAATTACAAAAGTATTATGGGTTTGGTGAAATGTTAACTACCCTAAATTTTACCAACATTTTTTCTACTGTTCTCTCTTGATTTTGCAAAATAAACATGTCTAGTGTGTCTCAAAATCAGGAGTCTACAGTGCATTTCACTTGTACTGGAAATCTAGTAAACTTCTAACATAGACTTTGAACAACCCAGCTGTATTAGTTTAAAGACATGAATGACTGTTCCAATAAAGGACATGAGCAGCATATTTGGAGAATGTCTGCTTAAATCTCCTATAACTCTTGGGACAAAGATTGAAAAAGCTTCAAAGGAGATGATATTAAGTTTATGAGACACATGCTTGTCATCGTGGATGTGCTACCTACTTTACAAGTGCTACAAATAGAGCCTTATCAGAAGTATGACTCCTATACCCATTTCCATTTTATCCTCTAAATTTGAGAAGGACCATTGTGCCAAATATATCTCACTTTTATTTGTAACATTTTCCAAAGAGTCACCTTTTACATGATGTTAGTGTTAAAATACTCAGAAAGAACTCAGGCTGCTTCACTCTGCTCTCTGTTCTTTTTGGTAGAGATGTTATGCTTATAAGCTAGAAATCTGCACAGTGTATAACCAGAGTTCAGTTTAATAGACTTGTGGGCAGAAGGTAAGGGATACAGGAAATATATATGTTGTTACCTATTTTTCTCAAAACACCACTGTGTTTTAGTGCTATGGAATAGAAAGATGCACCTAAAGGAATTAAGCAATTATGTTTGAGCTAAAAGAGACAAAAGATAAAGTTCATGCACAATAATTGATTTTCTTTTGATGCTGTTATGCAGGCTCTCTAGAGATATGTTAGAAGAAGGGAATTGACAGATAAGAGAAGGGAGAAATGAAAGAAAAAAGGGGGGAGAATAGAGAAGAGAAGAAGAGAATAAAGCATCATAATATTTGATTTCAAGACGCACTACAGGGCAGTTATAATCAAAACAGCCTGGCACTGGCACAAAAGCAGATTTGTAGATCACTGGAACAGAATAGAAACTCCAGAAATCAATCTATGAATTGATAACCAACTTATCTTTGACAAAGTAGCTAAAATCAATGCTGGGAGCAAGGACAGTTTCCTTAACAAATGGTGCTCAAGAAACTGGATTTCCATATGCAGAAGCATGAAACTAGACCCATACCTTACACCTTACACAAAAATCGACTCAAAATTGATAAAAAAAAACTTAAATATATGACCTAATACCATCAAATTATCACAGAATATTGGGGAAACTTTGAAAGACATTGGCATAGACAAAAACTTCCTGAAAAAGATCCCAGAAGCACAGACAAAGTCAAAATTGGCAAATGGGATTACATCAAGCTGAGGAGCTTCTGCACTGCAAAAGAAACACTGAGCAAAGTGAGGAGGTAACTGACAGAATGTCAGAAATTATTTGCAAACTATGCAACTGATATATGGTTAACATCCAGAATCTATGAGGAGCTCAAGAAATTCAACAAAAGCAAAACAAACAATCTGGTTAAGAAATCGGCAAAGGACTTGAACAGGTACTTTTCAAAAGAGGGAATTCAAATGGACAACAAACATTTAAGAAAATGCTCAAGATTAATAGCCATCAGGGAAATGCATATAAAACTAGGGTGAGGTTACACCTCACTCCAAATAGAATGGCTCTCATACAGAAATCAACCAACAACAAATACTGGTGACGATGTGGGGGAAAAGCTATTCCTGTCCACTGTTGGTGGGTATGTATACTGGTGCAGTCACTGTGGAAGACAGTAAGGAGACACCTCAGAAATCTGAATATAGACCTGCTATACGGCCCAGCCATCCACTCCTGGTAATTTACTCAAACAAAACAAATCAACATATGAAAGAGTTGTCTGTACCCCCATGTTCATTGCAGCACAGTTCATAGTAGCTAAGATATGCTTCAATCCGGATGTCTACCAACTGTTGACTGGATAAAGATATTATGGTATATATACACTATGGAGTACTACTCGCTGCAAAAAAAAAAAAAAAAAATCTTGTCTTTTACGACAAGATGAATGCAACTAGAAACGATTTTACTTAGTAGTGAAATAAGCCAGTTCCAAAAAGACAGATAATCATATTTTCCTTGATCTGAGGTAATTAGTAGAGTGCTTGAATTGTAATGTATTTCAGTGAAATAGATATTCTGAGATTCAATGACTGTTTTTAGCCCTTGTCTCTTCTGATTAGGAACTGTGTTTTATTTTTTTTGTTTGGTTGGTTTTGTTTGGTTTTTCCTTCATAATATTTGTTGAACTCTTTTATTTAGTCTAAGGTTAACTACATGATCATTAAGTAAACTGAAAAGAGATCTTTGTAAAAATTGAGTGGGAAAGTGAGAGGTAGGAGAAGGAAGGGTTGGAGAATGGGTGGGGGGAGAGGGCAGAAGATGAAGTGTCACTATGTTCCTAAATCTGTATATGTGAAATACATGAAACTTGTATAACTTAAATAAACTTTTAAAAAGTAAAAATAGTCCTAAGTGTTATTTCCTCAATGAAGTTTTTAAATCATTTCTTTTTTTAAGGATTTACTTATCTATTTGAAAGGCAGAGTTGCAGAGCACATGTGTGAGAAGGAGAAGCAGAAGGAGAAGGAGAAAGGAGGAGGGGGAGGAGGAAGGGCAAGGGGAAGGGGAAGGGAGAAATTTTCCATTTGCCAGTTCACTCCCAAATAATGCAATGGCCCAGGCTAGAATAGGCCAAAGCCAAGAGCCAGGAGCTTCCCATTCTACCACCAGGGTGCAGAAGCCCAAGCGCTTGGGCCATCCTCTGCTGCTTTTCCAGGCATAGTAGCAGGGAGATAGCTGAGAAGTGGAGCAGCCAGGAATAGGGCATGCAGGACACTGAGATTTCAGTGTCACACGCAGCGGCTTTACCGGCTACACCTTAACACCTGCCTGAACTTTTGTAAGACATACAGCATGGATGCAATTCAAATATTTTTTATTAAAATAAGCATGTTTCCACTCAATTTTTTCACAAACTTTTTTAAACCCCTTCATATATGTTTCAAATTATATAACTTCAAAACACAACAGTTTTCAGTGAAGAAAGACATTTGCTTAAATACACACCAATAAGAACATTTTTAAAAGAACTAGAAAGAACTTAATTTGTAAGTTTTGTTAAACTTTTGTATTCATGCTATTTCATTAGTACAGCATGTTTGTTTCTTAATAGAAATCAACTTATACCAGATGCGACATAAGAAATATTTTACTGCATGTTACCAAGATACCACAAAATTTCATGTTCAGTATTTAACATTTAGCTTAATATTTTACCTTATTTCAAAGAAAATAGACTAACATTCAACTGCTTAAAAAGATTATCTTGGGCAGGTGTTGTGTCACAGCAGGTTAAGCCACCTCACAGGATGCCCACATCCATATCAGCATGCCAAATCTGGGCTCCTCTTTCCCTGATCCAGCTCCCTGCCGATACACCCTCAGAGGCAGCAGATGAGGATGCAAGTGCAGATGTTGACTCACATGGAGACCACATGCAGCTCAGAGTTCTGACCTCAGCCTGCCTCAGCCCTAGCTGCTGCGGGCATTTGGAGAGTGAATCAGCAGATTGTAGATTATCTTTTTCCCTCTTTCTTCCTTTCTCTTTGTGCATTTCCAATAAATATCAATCAAGAAACAAACATTAGAAAGGTCACTTATTCCCATATAAGTCCTGAAGCATCTACATAATGTGTTCTCTTTCTCCCTCTTTCTCTCTAATTCTGGAATGAAAAGAGATCACCAATGACACGAAATTATTCTTCACGTACATTTGTAGTTTTAAAAGATTAACTTAGTGCTTACAGCTTTCCAAATCATGAATTTTAAATATGCATTTATAATGAAAGATGTCTTATTTTGTAAAAATTTATTTTGTTACAATATTTTGGATGTCTTCTATGTGCATTAGATCCGTTTTGTAAAAATAAGAATTTCTTTAAGATTTTGCATCAATAAATTGGTCTACATAGGAAAGTAAATTTATTTATGGCAGAAAACTAACTACTCCATATCACTGATTCCAGTTTCCTAGTATTGCAGATCTTGGGACACATGGTGACAAGTAAAGTGATTAGACTCTTTCCACTCATGTGGACTTATAGTCTCCTGGCTTCACCCTCCAGCAAAGGTGTTTTGTGAGCATTTGGGTAATGTATCAGCAGATGGACACTCTTTCTGTCTCTGCCTCTCAAATATTTTAGAAATATGTTTTAAAAGCTGTTCAACTATTTTGTTGTGTGTGTGTGCGTGCATGTGTGCATCTAACTTTCAGATCACCTATATATCTTACATATCTTTTAAAGCTTAAGAAAAAATAGAAGTCAAAATAAATAATATTTAATAAGTTAAATTCTCTTTCCTAACAGAATTTAACAGTTTATTTCTCCCAGAAAGTTACAAAACAAAGAGGTATAGCACAAAGTTTTTAATAGCTAAATTCCGTATATGAAAATGTCAAATAAAATTTTGTTTAAAAATAGTAAGACATTTTAATTTTTTTCTGAAAAGACTCCAATCAAATCATTCAATTTTTATTAATACAAACAAAAGGATAAGGACTATTTTACAGAAAGAAGCAAAAGGTAAGCCTTTCCACAATACAACAGATTTTCATAAAAAATATAATATTCAGAAATAATATGATTTTTAATTTCTTGGCTATTTATTTGGTGGACAGCAGAAACTTTGTCCAATTTTCTAAGTCTTCTATTTACTTGTTTTGTCTCATGACAAATATATATAATTTTTTTTTCAATTGTAGTTTTTTGCATTTTTTATTTTTTTTGGAAAAGGAGGAACTTCCCCCACTTTCAAACTTTTGGGTGTCTCACACACAAAGGAATGAAATCAAGCCATAAGCTCAGTGCCACACTCAGTGTCTGGGAGATTTCCATGAAGACATTGAAACTTTGGATTTTCACTTCCTGCCAAAAGTGGATAGGAGCCGATCTATTCCAATGGATCAAGGGAGTGCTAATCTAAAATAATCAAAACCAGAAGCAGATCATAGCCTTGGTGTTGCTGTTGAGATTTTCTTTGTCATTGAAGAGGACCTACAACTTTTTCAACTTAGAGTAGAACAGCAAAGATAGATTAAGAAAAGGAACGGGAACAAAAGGTAAGGATAAAATATAGACAGAATCACAAATACGAATGAGATCCTTAAGAGCTCAACTATTCTGAGCGGCCTCCAGTTGACATTTAGACAGACAAATTCAGTTCCACTGGACATGTCTTTCTCAGTAATAAGTAAAGTTTGTAATGGAAAAGAATTAAGAAACCACAGAATCTTAAACATGTCTAGACAATAAAATGATGAAAATGATAATTATATGCTTACAGATACATCAATAATGAAAACTACAATGTAATTCAAAAATAATCATCCACCTGCCTAGTAAGTAATCTCAATTTCTTACAAAATATAATAGCAGGGAGCCGGCACTGTGACACAGGAGGTAAAGCTTCTGCCTGAGGTGCCGGCATCCCATATGGGTGCCAGTTCGAGACCTGGCTGCTCCACTTCTGATCCAGCTCTCTGCTATGGCCTGGGAAAACAGTAGAAGATGGCCCAAGTCCTTGGGCCCCTGCACTCATGTGGGAAACTTGGAAGAATCTCCTGGCTCCTGACTTTGGATGGGTGCAGCTCTTGACGTTGCTGCCATCTGGGGGGTGAATCAGAGGATAGAAGACCTCGCTCCCTTTCTCTCTCTCTCTCTCTCTCTGCCTCTCCTCTCTCTGTGTAACTTGACTTTCAAGTAAAATAAACAAATCTTTAAAAAATATATAATAGCATCCCTGAAGACAAAGATATAGTATTGTTTTCATCAGATATCTCATATAATATATTCACTTCAGTATTTTTCAATAACATTGTATGCTTTTAGTCCTAAACCAAGTGTTCATTCTTTGAACTCCACTTTTTACAACTATCAAAGGTAATTCAGATTATTATTGAAGTTTTAGCTACACTACTCAGAAAACAGTCGCATGTACTACAAATCTGTAAGATACACATATGATGGGGAAATTTTTCTGAATCTATTTTTTTATCTTGAACCTGTTTTGCTGAAGCACATCATTGAAACCACAGTCATGAGAAAGACATTTTGGATATAATATATTGTGGGTGCCTTCACTGATGGAAGTATATTTGACTATGAAGATAAAATCTTTTGATCAAATAATCAAACCTCCCTTATGAAATTAAAAGCTGAAGAAAACTACTGAGGTGACACCAATGTCTATCTTATCTAATATCTTGATCTTTTTGATAAACATATCTTTACGTTGTGTTTGTTTACTGAGATTATGAAAATTTATGTTATTATTCATAGATTTTCAGTGTTAAACATGTAGGAAAGAAGGGAGAAGCTCAATATGATTATTATTTGAAAGCATTATTTCTCAACTGTCTTATTAGTATTGTGTCTATTCTTGGTGCATTCGTTTCTTAATGCATCTTTCACTTTGTAAGATAAAAAGGGTATATGGATTTTACTACTCAGTTCTCTCTCTGCCTCATTCTTTTTCATAAACACCCAGGCTGCTTTGCTTAAAAAGATGAAATCCTCCAAGAAATCTTCACTGAGTTACAAATGCTGAAATCAAAAGGAAGTTACTATTCTTCCTAGATTATGGTAAAAAGATAACAATGTTATCAGCAAAAAATAAAGCTTAGCCATCATCATCTCATTTGACAATATGTATCATTGACTCATGATTCAATAAAACTTTTATAAAATTAAGAATAGAAGGAAATTTCCTCACTTCGATATAGAATTTCCACAAAACCCTACAGCTTAGTTAATATGTTGTGGTGAATCAGGGATAAGGTAGTGCCAAGCTGCCATCCAATCATCTTTCTCTTTTCAATCACAACATTTGGCCTAAAGTTATTCATTTAGATTACAACATTTATAGGTATTTTATGAAGCATAAAGCCAAAACCTGTGTCCTTTACTTTCCATAAATTAACCCAGAAAAATAACAGGTATGTCAAGGCACAGAATGACAGATTTTCCTTGTCTTGAAATACAAGGGAATCCTGTGTTCAGGGTCTATGTAGTACTTTCAGAGTAGGCAGGGGTGCCCTTATCATTAAGATTACCACAAGGTGGCACTATTTATTAATGTTAATTTATACAAACCTATATTAAGTTTGTATTAAATGTTCAAACTGGAATTGGAGAATGTACAATATTATCCCATACTTACAATAACTGCATTCAGTTTTTTGATCTAGAAGGTTAATTAATTGCTTAAGCACAAAGCAATTTTATCATAAGTTATTTTTTATTTGAGTGGTAGAAGGACCCAGTGATCTGCTGGTTCACTCCACAAATTCCTGCAATGATAGGACTGGGCCAGAATCAAGGCCAGGGGGTGGGAAGAAAACCCAGTTCCACCATATGGATAGCAGAAACCCATGGGAAGCATGACAGCTATTTCACAAGGTCTGCACTGGTGAGAAACTGGAGTCAAGAGCCAGAGCCTGAGCCAGAGCCAAGCACTGAGCTGAGACACTCTCTTGGAGGTTATGGGTGTCTGAACTGTAGTCTTAATTGCTTGCTCCATTACTAAAAGTTTTAACATATCATTTTCACCGCAATGGCGCTATCATGAGATGTTAATAAGGGATTTAGGGTGAACAGTATACAGGAACTATTTTTACTACTATCTCATATTTTTGGTTTTGGAAATTTAAACTACTGTGAAATGAATGCTAAATCATTAAATTAAATAAAATGATTATTGCTTGAATAGGAACACATAAAAATGTCCCTATTTGCAGATTTCTTGATTATCTATGTGGGACACTGCCATGAATCCACAAAAAATAAAGCAAATTTCTAGAATTGATAAATGAGTTCAATGAGGTTGGGGGACCCAAAATAAACCTATACAAAGCAGTGAATATGCAATGCCTACCATCTGTATCATCTAAAAATGAAATAACCTGTTGTCAATCTAAATCTATCAGTAGCTATAGCACTTATAGGTAGAAAACTACAAAATACTGATGAAAGGATCAAAATAAATGGAAAAAAATATGAAGTTTTCTGAAAAAGGAGACTCAACATGGTAAAGATGTAAATTCTATTTAAATTGATATAAAGATTCAACAAAATTTCTGTCGACATTTCAGTAATCGGTTGTTAAAAAAAAAAAAAAAAACATAAAGGGGGAATTGTGGAGATTTGGACCAGCACTTAAGACACTGCTCAGGATGCATCTGAGTTCCAATCTCAACTCTGCTTCTGATGGCTGCTTCCTGCAAATGCTCACTCTGGGGGCAGTAGGTCATGGCTCAAGTACTTAAGTGCTTGCCACCAATCTGGGAGACTAACATTATGTTCCCAGTTTGTGGCTTCACCCTAGTCCAGCCCTAGATATTTTGGGTATTGGAGCCATTGAAGAGTGAAACAGTGGATTGAGGAACTGTTTCTCTATCTCTCTCCATCTTTCTTTTTAAAATATTTCTTAATAAAGAAAGATGCTATAAAATTGAAAAAAATTTCAAAATTTAACTTGTGGTGCCGGCACTGTGGTACAGTGGGTTAAAGCCCTGGCCTGAAGCACCAGCATCCCATATGGGCTCTGGTTCTAGTCCCTGCTGCTCCTCTTCCAATCCAGCTCTCTACTATGGACTGCAAAAGCAGTAGAAGATGGACCAAGTCCTTGGGTCCCTGCACCGATGTGGGACACATGGAAGAAGCTCCTGGGTCCTGGCTTCGGATCAGCTCAATTCTGGCAGTTACGGCCATCTGGGGAGTGAACCAACGGATGAAAAATTGCTCATCCTAATGTTAAGACTTACTTTATAGCTAATGCAATTGCTGTATTGTAGCTGGTAACTGGCATTGAGATATACACACTATAGAATAAGATAGAGAACTCATATATAAAGCTATAAAAATATATCTAACTTATTTTTACCTAACAAGCAACAGCAGTTGAATACACCAGGAATTAACTTTACTAATATGTGGTATTGGAATGTAGGCAGAGACAACACAAAATAACTTCACCATAAGTTCCATAAACCTCATACTTCATAAAATATTAACTGAAAAATAAATCACAGGCAGACCTGCAAAACAGTAAAGTATAAAACTACTACAGAAAATCAATAAAATAAATTAGAAGCAAATTTGAGAAACTAGAGCTCAGTGAAAATTTCCTACAATTAAAACCAGATCACAATCGTCAAAAGTTTATAAATCATGTCCCATTTAAATCATGTATATGCTTCTATAAAGGACCACCTTAAGAAAGTTGCAGGGCCACTGCTGTGATGTAGTAGGTTAAGCTCTGTCTGCATGCCAGCATCACTGACCAGACCTAAGAAGGGAAAAGGAAAACAAATAGACCAACTATAAACTTTATCCAGTTTAACTGCTACATGAATATTTAATGTCACATTACCCTAAAATAAAAGCTTAGTCTTACAGGCAGAAAATGAATTTTAGTGATGATTTCACGGGGCTGTACTTTGGTGAGAGATTCTTTTTTCATGAAAGTAATTCAAAAATTCGGAGCTATGGCATCTAATATCTGCCTTTCAGGGGATATGTCTGAGATCATCAGTTGGAATAAAATCATTTTAATTGAATACCACACATCTATCAGGTACCAGTGTGCCTATGTTGGCAAATGATCTTTCAGCATTGTATTTTGATTTCTGCAGTTTTCCTGTCTTTTTCTCTTCCTTCCTTCCTCCCTCCCTCCATCCCTCCCTTCCTTCTTCTCTCTCTCTCTCTCTCTCTCTCTCCCCCTCTCTTTCTTTTTTAAATCTTTAGTTTTTCTATTCATTTGGAGACAGATCTATAAGCATGGCTTAAATTCTTTAGATAGTTCTGATGAAAATGGGGATGAAGTTTGCATTGAGAAAAATTAGAAATTAATGTGCTCTCAGGGAGTATTTATTTCAGGTCCTGATTCTTCACTTGCCTTCAAACAGCTTAGCTACCAACATCTCTTTGCTGGATTATTACACTAAATTCTCTTACTCTTTTAAAATACAACTTTTTCTTATTTATCAATAATAAATTTCCCTAAATCAGAGTTAATTATATTGCATATATATATATATGTGTGTGTGTGTGTGTGTGTAAATCAAATTAAAACCAATATAACACACTTTGGCTTTGATTTCAACTCCAGCTTCTTGCCGATGTGACTCAGGGAGGCAGCTAGTAATGGCTCAAGCAGTTGGACATGCCACTTCCATAGCAGACACTGATTGAGGTCTTGGTTTAAGCCTGGTCCAGTTCATTCTGTTGCAGACATTTGGAAAGTGAGTCAGTAGATGGCAGTGCTCTTTCTTTCCATCTCTCCCAAATAAATGGATTTTTAAAAAGTAAAAAGGTTTTCCTAATGAAGATATATCTCCATCCAACTTATCTAGCTGTCAGCATTTGAACAAATATCTACATTTGAAAACCCATGTGGTTTATAGTTAATAAACTCAGGAAAATATTTTTTAAATAAGTGATGTAAAGAAAATGTGGTGTATATTCACCATGGAATACTACTCATCCATAAATAATAATGAAATCCTGAAAATGGATACAACTGGAAGTGATTATACTTAGTGAAATAAGCCAGTCCAAGAAAGACAAATACCACAAGTCCTCCCTGGTCTGTGGTAACTAATAGAGTACAAAAATGTAATGTATATGAAAGAAATGAATATTCTGAGATTTGGTTATTGTTTATAGCCCTTGTCTCTACTGTTTAGGAACAGTGTTTTATTTATTCTTCTTACTATTCGTTGAATCCTTTATTTAGTGTAGGGTTCAGCTTATGCATATAAAATAAACTGAGTAGATCACAGTAAAATTAAAAGAAATAATATGAAATGAGGGGGGTAGGAGCATGCATGGGAGGGAGGGTACAGTGGGATGTGTCACTATGCTCTTATTTCTGTATATATGACATACACGACATTTGTTCACCTTACATAAATTTCAAAAAATGAAGAAAAAGAAATGAGATGCAGATTTAGCATTCATCTCCCAGAATCTGAAAATCGTATTTTGTCAAGTAAATAATTATGGCATTAAGTTGTTGAAATTTGTTTTGTTTGCACAGAGAAATCTACATTCTTCTCACTTTTGTTAAGAGATTTCCATGGAGTTAGGGAAAAGAAAGCAGAATTAATTCTATGTGAGATGTGGATACAGCCTTCATTTGTAAAGCAGCTGCTAGGTACTAGGCAATTTAGTATACACTATAAATCTATTCCTAACCAAAATTCTGTAAGAGATATATTATTACTCTTTGAGAGTTGGTAGTTGAGCTAAACATCATGAAAATGTGATAATGACTTTTCCTCAAATGAAATGAATATGAGGTATGAGTGTTCGTCATAAAGTTCATGGAGAAATGGTATTAAAAATAAGTTTATTTTCTCACAGAAAAGTTTGAAATTGATACATAATGTCCTCATAATGTGCACTTTCCATGGAATTTTGAAGTCTCTATATATTGTTAGTGTAAGTGGGAAAGATAAAAGGTAACATTTAGAAAGTCATAAAGTAAAACGAGTATGGAAACCTGTAACTGTAAGATCTAAGAGTTGTAAAAATTTAAAATTAGAGATGTTTAGGATGGAAAGATTTGAGCATCAATTTTATTGGTTTACTTGTATAGAAAAAACAGATCAACCGCTCATCCCAATCTCCCCATCTCCATACAACGTTGAACAGGTTACTTAATTGCCTTGGGACCTGTCCTTTATTTTCTGTATTTCCCACATAAAAAAGGTGTAAAAGTAGAACTAAACATAGGATTGTAGTAAGAATTAAATAGATTTGCAATATGCAGTACTCTTAATATAATCCAGATCATGGTGCACGTTCTATTTATCTTATCTACTGTTATTTTATATCTTTTTCCCTTAAAAATGTGTACACACATAGATGTTAGTTATTTCTTTTGGTCATGTGAAGTTTATGGCTTATAAGAAAGTTAATTCTACATTTAACTTTTCGGGCATATTTCTATCTTTCTGATACTATCCTAATTACTTCTGCTTGCCAAATAGACAAACACATGAATATGCTCATGGTAGCCCATAATATAATGAAACGACATCGCTCTCTAAATGCTTTTATAATACCAAATTGATAAAGATGTTTTGGACATAATTTTAGATAAAATATCCTAATTATGTTCATTGTTATTTTTTATTTTGAAATCTTCTTCTTTGAAATAAATAATTTTCGAGTATAATAAAATTTGGAGTTGACCTTTAATCTAACAAACATTAAACAGATCCTGACCTCAATATAAAGCATATTAATTGTTTTATACAGGAAAAAATCAGATAATAAATTTTGGAGTATAAGTGGGATTGTTAATTAAATTATATTGCTTTTAGCTGTGGAGAAAATATTTATTATCAATTTTTACTAATGTGAAAAATTCTGTTAGCAGAAACATAACATACAAATTATTTAGATGATTATTGTGGCTATGGAAAATCAGTTACATAAAAAGGTAAAATTACTAATATATTCATATTTAAGTGATGAAATTTCATAGGTATAAACCTCTACTTCTTATCATTTCTACAAATGTCTAAGAACAGGAAATGACACCATTCACAACTGATGAACTTTGATATTCTGAAGACCAACTTTCTGAACACCACCAGGCAAACACAAGTCTCTGTAGATGGCTACATGGATTTCTGAGGAACTGGGCTAAATGTGCAATGTTCACAGAACATGCACGTTCTCGATTTGGAATATGTGTGATAAACACTGACTTCTTCAATTACTCATCATGGACCTGTAAGTTAAGGACAGTAATTGTTCTCCAATGGACATCATATGGAATAGTCATAAAAGATGGGAACTAAGGCGTGAGACAAGCAAAGGAGGAAGAGGAGAGAAGGAGGAAGAGGAGGAGGAAGTGGAGGTAGAGGAGGAGGAAGTGGAGGTAGAGGAGGAGGAAGTGGATGGATGAAAAGGAGGAGGAGGAGGAGGAGAGAGAGGGAGAGAAGATATGAAATAGGTGAAACTGATCTTTTTCCCTAAATCCCATCATCTCTGCCTCCTCCACCTAGTTTTTTCCTCTGATACGGACTGCATTTTGATGTCCCTCCAAAATGTGTATGTTTAAACTCTAATACTAATGGCAGAGAATTGGAGAAGGGGCCTTTGGGAGCTTTTAGGTCATGTGCGCAGGTCCTCAGGGTGGGAGCTGTGTCCTTATAAAAAGGGGCACATAAGACAGCATACTGCTCTTTCTCCAAGATGTGCAAGATGTGGCCTTACATGAAGACCATTTTCTGGAAACCAGAGTGTGCACACCAGACACCAAATCTGCATGTGTCTTTAACACAATTTCTCAGGCCTCAGGATAATAGTAATGAAAAAAATCACTGTTGCTTAAGCCATCAGTTTAGGGTATCTCATAGCACCAGACCTGACTCAATTTTTCTGTTTCTCCTTCTGTCCTCCTTGCCCCTTAATCTCTCCCTTCCCTCCCCTCCCCTCCCCTTCCCTTCCCTTCCCTTCCCTTCCCTTCTTTTCCGTTATTTATTTGATAGGTAGAGTTATAGACAGAGAGAGACTCAGAGAGAAAGGTCTTCCTTCCCTGAGCCTATCTGAAGCCAGGAGCCAGGTGCTTCTGCCCAGTCACCCATGCAGGTGCAGGGGCCCAAGTACTTGGGCCATCCTCCACTGCCCTCCCGGGCCACAGCAGAGAGCTGGACTGGAAGAGGAGCAACCGGGACTAGAACCTGGTGCTCATATGGGATGCTGGTGCCACAGGCAGAGGATTAACCAGGTGAGCCATGGCACTGGCCCCTGTGTTTACTTTCATTTATGATGGAGGGAGGGAGGGAGGGAGGGAGAGAGATTGATACCATTTGTTGGTTCACTTTCCAAATGCCCTTAAGAGAGCTGAGTCAAGATGAAGCCAGTATCCCTGAACCCCATCCAGGTCGCTCATGTGGGTGGTATGGACCTAAATGACTGCCATTGATGACTTAACAATGAATGACAGAAACCTGGCTCACAGGCAGAGGAGCTGTGACTCAAACCAGACACTCATATGCTATGGGATGCAGGTATTCCAGTTGGTGTCTTAACTTGGCAGGCCAAACTGCCAAACCTCAATCACTATATTCTTTATTTTCTTTTTCATGGGGACATGATTGCCCTCTCATATTAAAAAGAGACTGCCAGGCTGGCACCATGGCTCACTAGGCTAATCCTCTGCCTGTGGTGCCAGCACCCTGGGTTCTAGTCCCAGTAGGGCGTGGGATTCTGCCCAGTTGCTCGCTCCTCTTCCAGTTCAGCTCTCTGCTGTGGCCCAGGAGTGCAGTGGAGGATGGCCCAAGTGCTTGGGTCCTGTACCTTCATGGAAGACCAGGAGGAAGCACCTGGCTCCTGACTTCAGATCGGTGCAGCAAGCAGGCCGCAATGCACCAGCCATAGCAGCCACTTGGGGGGTGAACCAACCGAAAAAGGAAGACCTTTTGCTCTGTCTCTCTCTCTCTCACTGTCTAACTCTGCCTGTCAAAAACAAAACAAAACAAAACAAAACAAAAAAAAGAGACTGCCATATTTTAGAACAGATTATGTGTAAAGAAGTTTCATTTATTTACTCTGATAATCTACACCGGAATAGTTCTTGATAACAAGGCACTGTCTTTTGCAACACTATGAACAAATTATTATATTTCATGCGTTTCTCATTTCATTCATCCTATTATGATATATTAAGCAACATATTATAATTTTGAAATGGGTATAGATATATCTACATATATTGAGTTACTGGTTAATTTTATAAAGAACTATCTATTAAGGAAAGTATGTAAAAATTTAAACTTCAAAATTGAACAAAAGAGTACAATGAAGATTATTCAAGCTAGTCATAGATCTTCAAAACATTTGTATTGTCTTGATTAGTTGAAAATTCAGCCTGATTTAAAAAAAAATACCTTCCGAGACTCAAGTAATAAAATATGCAGTTTCATCCAGGAAACACGAACAAATTCAGTTTTTTTCTGTATGCAGTTTGCCCATTTAATTATCTAAGAGACCTGAGGAGGAGCACAGCTGGATCTGCAAATTATGAAATGGGATGAACTACGAATGCATATTTATTAAAGTGATTACATATCTTTTCTATTAGATGCAAATATCCACCAGCAGCAACAGCCTATTCAATTTATTTCTATCCTTTTTACAACAATCTGCCATTTGTCAAAAATGTGATAATCCAGCAATTAAAGCAAGAAAGATAACAGCAAAATTATATAGATAAGTGAATCTACTAATTACTTAGCTGTTTGCAAAACAAGAAATAATCAGTGATGGGAAAGATTGTTATTCTTATGTATTTCCACATTATCAACAGAATTTCATTGTAATATAGAGAGAACAAGCTTCCATATGTATTTGAGTTTCAACTCCACCAGTATTAGTTGTGAAAATTAGTAAATACATAGACTCCCAAATTTTTGTATTGTGTAAGATAGCAACATCCATTATCACTTACAAAACCTGGGATTTCCAAAAGCAATGTTTGTCATTAACACAAAAAACAAATCAAACTATTACATTGTGCATCTTAACTTTCCAAACATAAAAGAGATGTAAGATCAAAATCAATCAATTTGCTTTCAATTAAGAAAAAAATAAAAACTTGACTCATGAAAAAGTCCATACTTTGTTATTGTTTTTCTCCTTCTTTCAGGTTATTTTTCTATACCTTTAGACTGCTTAAAACATCATCATGTATTTCCTTTTTGTGATGGTGCTTAGGAAACATATAATTTATGTTGATGTCTCAATTCTTTGTAAAAATGAGAATGATGATGATTTTCAACACATGTCTGAGAAATGTATAGTTGGTATCAAACAATGGTGAGTGAATATCTGACCAACAATGGATGTCACATGATATGATCAAAAGAGTGAGGAATCAACACAGGTTCCAATGCCTTTGCCATGTTTTAGCTGTGTCAACTTGGAAAGCAACTTTACCTCACTGATGTTATGCCATTTTTTTCCATTCAGCTTCTTGTCCTAATGTCCTTTTCTATCTAAATATCGATATCTTCACAAGAAATGTCTGAGTGCTATGAGAGTGGAACCATCAATAATTGTTTCTATTAACTTTTGATTCTGCATGTTATCACACTGACTATACCACAACTATTAAATCACCAGAGCAGACCATCTATAACACTTCTATTAAATCACCGAATAGACCATCTAATCTAACATATGGAAATTTTACATAATTTATCATATGAATCTTAGTTTTTGTTGTAAACATACCATTTGAACATTTTGTCTTGAATTAAACTTATATTATGAAGGATGTTTGTCAAGGAGCCCTATAATTGAAAAGGACTTTAAATGGAAGGCAAACTTGCTTGTTTGTTTTTTCCTTTTCTTACCATGACTAGTGTCGAATTTAAAATGATAGAAGAGGAAAATCAAAGTCATAGACAAGTTTAGACTTTGCAGTGCTTCATTGCCATGTGTTAGTTGAATTTATATCCTCGCTTGCTTTCTGTATTACTTTGATGCTATATTACAAAAAAAAAAAGGCTCATTAAAATGAGACTTTCCTGTCTCTTTCTCAAAAATCTTTAACAAATGCATCAAAATCAAAAGCAAATATTTAACTGGAAATCAGAAACTCTATCAGTGAGAAAGATCTATGGTGGAACAAATTTCAGAAACTCTTTTCTATACAATTAATAGAGAGAGGGGGCTAAAAGCTGAGATTATGCATTTTGCCCAGAATGTTCCAAAAGAGGAAAATGTTGAAATTACGTTTTAGGCTTCACAAAAATAACTTCACTTTGGAACGCTTTATCTGTGATAAGATCATTGCATCTTTCATTTATGAAACAGATTCTCTCAAAATAGTGCCTTAGCATTGTTTAGCTGTTCAGAAATCTTCAGACACTGGAAGAAAATAGGAGAAGTGATGAAATTGCAAAAGGAAATGAAGATGCAGAATCAAAGCAGTAAATCTGAGATAAGCTGATAAAGCCTATGAAAAACTTTAGATTACATTTAAATTACATGATGGGTTGGGGTGGAGCAGTCTTGATAATGATTTTCTGCTAGCTGTAGGTGGGCTGTACTTCTGAAATCTGTCATCAAATTACTAATTTTTGAGATATATATTTTTCTAGCTTGAGCTATGAGGTTATATAAATTTATTTGTCAAATATTATTGTTTACAGTAAGTGTTATAATAGGTGCTAAAGTAGTTGCAATGACTTATGTAGCCTAAGTTCTCAAATTTCTTACAATACAAGCTATAAAAAGGAAAATGTTTGGAAGGAGGTAAAAATCCTACTTAGAGGGCCTCTAACTTGACACGACGTATGCACGTGTTTATGAAATCTGACTATAATCTTTGAATACAGCATAAAATGTTACCAGAGGAGAAGTATGACAGGTGTGCATAGAATCCAAAATTGGCGAAAGTGCATGATGGAAATTGTCATATAAGCTTAACAGAATAAAGCACCAAATTCCTTAAAGTACTTCTTGTCCATATCTCTTTTATCTTAAACGTGGAATACAAATATATGCAGACACACACACACACACACACACAAGCACACAAAAACACAGTGAGTGCCCTTCTAAAATGTTGTGAAAATTAAATTTAAATATAAACTTATTTTGGTGTAAAAGTTTCTAAGTCCTTCCACAGTCTTATTATAATATGAATTTTCCATGAACTTTCTTCATATATACATTTGTTGCTAAATATTCCATCATTTCTATTTTTCTTTCTCCTTTGTGATTTCCTCTGAACTCCCTTCTAAATTTGGAAAGTATTTAAACTTCATAAGCTGGCAATCAAGCTTTGGAGTTGACCTTTAATCTAACAAACAGTTTAGCACATCGAAACAGATCCTGACCCCAATATAAAGCATATTACTTGTTTTAGAAGGAAAAACTAGCAGAGTTTTCTTTTGATTGAAAGAGTTGAGAGAAAATCTCTTTGGAAAAATAAAAAAGGTATGTAAAAATATTTTTTGCACCAAGTTTGATGGATAGGAAGAACTTTGAAAGATCATGGGAGCACTGAGTAGGGGCATTCCAGGTGAATGGGAAAAGAACTGGAGTAAGAATTGCTATCTAGAAACAATATACCAACCAGATGGGCAGAGGGAGTAATTCCATGGCAGAAGGCTGGAAGTTTCAATAGTCAGTGGTAAGTGTGTATTTAATTGAGTAAATCATGGGGAGTCATTTGAAGATTTTTTATTGTAAGAGTATCACATTACTGGGTCTATGCCAGTATGATGTGGCAGCTGTCATTCATTGTAAAAATTTGTAATACAAATGAGTTTTCTGAGTGAACCCAGTTAAAGGACTGCATAAGATCTGGTGCAGAGGTAGGTGTCTGGCACAGCAGTTACCTTGGGACACCCGCATCGGAGCATCCGGGCTTGTGCCCCAACTCCACCTCAATTCTACATTCCTGGTGATATGCACTTGGGATGAAGCACTGATGGCTCAAGTAGCTTGGTCTCTGCCACCCGAGGCAGAGACCTGAATTAAGCACCACTCTCCTTGCCTCTATCTCCAAGCCTTGGTTGTTGCAGGCATTTAGAGAAAGAACCAGCAGGTGGACAATATCTCTATTTCTCTACTTTTCTACCTTCCTTTAAAAAAATCAAGCATAAGTATCTAGGGCTGATCTAAGTTGCTAATAGTGGAGCTGACAGTAGTATGATTATCTTATTTGGAGAATTTATGTTGGAACAGGGATAATTTGAACAATTCCACAGAAATTGTGAAGAATGCAGAGTGTTTTCAGTTTAAATGATAAATTTGAAGCTCTTAAAACTCCTAGAAATGATTAAAAGCAGTAAACAATAGAACACAGGAAAGGGCCAAAAGCAATAATTTATTCTAAAATTTGCTTAACATTCAATACCTTTTGTTCTGTGACTAAAACTGTAGGTGTATCTAGAGTTTAAATTTATGAAGATTGAATACAAATACATAAATAGAAATTCTTTTTTTTTTTTTTTTTTTTTTTTTTTTTTTTTTTTTTTGACAGGCAGAGTGGACAGTGAGAGAGAGACAGAGAGAGAAAGGTCTTCCTTTGCCGTTGGTTCACCCTCCAATGGCCGCCGCTGCAGCCGGCGCACCGCGCTGATCCTGGCAGGAGCCAGGAGCCAGGTGCTTTTCCTGGTCTCCCATGGGGTGCAGGGCCCAAGCACCTGGGCCATCCTCCACTGCACTCCCTGGCCATAGCAGAGAGCTGGCCTGGAAGAGGGGCGACCGGGACAGAATCCGGCGCCCCCACCGGGTCTAGAACCCGGTGTGCCGGCGCCGCAAGGTGGAGGATTAGCCTATTGAGCCACGGCGCCGGCTAACATAAATAGAAATTCTAAAACAATATTCTCTTCTGATATTTACAACAGAACCCCAACTACAAATAAGCTAAGCTAAAGAATGGGATTAAATCATATTAAAAGACAAGAGAGCAGGCTTTTTTTTTTTAATATTTATTTGTTTATTTGAAAGTCAGGATTACACAGAGAGAAGAGAGGCACAGAGTGAGAGAGAGAGAGAGAGAGGTCTTCCGTCTGATGGCTCACTCCCCAACTGGCTGCAATGGCAGGAGCTGTGCCGATCAATGCCAGGAGCCAGGGGCTTCCTCTGGGTCCCCCACGTGGGTACCGGGGCCCAGGGACTTGGGCCATCTTCCACTGCTTTCCCAGGCCACAGAAAAGACCTGGATTGGAAGAGGAGCAGCTGGGACTAGAACCAGCACTCATATGGGATGCTGGCTCCACAGGGAGAGGATTAACCTACTGCGCCACAGCGCCAGCCCCAAAAGATTAGTTTTAGTGTACCTTTCTCTGATTTTATTTTTTCAATAGTGGTACTATAACTATATTTAAAAAAGCAAAATTAAGAACAAAACTTGTCCATTTTTGTAGCATTTGTTGTTTTTATTTCTTTGAGTTCTCAAAACCTTGTTTATATCCTTAAGTGTATATAAGCAATCAAGACTACAGTGCCTATAATATATTCTATTATGTACATATATCTAGAATTTAAAAGTATTTTGACATAACTCCATAGGTTATATGTTACTATTTAAACTTCTAAATGCTATTTTATCAGTTCAATTTGCCAAAAATATAGAATCATTTCCTAGTAGTTAGAGGGCTGGACTCATTTCAGGTGCTTACCTATCACAGTTCATATTGTAATAAGCATCAGTCTTTGTTGTACAAGCCTCCATCTTACACATTTCCTTACAGATTGATCGATAGACTGTCACCTACTGCAGGGAAAACCTTTTGTCTTGCTCCTCTTTGCATCTGCTGAAGTTTACAGGTATAATACCTTTAATATATTTTTCTTTTCTTTTTTCTTTTTCACTATTTATTAGGATAAATTTCTTAAGAAAGAAAGAAGTATAGAAATGAGAATGACTACAAGTCAATGGAAATTAATGTCCATCTATGTAGAGGACAGTCATTTTAAATTACTGCACACACTACGACTTGAGAAACATTTATTTACCAGGAATTATGAAATAATAGTGTACTAAAGGGCTTGGAATCAAAGCAAGAAAAACAAAGTCAAAGATCTGACCTCAAAGAGCATACAAACCAGATGAGCTTGTTCTTGCTTCCTTGTTCTTTCCTACAAGTTCCTAATACTGGAAGCTGCTTCCTGGAAGCTGATCCTGAGATAAGCAGAGCATACTCCCTTAATATTTGAGATAATGCATGATTTATACTCCCCAAGATGCTAGCTTATGAATCAAGATGCGTTCATTTAACACTCCCTCCACAATATTTGAGTACTGAAGCAAGTTCAGGGAACATCCACAAAAGGTTAGGTACATTTGTTCCAGAAAGGGACATTGACCAGATGTTCCAGATGCAAGACCTTTCTTACATTCTTACCTTCCACTGTTTTGAAACAAGCTTTGTTTCAATCCATTTCCAAGCTTATTTCTCATATTCTTTATTGATACTGTAAAATTCTGATGTTCTCTCAGTAGACTCCTTTCGCTTTACTTGTCTAGAATTAGTGTTTTTTTCTTGTGAAGAAAGAGGCTTGTTGTCAATCAGACAACTAGTCAAACCAATAAACCCAAAATGTAAATACTTTGAAAGTTCTATGGTGGAGATCACACTCAGAAACTCAACCCAACTTATAAAGTCATAGAACCTATTCAAAAGGGCAATCCATATTTACAAGTTTAATATGTACTTAATACATGTATTTGTGCTTACATAATATTTTAATTAGCATATTTACACTTATTGGTTGTATTTTATTCTGCAAATAGAACCATTTAAGGAAATTAACCTCGTTTTTCCCGGGGAGTCAGAAGGGAATGGTAATATATGATGCCATTTAAAAGCTTTTAGAAAATATATGTATTCATTTATTTTCAGATGCTGTGAAGAGGATATGAGAAATCTTGCTAACCACAAAAAGGACTAACAAGGCCTAGCTAATGATGCTGGTGCATAAAGACCAGGTAGGTGTGAAGGAATGATACTGTAACTTTTGTTTTTTTTTTTCAACTACTAATTAATAAATATAAATTTCTAAAGTACAGCTTCTGAATTACAGTGGCTTTTTCACCCATAACCTCCCTCCCACCCGCAACCATCCCATCTCCCACTCCCTCTGCCATCCCATTCTTCATCACAATTCATTTTCTTTTTTTTGAAACTTTTATTTAATGAATATAAATTTCCAAAGTACAACTTATGGATTACAATGGCTTCCCCCCAAACCGTCCCTCCCACCCACAACCCTCCCCTTTCCCACTCCCTCTCCCATTCCATTCACATCAAGATTAATTTTCGATTATCTTAATATACAGAAGATCAGCTTAGTATACATTAAGTAAGGATTTCAACAGTTTGCTCCCACACAGAAACATAAAGTGAAAAATAACAGATGATTTTTTAAATGATGATGGAATCATATTAGACCTATTGTCATGTTTAATCCCAGTGAGAGTCAAGTTGGGAATTGATAATTTCTTTTTTTTTTTTTTACAGAAGATCAGTTTAGTATGCATTAAGTCAGGATTTCAACAGTTTGCACCCCCATAGAAACACAAAGTGAAATATATTGTTTGAGTACTCGTTATAGCATTAAATCTCAATGTACAGCACATTAAGGACAGAGGTCCTACATGAGGAGTAAGTGCACAGTGACTCCTTTTGTTGACTTTACCAATTGACACTCCTGTCTATGGCATCAGTAATCTCCCTATGCTCCAGTCATGAGTTTCCAAGGCTATGGAAGCCCTCTGAGTTCTCTGACTCTTATCTTGTTTAGACAAGGTCATAGTCAAAGTGGAGGTTCTCTCCTCCCTTCAGAGAAAGGTACCTCCTTCTTTGAAGACCTGTTCTTTCCACTGGGATCTCACTCACAGAGATCTTTTTGCCAGAGTGTCTTGGCTTTCCATGCCTGAAATACACTCATGGGCTTTTCAGCCAGATCAGAATGCCTTTAGGGCTGATTCTGAGGCCAGAGTGCTATTTAGGACATCTGCCATTCTATGAGTCTGCTGTGTATCTTGCTTCCCATGTTGGATCACTCTCCCCATTATTTATTCTATCGCTTAGTGTTAGCAGGTACTAGACTTGTTTATGTGCTCCCTTTGACTCTTAGTCCTTTCATTATGATCAATTGTGAACTGAAATTGATCACTTGGAATAGTGAGATGGCATTGGTACATGCCACCTTGATGGGATTGAATTGGAATCCCCTGGTATGTTTCTAACTCTACCATTTGGGGCAAGTCAGCTTGAGCATGTCCCAAATTGTACATCTCTTCCCTCTCTTATTCCCACTCTTATGTTTAACAGGGATCACATTTCAGTTAATTTTCAACACTTAAGAATAACTGTGTGATAATTACAGAATTAAACCAGTCATATTAAGTAGAACAGACAAAAAAAAATACTAAGAGGGATAATGTATTAAGTTGTTCATTAACAGTCAGGGCTATGCTGAACAAGTCACCGTTTTTCATAGTGTCCATTTCACTTCAGGAGGTTTTTTTTTTGGTGTTCAGTCAGTTGTCACCGATCAGGGAGAACATATGGTATTTGTCCCTTTGGGACTGGCTTACTTCACTCAGCATGATGTGTTCCAGATTCCTCCATTTTGTTGCAAATGACTGGATATTGTTGTTTCTTACTGCGGTATAGTATTCTAAAGAATACATATCCCATAATTTCTTTATCCAGTCTACCGTTGATGGGCATTTAGGTTGGTTCCAGGTCTTGGCTATTGTGAATTGTGCTGCGATAAACATTAGGGTACAGACCGCTTTTTTATTTGCCAATTTAAACTCCTTTGGGTAAATTCCAAGGAGTGGGATGGCTGGGTTGAACGGTAGGGTTATATTCAGGTTTCTGAGGAATCTCCAGACTGACTTCAATAGTGGCTTGACCAGTTTGCATTCCCATCAACAGTGGGTTAGTGTCCCTTTTTACCCACATCCTCGCCAGCATCTGTTGTTGGTAGATTTCTGTATGTGAGCCATTCTAACCAGGGTGAGGTGAAACCTCATTGTGGTTTTGATTTGCATTTCCCTGATTGCTAATGACCTTGAACGTTTTTTTATGTGCCTGTTGGCCATTTGGATTTCCTTCTTTTGAAAAATGTCTATTGAGGTCCTTGGCCCATCTCTTAAGTGTGTTGTTGGTTTTGTTTTTGTGGAGTTTCTTGATCTCTTTGTAGATTCTGGTTATTAACCCTTTATCTGTTGCATAGTTTGCAAATATTTTTCCCCATTCTGTCGGTTGTCTCTTCACTCTCCTGACTGTTTCTTTTGCAGTACAGAAACTTCTCAACTTGATGCAATCCCAAGAGTTGATTTTGGCTTTGACTGCCTGTACCTCCCGGGTCTTTTCAAGAAATTCTTTGCCTGTGCCAATATCTTGAAGGGTTTCTCCAATGTTCTCTAATAACTTGATGGTGTCAGGATGTAGATTTAGGTCTTTAATCCATGTTGAGTGGATTTTTGTGTAAGGTGTAAGGTAGGGGTCTTGCTTCATGCTTCTGCACGTGGAAATCCAGTTTTCCCAGCACCATTTATTTATTTTTTTTAAACTTTTATTTAATGAATATAAATTTCCAAAGTACGACTTATGGATTACAATGGCTTCCCCCCCATACCGTCCCTCCCACCCACAACCCTCCCCTTTCCCACTCCCTCTCCCCTTCCATTCACATCAAGATTCATTTTCGATTATCTTAATATACAGAAGATCAGCTTAGTATACATTAAGTATGGATTTCAACAGTTTGCTCCCACACAGAAACATAAAGTGAAAAATAACAGATGATTTTTTTTTAAATGATGATGAAATCAGAGCAGACTTATTGTCATGTTTAATCCCAGTGAGAGTCAAGTTGGGAATTGATAATTTCTTTTTTTTTTTTTTTTTACAGAGAATCTGTTTAGTATGCATTAAGTAAGGATTTCAACAGTTTGCACCCCCATAGAAACACAAAGTGAAATATATTGTTTGAGTACTCGTTATAGCATTAAATCTCAATGTACAGCACATTAAGGACAGAGGTCCTACATGAGGAGTAAGTGCACAGTGACTCCTTTTGTTGACTTTACCAATTGACACTCCTGTCTATGGCATCAGTAATCTCCCTATGCTCCAGTCATGAGTTTCCAAGGCTATGGAAGCCCTCTGAGTTCTCTGACTCTTATCTTGTTTAGACAAGGTCATAGTCAAAGTGGAGGTTCTCTCCTCCCTTCAGAGAAAGGTACCTCCTTCTTTGGAGACCTGTTCTTTCCACTGGGATCTCACTCGCAGAGATCTTTTTGCCAGAGTGTCTTGGCTTTCCATGCCTGAAATACTCTCATGGGCTTTTCAGCCAGATCTGAATGCCTTTAGGGCTGACTCTGAGGCCAGAGTGCTATTTAGGACATCTGCCATTCTATGAGTCTGCTGAGTGTCTCACTTCCCATGTTGGATCACTCTCCTCTTTATTTACTCCATCGGTTAGCGTTAGCAGGTACTAGACTTGTCTATGTGCTCCCTTTGACTCCCAGTCCCTCCACCATGACCAACTGTGAACTGAAATTGATCACCTGGAACAGTGAGATGGCATTGGTACATGCCACCTCGATGGGATTGAATTGGAATCCCCTGGTATGCTTCCAACTCCACCACTTGGGGCAAGTCAGCCTGAGCATGTCCCAAATTATACATCTCTTCCCTCTCCCATTCCCACTCCCATGTTCAACAGGGATCACATTTCAGTTAATTTTCAACACTTAAGAATAACTGCCCAGCACCATTTATTGAATAGACTGTCCTTGCTCCAGGAATTGGTTTTAGATCCTTGGTAAAATATAAGTTGGCTGTAGATGTTTGGGTTGATTTCTGGTGTTTCAATCTGTTCCATTGGTCTATCCATCTGTTTCTATACCAGTACCATGCTGTTTTGATTACAACTGCCCTGTAGTATGTCCTGAAATCTGGTATTGTGATGCCTCCAGCTTTGTTTTTGTTGTACAAGATTGCTTTAGCTATTCGAGGTCTCTTGTGCCTCCATATGAATTTCAGCATCATTTTTTCTAGATCTGCGAAGAATGTCTTTGGTATCTTGATTGGTATTGCATTGAATCTATAAATTGCTTTTGGGAGAATGGACATTTTTATGTTACTGATTCTTCCAATCCATGAGCTTGGAACATTTTTCCATTTTTTGGTATCCTCTTCTATTTCTTTCTTTAAGATTTTGTAATTCTCATCGTAGAGATCTTTAACGTCCTTGGTTAAGTTTATTCCAAGGTATTTGATTGTTTTTGTAGCTATTGTGAATGGGATTGATCTTAGCAGTTCTTTCTCAGTCATGGCATTGCTTGTGTATACAAAGGCTGTTGATTTTTGTGCATTGATTTTATATCCTGCCACTTTGCCAAACTCCTCTATGAGTTCCAATAGTCTCTTAGTAGAGTTCTTTGGATCCCCTAAATAAAGAATCATATCGTCTGCAAAGAGGGATAGTTTGACTTCTTCCTTCTTGATTTGTATTCCTTTGATTTCTTTTTCTTGTCTGATGGCTCTGGCTAAAACTTCCAGAACTATGTTAAATAGCAGTGGTGTGAGTGGGCATCCCTGCCTGGTGCCAGATTTCAGTGGAAATGCTTCCAACTTTTCCCCATTCAATAGGATGCTGGCTGTGGGATTTTTATAAATTGCTTTGATTATATTGAGGAATGTTCCTTCTATACCCAATTTGATTAGAGTTTTCATCATGAAAGGGTGTTGAATCTTATCGAATGCTTTCTCTGCATCAATTGAGATAATCATATGGTTTTTCTTTTGCAGTCTGTTAATGTGGTGAATCACATTGATTGATTTGCGAATGTTGAACCATCCCTGCATACCAGGGATGAATCCCACTTGGTCTGGGTGGATGATTTTCTTGATGTGTTCTTGTACTCTATTGGCCAGAATTTTATTGATGATTTTTGCATCTATGTTCATCAGGGGTATTGGTCTGTAATTTTCTTTCAGTGCTGCATCTTTCTCTGGCTTAGGGATTAAGGTGATGCTGGCTTCATAGAAAGAATTTGGGAGGATTCCCTCTTTTTCGATTGTTCTGAATAGTTTGAGAAGAAATGGGATTAGTTCTTCTTTAAATGTCTGGTAGAATTCAGCAGTGAATCCATCTGGTCCTGGGCTTTTCTTTGTTGGGAGGGCCTTTATTACTGTTTCAATTTCTGTTTCAGTTATGGGTCTATTTAGGTTTTTGATGTCTTCATGGTTCAATTTTGGTAGATTCCATGTGTCCAGGGATCTATCCATTTCTGATAGATTTTCCTGTTTGCTGGCATACAGGTCCTTGTAGTAATTTCTGATGATTCTTTTTATTTCTGTGGTGTCTGTTGTTATGTTTCCTTTTTCATCTCTGATGTTATTGATTTGGGTCTTTTCTCTTCTTTTTTTAGTTAGTTGGGCCAATGGGGTGTCAATTTTGTTTATTTTTTCAAAAAACCAGCTTCTTGCTTGGCTGATTTTTTGTAGTGTTTTTTTGGATTCAATCCTGTTAATTTCTTCTCTGGTTTTAATTATTTCTCTTCTCCTACTAGATTTGGGTTTGGTTTGCTGCAGTTTTTCTAGGTCCTTGAGATGCGCTGAAAGCTCATTTATTTGGTACCTTTCCAATTTCTTGATATAGGCACCTATTGCTATAAATTTGCCTCTCAATACTGCTTTTGCTGTATCCCATAAGTTTTGATATGTTGTATTGTTGTCTTCTTTTACTTCCAGAAAGTTTTTGATTTCTCTTTTGATTTCTTGAATGACCCAGTGTTCATTCAGGAGCATTTTGTTCAGTCTCTATGTGTTTGCATACTTTCTGGGGTTTCCTGAGTTGCTAATTTCCAGCTTCATTCCGCTGTGGTCTGAGAAGCTGCATGGTATGATTCTAATTCTTTTAAATTTGCTGAGACTTGCTTTATGGCCTAGTATGTGATCAATCCTAGAGACGGTTCCATGCACTGCTGAGAAGAATGTGAAGTCTTTAGATGTAGGGTTTAAAGTTCTGTAGATATCTGTTAGAGCCATCTGGGCTATAGTGTCAATTAAATCTGCTGTTTCCTTGTTGATCTTCTGTCCGGATGATCTGTCTATTTCTGAGAGTGGAGTATTGAAGTTCCCCAGTACTATTCTATTGGAATCTAAATCTCCCTTTAAGTCCCTTAGCATATCTTTTATATAGACCAGTGCCCTGTAATTAGGTGCATATACATTTATAATAGTTACATCTTCCTGTTGAATTGAACCCTTAATCATTATATAGTGTCCCTCTCTGTCTCTCTTAACAGTTTTTGTATTAAAGTTTATATTGTCTGATATTAAGATGGCTACACCTGCTTTTTTTTGGTTTCTGTTGGCATGGAATATCTTTTTCCAACCTTTCACTTTCAGTCTGCATGCCTCTTTGTTAGAGAGATGTGTTTCTTGTAGGCAACAAATAGTTGGGTTGTGTCCTTTGAGTCAATCAGCCAAACGGTGTCTTTTAACTGAAGAATTCAGATCATTAATGTTTAATGTGACTATTGATACGTAGTGACTTTGCCCTGCCATTTTCCCAGAGATATTTTCTAGTATATGCTTTGAGCTTCCCATGCTCTTTTACTGGTAGGTGTTCTTCCTTTCCCTTGTTTCATATTGATGGCCGTGTTTCTGTGTTTCTGAGTGTAGCACATCTTTAAGTATCTTTTGCAGGGCCGTACGAGTGGCCACAAAGTCTTTCAATTTCTGTTTGCTATGAAAGGTCTTTATTTCACCTTCATTCACAAATGAGAGCTTTGCAGGATATAATATTCTGGGCTGGCAATTTTTCTCTCTTAGCACCTGTGCTATGTCTCGCCATTCCCTCCTAGCCTGTAGTGTTTCTGATGAGAAGTCAGCTGTGAGTCTGATTGGAGATCCTCTGAGAGTAATCTGACGTTTCTCTCTTGCACATTTTAGGATCTTTTCTTTATGTTTCACTGTGTTAAGTTTAATTACCACGTGTCGTGGTGAGGATCTCTTTTGGTCATGTTTATTGGGGGTTCTATGAGCTTCCTGTACTAGGATGTCTCTGTCCTTCTCCAATCCTGGAAAGTTCTCTGCTAGTATCTCACTAAAAAGGCCTTCTAATCCTTTCTCTCTCTCCATGCCTTCAGGAACTCCTAGAACTCGAATGTTGGTTTTTTTTAATAGTATCCTGTAGGTTCCCAACAATATTTTTTAGATTTCTAATTTCCTCTTCTTTTCTTTGGTTTGACTGTATGTTTTCCTGTGCTCTATCTTCTAAGTCCAATATTCTCTCTTCTGCTTCACCCATTCTGTTTTTAAGGCTTTCTAATGTGTTTGTCATTTGATCTATTGAGCTCTTCAGTTCATTTTGATTTCTCTTCACTATCACACTTTCCTGTTCTACTAGTTTCTGAGTTTCATTTGGATTCTTCCTTAAAATTTTATTTTCACGAGAGAGATTTTCAATCCTGTCCAATAAGGATTTCTGTAGTTCAAGGATTTGCTTTTGAAAACTTCTAAATGTTCTTATCATAAGTTTTTTGAAATCCGTATCTTGCATTTCTTCTATCTCATCATCTTCAAAATCTTGGTTTGGGGTGTTTTGTTTATTTGGAGGCATCATAGTGTCATTGTTGATCTTGTTCCCTCGATTTCTGTGTTTGTTGCTTGGCATAGTTAATTCTTCTTTCATCACTGTGCGTTTTTTTTAAATTTTTTTTTCTTTTTTTTTTTTTTATTTTATACTATGTCCGTGTTAAGTGGACTGCCTGCTGTTGGAGGCTTGAGATGGGTGCAGCCTGAGAGCTCTGCTTGGTTCTTCTTGGTTAAGGGTGTGCAAAGGTGACACCCTCAGGTTATGTGTGGTAATTCTCTTTTTATTTATTTATTTATTTATTTTATTTATTCAGGGGGTAAGTAATACAGCATGGCACAGCTGTGCAGAATTGATGGTATTTAGCTTCAGATCTCTGGCTTCTACCCAAAGAGTCTGTGTAGGCTCCTCTGGACTCCCACTGGGTTGCCTAGGCTACTGAATTGTAGTGACTCAGTTCCTTAGCTCTCCCCTGTTGATATGTAAATCCAGAGAGAGGGCCTGCTCTTTGTCTCTTGTGAATTCTTCAAGCCTTGCAGACTTGCAACCTTTGCAAGGTTAGGGGAAAGAGAAACCCCCAAGCTTTTTTTTTTTTTTTTTTTCCTTCTTTCCGGTAGTGAGTTTGCTGCACTTTCTGGCCCCTCTCTAGATTCTGACCCCCTTTTCCCCGCCAATGTCTCGGGTTATTGAGCTCACCTCCCTTTCTAGCGCCGATGTGTGGACTCGGAGCCCAGGACGTCCCAACTCTCCCCGCTGTTGTCTGTGTGACATGCACTCCCCTTCCTGCACTGGCGCACAGACCCTGTGGCTTCTGCAGCACCCATGGCTCCCGCGGCTGGGCTTCCATGCGGTGGGCGACCTTGTTCTCCCAGTAGGTCCTCTGATTCACAGCCCCTCAATCCAGAAGAGTTTCCTCTGCAATATTTTCCTGGTTCTTTTTTCTGAGGCTACCGTAACTCCCCTTTTATTAAACTAAATTTTCCCGGACTATCGGTGCGCACCCTCACTATTCTGCCATCTTCAACAATTCATTTTCAATTATCTTTATATACAGAATATCAACTTAGTATATACTAAGTAAAGATTTCAACAGACTGTACCCATAAAGACACAAAGTATAGAATACTGTTTGGGTTGCAGTTTTACCAGTAATTCAAACAGTACAACACATTAAGGACAGAGTCCTGTATGGGGAGTAGGTGCACAGTGACTCCTGTTGTTGATTTAACAATTGACACTCTTGTTTATGGCGTCAGTAATCACCCGAGGCACTTGTCATGAGCTGCCAATGCTATGGAAGCCTTCTGAGTTCACTAACTCTGATCTTGTTTAGACAAGGCCATATTCAAAGAGGAAGTTCTCTCCTCCCTTCAGAGAAAGGTACCTCCTTCTTTGATGGCCCGTTCTTTCCACTTTCCACTGGGATCTCACTCACAGAGATCTTTCAGTTAGGTGTGTTTGTTTGTTTTTTTTTTTTTTTTTTTTTTTTTTTTTTTTTTTACCACAGTATCTTGGCTTTCAATGCCTAAAATACTCTCATGGGCTTTTTAGCCAGATCCTAATGCCTTAAGGGCTGATTCTGGCACCAGAGTGCTGTTTCGGGCATTTGCCATTTTATGAGTCTGCTTTGTATGCTGCTGCCCATGTAGGATCATTCTCTCCTTTTTAATTTTATCAATTATTATTTGCAGACACTAGTCTTATTTATGTAATCCCTTTGACACTTAATCCTATCTTTTTCATCAATTATGAACTTAAACTGATCATTTTAACAAGTAAGATGGCATTGGTACATGCTACCTTGATGAAATTGAATTGGAATCCCCTGGCACGTTTGTAGCTCCAATTAGTGGTAAGTCCAAGTGAGCATGTGTCGAACTGTACACTTTTAGGTGCTCAGTTAGTTGTCATCGATCAGGGAGAACATATGATATTTGTCCCTTTGGGACTGGCTTATTTTACTCAGAATGATGTTTTCCAGATTTCTCCATTTTGTTGCAAATGACCAGATTTCATTGTTCTTGACTGCTGTATAGTATTCCATAGAGTACATATCTCATAATTTCTTTATCCAGTCTTCGGTTGATGGGCATTTAGGTTGATTCCATGTCTTAACTATTGTGAATTGAGCTGCAATAAACACTGAGGTGCAGACAGCTCTCCTATTTGCCTATTTAATTTCCTATGGGTAAATTTCAAGGACTGGGGTGACTGGGTTGTATGATAAGGCTCTATTCAGGTTTCTGAGCAATTTTCAAACTGACTTCCAAAGTGGTTTTACCATTTTGCATTCCCACCAACAGTGGATTAGTGTCCTTTTTTCCCTACATCCTTGCCCGCATCTGTTGTTGGTAGATTTCTGTATGTAAGCCATTCTAACCAGGGTGAGGTGAAACCTCATTGTGGTTTTGATTTGCATTTCCCTGATGGCTATTGATCTTGAACATTTTTTCATGTGTCTGTTGGCCCTTTGGATTTCCTCTTTTGAAAAATGTCTATTGAGGTCCTTGGCCCATCTCTTTTTTTTTTTTTTTTTGACAGGCAGACTGGACAGTGAGAGAATGAGAGACACAGAGAGAAAGGTCTTCCTTTTGTTCCTTTTGCTGTTGGTTCACCCTCCAATGGCCGCCGGCACACTGCGCTGATCTGAAGGCAGGAGCCAGGTGCTTCTCCTGGTCTCCCGTAGGGTGCAGGGCCCAAGCACTTCGGCCATCCTTCACTGTACTCCCTGGCCATAGCAGAGAGCTGGCCTGTAAGAGGGGCAACTAGGACAGAATCTGTCACCCCAACCAGGACTAGAACCTGGTGTGCAGGTGCCACAAGGCGGAGGATTAGCCTATTGAGCCGCAGTGCCGGTGGCCCATCTCTTAGTAACTTTTCTTTACCAACACTATGCATCAGGCAAATGACATAAAATATTTATTGATACAAAAATGTTTGTATCTTGAATCAAAAGGAATGAAAAAATGCTTAAGGACCAGCAGACAATACACTCGCTTTTATTAACTGGACCTAATCAAAACTGAAATTCTAAATAAGAAATAAAGGCTATTTCTGGTATTATAAACTTTGTGAATATCAGAGGAAGAAACAGGATAATGAATGCTTCCTATGAGGTTGATAAACTTTAGGTAAAACATGCTGGAATTTGCTTTATTGTTATAGAAGTCATTTGACTGCAATGATCACAAGAGATGGGAAAGATACACATTAGTATTTATGTATGAATAAAAGAATTTGAATCTCTCCACAAGGGAACACTTCGTGGGAAGAATCACTAAGAAAAATCCAGCCACTCATGTATGTGTGATATAATTGATGCGCACATATCAATATGACTGCTAGAAACCATTTTGTCTTTCAAATTATTCACTTTTTTTTCACTTAATCAAATCAAATCATTTGCCAAATATTCCCTGATTCACTACTATGAACCTGAGACTTGCAGATCCTCGGGCAGGCTATCGTACTAGCAGAAACAGCAGACACTGAAACCAAGGACTTTTAATCTCATTTATAGCATGCTTCCTGCAATTTGAAAGCCAGCTGACATTAGGCAAGGTTTGCAATGGAAATGTGCAAGCATTGTCCACACTTGAACACTGATTTATTAGTGATCCAGTGCAGAAAACATAATACTTCATGCCATAAATATGGTTTTAAATATTTCTAAAAAATATTAAAAGCTCAGGTAGATTGAAATATTCTTAAACTCTCTTTACTGAGAGGAGAAATAGCCTTGGAAAAAAGGAAGGTTATATGGGGGGGTTATAGGGAAATAACCAACTAACTATAAGCAATAAATTCATTATTGAAATGTACTTTTCTATTACAGGAATATACAGTTTTTCAATTTCATAAATTTTAAAATGTTGGAATTTAATATGTTGAGAATTTTTAACAGGTAGTAAATTTGGTTAATCATGGGTCTTTAGTGTTACATACCAAAAGCTAAGAACAAGAGAAAATAGCAAAAATCATTTAGGGGATTCTAATGTCTAGTAATATACAAAGATATTCTGATCTGTTTCCAAACCAGCATAAAAGGAATTGAAATTCCACAAATTTAATTAGCACTTCTACATGTTTACTAAGTCCTTGGATGAAAGGTTCTAACAGAGTATGAAGTGCTATAATTAATATATTAAAAAAGTAGACTTTAATTTACTTTTCCATAGTTATGTTTGCAAAATTTGAAAGGGCATGATACCACACAATGAATTCATTATTATTAGGAACAAAGAGATAGCTCAAATAAAATTGGTTATGTTGAATATAAATTTAATTATGAATTGCATTTATGAAAAAATGCAAAAATAACAAAATGTATTTTTATGTTGAGGCCAAACAAAATGCCAATTAATGTGTCTGTTTCTGGGATCTATTTTATTTTATTTTATTTTATTTTATTTTATTTTTTATTTTTTGACAGGCAGAGTGGACAGTGAGAGAGAGAGACAGAGAGAAAGGTCTTCCTTTGCCGTTGGTTCACCCTCCAATAGCCGCCGCGGCCAGTGCGCTGTGGCCAGCATACCACGCTGATCCGAAACCAGGAGCCAGGTGCTTCTCCTGGTCTCCCATGGGGTGCAGGGCCCAAGCACTTGGGCCATCCTCCACTGCACTCCCTGGCCACAGCAGAGAGCTGGCCTGGAAGAGGGGCAACAGGGACAGAATACGGCTCCCCGACCGGGACTTGAACCTAGTGTGCCGGCGCCGCAAGGCAGAGGATTAGCCTATTGAGCTGTGGAGCCAGCCTGAATCTATTTGATTTATATTGAAATAAAAAAGTGAATGAGAAAGGGATGTAGTATAGTTGCTATTTTCATTCATAGTATACTTCCTATAAATAAGGAAAATTAAACTAAAATAATGGTTAGTATGTACATATTATTAAGTGTTAAAATACTTCCAATAGTTCTGGATGGCGAAGCTTTAAGCTTTAAGCTTCATGTATTTTTTTTTTTTTTTTTTTGCTAAATTGTTTATTCTAAAATGAAGAAACTCTTTATAATTCACAGCCAACATCTTTGATCAAACTAGATCTTTCTTTTTGTATATCTGCTTAGCCCTTTACTGCGATTAGAATTTCAAGAATATTACAGATTTAAAAAACAAGAAATAATCAACTATTTTTTAATTTGTATGCTTATGTAATTCCTCTTAAGGAAGCTATTTTGGTTCAAATAAAGCTACTGGAAAAGATACATCTAAGCTAGCAATTCATCACTTAATGTGGTACACTCGAAGCCAATTTAATTCATATCTTCTTTTACTCTATCCAAATCTGACATGTTCGCAGTGCAATTTTCCATTCAGCAAAGTTTGAGTGTTCATCAAAAGAGATAGATCATTCATATTGCTGCACAGAGATAAATAAAATAATTTAGTAAATTGAATCGTGCTGTCTTCCCCAGTGGGAATAAATTGTCTGCTATTTGCTATGATTTGTTACTTTTTTTTTTTTAAACTTTTATTTAATGCATATAATTTTCCAAAGTACGACTTATGGATTACAATGGCTTCCCCCCCATACCGTCCCTCCCACCCACAACCCTCCCCTTTCCCACTCCCTCTCCTCTTCCATTCACATCATGATTCATTTTCGATTATCTTAATATACAGAAGATCAGCTTAGTATACATTAAGTATGGATTTCAACAGTTTGCTCCCACACAGAAACATAAAGTGAAAAATAATAGATGATTTTTTTAAATGATGATGAAATCAGAGCAGACCTATTGTCATGTTTAATCCCAGTGAGAGTCAAGTTGGGAATTGATAATTTCTTTTTTTTTTTTTTTCTTTTTTTTTTTTTTTTTACAGAGGATCAGTTTAGTATGCATTAAGTAAGGATTTCAACAGTTTGCACCCCCATAGAAACACAAAGTGAAATATATTGTTTGAGTACTCGTTATAGCATTAAATCTCAATGTACAGCACATTAAGGATAGAGATCCTACATGAGGAGTAAGTGCACAGTGACTCCTGTTGTTGACTTTACCAATTGACACTCCTGTCTATGGCATCAGTAATCTCCCTATGCTCCAGTCATGAGTTTCCAAGGCTATGGAAGCCCTCTGAGTTCTCCGACTCTTATCTTGTTTAGACAAGGTCATAGTCAAAGTGGAGGTTCTCTCCTCCCTTCAGAGAAAGGTACCTCCTTCTTTGATGACCTGTTCTTTCCACTGGGATCTCACTCGCAGAGATCTTTTGCCACAGTGACTTGGCTTTCCATGCCTGAAATACTCTCATGAGCTTTTCAGCCAGCTCCGAATGCCTTTAGGGCTGATTCTGAGGCCAGAGTGCTATTTAGGACATCTGCCATTCTATGAGTCTGCTGAGTATCTCACTTCCCATGTTGGATCACTCTCCCCTTTATTTACTCCATCGGTTAGCGTTAGCAGGTACTAGACTTGTCTATGTGTTCCCTTTGACTCCCAGTCCCTTCACCATGACCAACTGTGAACTGAAACTGATCACCCAGCTTCATGTATTTTTAACTTACTATTTATGTTTCAATAAACATTGCTATAAGCTCTAAGTGGGCACTGTGTGAGACGCTGAATGTGATGCACATATTTAAATTAAACTACAGTGTTTGTCTTTAAGGAAAAGAACTTATTATGTAAAGAATATATGTAAATTTCCAACTAATACTAACAGCATCATCTTATACATTTTATGCCGTAATTTTTAATTAGAAATAATCAATAATTGAACACAAAACTTAGTCACTTAAAAGAGAACATAAAAACTATCATTTCTCTCTCTTAACAAAACTGGATTATTTGTTTTTTGCTCTATAATTATTTGAGTTGCTTATATATTACAGTAATTAACTCCTTATAAGATACATAGCATGGGCAGGGCCAGCTGCTCAATAGGCTAATCCTCCGCCTGCCGCGCCGGCACACTGGGTTCTAGTCCCAGTCGGGGCGCCGGATTCTGTCCCTGTTGCCCCTCTTCCAGGCCAGCTCTCTGCTGTGCCCTGGGAGTGCAGTGGAGGATGGCCCAAGTCCTTGGGTCCTGCACCCCATGGGAGACCAGGAGAAGCACCTGGTTCCTGGCTTTGGATCGCCGCGCACTGGCTGCGGCGGCCATTGGAGGGTGAACCAACGGCAAAGGAAGACCTTTCTTTCTGTCTCTCTCTCACACTGTCCACTCTGCCTGTCAAAAAAAAAAAAAAAAAAAAAAAAAAAAAAAAAAAAAAAAAGATACATAGCTTGAAAATATTTTCCCATTCTGTAGGTTGATTTCTTTAGTGTGGTGAAATCCCATCTGTGTGGTTTTGTTTTTGTATCCTGTGCTTTTGGGTTATTTTTTTTCTAATGATTTATTTATTTATTTCAATGGTAGAGTGAAGAAAGAGAGATAGACAGAGTGAGAGGTCTCCATCTGCTGGTTCAATCTCTAAATGGTTGCAACAGCCAGAGCTAGGCCGATGAGCTTCTTCTGGGTCTCCCATGTGGGTGCAGAGACCCACCCACTTGGGCCATCTTCCATTGCTTTCCCAGGCCATTAGCAAACAGCTCATTTAGAAGAGGAACAGCCAGCACAAGACTTGGCACCCATAAGGGATGACGGCACTGAAGGCTGAGGCTTAGCCTACTATGCCACAGTACCGGGTCTGGTTTTGGGTTCTTCACAAGAAAAGCCTTTCCCATTCTAATGTACTGAAATTTATAGTCTATTCTTTTTTCTTCTAGCTTCATAGTTTCAGGTCTTACACTGAGGTCTTTAATCCATCTTGAGTTGATTTTTGTGCATGTTGAGAGATAAAACTTCTAATTTCATTCTTCCGCATGTGGATACCCAATTTCTCAGAATTGTTGATTGAAAATATTATCCTTTTCCCATAAACTTTTATAAAAGGTTAATTGACTATTTATACATGTGTTTATTTCCAGACTCTCTATGGAACCATACGTTTTTATATCTGCCTTAAGGTTAATATCATGTGTTTTAATTACTGTATCTGTAATATATTTTAAAGTCAGATAGTATAATGCCTTCAGCTTTGTTCTTTTTGCTCAGAATCAATTTGGCTATTGTGGGATCCAAACATGGACAATAAGTCTAAGCTTTTTTTCCCCAAAAACATAAATGGAAAACAGGCATACATTAAAAAAAAAAAAAAAAAGCTCCACAGCACTCACTAGTCATCTAGAAAACTAGAAAACTCATCAAAACCACAATGAGGACTCACCTCTCTTCAGTATATCATTGCTCTCAAAACGATAAACCAGTGTTGGTTAAGGTGTAGAAAAAAATGGTGCTCTTGTATAGTATTGGCAAGAATGTAAATTATTGCAGCCATTGTGAAAAGCAATGTGGCCATTCTCCAAAAAATTACAAGTAGAGCTATCATATGATTCATCAGTCACACTGCCAAATTTAATCTCCAAGGAAAGTAAAATTTGTTGAAGAGACATCAGCACTTCCAAATTTATTGCAACACTATTCACAATAGTCAGGAAATGGAAGCAACGTAAATGCTCATATGATGATAATGGATAAAGAAAATGTAATATATGTACAATAGAATACTGTTCTGCCTCAAATAGGATAAAGTATTTACATTGCAATAGCAGGATGAAACTAGACATCATTGTGTTAATTGAAATAGATCAAACACAGGAAGACTACTTCATCTCATTCATATGTGGAATCTAAGAAAAAAATGAATGTCATAGAAGTTCAGCGTGTAATGGTCCTTATCAGAAGCTGGGGAGACTAGGGAGGTAGAGGGATAGCAAAAGCTTATTAAATGGTTATTAATTTAGGTAAGTGTACAAAGTTCTGGTGTGACATTGCATAGTAGGATGACTATAGAGAATATACTGCATATTTTTCTAAAATCAAAAACTGAAAGATTTTTTTATCATAGGCAAATAAGAACTATTTGAAGATATATATTTACCCTAATTTAGTATTACCTTGATGCAATTTGTACATGTATAGAAATATCACATAGTACACTGTACATATGTACAATTTTTCTCTTTCCTGAAAATTTACAAAAGAATTTTTAAACAAAAATCATAGCCCTCCTTGCTAATATGGTTGAAGATGACATATTTTAAGATTACTAGTTCATCATAACTGAATTTAGAGACAGATAGCCTGAATTTTCAATCCAAGCTTCAACTCGGATGGCTTTGTTAATATTCAAACAAATTCCTTTTCTCTGTGCTTTAGTGATCTCATTGTAACATGAGGATAATAATATAACATCATTAATTACTATTCATATTAAATGATTATATTCATGAAAAGTTAATACAATAATAGTTTTTGCATTTTAAATTTCAGAAAGTTATTTTAATTAGTAATATCTTATTATCATTGAGTTTTAAAAATAATATGACATATTCATCATCATACTCTGACAAATTCTTAGACATTCAATTTACAACATTTTAAGATGTTTGACAAACAAACAACTGTAAATAATATTAAGGGGTACTCAAGCAATAGAAATTCTATTTAAAGCCCATAAGGTTTAGTTCATAAACATTAAAGAGAACTGCAGACTGCATGGGGAATTTTCCTCAGGCTGTCAAGATGGCACAGTAATAGTTCCTGGGTAATTAAATTTGGTGACTGAGGGGGAGTAACCTTTTGAAAATGGTTTTATAATGAACTTGCTTCCTAATTATATATGTGCTGGAAATTAATTCACTCTGCTTTGGGCATTCCAAATCAAGAACACATCTCCAAATGGCCCCAATGGCCAGAGCCAGGCCAGACCAAAGCCAGGAACTAGGAGCTTCATCTGGGTCTTCCTTGTGGGTGCAGGGACCCACGTATTTGTGCCATCTTATGCTGCTTTCCCAGGCACATTAGCAAAGAGCTGGATTGAAAGTGGAGCAGCCAAGCCTTAAACCAGTGCCCATATGGGATGCTGGAGTTGCAGGCGGCAGCTTAACCCTCTACAGCAAAATGCTAGCCACATGAAAACATTCCTTACACTTGATCTGGTACCTGCTAAAGAGCTAATGGTGGCTCCCAGAGGGAAGGATTATTTGGCACAGATTGGTGGTTTAAACTATAGATGGCCAGCAAAGTGAAGGAGATACCTGGAGTAAGGCAATAGCTCAGAGAAGGGAGAGACGATCAAATAACTAATCATTAAGAACTCACCAAGCTGGAAATTAGAATGGAAAGAAAAAGTAGAAATTCAAGAGAAATTTACAATAGCATAGATAAGTAAATATTCCCTTTCAAAGAAGTCCTAATTTTTCTTAAATCTTCCAAGATATCAGTAAGTCCTATAACTTTACTTATATACTAGAGTCTTTATGATTTGTTTTTCATGTAAGCCAATGATATATCATTTGAAAAATGGCTATTTTACCCCTCACTCTGGATCAAATTCCAGGGAATCTGCACAAGACTCTTCAAGGGATGGAGAGGGGCAGATGGTCCCATTAGTTAAACCCATGATAAGGGAAGCTCCCTTTAGACTGATCTACAGAGTCTCTAGTTTTGCTCATCTCTCCAGTTTTCAAGTGGCAGTTTGTCCTGTGACCAACACATCAAGAAAAATCATTAGTTTGCACTTTCTTTTGTTGTTATCATGTGTTTGAGAGATATAATTGATTTGTAAGCCCTTTCCATGGCAGAGCAGAAACTGAAAGTCCTGACATGTTTCTGAAGTAAAAGTTTGAACTTCGTTATATTAATGTGGATTCACACAGCTCTTTTCTCTCTCCTTTGCTCTTGCTAAATCTCATCCTAGCAGCCTTGTAAAAGCCACTAAAAACCTTCACAGGGTGTTACTGTAGAAGTAGACCTTGGATTTGAAGGGGAAACCCTAGAGGTTAGCAGATTTTAAGATGTGGAAGCCATCTAGCAAAAAAATAGAGAAATGTTTTTTGTAGATGTTGAAAGTTATATCCATTATGTGTGATAATAATGAATAAGTAGCACATGATGATCTGTCTTCATATTATGCACACAATAGCAGTGTTCAAAATAGTTATGGGCAATGTATCATCCTTTAATTTTATTTTCTATTTTTCATGACTTTTCTAAAATATTCTCGTATCTGAAGCTCAAGGGTGAAATCATGTTGACATATTTTTAAGATTTCTAGATGTGATGCTTCTATGTTGTGAAAAATAAAAGGGAGACTTTCTCTCACCTGTTATTTTTCCAATGCTAAAATCTCATATGGTTTACAGCATAGCTAGTTTTCCTGGTTTTTAGAAGCGTGGTTGAAATCTCAGTGATAATACACTGTGGAGTGGTACCTAAAATGGAAACTGTTAGGCAGGATGCATCTCACATTTTGACTGTAATCATATTTGATATATGACCTTTCCTCAACTTAACTGCAATCTTTTAAAAATATCCTAGTAGAGGATACATTATTCTTTGAAACAGCAAGTTTAAGTATTCTCCTACAAATGTACTTGTTTTTTAGTCGCAAGCATTATACAGCCAAACTTCAAAACTCACAAAGAGAAGTTTCCATATATAAAACTTGTACTATGCTATGGGCTGAATTGTTCCTCTCCTGATTTCACATGTTAAAGTCCTAACCCTAATATTTTTTTAAATTTTTTTTGACAGGCAGAGTGGACAGTGAGAGAGAGACAGAGAGAAAGGTCTTCCTTTGCCGTTGGTTCACCCTCCAATGGCCGCCCTGGCCAACACGCTGAGGCCAGCACACCACGCTGATTCGAAGGCAGGAGCCAGGTGCTTCTCCTGGTCTCCCATGGGGTGCAGGGCCCAAGCACTTGGGCCATCCTCCACTGCACTCCCGGGCCACAGCAGAGAGCTGGCCTGGAAGAGGGGCAACCGGGACAGAATCCAGCTCCCTGACCAGGACTAGAACCCGGTGTGCTGGCGCCGCAGGAGGAGGGTTAGCCTATTGAGCAGCAGTGTAGGCCCTAACTCTAATATTTAATATGTAGTTTTGGAGATAGAATCTCTAAAGAGGTAATTAAGATGAATGATGTCATTAGGGTGGATCCTAATCTGCAATGGCTGGAGTGCCTGCAGGAAGAGTAGGACAGAAATGCACAGAAAATAGAACATGGAAAGACACAGGATGAGAGGGATGACAGACAAGCAAAGGGGAGAGGATGTCAGAAGAAACCAACCCTACCAACACCTTCATCCTGGGCTTCTGGCCTTCAGAAAACGATGTCTGTTGATTAAGACAGTTTGTAGGGCTTTGTTACGGAACGGAGAGCAGACAAAAATACAGCACATGAACAGAGAAAGCACCTCTCTTTTTATGCATAACTGGAAGTCTCAGGTGGAGGGATTGAGTGACAAATGAAAATATGTACTATTATAAGCACAAAAAGGTACCCAATTTTTAGTACAAGTGAGTGTATGATATGTTCCCCTAAGAGTTAAAATTAGAAGTAAGGTATAGACAACTCAAATTATTATGTCATCCCCAGTGTTTAGATATCGACCTTTTTAATCCTATTATTGTAGCTCTTGTTTTCCTTATTTCAAGTCAATAACTGTCACTTCACTTGTCATTGCAAGTATAGGTAACCCCGATGGATTCGCTCTCATTGATTTTTCTCTCATTCTTTTCCACTTACGTGGTGAATAGAAGAATGGACATGGGTGTTTTACACAATTTTGAATTCAAACCTCAGTTCTTCCACTTCTTATTTCTCAAGCTCTGGGATATAATTTAAATTCTTTGAGCTTCATTTTTTTAATAGCACAAAAATAAAATGTGTAAACATTAAGATTAAGGTAAGAGCCCAGTATTTTATCTCAGATTGAATGAGCAATCAGATTTATTGTGTTGTTTAATACATACCAATACCAAGTTTGAAAAGATGAGAAAGTTCTGGAAATGGATGCTGGTAATGGATGCACAGCAATGCAAATGTACTTAACACCACAGAACAATATACTTCAAATTATAAAATGGTAAATTTCATCTTCTACATGCTTATTACAATGAGATAAATGTTAAAACATTTCTGTGTATTAGGTAACTGTATCTTAAATAGTCAAACATGACTCAAAAATTTTCATCTATGTCACCCATGCAAGGAATTGTTAAATGCCAAGCACTACAATGCTCTGTTGTCTTCAGTGGATACAACTTGTGCATAGATGTACAGAATGGTAATATTGTCTGAAATAACTGGTTTAGTGTTGGTGATGAAGAAAAAAAAGATTTGGTTTTCAAAATGGGTGAGTGTAGGCTAAAGTCTTCATTAAAACCATTCTCCAGAAGGTTATTACTGCCTTCCATGCTTTCAGATCAACCTTTAGCAGACATCTTAATCCTATTGACAGGAAGCTTCACCATGGTCCACCACTCTCCCCGAAGATCTGTCACCTTTCTGAAACTCAGAATCTTCCTCCTAGTTAGATATTTCAATGAAGTAGATTCTGATAGTTTCCACTGTGGACAAAGCATCTTCTCAGTCTATACTCCTGCGTCATAGTGGTTTCAGCCACACATGGAATCTCCACTACCCTCTTATACAGATTTCTTACAAATGTCTGTCTCCTGACCAGTCCTTTCCTCTGAGTCTCAGATCTTCAAATTTCCTGAATCTTGCCTTCAAATTAAACTTCAATTTATGCTATATCCCTATTTATTTTATTTTTCAATTTCTATGGAACTGGATATTTATCTTGTCTATTTTTGTGTTATAGTGATCTCATTATTAATCCATGGAGAACCTTGTTTCTGGTCTACAGTTATGCATTAGAAAGCCTTTGTTGAATAAAAAATGGGGAACTGAATCATATTCTAATGAGAAACATGCTAATCCAATGATAATTACATAATTTGACATAAATATATTTTATGTAAAAGCTTCATTTTTATGTATCCATAAAATAATATAGATTTTGCAACAGAAAGAAGAAAACAAATCTGTCCATAAAAATGTTTTCTAGAGGATGGTCAGTGTGGGGAGCAACTCGGACTAGACTAAGTTACTGGAATTAAGACTTATTCTATGCATCTGCTTTCCCACAATATGGCGCTGAGAAGGGAAACAGCTTCTACACAGCTGCCTCCAGTTCAACCAATAAACTGTGGGACCTGCTCCTGATTGGAGGAGAGCAGCGTACTCGGTGTGTGGGTAGCAGAGTTGGGATTGGTGGAAGAGGACTATAAAGGAGGAGAGAGACGGCATGCACCAGGAACATCTAAGGGGAACACCTGTGCAGCCCCCGAGAGAGCCGGCCGGCAGTGTGCCGCTCCCCTGCGGAAGTGGGGAATGTGGCAGGGGGAACCGCCCTTCCACGGAGGTGGAAGGGACAGTAGCCAACCCGGGAAGAACCAGCAGCAAACCCGGGGAGGGCCGAGCAGACGAAAAAACAGCACAGGGTCCTGTGTCGTTCCTCCATGAAGAGGGGGAGCGACAGTCAGTATTACGCAGTCTACTAATGTAATAAGATAAAAAAACTCATGATTAAAATATATTTTGAGACAGAACTATTTGAGATTTAAAAAATTTGTGAATTTACAAAATCTATATGTAGTCAATTTAAAAGATTACATGTAAAATAGCACTAAAAGCTATAAGTTTGTTCAACTCATTTTAAAATGTTTTTCTGTATTAAAATCTCTCTCTAATCTGCAATGCTTCCGCCTCTCCATTCATCCAAATACTGGCCACCTTTGGTGAGGCGGGGTGGGGACAAGTGTCAGAAGGAACACATGATTAAAGACATGTCCAAGTGTTTCTCAGTTTTTCTTGAGCTAAGTCATAAAAATTTGAATTTCAGAATTAAAGCCGAACCTCTAATACTTGATTTGCAAAAGCGATTTTTGGATGTTTCTTAGGCAGGTGATCAGAATGCCACTCTTTGATAAGCACTATCTGAATCATTCATATTTCATTTCATTTCAGGACTTATTGGATTTGTATGCCATAATCGAAGTTTTGATAACTTGAATAACCACAGCACTGAAATTCAGCATGATGCTGAATTTCAGTGAAGTTTTCATTACTCTTAGATGTATATTAAAATATTTTTGAGATTTTTTTTATAAATACTGACAAGTGAGGCTAACTCCAAGCACATACTTTATATACAGGATTCCCACATGATTCTGAGGAGCGTTTTATTTTAAAGACAAGAATATACACGTATATATATACCTAAAGACAATATTATAACTTGGACAGGTAGATCTTTGACTCACATCCATACATGCTATATTTGAACACAATAGTAAATTTCTTAAAGCTCTCTTATAGTTTGATGAACACACAGGGTACTTCAAAAAATTTTTTTCTAACAATGAAATTATAAGATGAATATTTTGTTGCAAAAATTTCTTGAAATCTACATGTTTAGTTTTTCTACCATATGCATTTTAATTAACTTTTTGAAGATCCCTTGTATTCATATGTTTTTAATTTTTTGGGAGATAACAAATTTATCTCTTAAGATAATTCAATTTTCTCTGCATTTTTAGAAGTACCTTCATGCATGTGATGTATATCAACCACATAAGTCAGCCTCCTAGTATAAATGTAAGCTACTTTCCAGTTTTCTCCAAGTAACTGTGGAAGCTTAAAGAACTGGGCTACTATTATCTTATATATTTCTCCTAATAGTTCTGTAAACCTGAAATCTTTTAAGAGTGAACTATCAATGCAATGTATTACATGATTTCAGTTTTTTAACCAATAATATAATATACCTTGCCATTTGCCATTGTTTTTCAGAGTTTATTTTATAGGCTGTAAATAACAACTCAGTTGGATTAACATGACCTGACACATAGAGAAAGGTTGAAATAAAAAAAGGATGTTAGGCAGAGTTGTGCATTATTTTGAATGTACATTGGATATTAACTGTGATTCCAATGCAAAACAAAGAGACATTCAAGTTTTTACATAAAAGCACTGTAGTACAAATAAGGTAGTGTAAACATATTGGAGCATAAACTCAGAAATATTTTACTTTTTAAAAAACTTAAAAATTTCAAATTCAAAAGTTTGATCTTGTGACATAGTCTAGGCTCATTCTGAAGTAGAATGTGTGCTTCTTAGAAAGTTGTTCATGGTAAACTCATACTCCTATTTGCCAATAAAGAACAAAAGGAAAATTATCAGATTCTGTTAAATAAGTAACTTACCTCATTAAGAATTCCTCCCTCAGCAATATATGTTCTCTTACTTAGATTATCAAAAAATCCAGTCAATATCCTCATGCATTGGGACTCTTATTTATCTCTAATCACATTTTGGTATTTATTATCTTTTATCTTCTATGATACAACAGTGACTTATAAGGCTATAACGAACTCATTTAGATAAAAAAAATAACATTCCAATAATTTTCACAGCAAAAAAATTATTTGCTCTTTTCAAACAATGTAAATCTGGCATAATGTTTAGAATTTTATTTATGAAAAACCATAGCTTAAAGCATTTACAAGGGTAAATTTTGGTTTGGGGAACAAGACAGAATGTAATAATCCAAATAATTCATTGGCCTCTTCTCTTCTACCCAGCTCTTCTATTAAAAATATTCAGAGGGGCCAATACTATGGTGTAGCAGGTAAAGCCACTACCTGCAGTGCCAGCAATCCATATGGGTGCCAGTTGAAGTTCCAGCTGCTCCACTTCTGATCCAGCTCTCTGCTATGGCCTGGGAAAGCAGTAAAAGATATCCTAATTCCACAGGCCCCTGAACCCCTGTGGGAGACCAGAAAGAAGCTCCTGGCTCCTGGCTTCAGATTGGCCCACCTCTAGATAGGCCCAGCTCTGGCCGTTGGAGCCACTTGGGGCCATTTGGGGAGTAAACCAATGGATGGAAGATCTCTCTCTCTCTCTCTCTCTCTCTCTCTCTCTCTCTGCCTCTCTGTAATTCTGCCTTTCAAATAAATAAATAAATAAAATATTTAAAAAATATTTAGAATGGTGAGTGTTAGGGTGCAGTAGGTTAAGTCACCACTTGGGAAGTCCACAACTCTTATTGGTATGCCTAGTTCAAGTCCCAGAAACTCTGATCCAAGTTCTTGATAATGCAACTAGCAGGCAACACATGTTGGTCCTAGTACTTGGTTCTTGACACACATGTTGGAGACCTGCACAGAGCCCCAGTTTATTTGATTATCCTGACTGTTGTGGAAATTTGGGGAGTGAAACAACAGAGAATTCTTTGTCTCCTTTCTCTCTCTCTTGTCTGTGGGTGTGTTTTTGTCACACTTTCAAATACATGAATAAATATTTTAAGTTTATTTAAAATATAAACCCAAATATAACTCTGACTTTATTTGAAAGTTAAAATCTTAGATGCCAAAATTAAGAGAAACAAAGTCACAAAAGAAAATGTATATGTTTGGGGAAAAAAAATTTGCATGGATTGTTAAAATCCCTTCTGGCAGATGTTCTTAGTTACTAGGACTAAGTCTTCTGCATAACCCAGGTCACGAAGAGATCACCCCTGCCTTCATTCAAATGACAAATGAAGCCATAAGGATTATTTCTATTGCTTGATAAAGTAATGTGTCAAAGAAACTGCATCTTATTTAAAATGTTTCAGGATTAAAACCTCATAAAACATCTTCTATTATCTCTTTTTGTGACTCTATCATTTAAATAGCCAACTTTTTGAGGGTTGAATAGCCAACCTCTTGAGGGTTGAAATTATGACACAGGCCTTTTACAGTCCCTAATATCAGCTTGTCTAATTTTATTTAGCATATGATAAAAATTTACCTTTAAATGAGATTTCCTTTTGATAAAGTGGCTAAGGAATTTCACATTTTATGATTCTTCAGAAAATTAAAAACAGCTGTAATAGGAACAACTTCTATTGTCACTAGGAACATATTAGGAACTGGACAAGTTTGCATCTAGTGCTTGCTGATTTCGGCATTGTTGTGTTTCCTAAGACAGTACCAGCATCTACAAATATTGAGGTGAAAGTGTACAGGAACAAAGCAAAGAGAGAGCTGAATTGAAATGAATAGTTAAGTCAACAACAGGAGTCACTGTGCACTTACTCCTCATATAGGATCTCTGTCCTTAATGTGCTATGCATTGTGATTTAATGCTATAACTAGTACTCAAACAGTATTTTTCACTTTGTGTTTCTAGGTGGGTGCAAACTGTTGAAATCTTTACTTAATATATGCTAAACTGATCTGTGTATAAAGAGAATTGAAAATGAATCTTGATGTGAATGGAAGGGGAGAGGGAGCGGGAAAGGGAAGGGTTGTTGGTAGGAGGGAAGTTATGTGGGGGGAAGCCACTGTAATCCATAAGCTGTACTTTGGAAATTTATATTCATTAAATAAAAGTTTAAAAAAATGAATGCCATATTCAAGCTCTTTGTTTTCAGGCTCCTTGTTTTGTATTTGTTTGTTACCTTCATAAAATGTCTCACTGTTGATTAATGTATTTCACTTAATAAACATGTAAATACACATGCGTACACTTTGTAGTCTTGTTAAATCTTGTATAACCAGCAAGTAGCTCAGTTTCTGACTCACAGAAGTATTCAACAAATTGTTATCTCAGTAATTGATTTAACATAGAGGATATCAATTATTTCTTTCCCCTTCAGGCAATGAAAGGAAATCATTAGTTATTCCATTGGCAGAGAAATATAAAAAGGGATAGATCAAATTACTGTTTCTGCGGGTTCTACTTGGCTGACCCTTCCCTTCTCTCTCACAGCAGGCCAACAAGTCACAGATTGCTGTGAAAGGAGTGAAAGCAGCCAACTGGCAAAGAGCAGTTTCAACATGTTCTGTCCTTTACATATTGCTCTTGGATAATGGTGAGAGAGTCAATGTGACAGGGTCAAGAGTGCCTTGGACAGGATTCAAAGCCAATATTGTTCTGAGATGTAGATTAAATGCCCAACATGTTGTAACCATAGTTATGAGCTTTTTGTTCAAGAACCACAAGTTCCTTTTATTTAAATCTTGATTTTTTTCTTAGCCTACTTCAGAAAAAAAAGTTGAATATATAATAGTCTTTTTTTAACTTTTATTTAATGAATATAAATTTCCAAAGTACAGCTTATGGATTACAATGGCTCCCCCCCCCCCATAATATATAACAGTCTTAAGGTGTATTTTGCATCAATCAATCTATCCTAACTAAACACATGTTTAGTTAGCAAGATATCACTGCAAAGTTCACGGACTTCTCAGACTAGGTTTACCCAACTGCAAATGCAGGATCAGAATGCTCATTATCCAATATAATATTGTTAAATGTTTATTTTACCTGCTTGGTACACTGTTTGAACCTTTAAATAACTGCACCTTGGCCGGCACCAAAACTCAATAGGCTAATCCTCCGCCTGTGGCGCCGGCACCCAGGGTTCTAGTCCCGGTTGGGGCACTGGATTCTGTCCCGGTTGCTCCTCTTCCAGGCCAGCTCTCTGCTGTGGCCCGGGAGTTCAGTGGAGGATGGCCCAAGTGCTTGGGCCCTGCACCGGCATGGGAGACCAAGAGAAGCACCTGGATCCTGGCTTCAGATCAGGGCAGTGCGCCGGCCACAGCGTGCCTACCACAGTGTGCCGGCTGCAGCGGCCATTGAGGGGTGAACCAATGGAAAAAGGAAGACCTTTCTTTCTGTCTCTCTCTCTCACTGTCCACTTTGCCTGTCAAAAAAGAAAAAAATAATAACTGCACCTTGAGGTTCACTAGCAAAGACACCATTTGGTGATAATGTGTGCTGTAAACCCTTTACATTATAATTTAACCTGAATTACAGTCTTTTCTTTCCTTTTGATTTGCCTACCTCTAGTCACCCAGTCAACAAATACTTACAGCCTGCTTTGCTGTTAATATTAAAGTAAAATGTAAACTTCTTGCCTAAAAGATCCTATATAACCAGGCTCAGAATAATTTTTTTTAATATGAACTCTTCTTGCTTTCCTCTACCATCCTTGTTATGACCACACTATGCTTTTTGTTTTCTTTTTCTCTCTGTGTCCACAAATACAGCATTTAATTTAAATCACATAGAAGTTTGTTGGGGAATGAGAAGGCAATGCCAAGATGGTCACTGGCAAGCGAGCATCAGTTATTCAGGAATGGCTTTGGAACCCACGTGGTAATGGAGCCTGCCTGGCAACAGGCCGTGATTGGTTAGGGAAAAAACCACCCCTTGACTAGATTGGCTGTCTCGGCTATATAAGCTGCTGTACCAACTGAAATAAATGAGTCTGCAGGCTGCTCGCCTCTGGCCTGCTTTCACCTGACTTCTGGGGTCTCTGTGGTGACTCTGCGCCTCTGGCCCCCACTGCGTTCCTCCTCTCAGAACAAATCCACAGCAACAGCAGTTCTGCTCCCCTTTTCTATAATATACCCCTTGCAGTGATTCATGTAGCTAGCTTTCACCTACTGTCTACATCCTAGCTCAAAGAGCATTCCTGCTGACATGTACTTCATCCTCCTTACTTGCTACTTTGGAGTTTATCAGATTCCATTTCTGACATATCCAAAACCCATGTCCTATGCAAAAATGACAGTCATTCTGCATTTTTATTTTTATTACTTATATTTTTGTATACATCTCTTCATTTAGATTACAATTTATGTGACATTTCCCCACTTCTTTCAACAGCAGATAGATAATACTTATTAAATGCTTTTTTAAAAAAGCAAATCACATCACAGGAAATACATTAATTCTATTTAAATAAGATACTTGTAAGGCATATTTTGTTTTCCTGTATGAAAAATATTGTAATAAAAATATTTTATATCAAACTGTGCTTCAGATCTTGTATGTCTCCTGAGAATATAATAGCTAATAACCAGCTAAATTATTTTGAAATTTAAACATTAAATTTCCAGTACTGCAAATACATATGCTTTATGTAGATATTATTTCACATAATAAGAACACAGTAGAATGAAAATGCAGTAAACATGCTGCTCTTCTAAAATAGTGGCTGAAAGAGAAGAGAAATCTTAGAGTGGTAGGTGTTTTAAGTCTGAGAGTTGGCTGCCTATTTCTTTTATAAGTTATTAAGGCAGGACAATGTAATTTGTATGAGGGTAAAATCTCCCATATTCTTAAGCCCTAACTTTCCATCAAACAGAAATCAACACATGACTGAATTTATTTGTATCTTTAACTCTGTACAAGAATGCACAGTTTTCACAAAAATCTTGTTGCTATGTTAGTCTCTGACATTGAAACAAGCAAGGGAAATGGAAATCGAAGACTCACTTTTCCTTATCAGTACTGCTAATACGGCTATATAAACCTGGACATGTCATTTATTATTATAACTTTTATTTCTATTATTTTTAAATTGACAGACATAATTCTATTTATTGTGTACAGCATGATGTTTTAAGGAATATAAACATTGGGGCTGACACTGTGGCATAGCTGGTAAAGCAGCCGCCTGTAGTGCTGGCATCCCATATGGGCATCATTTTGAGTTTCTACCGCTCCATTTCAGATCCAGCTCTCTACTGTGGCCTGGAAAAACAATAGAAGATGGCCTAAGTGCTTGGGCCCCACACCCCCTTGTGAGACCTGGAAGAAGCTCCTGGCTCCTGGCTTTGGATCAGCACAACTATGGCCGTTGTGGTCATCTGGGAAGTGAACCAGGGAATGGAAGACCTCACTCTCCCTCTCTCTCTCTGCCTCTGCCACTCTTTAACTCTGCCTTTCAAGTAAATAAGTAAATCTTTAAAAAAGCATATATGCATTGTAGAATGATCTTATCTATCTAAAACCAACACATATATCGCCTAATATAGTTTATTATAGTTTTCATAAGGAGAAAAACTAGCATCCATTATCTTAACATCCACAGTTCTTTGTGTTTAGATCTCTGGGTCATCCAGATTTAATGAAGACAAGACATAATTTTATTGTTATCCCTGTATGAATGAATTATTTATTTAACTATTCAATTATGAATTTTTGATTTGTGGCTAACATGCTGCATCCTCTCTGTGTCAGAGAAACTTAGACTTTCTATTTTGTTAGTGTTATAAGTTACCTCACTCCTTTTTTATTTTATGTTCTTTGTCCATTATGTGAATATGCAGTAATATACAACTTTACTTACAGACTTGTCATGACCATCAAGTGCTACATTTTCTTCCCATCCAAATACCCGCAATGATGGAGCCAGGAGCCTGAAATTCAACCAAGACCTTCTACATGGGTGCCCGAATCATTACCTATTGCCTTCCAGTGTGCACATTAGCAGGCAGTTGGAATCAGAAGCATAGTCGCAATTCAAAATCAGGCAGTCTAATATGGAAGGTAGATACCCCAAGCAGTTCCTTATCTGCTATGCCTAACAGTAACCCCGATATTTCTCTTTAAAAATGTGTACAACTTATAAAATAACACTATTTCAAATGCTTAGTGAATTAATGGCATAGTTTGCTACATGTTTTTTGTCACAATGTTTTATTTGTTGTTTGCTTGCTTTTGCATTGTAGTAACTAGAAACTAATCAATTCGCTTTCCTTTTCTTAGGAATCAACATGAGTATTTAGAAGGTTTAAATTGTTAATGAATTCTTAATCCACAATTTTAGCCTCTTTCTGATATACCTTAAGAAACTGGAAATGTTTTATGTATGTCCATCAATATTCTCTATAGTGACTGTTTATTTTAGCTGTTTAAAATATAAAAAATGATATACATATAAAGGAGTGCACAGCTCAAAGGTATGCAGATGGAGAACAATGAATCCATGTATAACTAGCACCCAGATTAAGAAAAGAACACTAACCACAAATGGGGTATCCTCTTCATAGTCCCTTCCAGATAAAAATAATAGAAATAGTATTAGAGAAGACTAGGAAGGAGAGTAAAGAAGATGTCACAGGGTTTAACCGATAGTTTAAGAATTTCATTACTTATTCAATAAACATTTGAAGATTTTGACTTTTCTAACTAAAATATTGCTAAAACCGAACTTATGCTTAAGAAATGCTGGTTCTAAAAGTGGTAGAAACAGGCTGATGACAAGGAAATTGTATCGTATAAATGTCTAACAGCCAGAACAGAGGAGCAAAGCAAAGGCTAAGAAGCAAGATGTATTTTAAAGCCACACTGGTGCTGGGATTAATGGAGTATATAGATTGAAATAACATTGATACAAATGATGAGGCCTGTGATGGAAGGAAGAGGGCTAGGAGAATAATGCTCCTTATAAGGAGATGTGGAAGTGAGACAATTAGCAGGGCTTGTAATTGGAATGCAGATGTTTGTCATATGTAGGTGCAGGCAAGCAAATTTCTGTCAGATATGAATATCTAGAATCCAGAGATGAAGATGTGTTGCTAGATGAAGAATTAATGAATGGATTAAGAGAGAATTACTAGAAATCATGTATATGCATGTTGTCACTAAAACAAAAATGCAAAGAAAGAGAAGAACCTACAGTGAAATTCATGAGTGTAAAAGAAAGTAGAAAGAACAAGTGAATCAGACGAAAATTAAGAGTGTGGATTACCCTATATGACAAAGGACAAAATAATATCCACGAGTCAGTCATATGTACACAGTAGAAGAGGCTATAATGTTCAGGAAAAACAAGGGAAAAGAGAATCAAGTTAATTTGGCTTGCAAATTCCTATTTTCTTTTTTTTTTCTTGTTATGTCCATATCTAAGACAATCAATATCACATTTACTATCACAGAACAAAACATCACTTGTAATCTGATATCAACATTAAACACATTATATATATATATATATATATATATATATAAACAGTTGTGTATTATCAGAATAAATTCATTAATTTATTTGTTCAATAAGTGCACGAAGCAGATGAAAGTTTAGGTGAATAGATCATTGGGCAGAATAGAGAGCATGTAAATAGAAGCACATCAACATGGTAAGCTGATCTTTGAAAACGGGGCAAACACAATCATATGAAGATATTCCATGGGGCCACCACTGTGGCGTAGAGGATAAAGGTACCGCCTGCAGTGCTGACATCCCATATGGGCGCTGGTTTGAGTCCCGGCTGCTCCACTTCCGATCCAGCTCTCTGCTGTGACCTGGGAAAGCAGGAGAGGGTGACTCAGGTCCTTGGGCCCCTGCACCCACGAGGGAAACCCAGGAGAAGCTCCTGGCTTCAGATCGGCACAGCCCCGGCCATTTGGGGAGTGTGCTAGTGAATGGAAGACTTCTCTCTCTCTCTCTTTCTCTCTCTCTCTCTGTCCCTGTAACTCTGCCTTCAAATAAATAAATCTTTAAAAAAAAGATATTCCTAGGTAAAAACTGAATTTAGAGACAGTCTTCACACCTTTCACAAATGTTAAATCTAAAAAGATCATATGCCAAAATGAAAAATGCAAAACATAGCATCTGCAGGAAACCAGAAGATCTCTACATGACGTTGATTTTATGAAGAGTTTTGAGACACAACACTAAAAGTAAGATCCATAAAATAAAAAAAAAATTGAGTTACACATTAATGTCATAGTTGCTAAACCATGATAATACATGAATGAATCTGAAGTACACATTGCTATTTGAACAAACCTTACTAAAAGGTTGCCATGTCACATGATTCTAATAATATTACATTCCACTAAAGGAAAAATTCTAAAGGTTATGCACAGATAATTGCATCATATGAATTCTGACTAGAGAGAGTGAGACTGTTTAAATAAATAGCCGGGAATTTGTTTTAGGAAGAAGAAATTATATTTTAAGAGTAATACTTAACGTGATCACTTAGTAGAAATCTGTACGACTCAAGCTCAATAAAATATTTAAGAATGGGAAAATTTCAGCACTAAATACAGAATATCAGAGAACAATATCACTTCCTTACAAACATATGATAACATCAATGACGGGATTTGGAGAAAAGGGTGCTTACTTAAGTATTTTGGAAATGAATGGTTTCTGAAAGGCTAAGGCAAAAAGCATTGCAGAGAAGCTCTGACTGCTCCTTTGCAGTTGTTTCTCTCAAGGGCATGATTTAAGAATTATGACACTGAAGTTGAACAACTAAGTAAATGAATGGAAGAACAGCGGGAGCCAGGTTTTTTACTGTTGGAGTGAAAATCTGTAGACATGCTAGGGATGGTTTATAAAATGACCCTGATGCTGAAGAGATTAGATTTGTAGACATCAATATAAGTTCATGTCTACACTAATACATTTATAGGCAATTTAAATGAAATTATCTATACATGTGTGTAATATATGATTAAGTGCAAAAACGTTGCTTTGTTAGCTTAGACTAGAAACAATTGATGTCCCAGTAGCAATTAGCACATCTACTGATTAAATATTGGTTTCTAATGCTTTTCCTCATTTGAGTAATCAGGACCCCTTAAAGAAATGGCTGTGGTACTGGAGTAGGAAATATACTAGAAAAGCTGTGCAAAAAGTAAGAAAGTGCAAAAATAAAGCTACACAATAACCCTGATATGCCAAAAGTATACAGGAGTCCATCAAAACTGGAAGAGTTCCAATTTAACAGAGCTGTGACTATTTGAACACAAATAATAAAATAATTTTATGTATAACAAAAGCATAGAATGAATTTTCATAACTTCATAATTTTAAAATTAAGTGATTGAATGCATCATCTAAAATATATTATTTATGTGAGTAGCAGAGAAACAGAGATATGCAGAGAGGGAGACAGATGGAGGGGTCCCTTCAGCTGGTTCAGTCCCCAAATTACTGCAGTGGAATCCAAGAATGTAATACAAGTGTCTCATGAAATTCTGAAACCCAATTACTTGACACAACACTACTCACTCCTGGGATCCACATTATCAGGAATCTGAAGTCAGAAGACAAAGTCAGGAACTGAATCCAGGTCCTCCAATGTGGTACCTATGGACTTACCTGCTGACTTAAATTTCTGTTCCCTTGGGGCCAGCTCTGTGGAGTAGTGGGTAAAGCTGCCACCTGCCAGTGCCTGCATCCTATAAGGGCACCGGTTTGGGACCTGGCTGCTCCACTTCCATTCCAAGTTTAAGCTATGGCTTGGGAGAGCAGTAAGAGGTTCCCAAGTCTTGGGCCCCTGCACCCATGTGGAGGATCTGGAAGAGCTCCTGGATCCTGGCTTTGGATCAGCCTAGCTCTGCCCATTGTTCTCAGATGGAAAACCTCTCTGTCTCCCTCTCTCTCTCTCTCCCTCTCTGTAACCCTTCCTTTCAAATATATAAATAAATCTTTTTTAACTTATTTTTAGTATATATTTAATGAATATAAATTTCCAAAGTAGAGCTTATGGATTACAATGGCTTTCCTCCACCCCCATAACTTCCCTCCCAACCACAACCCTCCCCTCTCATGCTCCCTCTCCCCTTCCATTCAAATCAACATTCATTTTCAATTGTCGTTATATACAGAATATCAATTTAGCATATATTAAAAGCTTTCAACAGTTTGCATCCACCTAGGAGCACAAAGTGAAAAATACTGTTTGAGTACTAGTTATAGCATTAAATCAAAATGTGCAGCACATTTAGGACAGAAATCCTACATTAGGAGTACGTACACAGTGACTCATGTTGTTGACTTAACAATTTGACACTCTTGTTTATGTCATCAGTAATCACCCTAGGCACTTGTCATGAGCTGCCAAGGCTATGGAAGACTTTTGAGTTCACCGACTCTGATCATATTTAGACAAGGTCATAGTCAAAGTGGAAGTTCTCTCCTGCCTTCAGAGAAAGGTTACCTCCTTCTTTAATGGCCTGTTCTTTCCACTGGGATCTCACTCGTGGAGATCTTTCATTTAGGTATTTTTTTTTTCCAGAGTATCTTGGCTTTCCATGCCTGAAATACTCTCATGGATTTTTCAGCCAGATCCGAATTCCTTAAGGGTTGATTCTGAGGCCAGAGTGCTGTTTAGGACGTCTGCCATTCTATGAGTCTGCTGTGTATCCCGCTTCCCATGTTGGATTGTTCTCTCCCTTTTTTATTCTATCAGTTAGTATTAGCAGACACTAGTCTTGTTTATGTGATCGCTTTGACTCTTAGTCCTATCATTGTGATCAATTGTGAACAGAAATTGATCACTTGGACTAGTTAGATGGCATTGATACATGCCACCTTGATGAGATTGAATTGGAATCCCCAGGCACGTTTCTAACTCTACCATTTGGAGACAGTCCAATTGAGCATGTCCCAAATTGTATATCTCTTACCTCTCTTATTCCCACTCTTATATATAACAGGGATCACTTTTCAGTTAAGTTTCAACATGCTCAAGCTGACTTACCTCCAACAGTTGAGTTAGAAACATACCAGGGGATTCCAATTCAATCCCATCAAGGTGGCATGTACCAATGCCATCTCACTAGTCCCAGTGATCAATTTCAGTTCACAATTGATCATAATGATAGGACTAAGAACCAAAGGGATCACATAAACAAGACTAGTGTCAGCAAATAGTAGCTGATAGAATAAAAAAGGGAGAGAACGATCCAACATGGGAAGTGAGATACATAGAAGACTCATAGAATGGCAGATGTCCTAAACAGCACTCTGGCCTCAGAATCAGCCCTGAAGGCATGCAGATCCAGTGGAAAAGCCCATGAGAGTATTTCAGGCATGGAAAGCCAAGACACTCTGGGAAAAAAAAAAAAAAAAAAAACTAAATGAAAGATCTCCACATGTGAGATCCCAGTGGAAAGAACAGGTCATCAAAGAAGGAGGTACCTTTTTCTGAAGGGAGGAGAGAACTTCCACTTTGACCATGGCCTTGTCTAAATATGATCAGAGTTGGTGAACTCAGGGGGCTTCCATAGCCTTGGCAGCTCATGACAAGAGCCTAGGGTGATTACTGAGGCCATAAACAAGAGTGTCAATTTGTTAAGTCAACAACAGGAGTCACTGTGCACTTACTCCTCATGTAGGATCTTTGTCCTTAGTGTGCTGTACATTGAGATTTAATGATATAACTAGTACTCAAACAGTATTTTTTCACTTTATGTTTCTAGGTAGGTGCAAACTGTTGAAATCTTTACTTAATATATACTAAATTGATCTTCTGTATATAAAGAGAATCGAAAATGAATCTAGATGTGAATGGAAGGGGAGAGGGAGTGGGATAGGGGAGGGTTGCAGGTGGGAGGGACGTTATGGGGGGAAGCCATTGTAATCTATAAGCTGTACTTTGGAAATTTATATTTATTAAATAAAAGTTAAAAAAAAGTTTCAACATTTAAGATCAACTGTGTATTAATTACAGAGTTCAAACAATAGTATTAAGTAGAACAAAAAATACTAAAAGCGATAAAGTATTAAATTGTACATCAACAGTCAGGGCCAGGCTGATCAAGTCATTGTTTCTCATAGTATCCATTTCACTTCAGCAGGTTTCCTTTTTGGTGCTCGGTTAGTTGTCACCAATCAAGGAGAACATATGATATTTGTACCTTTGGGACTGGCTTAATTCACTCAGCATGATGTCTTCCAGATTACTCCATTTTGTTGCAAATGAAAGGATTTCGTTATTTTTGACTGCTATACAGTATTCTATAGAGTACATGTCCCATAATTTCTTTTTTTAACTTTTATTTAATGAATATAAAATTCCAAAGTACAGCTTATGGATTACAATGGCTTCCCCCCCATAACGTCCCTCCCACCCACAACTCTCCCCTTTCCCACTCCCTCTCCCCTTCCATTCACATCAAGATTCATTTTCATTTCTCTTTATATACAGAAGATCAGTTTAGCATACATTAAGTAAAGATTTCAACAGTTTTCTCCCACACAGAAACATAAAGTGAAAAATAATAGATGATTTTTTAAATGATGATGATATCATATCAGACCTATTGTCATGTTTAATCCCAGTGAGAGTCAAGTTGGGAATTGATAATTTCTTTTTTTTTTCGAAGATCAGTTTAGTATACATTAAGTAAAGATTTCAACAGTGTGCACCCCCATAGAAACACAAAGTGAAATATACTGTTTGAATACTCATTATAGCATTAAATCTCAATGTACAGCACATTAAGGACAGAGATCCTACATGAGGAGTAAGTGCACAGTGACTCCTGTTGTTGACTTTACAAATTGACACTCCTGTTTATGGCATCAGTAATCTCCCTATGCTCCAGTCATGAGTTTCCAAGGCTATGGAAGCCTTTTGAGTTCTCCGACTCTTATCTTGTTTAGACAAGGTCATAGTAAAAGTGGAGGTTCTCTCCTCCCTTCAGAGAAAGGTACCTCCTTCTTTGAAGATTATGGAAGACTTTAGAGTTCACCTACTCTGATCATATTTAGACAAGGTCATAGTCAAAGTGGAAGTTCTCTCCTGCCTTCAGAGAAAGGTTACCTCCTTCTTCAATGGCCTGTTCTTTCCACTGGGATCTCACTCATAGAGATCTTTCATTTAGGTATTTTTTTTTTCCAGAGTATCTTGGCTTTCCATGCCTGGAATACTCTCATGGGATTTTCAGCCAGATCCGAATGCCTTTAGGGCTGATTCTGAGGCCAGAGTGCTGTTTAGGACGTCTGCCATTCTATGAGTCTGCTGTGTATCTCGCTTCCCATGTTGGATCACTCTCCCCTTTTTTTATTCTATCGGTTAGTATTAGCAGGTACTAGACTTGTTTATGTGATCCCTTTGACTCAGTCCTTTCATTATAATCAATTGTGAACTGAAATTGATCACTGGGACTAGTGAGATGGCATTGGTACATGCCACCTTGATGGGATTGAATTGGAATCCCCTGGTATGTTTCTAACTCTACCATTTGAGGTAAGTCAGCTTGAGCATGTCCCAAATTGTACATCTCTTCCCTCTCTTATTCCACTCTTATGTTTACCAGGGATCACTTTTCAGTTAAATTTCAACACTTAAGAATAACTCTGTATTAATTACAGAAATAAACCAGTCATATTAACTAGAACAGACGAAAAACTACTAAGAGGGATAATGTATTTAGTTGTTCATTAACAGTCAGGGCTATGCTGATCAATACTGTATAGTATTCAATAGAGTACATGTCCCATAATTTCTTTATCCAGTCTTCTGTTGAAGGGCATTTGGGTTGATTCCAGGTCTTAGCTATTGTGAATTGAGCTGCAATAAACATTAAGGTGCAGACCATTTGGATTTCCTCTTTTGAAAAATGTCTATTGAGGTCCTTGGCCCATCTCTTAAGTGGGTTGTTTGTTTTGTTTTTGTGGAGTTTCTTGATGTCTTTGTAGATTCTGGTTATTAACCCTTTATCTGTTGCATAGTTTGCAAATATGTTTCCCATTCTGTCGGTTGCCTCTTCACTTTCCTGAGTGTTTCTTTTGCAGTACAGAAACTTCTCAATTTGATGCAGTCTCAATTGTTAATTTTGGATTTGACTGTCTATGCCTCTGAGGTCTTTTCCAAGAAGTCTTTGCTGGTGCCAATAGCTTGCAGGGTTTCTCCAATGTTCTCTAATAATTTGATTGTGTCAGGTCGTAGGTTTATGTCTTTAATCCATGTTGAGTGGAATTTTGTGCAAGGTGAAAGGTAGGGGTCTTGCTTCATGATTCTGCACGTGGACATCTAGTTTTCCCAGCACCATTTACTGAATAGACTGTCCTTGCTCCAGGGATTGGTTTTGGATCCTTGATAAAATATAAGTTGGCTATAGATGTTTGGATTGATTTCTGGTGTTCCTATTCTGTTCCATTGGTCTATCCATCTTTTTCTGTACCAGTACCATGTTGTTTTGATTACAACTGTCCTGTAGTATGTCCTGAAATCTGGTATTGTGATGCCTCTGGCTTTGTTTTTGTTGTAGAAGATTGCTTTAGCTATTCAAGGTCTCCTGTGTCTCCAAATGAATTTCAGCATCATTTTTTCCAGATCTGAGAAGAATGTCTTTGGTATTTTGATTGGTATAACAATGAATCTATAAATTACTTTTGAGAAAATGGACATTTGGATGATATTAATTCTTCCAATCCATAAGCATGTATTTTTACATTTTTTGGTATCCTCTTCTACTTCTTTCTTTAAGATTTTATAATTAAAAAAGGGAGAAAATGATCCAACATGGGAAGTGAGATACATAGAAGACTCATAGAATGGCAGATGTCCTAAACAGCACTCTGGCCTCAGAATCAGCCCTGAAGGCATGCAGATCCAGTGGAAAAGCCCATGAGAGTATTTCAGGCATGGAAAGCCAAGACACACTGGGGAAAAAAATGACCTAAATGAAAGATATCCGCGAGTGAGATCCCAGTGGAAAGAATGGGTCATCAAAGAATGAGGTACCTTTCTCTGAAGGGAGGAAAGAACTTCCACTTTGACTATGACCCTGTCTAAATATGATCAGAGTTGGTGAACTCAGGGGGCTTCCATAGCCTTGGCAGCTCATGACAAGAGCCTAGGGTGATTACTGATGCCATAAACAAGAGTGTCAATTTGTTAAGTCAACAACAGGAATCACTGTGCACTTACTCCTCATGTAGGATCTCTGTCCTTAGTGTGCTGTACATTGAGATTTAATGATATAACTAGTACTCAAACAGTATTTTTTCACTTTATGTTTCTAGGTAGGTGCAAACTGTTGAAATCTTTACTTAATATATACTAAACTGATCTTCTGTATATAAAGAGAATTGAAAATGAATCTTGATGTGAATGGAAGGGGAAAGGGAGTGGGAGAAGGGAGGATTGCGGGTGACAGGGAAGTTATGGGGGTGGGGGAAAGCCGTTGTAATCCATAAGCTGTACTTTGGAAATTTATATGCATTAAATAGAAGTTAAAAAAAAAGATTTTGTAATTATCATAGTAGAGATCTTTAACATCCTTGTTTATGTTTTTTCCTAGTTATTTGATTGTTTTTGTGGCTATTGTAAATGGGACTGATTTTAGCAGTTCTTTCTCAGCCAAGGCATTGCCTGTGTATACAAAGGCTGTTGATTTTTGTGCATTGATTTTATATCCTGCTACTTTTCCAAACTATTCAATAAGTTCCAACAGTCTCTTAGTAGAGTTCTTCGGATCCCCTAAATAAAGAATCATATCATCTGCAAACACAGATAGTTTGACTTCTTCCTTCCCAATTTGTATCCCTATATATATTCTTTTTCTTCCCTAATGGCTCTGGCTAAAACTTCCAGAACTATATTGAATAGCAGTGGTGAGAGCGGGCATCCCTGTCTGGTACCAGATCTCAGTGGAAATGCTTCCAACTTTTCCCTATTCAGTGGGATGTTGGCCGTGGGTTTTTCATAAATTGCTTTGATTATACTGAGGAATGTTCCTTCCATACCCAGTTTGCTTAGAGTTTTTATCATGAAAGGGTGTTAAATTTTATCGAATGCTTTCTCTGCATCTATTGAGATAATCATATGGTTCTTCTGCAGTTTGTTAATGTGGTGTATCACATTGATTGAGTTGTGAACATTGAACCATCCCGGCATACCAGGGATAATTCCCACTTGGTCTGGGTGTATGATTTTTCTGATGTGTTGTTGTATTCTTTTGGCAAGAATTTTATTGAGGATTTTTCATCTATGTTCATCAGGGATATTGGTCTGTAATTTTCTTTCAATGCTGCATCTTTCTCCAGCTTAGGGATTAAAATGATGCTGGCTTCATAGAAAGAATTTGGGAGAATTCCCTCTTTTTTGATTGTTCTGAATAGTTTGAGAAGAACTGGAGTTAGTTCTTCTTTAAATATCTGGTAGAATTCAGCAGTGAATCCATCTGGTCCTGAGCTTTTCTTTGTTGGGAGCGCCTTTATTACTGTTTCAATTTCTGTCTCAGTCATGGGTCTGTTTAGGTTATATATGTTCTCATGGTTAATTTAAGTAGGTTGCATGTGTCCAGGAATCCAGCCGTTTCTGATAGATTTCCCTGTTTGTTGGCATGCAACTCTATGTAGTAATTTCTAATGATTCATTTTACTTCTGTGGTGTCTGTTGTTACATTTCCTTTTTCATCTCTGATTTTATTGATTTGGGTCTTTTCTCTTCTTTTTTAGTTAGTTAGGCCAATGGTGTGTCAATGTTATTCATTTTTTTCAAAAAACCAGCTTTTCATTTGGCTGATTTTTTGTCAATTTTTTTGTTGATTTCTTCTCTGATTTTAATTATTTCTCTTCTCCTACTAGATTTGGGTCTGGTTTGCTGCACTTTTTCTAATCCTAGAGATACCTTGAAATCTCATTTATTTGGTGCCTTTCCAATTTCTTGATGTAGGCACATATTGCTATAAACTTTCCTTTCAACACTGATTTTGCTGTTTCCCATGAATTTTGATATGTTGTGTTGTTATCCTCATTTACTTCCAGAAAGTTTCTGATTTCTCTTTTGATTTCTTCTATGACCCAGTGTTCATTCAGGAGCATGTTGTTCAGTCTCTGTGTGTTTGCATACTCTCTAGGGATTCCTGAGTTTCTAATTTCCAGCTTCATTCTGCTGTGGTCTGAGAAACTGTATGGTATGATTCTAATTCTTTTAAATTTGCTGAGAGTTGCTTTATGGCCTAGTATGTGGTCAATCCTAGAGAAGGCTCCATGCACTGCTGAGAAGAATGTAAATTCTTCAAATGTAGGATTGGAAGTTCTGTAGATATCTGTTAGATCCATTTGGACTATAGTGTCATTTAAATCTGTTGTTTCCATGTTGATCTTCTGTCTAGTTGATCTGTCTGTTTCTGAGAGTGGAGTATTGAAGTCCCCCAGTACTATTGTATTGGAATCTAAGTCTCCCTTTAAGTCCCTTATCATATCTTTTAAATAAACCAGTGCCCTGCAATTAGGTGCATATACATTTATAATAGTTACATATACCTGTTGAATTGAACCCTTAATCATTATAAAGTGCCCCTCCTTGTCTCTCTTAACAGTTTTGTGTTAAAGTTTATTTTTTCTAATATTAATATGGCTATACCTGATTTTTTTTGGTTTCTGTTGGCATGGGATATCTTTTTCCAACCTTTCACTTTCAGTCTGCGTGTATCTTTGTTGGAAAGGTGTTTTTCTTGTAAGTGGCAAATAGATGGGTTTTGTTCCTTAACCCATTCAGCCAGTCTGTTTCTTTTAACTGGAGATTTGAGGCCATTAACATTCAATGTGACTATTGATAAGTAGTGACTTTGCCCTGCCATTTTCCCAAAGATATTTTCTAGTATATGCTTTGAGCTCCTGAGATTTTTTACTGGGAGATTTTCTTCCTTTACCTTATCTAATATTGATGGCCATGTGTCTGTGTTTCTGTGTGTAGCACACCTTTAAGCACTTTTTGCAGGGCTGGATGAGTGGCAACAAATTCTGTCAATTTCTGCTTGCAATGAAAGGTTTTATTTCACCTTCACTCACAAATGAAAGCTTTGTAGGATATAATATCATGGGCTAGAAATGTTTCTCTCTCAGTACCTGGGCTATATCTTGCCATTCCCTCCTAGCATATAGGGTTTCTGATGAGAAGTCAGCTGTGAGTCTAATTGGAGATCCTCTGAGAGTAATCTGATGTTTCTCTCTTGCACATTTTAGGATCTTTTCTTTATGTTTCATTGTGGTGAGTTTGATAATGATATGTCATGGTGAGGATCTCTTTTGGTCATGTTTATTAGGGGTTCTGTGAGCTTCCTGTACTAGGATGTCTCTTTCCTTCTCCAAACCTTGAAGTTCTCTGATAGTATCTCACTAAAAAGGCATTCTAATCCTTTCTCTCCCTCTCCATGCCTTCAGGAACTCCTAGAATCTGAATGTTGGGTTTTTTAATAGTATCCTGTAGATTCCTGACAATATTTTTTAGGTTTCTAATTGCCTCTTCTTTCTTTGGTTTGACTGTATACTTTCCTGTTCTCTGTCTTCTAAGTCTGATATTCTCACTTTTGCTTCACTGACTCTGTTTTTAAGGCTCTCTAATGTGTTTGTCATTTGATCTATTGAGTTCTTCATTTCATTTTGATTTCTCTTCACTATCACACTTTCCTGTTCTAATAATTTCTTCATTTCATTTTGATTCCTCTTTAATATTTCATTTTCATGAGACAGATTTTCTATCCTGTCCTGTAAGGATTTCTGTTGTTCAATAATTTGTTTTTGAGATGTTTTTTGCATTTCTTCTATCTCATCATCTTCATAGTCTTGAATTGGGGTGTGTTGTTCATTTGGGGGCATCATAGTGTCTTCCTTGTTCTTGTTTCCTTGGTTTCTGCATTTGTTGCTTGGCATTCTGGAGATATTCTTTGGTTTCTTTGCTGTAGTGGTTTTTCTCGTCAGACTATGACTCTAGATTAAGTGGACTGTCTGCTCTTGATGGGTCCATAGAGGTTTATGATAGTTGTGACCAGAGAGCTCTGTTTGGTTCTTCAGGGTTACAGGTGTGCCAAAGGTGACTCTCCCAGTTTGGGAGTGATAAATCTTCTCTCTCTCTCTCTTTCTCTCCTTTTTTGTTTTTAAACTCAGAAGGGAAGCAATTCCACACAGCTGAGCAGAATTCAGGGTAGTCAATTTATGAAATCTGGCCCCTGTGGGTATAATATTCTTCTGCTCTGCACCAAGGACCACACAAAGGGTCTATGCATACCTCAGTGTGATATCAATTTTCTCTGCAGTCTCCCACCTAGTTGCCCAGGTTACCGAGTTTGTGTACTCCGTGAGTTATCTCCCACACACTCAGACTTTCATAGTCTCAGTTCATTAGCTCCACACCTTCACTAGGTCCTAACCTCCCATTATTTCTCTCAACCAGAGTCAGGTTTTTCTGCTTGGCTGATGGTGGGCACCACTTTACGTATGTCCAAAATGGCACCTGCTCTTTGTCTTGCTTCTTGCTTGCCTTTTTTTTTTTTTTTTTTTGACAGGCAGAGTGGACAGTGAGAGAGAGAGAGACAGAGAGAAAGGTCTTCCTTTGCCGTTGGTTCACCTTCCAATGGCCGCTGCAGCTGGCATGCTGCGGCCGGCGCACCGTGCTGATCCGAAGGCAGGAGCCAGGTGCTTCTCCTGGTCTCCCATGGGGTGCAGGGCCCAAGGACTTGGGCCATCCTCCACTGCACTCCCTGGCCACAGCAGAGAGCTGGCTGAGAAGAGGGGCAACTAGGACAGAATCCAGCACCCCCACTGGGACTAGAACCCGGGTGCCGGCGCCGCAGTCGGATGATTAGCCTGTTGAGCTGTGGCGCCGGCTGTGTCTTGCTTGTCTTTGTAAGGTGAGTGGAGCGAAAGGCTCATGTTTGTGCCAGTCCCTTTTATTTATTTATTTTTTTTCTCCTCTAGTTAGCCTGGTGAACTTTACCCAACGGGGCTTTAAGCTTTGTTCTCTCTAGGCTCTTTCTGCTGTTTCCCCACCAATGTCTCGGGATACTGAGGTTTCATTTCACCTCCCCTTCCAGTGCTGCTGCATAGACTCCACGGCTGAGCTTCCGAGCCATGGGCACCCTTGCTCTCCCCGTAGGTCGTCAGTGTCACATCCACTAGATCCAGAAGTGTTTCCTCTGCAGTTTTTTTTTTTTCCTGAACTTTTCCCTGAAACTACAGTAACTCCACTTTTATTAAACTATCTTATCCCGGACTATCAATGCATGCCCTCACTATTCTGCAATCTTGGCTCCGCCCACATAAATAAATCTTAAAAAAAAAAAGGTCTGCTCCCAAATGTACAAATAATGTGGAAGGATGGGCAAATTTCCAGTGCAGAACAATTCCAAATAATTTATATAGATACTCTTCCTTCAAGGAGGAAAAGTGTAATTCTGCACTTCTAAAGGGTCTGCATCACAAAATTACTTCTTTCCCATAAAAGTACAGATAGAAATGGCATGTTATGGGCGGGAGGAGGGTGGCAAGATCACTCTATGGTAGTGAAATTTACTCTGTGTTAACAAATACATAAAGAATGATAAGTCCTGTTGATAGTGTCTACCTCTGGTATTTTGTGGTAAAAAATCACAGTTCATCCCTGTGATCTTCTTCACAAAAATATGTAATTCAAATTTTATCCTGAAAAACATATCAGATGAATGCTGAAAAACAAAACTGTCCAGGTCACCAAAACTAGGAAGTATGGGAAGCTGTCACAGACAAAAGAATCCTAAGACAGTATTGCTAGATATAATGAGATACCCTGAAATCTTGGAGATGAGAAAGACTGTAAGGTAATAAAAGAAGAAAAAATAAGTAATATGCGAAATTTGGTTAGTCAGAATCTATCAATATTGTTTGATTGCAACAAATGCAATGTAACAATATAGGTTGTTATTAAGTGTGTGTTTTACATGTTCGATTGAACAACTGAGATTTGATCTTCCTAACAGTATCTACAGAAATTGTATGGAACAATTTGCATAGAATCAAAGTTCTCCCTTTCTATACTCTATGGAAATGCAGTGTCCTAAACCATTGCTCATTCTGTCTATTCTGGCCCCATAGCATGGAGATAGAGAAGAGTTGAGTTAGTTTGAGATGAACCTTAGAAGCAGAAAGCCATTGTTTAAACACTGACTTTTAGCATTTAATGGCTATGTAATTTTCACAACTTGCTAACTTTCTATGCCTCAAATCACACACTTCTGTAAAATGAGAACAATGATAGAAATTTCCTCATATGATTGTTTGAGAATTAAATCGGTAAGCACTTGGAATATTTGCTGATATATATTATACAAATATTTGGCAACATGAGCATGGTTACTAGTTTTCTTTATTTGTTGTTGATATATCATAAAAAGAGTAGAGAAATCTAGAATATTTATGACCTGAGATAATAGATTCTGAAGGGAATTGCAAGTATGTCTTTAAAATTATCAGTCCACCAGATCTGAAATTTTCTGTGATTCAAATTGTTTGGGGCCTCAGCGAACCTGGTATAAACTAGTAAAGAGACATTGGGAGTTGGAATATTACAGACAGATTAAGCGAAAGTGATTACTGGAATTTGAATAATGCCCACGTTGTCAGAGATTTGATCTTATTCCTAAAAGAATCATCTACTTGCATTAATTCTTACATTAAAGTGATGGAAATACATATTCAGTGGGCCAGATTTGAAGGTATCAAGCCAATAGAAAGCTCAGGAGATCCAAGTGGCTTTTATTAGTTAGAGATATTTTTTATTTGTTTTAGAACAAATAAATGTAATAACAAAGCAAAATTGTGATATGAACTTACATGGGGTTTATAGATTATAGCATTTTGAACCATCCTTTTCAGGTAGAAAATGCCTTCCTTTCCAGGTATACATAAAACCTTGAACCCAAATAACACTGTAAATACAAATAAAAATACACTAATTCCATAGAAAACATAAACTATAATTGAGCAGTGACCTCAAGGATAGAAGGAATCAGGATGAAAGAAGATAGCAGAAAATTACAGTGATAATAAGGAAACAATAATAATGTCATTTTCCATGGCTGGGCAATAAATTTAATTTATACATTCCTTGCAAACAGATTTAAGGTGAAATACATCCTTATCTACAATCTTCATTATCAGGGAATGAAAAGATACCAAAGGCATAAGAGAAACAATGGTATGCCAAGAAAAAATTTTAAGATAAAATACTTTCAAACTAGGGTCATTAACTGAAGTCCAGAAAATAAATTGCTCCATAATTCAAGCTAGTATAATCTAAATTCATGATTTTTATGTCAAAGATAAAAGTACAATATGTTAATGATTTTCACTGCAAGACACAAAAAGATGAACAGTCATTATCTGTTCTTATATCAATCTTTTCCATATAAAAGAAAGAAATGGGTTGAAATCCAAATAAGGGCTCACTTGGCTAATCCTCCGCCAGTGGCACCGGCACCCCAAGTTCTAGTCCCGGTTGGTGCACCGGATTCTGTCTCCGTTGCTCCTCTTCCAGTCCAGCTCTCTGCTGTGGCCCGGGAAGGCAGTGGAGGATGGTCCCAGTACTTGGGCCCTGCACCCACATGGGAGACCAGGAGGAAGCACCTGGCTCCTGGCTTCGGATCGGCGCAGAGCGCCGGACGTAGCAGCCATTTGTGGGGGGGTGAACCAACAGAAAAAGAAGACCTTCTTCTCTCTCTCTCTCTATCTCTCTCTCACTGTCTAACTCTGCCAGTCCAAAAAAAAAAAAAAAAAAAAAAAAAAAAAGAAAGAAATCCAATTAAAGGGAAAGTATTTCTACACTCTTTGATATGAGAGACTAGAAGACTTTCCTCAGTATTTTATTCCTTGTGAGCAGTGCTCAACCAATACAATATATTTAATAAATATACATGTATAAACACACCAGCACAATTTGGTTAAAATTTAATCTGGATTAAAACTGAGATAAACTGAGGGAATATGGAGGCAAACACATACAATAAATATTGTCTAAATTCTAAGTCAGTTTTTTGACAAAAAAAGAAAACTGTAGAATCAGATGCCAAGGTACACATGTTCACACAGATTCCAGATATCTTGTTTAAAGAGACAATTGGGAAATTTCTACTGCAGGTGAGAACCAGAAGATAAGTCACTGATAACAGATCCAGCAAATCTTTCCTGGTTCACTATGACGGTATTAGCATCTTAAGTTGTCATTGGGAAACAAGTGATTTTCCAAGGTTAAAGGGCTTTGCACTACACATTTCTCAAAAATTTTGGTAAGTTCTATTATGATTATCAAACTTTGAGGAATATAACAGTAAGGGCATTATTTGTAACTGATTTGCAATTGGAAAGAGTCAAATAAAGTCAGAAAATTATAGGAGAAACATCTAAATACAGGGAAATTTCATGCAGAAAAGTTTGACTTTTCGGACTCTTGATAATACTCATATATTGTTATCATTTGTCAGTCGTTTGGGACCAGTAATAATGCACACACACGTTTCAACACAATGATTAGAACTGTCAGGACTGCACTTTCTGGTATCCAAGTTGGCTTGCAATCACACAAGAAGTCCACAAGTTGGATTCATGGGAGAAAATGTTAGATAACTTTTCTTCCTTCTCTTCTTCCTTCTGCTGTGTGTGTTTGTGTGTGTGTGTGTGTAGTTCAATGCATTTTTTTTCTTTTGGGAACATGCTTATAATATAATAGTATATCAATAATAGCAATAATATACTAAAACATCTGTCAGTTTAATATATGGCCAACATTGTTATAAAACTTGACTTATTTTAAATAATTCCACAATCATGTGAGCTACATGTTACTATAAGTCAATTTTTAGTACAATACTATTGATGAAATAACTTACCTAAGAGAACAATGCTATGAAGCAACTGATTTATGATTCAAATCAGAACTCTGACTCCAGGTTTGTTGTTTCTTACCACTACATGGTATAGATACATAATTAACAATTAATAAATATGTATCTTTTTAGGAGTGCATGTTGAAAAGATTCATGAGAATGAGTGATTAAATATATTGAAGCACATTATAGTTATTAAAGTGATTCAATGTGCTTAATATTATTCATTTAAAGAGGCTAATAAATTAATGAAATGGTATAACTTAGTTGTTGAAAGACCAAAAGGATACAATTACTACTATGCATGATCCAGGTTCCATAAAAATATTCATTAAGCACAGCCTTTTGATCAGTAGTCGTGTTTTACATGCTATAGTCAAAACTTGACCAAATACACATGCATATGTCATCTCTACTTGTCACTCTTCTATCTTTTTAAGTAGGTAAAAAGTCAATAATCTCTCCCCTACCATCACACACACATACATACACACACTCATACATACATACATACACACATAAAAATGAAATATTAAAATCAGAATTCCCTTTGACTTTCCAATTTATGTGATATATTTGGTCTTGTCAATGAGAATAACTTGTGAATAACATCGACTGAATTGGTCTTGAATAACTAACATATGTGTAAGGAGCCAATTTGGTTTCTAAATTAGGCAGAAATAACTTAGCATAACATCTGGTTAATGTGCTATTTAAAATGAATTTAGTTTTAATAGATTAAAGTTTTATAGGTCCCCTTTGGGAGAAAGAAGATATTAAATTTCTCTCAAATACAATAATTATAAGTAAAAAGATTTTAATAAATGAGAATGTTAATAAAGTGTAGTTTATATAAATTTGACATTTATGAACACATAAAGAATATCTAAAATAATGAATATTTTACTATATTTTATAACAATTTATTTCTTTTAAGAGAAATTATTTCTTTTGTATATCTTAGAGGGATCAGAGATCTCCATCTTCTTTTTTAAAAGATATCTTTTATTTATTTGAAATTCAGAGATACAGAGAGGGAGAGGAAGAGGAGGAGAGAGAGAGAGAGAGAGAGAGAGAGAGAGAGAGAGATCTCCCATTCACTAATCCAATCCCCCAAATAACTGCAATAGTCAGGGCTGCACCAGGCCAAACTCAGGAGCCTAGAACTCCATCCAGGTATCCCACAGGGGTGGCAGGGGCCCAAGCACTTGGACCATCTTCTCCTGCCTTTCCAGGTATTTTAGCCAGGAGCTGGCCAAGAAGCAGAGCAATTAGGGCTCAAACTCATATCCATATACATAACAATGGCACCTCCATTTTGCTTTTTGAAGATAAATTTTGGATAAGATTAACTCTAGCCTCATATATAGAAGAGGTTCAGAATGGGATTTATTATACTAAGTGATCACATCTCCTCATGAGAGTTCTCCAATTTTCTTGATATTTACTTTTGATTGATTAATTGGTAATAACTTGTAAATGATTAATTTTAGACATTAAGGGTACTTTATCCCTCTACTTTTTTTAACTCAGTAGAGAAAATCTATGCATGGACAAGATGAATATTATATCATCTCTGTATAAAAGATGTCTATATTATTCTCTGGATAGGCTAATAAATTCCTTGAGATTTCTGATATAATTGAGCATTAGAAAGAAAAATACAAATGCTAAATGTGATATTTTATGTATATGTTGAATTTCTCAGAAGGTCATTCTAGTAATCATGAATTTTCTGAGTTGAGATCTAGAAAACTCACTGGGTCCCCTCCATTAATTCATGGATACAATTGCTGTGAAATAGATTACTCCTAAGGAGCCTTCAATCTATGTTTGTTTAGAATAATGTCAAAGAAACATGATCATTTTATTTGCAGAAACAGATAAAAATATCCTTAGATTTGAATGTATAATTTTCTGCAGTTATTGTTCTCAGTAAGTTAATAATTTAAAAATCAATAACTGTTTACAGATTGTGACATAATAGCATGTAATTCTACCTATTAATAGGATTATTCAATTTTTACATATTTTACATATTTCAGTAAAAAGACTTACCTGTTTCATTCCTCTTTCCCTAAATTCCATTCTATCTTCAAAGAGTAGGATATGTGTGTATGTCTGTTTACGTCTGTGTGTTTGTTCGTTTTTAAACTTTTATTTAATGAATATAAATTTCCAAAGTACAGCTTATGGATTACAATGGCTTCCCCCCATAACGTCCCTCCCACCCGCAACCCTCCCCTTTCCCACTCCCTCTCCCATTCCATTCACATCAAGATTCATTTCGATTCTCTTTATATACAGAAGATCAGTTTAGCATACATTAAGTAAAGATTTCAACAGTTTGCTCCCACACAGAAACATAAAGTGAAAAATACTGTTTGAGTACTAGTTATAGCATTAAATCTCAATTTGCTTGTAGTCCTTCACCTCTTTTAATTTTGTCTTTGGTATTTCGATTCCTCTGCTTGCCCTATTTAAAGCTCTAACTTTCCATTCTCTTTTTCTCTCTCCTTTGACAGTTGGATACTCTTACTATATTCCATTCCTTTTTTGATAATTTCTAATTTACCATATGACTGTATTTTTAAACATTTTTATTTATCTTAGTTTTGGTCACTAATCCTTGACAATCTATTCATTTACATATAAGATAGAGTAGAAAGCTTTTATCTTATACATTGCATATCATGAACTTTTGGAACATTATGTCTGACATAGAAAATGCCCTTCATAAACAATCCAGTGAATGAATGGATGAATGCTGCTTTACAGCATACAGAAGATGAAGGTTTCAGAAACACTGTCCCACAAACAATGAATAAAACACATAGTACTGTTAGTATTCAATAAACATCAAATACAAAGTACCTTTATCATTAAAAACATCATTTCATATTTTCTTTAATCAAAATGCTATCATTGTATTTTATATATGAGCTTATTTCCTAAGTCTAAAGTGGTCAGTAACTTTGGCTTTTAATAGATCATTAAAATGTATTTGATTAGTGACAAAGTAATTACTCTCTTCAGTTTAATTAAATAAGAATTTAATTATTGGAGAGTATATTCCAGTCAATGTATAAATTGTGACTTTGTCATCCAATGAAGTACGTGATACATAATCCTCCTGTCCCTTCTAATTGTAAATAAGACTAATGCTGAATTAGAGCTAGTGTGTAAACTTCTGATAGGGATTTAGATTTTAATTATGTTTAATAACATTTTAACCAATAAGGGAGTATCATTCAATTTTTCAATAATATAATCCATCACTTATGCTTTCTAATGGAAAAAAGTTCACTGAAAATTTATTTTCAGTACTGCATATTAATTTCTCTATCTTTCTATCTCTCTCTCTCTCTCTCTCTACCTCAACACACCCTATGTAAGACATTTAAGATATTCAGTTGAAGAGGATATTCATTTTATATTTCCCATAATGTGTATTAATAAACTCACATTAAAACACTATCACAGAAGTCATATATATTTGTTTTTTAAGAGAGAATCTCAGGTAAAAGAATTTAATCAAATATCTGCAAAGTCATAGGGAAAAGCAAACAGCTCCTAAAACGTAGTGTCAGTGCATTATTGTTTATTTGATTTCTATTTTAGCAAAAGGAAGGCATAAAGACAAATATTATTTGATAGACTAATGCCTACAATCTGTCAGACACTGTAAATTCAACATAGCATTTCATTTGTGATCATGGTAAAGTATGTCATCCTATCTACCTTTTACAGAAGATGTCAAGGCTCATAGAAGAAACATCTTCTGTTATACATCTAGTATCTAATAAAACGTTTTTGGACACTAAACCACCCCCACCACTTTGTATCTATACTCAAATCTGTAGACACTGATTTTTCAAGTAAAAAAAATGGATTTTCTCTTAAATGTTGAACAGGCAATAACATCCAAAATATTTTTCATTTTAAATCTATTTACTGTAATTCAAGAACATCAGAGATACATATATTGTACTGATGTGTTCAATTATAGCCAGACTTAAACATTAAGTTTAAAATAAATTTCAAGAAATAAATGTCTATGAGACTTTAACTTGGAGGTGGCTGTACACATATATTATCAAATATAATTTCCTTTACTATATAAATTGCAGAGGAGTGGTTATAATCTGGCTTACAAACACTAAATACTTAGGAATATACTTAAAAGGTCTAAAAATAATGTAAATGTTTTATAAGTAAATGGAGCTAAATCTCTAGTTAATATACCATATTTATTGATTGGACAAGGAAATAACCAAGATATAGAAGCATGCTAATAGTATAAAAGCAAGACTTAAGGAGAAGTGAAGAAAATGAGTTCTGCTTCTGCTTCTCTCTCTGAGTATAGATGTCTGAAAGTGATATTAATTATAGGTGTTTATATTACCCTATCCTTCCTAAAATGAAAGTAACAGTGCTATTCCTTTTATTTGACAGATAATGCTGGTATTTTCAAAAGAAGTTAGATCCTGAGCATATAACCTAATTAATAAATTCAAATCAGTGTTTACCAAAGTAAGAACTTTTAAAATTAATTAATCTAGCAGAAACATGTGAAAAGAGAAGGGAAACCTAAATTTTAGTATGCTCATCCAATGGAGCAATGACATATGCAGTACAATTTCCTGTTGAAACATATAACTAAATGAACTGGTGTAGGAAATATTATGTCAGAAATTAAAAATTAATTACATATCCTTTAAAGTAAATTGTAGATCAATTTCTATATTTTAATTCCTTCATGATAAATCTGTTGCATTTTCCCAAGCTACTTCTTTTCAAATAAACCCCTAAATGAAGTTGTGTATGGACTTTCTCTAATCTTCATGAATTGTTTCACCCACAATAACCACTGAACAACAGCCCTCTGTGGGATTCCTTATATTCTTTGTGAATTACTCTATTGCTTCATCTTGTATCAAGCTATATTTTTCAGCTTGTTTATCTGATAATAATTGTTTCAGTTAAATTAAATATTTTAATGTACAGGCATCTTTGTTTACCTTAAATTTAAATTGAAATATATTTTCCAATGCATAAAAAAGAATTATGCCAAATGAAACACATTAGACTTGAAGGAGATTATATTTAAAGAGTCCTTTCATAAGAAATTTTAGGGCCCAGAGTTGTGGTGTAGCAGGTCGTGCTGCCACCTATGATGCTAGCATCCCTTATGGGTACCAGCTCATGTCCTAGCTGCTCCACTTTTGATCCTTGTTAATGTGCCTGAGAAAGCAGTGCCTGAGAAAGCAGTGGAAGATGGCTCAAGTACTTGAGCATCTGAACACATGTGGGAGACTCGGGTGAACCTCAAACTCCTGGCTTCTCCTTAGCCCAGTCCCAGTGGTTGTAGCCATTTGGGGAGCAAACCAGCATATGGAAGATTCTCTCTCTCTCTCTCTCTATCTCTCCATCTTCTATAACCCTGCCTTTAAAATAAATAAATAAATAAGTCTTTAAAAAATTTCTAGACTAGGTAAAATGAAGTTAGCCAGTAAAAGGCTCATTTCTTTTTTTTTTTTTTTTTTTTTTTTTGACAGGCAGAGTGGACAGTGAGAGAGAGAGACAGAGAGAAAGGTCTTCCTTTGCCATTGCTTCACCCTCCAATGGCCGCCGCGGCCAGAGCGCTGCAGCCGGCGCACCGCGCTGATCTGATGGCAGGAGCCAGGTACTTATCTTGGTCTCCCATGGGGTGCAGGGCCCAAGCACTTGGGCCATCCTCCACTGCACTCCCTGGCCACAGCAGAGAGCTGGCCTGGAAGAGGGGCAACCAGGACAGAATCCGGCGCCCCGACTGGACTAGAACCCAGTGTGCCGGCGCCGCAAGGCAGAGGATTAGCCTAGTGAGCCGCGGCGCCGGCCAAATGCTCATTTCTAGGATAATGAAAATATCCTATAATCTGGTTGCATTAAAATGTGGTTATATTTATTTTTATTTTGACTTTGTCAATTCTTTCACAGCTATGCTCTTACAATCTGCTTTTTTAACATATAAATCATGCTCCAATAGTGTCTTCAAAAGTAAAAAAAAATAATGACCACTGAAAAAGCAATCATAAGGATGGATTTTAAAATATAATATGGGAGGCCAGTGCCATAGCTCAATAGGCTAATCCTCCACCTAGCGGCGCTGGCACACCAGGTTCTAGTCCCGGTCGGGGTGCCGGATTCTTTCCCAGTTGCCCCTCTTCCAGGCCAGCTCTCTGCTGTGGCCCGGGAAGGCAGTGGAGGATGGCCCAAGTGCTTGGGCCCTGCACCCCATGGGAGACCAGGAGAAGCACCTGGCTTCTGCCTTCGGATCAGCGTGGTGCGCCGGCCGCAGCGTCGTGGCTGCGGCGGCCATTGGAGGGTGAACCAACGGCCGGCAAAAGGAAGACCTTTCTCTCTGTCTCTCTCTCTCTCACTATCCACTCTGCCTGTCCAAATATATATATATATATATATATATATATATATATAAAATATGGGATACAACAGAATGATATATATTAACCAACTCAGCATTTTGAATTTTACTTTTTAAGTGCTCAAAAATGAAATTAGTAAACTACCCAAGGTGACTCAATATTGAGAAGCTGCCCTGATAACATCCATAGAAAGGTACAAGGGAAACAAAGGAAGTACCATGTTCCCAGGGGAATAAGAAAAATTTTCAGCGAGCTGAAAAAACAGCAGGGGAATTTCCAGGGAAGGATGCGAGGGAAACATCGAGTGGAGAGGACAGACACACTGCCACTGGTCAAGCAACCAGTCACCCATGTGCCCACATGACTGACTACTGGCTGGGAAACGTCATCTAGCAAAGACAAGTTAGGAAGAAGGTGCTGTGCTCACTTCGGCAGCACATATACTAAAACAGGAAGAAGGTGCTGTGATACCCCACCACTGGCAGCATTAACTGAGGGAGAATTCTACAGACACCGCTGACTTCAAGCCCAGCCCAAGGAGCTGATGGAAATCTGAGCCTGATAGCTCCAGACTCAACTTGCAGTGGTAGAGTCACTGGTGAAATGTACTCTGCTTCAGGGGTCAGTGAGCAGTCCACTGCTGCTGGAGGCCATCAGAGCCGGACAAAGACCATTTTGCAGGGTGCAGAGCAGAACCCTGTGCCTGTGACTGTGAAAGTTCTGGGTGTAAGCATGGTGGATAAGAAAATTATGTTTGGCAGCTGAAGTTCCATGTATTTTCCTAGTCTGAATGAGAACACAAAGACCTTCCAGCACATTAGAGACGTACTTCATGATCAGGGAGCAAACTGCAGAGTGTGTTGGTGCTGGTGAGTGCACATGCCTGAGTGGATAAAGTGTGCAGGTAACATGAACTCAGTCCAAGTCGGGATCAGTGGTTTCACCCTGTCATGGACAAAAGCTAGAACTATGAACAAGGCGGCTTGCTCCCATGTTCCCTCCTCACACAGACTGTAGTCAGAGCTGCTGCCTCAGGCCCAACTTGGTATTACTCAGGATGAAAGAAGAGATAGAAACAACAGGGTGAAAAAAAAATAGTTTTCCATGGAATGGAAATAAAAAATGAGCAAAAGTGGCAATACTCACATTAGAAAAAACAGACTTTTAGACAAAAACCAAGAGACACAAAAAAGGTCATTATATAATCATTCAGAAATCAACTCCACAAGAAGATATAACTAGGGCACCCAGTTTTATAAAACAAATGTTAATGAACTTAAAGGGAGACATAAGAAATGATAATACAAAACTTAAACACATCACTTTCAACAATGTACAGATCACTAGACCAAAAAAAATCAGCAAAGAAACAAGAGTTAATCTGCACTATAGACCAAAATGTACCTAATAGATATACACAGAACATTTGATCCCACTGCTGTTGAATACACATCCTTTTCCATCAGTGCATAGAACATTCTCTAGGAAATACTAAACACTAGGTCACCTGTTTATAGATTCGTAGTTTTTTTTTTTTCATCAATTACATAAATTTTCTATCTTTAAAATATTTTAACACTTTGGTTAAACAGATAGCTACTGTTTTACAGTGAATTTTTTTAAAAAAATAGCTTAATTCTAAAAAATAAACGAATGAAAGATGGGTAAAACCATGGTTCTCTTCGGACTCATCCTGTGAGGCCCACACTGTCAGGATGGGGGGGGGGGGGGGGCGATGGCGTTCTTCCACAAGAAGCACCGGAGACAAGTTTCATTGAACATGTCCATTTATTAACAATCAGGCAAAAGTTTTTATGAGGCAGGTAGAGGGGGCATAGCTAATTCAGGGAAACACTAATTCTATAGGATAAAGCCCATACTGGTGCCTCTTGAAGGTGCCTCTTGCTTGAAGGTCACATAGCCTATGAGCATTCCAAGTGGTCTTATGAGTCAGGGCCATACCTGGAAGCTGTTTACCTGGGTGACAATCGCAAGGCCCTTCAACAGTAACTGGGGTTGGGGGAAATGTGCCTGGGGCTCCTGCCACCCGCCAACAGTCAGGTTGTGTGTGGCTTTCAGTATGCCTGAGCCCCCAGTCAGGGTCTCTCCCGGGAGGCATGGTGTGCCATGCCATCTTAACCTCCTACATGGGCTAGGCAGGCTGTCTCCCAGCCAAGCACGGGATCACCAACAGTTCTCACCTTCATAAAATATGTTCCTAGACTGGTACTGCGGCTCACTTGGCTAATCCTCTGTCGGTTCTGTCCCGGTTGCTCCTTTTCCAGTCCAGCTCTCTGTTGTGGCCCGGGAAGGCAGTGGAGGATGGCCCAAGTGCTTGGGCCCTGCACCCCATCGGAGACCAGGAGAAGCACCTGGCTCCTGGCTTTGGATCGGTGTAGTGTGCTGGCCGTGGAGGCCATTTGATGGGGGAACCAATGGAAGGAAGACCTTTCTATCTGTCTGTCTCTCTCTCACTGTCTAACTTTGCCTGTCAAAAAAAAAAAAAAAAAAAAGAGAGAAAAGAAAAAAAGATGTTCCTAATCTGTACTCACTGCTATAGGCCACAACAATGATCCTTCTGCCCCACAAAAAAGAGCCTCAGAGGCTGAAGTCCAAATCTTCTTTCATTGTCTCTAAAACAGCCTCTCAGTTCCCAATGGGAAGAAGTCCTGGAGACTGAGGTGAGTCCAGAGAAAAGACCATATCATATTTTCACATTTTAGTAGTGCTTTTCCTGTTTTTTGAAATGCACACATGCACAATGTGCTGTCTCCAGGTTTCCTAATCCTTAACACTTAAAGCAACTAAACTATGCTCTGTTATTCTATTCTAATTTTTTTTTTTTGTCAAGCAAATTATCTTACATTTCTTTTACCTTGAACATTTTCCTGATCTTGGTTAATAGCAATGAGAGTCATCAGTGGGACTAAGAAATTTATCTCATCTCACCAAGACACCAAAGCAAAAATTTAGGACCCTACAACTTTTATCTTAATATCATAGCAATAACACTAATAATATGCAAGCATGATATATTGGTCATAAGATATTCCTATTTGTAAGGTTTGGGCTAATCAGAAAGCATTCTGGGCTAGGTGTTGTGGTGCAGCACATTAGGTTGCTGCTTGGAACACCTATGTCCCATGTTGGAATGTCTGTGTCAATTTCTGCCCATGCTTCCAATGCAGCTTCCTAAAAAATACCTGGGAGACCCACATGAAACTCTGGTTCATGGCTCCTGGCTTGGGCTTGGCACAGCTCCAGATGTTTCAGACATTTGGGGAGTAAAGAAGCAGGTGACATCTCTATCCCTGTCTCTTTCACCACTGTTTTATAAAGTAAGAAAAGAAAGACAACAAAGGGAAGGAAGGAAGGAAGGAAGGAAGGAAGGAAGGAAGGAAGGAAGGAAGGAAGGAAGGAAGGGAGGGAGGAAGGAAGGGAGGGACAAAGGAAGGGAGGAAGGGAGGGACGAAGGAATGGAGGAAGGGAGGGACGAAGGAAACTTAAATATTTTTGGCTGATAGGCTCTGAACACAATATTCATCTGCACATCTTCATCTGAGACGTCTCAGCTGAGTAGCATGATTTGTTTATGTAGAATTTAAGAGTAAAACACAAATAACTCACTGCCCTCTAATACTCTCTGTGATGCTTTATGACAATCTGTGTGCTCTTTCATGAGTAACAGACTGAACATAACAAGTTGTTGTTTTTGCCTTTGGAATAATCTTCTTCATCTTAGAGTTGTAATTTCAGAAAAATGTCTTTATAATTATAGCTCCATTTTTTGGCTTATTGCTTTCCAATAGACATCTGAAAAAACTACATGATTTCTACTGGAGTGCTTCCTCTGTCACTGCTCTTTTCTTAGAGTAGTTACATGCTTTGAAATTTTAGCTGTCAAATGATGATCAAATATTTATCCATCCACTCTCACATGTCTGCTCATCAATTTTATCTATTTTAGCCATCAAGCACTTATGTCATTCCTATGTCATTATTTGTAATTCAGAATCAGAACATTCATGAACATATTTGAATTGAAAGTCTTTCATTGCACATGAAATAAAAAGTCATTTTTTATTCAGTTTGCTAAGTCTGGAGCTTAGAATGCTTACTGTTCCTCTTCTTATTAGTCATTTATTTAATATTGCTTCACTTGTTTTACCGCTTATAAACCCAGTTACTTTTCAAGCACCATTAACCCTCCATCTTCCATTTACACACCTCTAATTCATTATCCATGGATACAGTACCATATCCATTTACTTCCCAATCCATCCATCACTGAATATTCACCCATACAACTTTATCTAACCCAGCTAGTCAGCCAACTAGGCCTAACTATCAAAGTTGATAAAAAGTTATACATCAGGATGGACACTTGGCCTGGAAGTTAGTTTACCAGTTTAGATAACCGTAACCCAGATCAGAGTGCCTGGGTTTAACTACCAGCTCTACTCTGAGCCGATTCCTGGTAATGCAGCCCCTGGGAAAAGCATTGATGATCCAGGTGATTGGTCCCCACCATCCATGAGACGCGAATTGAGTTCCCAATACAAACTTCATCCCTGCCCAAGCCCAGCCATTGTGGGCAATTGAGAAGTGATCCAGCAGATTGGCACTCCCCCCTCCCCGTTTTTTTCTCTCTCTCTCAATGCTTCCTGCTCACCATTTTTCCTATAGAATACATAAAAAAATTATGAAAAAAGCATCAAGTTATAGTAGATACGTGAAGGAAAAGAAAGAATGACATTAAGCTTATATCAGACAAGAGGAAATAGAAATTTGATCATCTTTAATTGTATATTTTCTAAAACCTGAAGTAGTTTCCAAGTAATTTTCTCAATGTTCATTGTTCATGGCTATTTGCTAAAATGAATACTCATAAAGATGTGATAAAGAGTTCCTGATAAGGTTCTTAATTATTGATTACAACCTTAAAAGCCTTTTTGATGTGTAAATCTTTTGTGCTCCTTCTTGTAAACAACTGGTCATGTTTAAATACTACTGGATTTGTTCAATAAATGAGCCTTGATCAGGAAAAAAAAAAAGATGTGATAAAGATAAAACATCACCTGTGGAATAAGAGGAAAAGATATATGTATGTCAGACTCCTAAGATTACTTTCTTATGCAGAGTATTCAGAAACATATGCTGAATATTAGGATATTTTTAAATTTCTCCATGGACTTTGATGTATAACCAGCCCTGAATAATCAGCATGTTCAGAGAAATCCTACAACATAATTTTCATTCAATAGAATATTTCCATGCTATACATCTGGAGAAAACATAAAAATTTTAATTAGGTAACATGCAATACAAATTCCATTCTATGTGAAAAAAAAATTTGGTTCGTAATGCATTTGAAGAGTGTGCTATTTAAAAAAAAGTCAAGTATCTGTATAGTGAGAAATTGCATTTAATAATTGATAGTTACCAACAAAAAATAAAAAGTAAGAGATCTTTATATATTATTTTATTATGCTGTTATAAGGAAATCCTCCTCCATTTCCCAAGAAGGAATAATACTTAAAGATGAATGTCTGGATCCCTTTCATTCCCGTCACTAGGGGAAAGAGGAGGGAATTGTGAATTGATGGATAGATATTCTAAATGCCACTGCTCCCGGGGCTGGCACTATGGCACAGTGGGATAAGCCACTGTCTGCAGTACCAGCATTCCATTTGGGCACCAGTTCAAATCCTGGCTGCTCCACCTCAAGTCCGGTTCCCTGCTAATACACCTGGAAAAGCAGCAGAAAATGGACCAAGTATTTGGGTCTCTGCAACCACATGGGAGACCCAGAGGAAGTTACTGTCTCCTGGCTGGGCTTGGCCCAACCCTGGCCTTTGTGGCCATTTGTGGGAGTAAACCAGTAGATGGATAATCTCTCTCTCTCTCTCTCTCTTTCTCTCTCTGTGACTCTCCTCTCTTTTTAATTCTTTCAAATAAATAAATCAATCTTTAAAAAATTAGCTGCTCCTTCTTTCTCTTCAACATGGTGAGGTACCACAGCTGTTTGTTGCCTCTCATCTGCTACTTTCTACACAATAAGCATGTGATAAGCATGACTGAGACCTGACTGAAAGCCTTCTTCTAAAGGCAGTTTTAGAACCCATTTCTCTGTCCCACTTTCAAGATTTTGTCAGTGTTAGGCTATACTTCGCTTAGTAGCCAATCCTATATTTGTGTAGTGTATATGGGTTTGGGGTGCAAATGAGAGAAACAGAAAAATCACACAACAGGGAAGTTTTATGGAGTAAAAATGAATTGTTAATAAATCTGAAATGGTAACCAAGGGGATGATTCATGTACAGCTTCACCTCCTTGTAAGACTAATGAGATATGAAAGATTTGGGAAGGGAGGAAAGGGGCACATTTGTATTTTTGACAAATAATTCCTCAGGCAACAAATGGGAGACAATACGGCAATGACTGAGTCAGGGAAAACTCTGACTGACTCTTCAATGACTCAGAGAAGGTAACAAAGTCTAGTAAAAAATCAGTGATTGTGAACACGCAAAAGAATATTTAGGATGAAATGCTTATGCTAAATTTGCATTGTCATAAATTAACAAGCGATTCTTATTGAAACATTGCTTCTATCTTTTTTCTTCTGATTTCCAGAGTTAGGCAAATATCTGTTTCAGTGCTTTTGGATTCCCCTATTATCAAAACAGAAGAGAGAAGTGCAGAAAGATGTGGAAGGCATGCATTTTGACACCTGAGTATGTTCCTAAATCCATGAAACTGGTGAATGGGATTCTAAGCTGAGTAATACACTTCTTACCACTGGCATCCGGCAATGAGTGCTGAAATATGTTCCCAAGGTTGCCAAGTATTTAGGGTTACACGGCACAGCTTTAAAGGGAAGAATCTGTCCTTACTGCTTTCAGCATCATTTTCCCCGTTACAATTTGGCACCGATGTAGTTGCAGGCATATAAAGATCACAAAATATGTTCCCTCCATATTTAATTTCAATGAAATATAGAAAGCTGGTACTAATTATGGCTAGTAATTTTAAAGTCCCTAGGCTGGCATTCAAGATTCTCCAATATCTTTAAGCTCCTGCCAGGTCACCATTTATATCTGAACTATTTGTCAAATCCAAGCTCTCCATTTTTTCTCATATTTCACTCAATTTCTTATCTCTGCTTCTGCCTGGCTATTCATCTCCAGCTACTATTCATGACTTGATGCTTCCATTCTATTTAAACTCATTGAAAAGTTTAATGTTTCCACAAAATATTCCTCATTCTCCCCAACCATTTCAACTCCTTCACACTATCTCCATAAGCTTTATTAAGTTTTACAAATGGGTACTTTTTCATTTATTATGATTTTTTCAAATTTTTATATATACAGAATTAATGAATTAGCATATCAAGTTTTGTTAACGTATCTCCAAGTGGCCGGCATTGTGGCACAGCAGGTTAAAGCCCTGGCCTGAAGTGCCAGCATCCCATATGGGCGTGGGTTCTAGTCCTGGCTGCTCCTCTACCGATCCAGCTCTCTGCTATGGCCTGGGAAAGTAGTGGAAGATGGCCCAAGTCCTTGGGCCCCTGTACCCACGTGGGAGACCTGGAAGAAGTACCTGGCTCCTGGCTCCTGGCTTTGGATAGGCTCAGCTCTGGCCTGGCCGTTGCAGCCATCTGTGGAGTGAACCAGCAGATGGAAGACCTCACTCTGTCTCTACCTCTCTTTGTGGCTCTGTCTTTCAGATAAATAAAATAAATCTTAAAAAAAAAAGATATCTCCCAAAAGGAAACCAAATATAGTTAAATTAGAGAGCTTTTTCTGTTATTCTCAGAAAAGTGTATTATATGCAGGCTATGGGACACATGCAATTTTTCAGATATCTTTATGCATGGAACACTCAGCTGCAATTAATTTCATGAATTTTGTCTAGTTTTTACTCCTAATGCCAATTGTTCTTCCTTAACAAATGGATGTATATAAAAGTTTTAACTGGTAAAATGTTAGTGATAATCTCATTTCAGAAAAGCTACAAACACTTTTGTTTTATTAAAAAAAAACACTTTTCGAGATTTGTTTTTAAGCCAGAGATAAAGAGATAGATTAACAGACAGAAAGATTTCTCCCCTCTGCTGATTCACTTTCCAAATGCTTGGGAAAAAAAAGGGCTAGGCCAGGGCAAAACCAGGAGCTGAGACCTCAATCTGGGTCTCCCAGAGAGGTGTCAGAAATCCAATTACTGCTGCCTTTCAGGATGTGTGTTAGCAGAAGGTGGGAGCAGGGCTGGAACTCAAACCAAGGCATATCGGATATGCAGTGCAGTGTCCCAAGCAGCACCTAAAGTGCTATACCAAATGCCATCATTTTATGTACTTTTATAGGTTCCATATTAGTAACAGCTTCTTAAGGAGCTTTTGGTTACTTATTTACTCATTATTTATTTTTTGAGACAGGTAGATTAATAGAAAGGTAGATACATACATACATACATACATAACTGAGAGCACTTGCATCTGCTGGTTCACTCCCCCAACAATCCCAGTGACTGCATATGCATCTTAACTTTTCTGTCAAACATTTTGCGTACAAAATTATGTGGGATATGTGCTATCGAAATGGGTTTAAGAAACTTTGTCTTCATAACATTTAAATCAAATGAAAGTTTTACCTCAGAGAAAATGACTGTATTGCTCTCTTCTAGCTTACAAAGGTTTGTAGCTAAATAAAACATTTGTCTGAATTTAGTTTAACATAGCTAAGAGATTGGTAAATAACAAGATCTGGAAAGAGAAAAGACAACAGTTTTAGATGAACAGACCTGAAAATTTCTTGAGAAACAACATCTTTGAAAAATATGTGATAATTCACCAATAGCAGAGAAAACAATGAATCTCATATATATGGCTTAATAGGCTTATATATGGCTTAATAGGATGTCTTGTGTATGAACAATAAAATATTTGAAAGGTGTATATCTGTAGATTCCCACTGAGCCTGTCAAATGACATTGGAGAGCACATGTAAACAAAATGCTGTATGCATATGGAAATTGATACCTTTCTGTTTTTCAGACTTGATTATCTCATTTTTCAAATAATCAAGAGTTGAAGTAGAATCAGTATCATCTGATTTCAAGAAACACATCAAGTTACAGTTCCTCCAATGCCAAGAATTGACAGAGCATTCAGAAAAATGCTACATTCCTGCAGTAAGTTCCAAATAGGTTAATTGGGAACAGTGCATGTTTTAAGTTTTAAAATAATCTTCTTAAAGGAGTTGTTTTTGTTTTTTTTTTTTTTTTTTTAATTTCCTATGCTTCTCAGAACAGTCCTGGTTCCACAATGGTATTTCTTTACTGTGGTCTGTGGATTGCATGGTTGATTATGGGGATTATTGATATCACAAAAGGGCTTAACAATGTAGAACATTAGAGGCCTTAAACATCAATGAGATATGCAGATAACATCTGACAGTGGGAAGAGTCAGTGAATTGTAGTACTTCTGATGGCTGATGTGAAGCAGAAAAGGTCAAGGGAGATATGCACATTGCGAAGTGGGGTAGAGGGGAAATCAAGCAACTTACATTACAGAAAGGAGAAGCCTTGTTGGTTGCAGTTTCAGATGTGCTTTGTGTTTCAGCTGCTGCTTGGTTGTCATAACTCCAGGAGGCTGACATGATGTTCATAACCTTCTGACATACTTTTCTTACAACTTTTCTCAGCTACTTTTAATGATGTCATTGTCTGTGATCTGATTTCTTTCCTGTATTGGAAACACAAACACTTCTGGGAATGGGAAACCTTGAGCAATTTACTTTTTCTTCATATGAGGATTTGAGAAATTGGGTATAGAAGGCGGAAGAGGTAGACTGAGACAGAATATTGACAGGAGAAAACACAAATATCAAAAATCAGATGGAAGAAGATGGAGGGAGAGCAAGGTGAGAAAAAGAGAGGAAGAGGCAGACCACAGACATAAGAGGTTGTTATTTTGTTCATGGATGTAAGCCTGATTCTCCATGACTGTTTATATAACAAGATATATATAACAGATAAGGAGTATCCAAAAGTTCGAGTTACATAAGGACTTAATTGCCACTCAGTGTTCTCTCGTAATTGACTGAATTTATAAGCAGAGGCTAGTAGGGCACATTTGGATATTGCTGGGGACATTCCTATATCTTGCAAAGGGTGGATGAGAGGACCTTCCAGGTCTTTCTAAACTAAGATATTCTGAGTTTTGGGGAGCTTCCAGAAAAAAAAGAGTGTATATCAAGATATCAGATCTTCTTTGACTCACTTGCTCAATGATACATTTCCATTGATACTACAGGTAAAGAAATAGTTTTTGTCCAACTTTGAGCATAAGAATTCCTGAAAGGTAAACTACAGAGTTTGCTCCACTTTTCAATTTTTGTATTTTTGAGAGTTTTCTGCTCTGCCGAATGATCTAGCTGGATGGTGATCTGGTTTTGAATTCCCTTTTTTTTTAACTTTTATTTAATGAATATAAATTTCCAAAGTACAGCTTATGGATTACAATGGCTTCCCCTCCCCCATAACTTCCCTCCCACCTGCAACCCTCCCCTTTCCTGCTCCCTCTCCCCTTCCATTCACATCAAGATTCATTTTCAATTCTCTTTATATACAGATGATCAGTTTAGTATATATTAAGTAAAGATTTCAACAGTTTGCACCCACATAGAAACACAAAGTAAAAAATACTGTTTGAGTACTAGTTATAGCATTAAATCTCAATGTATAGCACATTAAGGACAGAGATCCTACATGAGGAGTAAGTGCACAGTGACTCCTGTTGTTGATATAACAAATTGACACTCTTATTTATGGCATCAGTAATCACCCGAGATTCTTCTCATGAATTGCCAAGGCTATGGAAGCCTTTTGAGTTCACCAACTTCGATCTTATTCTGACAGGGTCATAGTCAAAGTGGACGTTCTCTCCTCCCTTCAGAGAAAGGTACCTCCTTCTTTGATGGCCCCATTCTTTCCACTGGGATCTCACTCGCAGAGATCTTTCATTTAGGTCTTCCTTTTTTTTTTTTTTTTTTCCCCAGAGTGTCTCTTGGCTTTCCATGCCTAAACTGCTATCATGGGCTCTTCAGTCATATCTGAATTCCTTAAGGGCTGATTCTGAGGCCAGAGTGCTATTTAGCACATCTGCCATTCTATGAGGCTTCTGTGTATCCCACTTCCCATGTTGGATTGTTCTCCCCCTTTTTGATTCTATCAGCTAGTATTAGCAGACACTAGTCTTGTTTGTGTGATCCCTTTGACTCTTAGTCCTATCATTATGATCAATTGTGAACAGAAATTGATCACTTGGACTAGTGAGATGGCATTGGTACATGCCACCTTGATGGGATTGTATTGGAATCCCCTGGTATGTTTCTAACTCTGCTGTTTGGGGCAAGTCAGCTTGAGCATGTCCCAAATTATACATCTCTTCCCTCTCATATCCCCACTCTTATATTTAACAGGGGTCACTTTTCAGTAAGCTGTGGAATTTTTTTAGAGAGATATACCCTCGTTTAAAAAAATTGCTTTGCAAAATAGTGTTTGCTATTGTAGCTTAAAATCACCTAGCCCCTTTTCTGTTTTTACTAATAGATTAAGAAACAAGTGGGGCTAGCAGTTGGCTTTGTTACAAGTGACTATGTCCCAGATTGAAGTACATTGATTCAATACCCAGCTCTGTCCCTGACTCCAACTTCCTGCTAATGCAGATATAGGGAGCCCATGGTGATGCCTTAATAAGTAGGTTCCTGCTACCCATATGAGCATGATTTGATTTGATTTGGTTTGATTCTCAGCTCTGGATTTGTTGTGTTATGGACATTTGGGTAGTTAAGAAGCATGTGGGTGTTATCTCTCTCAGTCTCTCTGCTTCAAAAATAGATAAATGATTATATAAATAAATAAAGAGGACACTCCTGTGACTAAAGATTCTGTAAATATGTTTCAAAATAAATCCCAATAAAACACCGTAATTTTTTTTAGATGGAAAGTACTGTTCAAAGGAAAAAAACAACATGCTATGATTTTTGGAAATTGCAGTTGGCACCACTAGCAGGAGACAGCATCTAGAAAATAATGTGCTTTTTCAAAAAATTAAGTGAAACTACTATATGCATTTCTCACTGTCACTTCCTTTTATTTTCTTCTCAATAACATTTAGCATTTAATATAGAGATGTACGATACAATTTATGTTTTTATCAATGATAAAAGGCTTTGTGAGTGTACAATAATTCCCTGGGCTATACTTTAAAAATGCTTGAAGTCAAATTTTTTTTTAAAATTCTACATTTGATATTCAAAATTAAAAACGTAAGGAAGATGTTAGTGTTGGCCATTCAGTTTTGCTCAACAGCATACTGAAACAAAATATCAAAGGTAGTGTTAGGTTTTAGGATTTTAGTGTTGGAAGGAGAGAAGGCAGCTAGTTAAAAGTAGAAAAGACTTACTTTAGGGAGGAGAGAGGGAGGGAGTGTGGAAGTTAATGCTGCCCGGACAGAGGGCAGGGGGCTTGAAACCAGACCTCCTTCCATTTGAGCAGCAGGCAGAGTCACTTCTTACAGGACTTGTTGGGGGAAGTGCAGAGTGACACATGGACCTTGATAAGGTGGGTAGGGGTCTAGCAGAAAGGCTCTTGGGTGAAATTTTAAAACTGTGGAATGTCCCCAGGATTCCATTAGCCTTCAGACTAACTATGCACCCAGTTTCATCAGGCCTGGGGGTTCAGGTCCAGTGTTCTAACAGGTAGAATTTCTTTCCCAAAAGAGCATTTCTACAATTAACTTTTGTGTTCATAATGAGATAAATGAGGGTCAAGTAACTTCTCCGTGTTTGTATTTTCCTCTCAAGGTCTCATGACACTTCTGTTGCCACTCTACTTATTACAAGCAAGGAATCTTTTCAGCCTTATGTACTGAATGTTAGGCCATGTGTCCCTCTCAGTGGAAAACCAGCCATTACTGGTCCAGTGTGAAAAAGACAATATTGCTAGAAGAAGCAGGCACTGCAGAATCTATTTCACCTTTGCAAGCACAATGACATATAGTATATAGTGGTCCTGAACTTAACTTTGGCCTGGTTTACAGAATAGTATTCACACTGCGTTCTATACGCTAATATTCCTTGTGCTTAGGATCACATTTTTTTCAACACCTCTCAAAGGTATCTAAAGCTATTAGATACCTCAGAAAAGCAAAGGAAAACAAAGCTTGATGGAGAACCTTTTTGGAATTTAATTTGAGCAGTACTGGCCATCAGACTTCTATTCAAGGAGCAAATGACACCTTTAGTCCATTAGGCTGGTATATCACACCCTCAATTAAATGAATTCCTTTTGATAAAGGACAGGCAAGGGCACCTTGAGCCAGGAGACAGATGAGAGGCTGGGTCCTGTTTTCAGTATTTATTTTCTCATTTCATTGCATATGAATTTATTTTATTTAAAATTTCTCATTTTATTTTTTTTTAACTTTTATTTAATGAATATAAATTTCCAAAGTACAGCTTATAGATTGCAATGGCTTCCCCCCCCAACTTCCCTCCCACCCACAACCCTCCCCTTTCCCTCTCCCTCCCCCCTTCCATTCACATCAAGATTCATTTTTGATTCTCTTTATATACAGATCAGTTTAGCATATATTAAGTAAAGATTTCAACAGTTTGCACCCACCTAGAAACATAAAGTGAAAAAATACTGTTTGAGTACTAGTTATAGCATTAAATCTCAATGTATAGCACACTAAGGACAGAGATCCTACATGAGGAGTAAGTGCACAGTGACTGCTGTTGTTGACTTAACAAATTGACACTCTTGTTTATGGCCTCAGTAATCACCCTAGGCTCTTGTCATGAGCTGCCAAGGCTATGGAAGCCCCCTGAGTTCACCGAGTCTGATCATATTTAGACAAGGCCATGGTCAAAGTGGAAGTTCTCTCCTCCCTTCAGAGAAAGGTACCTCCTTCTTTGATGACCTGTTCTTTCCACTGGGATCTCACTCGCGGAGATCTTTCATTTAGGTCATTTTTTTCCCCAGAGTGTCTTGGCTTTCCATGCCTGAAATACTCTCGTGGGCTTTTCAGCCAGAGCCACATGCCTTAAGGGCTGATTCTGAGGCCAGAGTACTGTTTAGGACATCTGCCATTCTATGGGTCTGCTGTGTATCTCACTTCTCATGTCGGATCATTCTCTCCCTTTTTTATTCTATTGGTTAGTATTTTCAGACACTAGTTTTGTTTATGTGATCCCTTTGGTTCTTAGTCCTATCATTATGATCAATTGTCATTTTCTTCAGCCCCTCTTAAACACATAAGCTAATATCTACCTAGCTGCCATAATGTACAAACATACACACACACACACACACACACACACGTAATGTGAGGTTTTCTTTCTTTGTTTTTTTTTTTTTTTTTTTTTTTTTTTTGAAAGTGTGAGAAATAGAGCTGTCATTGCTGCTTTATTCCCAAATGCCCACAGAAGCTGGGGCTGGCAAGGAATAGGTAAATTTGCCATAACCCTTTATCTTGTTAGTGATGAAAAATAACAACCACTTTTGGGTTTTGAACATGATAGCAAGAGACCAAAAGAGTGTTTTTGCCAAGGTCACTTGTCTTTCCATTTTTTCCTATCCACAAAATAAACTTCAAATGCTGACAATAGATTTTTAAAAAGAGATTGTTAACCCTAAGTATGTGTTTTGTTTGTGTGTTTGTGTTTGCACATGTGTATATGCACAAGAGAGACAGAAAAGGAAACAGAAAAAGAAAGACAGAGAGGTCAGCATCTGGTTATATATCTGCAACTCTATATGGAATGTACCACATGTGCATCACATTTTTACCTGTGAAATAGAATCCAGTTGTAAGTGGACTCTGTGGATATTTTTCCATACTACTAAATATATATTTCCAATACTGCATCTTTCGCAGGTACTTATTTTTTGAATGCATTTTCCAAAGTATATATCCATGCTTGATACTTCATAATGCACCTATTAAGAAATATGCACCATAAAATGGAGTTAAAAGACACTTTAGATCACTTTTTGGCCTTTTGGCTAAGATCAAGTGAAGACTCTTTAGAATAAAACTGCAACTGAGCAATTATGTAACTTACAGAACTCTCTTTGCCTTGTATAGATTCATTTTTCTCTTTCTTGGGATGAGGACAAAGCTGCAGACACTGTGTGTCTCATGGGATTATTCTGAACCACAATAATAACAAAAGGGAGAGCTATTACAACTCCAAGTCATGTTCAAAATATTAGCAATTATATTGGAGGATACTTCCCCATATATTTCAAATATTTTCTACAAGGTACCTATCATTTACAGCTGAAGCTCATTTATCTGGAAACAAAATAATAGGTCTAACCAATGAGTAGAACTATTATATACTAACTTTATTAACAATTTTAATATTACTATTTTGAGATTTCTTGCTACCTATTCAGATAAGAATTCTGAATATTGACTTGAGTAAAACAGGTGACATCTAAGTTATAGCATTTATTTAGTGAGAGAAATACACAGGAAGTGAGGGCTTTATTTAAAGGAAGAGAAGTCTAGAAGCATAAGCTGGGTCCATAGCAGGCAGAGAGGAAGCTAGGAGCCAGGTGGAGAAAAGCGTGTGGTTAGGAGCAGCCACAGGTAGGCTAGTGCAGGCAGGAAAGCAGAAAGAGGGGCAGCCAGAAGGCCCCATGTTCAAAGGCATCGTACAACTAGAGGAGGGGCCCAGCACACTCCACACCTTTTATCTGCTTCAAAACGGGAGTGGTTATGTACAGGAAATATCAAGTAGGGGCATGAGATCCTCCAGAGGGTGTGGGGGAGAGCATAGTCTTCCAGCTCATAAATCTAATTGAATCCTATCCCCCTGCCTATATCAGAATCACAAATGTTCATTAAAAAGTGCTGGAATGCATTCATTTTGAATGTGTAAAACCATCAGAATCAGATGTTCAAAAATACATTAAATTACATAAGGATGTAAAAATAAAATGGCAATTGGTTGACATCCTTCCCTTTTGAAAGTCTCAATGCATTTGGAAAGTAATATATCACCTTTTTATTTTCTTGTTGGAAAATGTGGTGATGTCTCCTATTTCCATAGTAGATGGCAATGGGACAGAAAAAAGGTCTGAAATGTGTAATATTTGGAAAGAGAATTATAATAGCTTTACCATTGGGCATATGTGTGCCCTTATTGTCTGAGTTCTGTGCACTTAACGCGTGTGTCTGGCTCTAACAATATGTGTGCCAGAAAGATGTGCTGGGGGTCAGCATTGTGACTTAGCAGATAGAGTCACTGCTTGGGAAGCTGGCATCCCGCAGGAGTAGCTGTTTGAGTCCCAGCTGCTCCACTTCCAATCCAACTCCCTGGTAATGCTCCTTTGAAAGCAGTGAAGGATGGCTCAAGTCCTTGGGCCTCTGCACCCACATGAGAGGCTCAGAAGTTCCTGACTCCTGGCGTCAGTCTGGCCCAGCCCTGGCCATTGTGTCCATTTGGGGAGTGTACCAGAGGATGGAAGAACTCTCTCTCTCTCTCTCTCTCCCCTCCCTCTTTCTCTCTCTCCCTTCCTCTCTAATTTCTTCCCTCTCTCCCTTCCCCAGACAGGACTTAAAGTACACAGTCTACTCCAGTCCCTGCTGTGGGAGTTGCAAGTTGTGTCCCTGCTCACTGCTGTATGGTTCTACTCTCTCTTATTTTTGTAGAATTTCCATTGTAAACTGCTCTCAAACTCTCATATGGGAATATTTCTAGTTGACTTTTCTTCTGTTATCTTCCCGTAGTCAAAATCAGCATGTCAGGGCTGGTGCTGTGGTGTAGTAACATTAAAAATGTGCCTGTGGCGCCAGCATCCTATATGGACACTGGTTGGAGTCCTGGCTGCTCCATGGAGAAAGAGAGAGGGATATGTCTGAGTGTGTTCTGCAGTGGGAAGAGAACAAATGAGGACAATACCTCTAAATATGGTCTATGGCAGAAAAAGACCATAAATATTTAAAAAAATAACAAGAGTACTCAAAGTTTCATCTTAACAGACCTGGCTGAATTTCCAGAGTAGTGAGGCTGGAGGAGACAGATATACAAATTTTTACAAGGAGGTAAATCCATGTACAGCTGAGACAGAGATAGATTCACTTCCACTTACTACCTCTGATTTGGGGCTTCCCTGCTCAGCTTTCTGACTGCTGGCTGCTGAACACCAGTATGAAGTCGGGGAGCTGGGACTTAATTTTTATTCTAGATTCTTGTCATTCATAAATAGAGGAATTAATACTGACATATATAAAATAAATTTTATTCAAAAGATGACACACACACACACACCCCACACACGTATGCACACACACACAAGTGAGCATACTTGAGGAATGAATCAGAAGCAGAAAAGATCTGTGGGAGGTCGGGGCTGGCGCCATGGCAAAAGACGTTAATCCTCCCCCTGCAGCACCAGCATCAATGTGGCGTGGGTTGTAGTCCCAGATGCTTTTCTTCCAATCCATAGCTCTCTGCTATGTATGGCCTGGGAGAGCAGTGAAAGATGGCCCAAGTGCTTGGGCCCCTGCACCCGCATTGGAGACTGGGAGGAAGTACCTGGCTCCTGGCTTCGGATCGGCATAGCTCCTGCCATTGAAGCCGTTTGGGGAGCAAACCAACGGAAGGAAGACCTTTCTCTTTGTCTCTGCCTCTGTCTGTAACTCTACTTCTTAAATAAATCAAATCTTTAGAAAAATAAAAAATCTGTGGGAGGTGAAATAGAGAGCACCTCAGAACCTCCTCCAATCCTGGTCAATGGAGAGACAGAAAGCTTTCCTTTTGGTTGCCCGTCTCTTCTCTGATGTTGAATAAAAGTTTAAAAAAAAAAAAGAAAGAAAGAAAGTGAATGCTTACATGGTGCCTCACAAACCAGGTCCGAAATGAAGGAGATGCATCTTGGGAAGGGGGAAGATAAACAAGTAGGTGGGTAGTATTACATATGTGGTGTGTTTTGTGGCTTGCAGATATCTCCAGCTCAGCAAACCTAGCTAACTACCTGCCTTATCCCATATCAGAAGGACAAAGTAAATATACACGGATTTATGTGAATTTGTATCCAGCACGATGCCTGCATATTCACTGATACAGGAACATTTCAGTTATATGAGATAATCAACAGTCTACAATTTATCAAGCCACTCCAGTTTCCAACATATTGATACATACACGTAAGTATCATTTGCAATTAAAACTGATAGTCTCAGATTCTGATTCTTTACTTTAAGTATAAAAACAATGATAAAATAGTTGCATATAATCATAGAAAGATGCCAAGTTAATGAAATACTTGGCCATATTGAGGAAATTAACATAAGATTTATGTGATGGTGTATGTTATTGTGATTATATATGTTTACTGCCAAGTCTCAGTTAATCATGCACAGAGCCCAATTTCTCATAAGAAGTTGATTTGAATTTTAAAAATATGATTGTTCAGAAATTATTTGAGGTGTCTTGACTCTCTGATTCCACAATATGTATACAATAATGTAATATTTGAAATGTATTTATTTGAAAGACAGACTGACAGAGAAGGAGAGATATAGGGATGGGGGAAGGGAAGGGAAAGGAAGGGGAGAGAGAGAGAGAGAGAGAGAAAGACATTTATCCTCTGGTTTACCTGCTAAATGGCTACAACAACCAGTGCTGGGCCAGGCTGAGTTCAGGAAGCAGAAATTCCATCTGCATCTCCAACATAGGTGACAGAAGCCCAATCACTTGGCCACCATCTGCTGCTTCCCATAAGCATTAGAAGAAAGCTAAGTCAGAGGTGCGGAGTAGCCAGATTCCAACCAGGTTTTCCAAGTAGTAGCCTAACTGCTGCACCACAACACCCGCCCTATCATGCAGAGCAGTTTGCAGAATATGAGGTGTGTTATAAAGACACTGTAATTCTTAGATTCCTGATTACAACCCTATTTATAAATTTGAAAACATTTTATGTGAATGAAGATTGCATGTTTCTAATATTGATTACAAAGGCTCCCCAGAGAAATCTCTGTTGGAATCCAGCTTCATCTCCGTATATATTGAAGCAGAATATTGTTAAGGGACTCTGAGAATCCTAAGAAGATCCATAGCTGTACCCATTCTTTGTGAGATCGTTCAACTCTATCCTGAAGTTAGAGGGATTGCTATTTCTTACAAACCAGTAAACACGACCCCTTTCCAATAACAGGCCTCCTCATTTCTTTTTTTTTTCTTTTTTTAAAATTTTATTTATTTATTTTTTGACAGGCAGAGTGGACAGTGAGAGAGAGATACAGAGAGAAAGGTGTTCCTTTGCCGTTGGTTCACCCTCCAATGGCCTCCACGGCTGGCGCACTGTGGCCAGCGCACCGCGCTGATCCGATGGCAGGAGCCAGGTACTTATCCTGGTCTCCCATGGGGTGCAGGGCCCAAGCACTTGGGCCATCCTCCACTGCACTCCCTGGCCACAGCAGAGAGCTGGCCTGGAAGAGGGGCAACCGGCACAGAATCTGGCGCCCCGATCGGAACTAGAATCCGGTGTGTCAGCGCCGCAAGGCAGAGGATTAGCCTAGTGAGCCGCCGCGCCGGCCTCATTACTTAATATGTCATGTGTAAGTGAGTACTCAAACAATATATTTCACTTTGTGTTTCTATGGGGGTGCAAACTGTTGAAATCCTTACTTAATGCATACTAAACTGATCCTCTGTAAAAAAAAAAAAAAAAAAAAAAAAAAAGAAATTATCAATTCCCAACTTGACTCTCACTGGGATTAAACATGACAATAGGTCTGCTCTGATTTCATCATCATTTAAAAAAAAATCATCTATTATTTTTCACTTTATGTTTCTGTGTGGGAGCAAACTGTTGAAATCCATACTTAATGTATATTAAGCTGATCTTCTGTATATTAAGATAATCGAAAATGAATCTTGATGTGAATAGAAGGGGAGAGGGAGTGGGAAAGGGGAGGGTTGTGGATGGGAGGGACGGTATGCGGGGGGGAAGCCATTGTAATCCATAAGTCGTACTTTGGAAATTTATATGCATTAAATAAAAGTTTAAAAAAAATGTAAAAAAAAAATAAGTCATGTGTAAGTGAAGCCAGGGTAAAAGCTTAGGAAAACAAAAATACAGCATTACGTTTGTATATGGAATTTTACCATTCAAAAGGAAAACCTAAAGCTGGAGAGTTTTCACCTCTACTATAGGATCAGTTCTGCCAATTCTGTCAAAAAAGTGAGCCAAGTGATGTGATTCTAAAGTGATTCAATAAAATGAGATTCTGGACTCAGTATCTCTGTCTTTTTACATTTATTATATCTGTAGGATAAGTCCTGGCTTCTAGGACTTTATTAAATCTGAAGTACCAGTGCCAATGCAACAACCATTACTGTCATCTGCTCTAACTGTGCAAATTTTATTTGTATCACCTACCTGATGTATAAATCTGCTGTCCAGCACTCATTGACAACCATCCTGGCCTGATGGGAAAATATTTTTTTTTTTTTGTTTTGTTTTTTTTTGTTTTTTTTTTTTTTTTTTTTTTGACAGGCAGAGTGGACAGTGAGAGAGAGAGACAGAGAGAAAGGTCTTCCTTTTGCCGTTGGTTCACCCTCCAATGGCCGCCGCTGCAGCCGGCGCACCGCGCTGATCCTGGCAGGAGCCAGGAGCCAGGTGCTTTTCCTGGTCTCCCATGGGGTGCAGGGCCCAAGCACCTGGGCCATCCTCCACTGCACTCCCTGGCCATAGCAGAGAGCTGGCCTGGAAGAGGGGCGACCGGGACAGAATCCGGCGCCCCAACCGGGACTAGAACCCGGTGTGCCGGCGCCGCAAGGTGGAGGATTAGCCTATTGAGCCACGGCGCCGGCTGTGATGGGAAAATATTAACGGCAGTATTTTAAGGCTGTCTCTGACTTTTTTGAAGTTAACGTTTTCTTCATTAGCTATTTACATTGTTTAAACTGTTTTGTTGTTAAATGCAATTATTATTGTATCCCATCACTATAGATTAGCTTGAAAATAGATATTCTAAAAGCAATGTTGAAGTATCATATCCATCAAATTTTCAGACATTATTACAAAGGCCCACTGTTTTGAGAATGAGGCATTACCAAAGACCTGCAAGCTTGTGCATGATCTTAAGTAGATCGTTAAGTAGATCGTTTTAAGGACTTGAAATATTGCTGGTTAGTGTATGTAAATACAGTTCTATGAATTGCCTTTTGGTAGTCATGAAGATTTTAAAAATGAACATATATAATAATAGAATTTCTCCATAGATTAATTTATTCCAACCTAATTCATATACTCATAACATTGAATGGAACATGTTTTAAGTATAAAAGAGTTTTATTTCAGCATTTTGAATGATAATATTTGCAAATTATTTCTTACATGAAACATAGTGAGTCTAATTTAATGTTACATCAAACATGTTAAATGGTAAAGTTTAATTGCTAAATTCTAATTTAGGAAAATTCAACAAAATACATGGACAATACTACTCAAGATTGTCAGCATAAATCAAGAAACATTGAGATAATATCACAATGAAGAGGATCCCTAGGAGAAACCACAAAATTTATCCTGAATGAAATGTTGGAACAGAAAATAAATATTAAGTAGTCATTAAAAATATATGACCTTGATATATTTATGTTAGTTTAATGATTGTGACAAAAGGACTACACGAATGTATGATGCTAATAATCATTATAATAATTGCGTGTTGGGAGAATATAAAATTTCAGAGCTATCTTCTGAATATATACTAAATATATTGTATTTTAAAAATAAAGAAAGTAAAAATGAAAACTGAAAAACAGTATGCAACAGTAAATATCTGATTCTTTGGAGGAGGTACTGGGAATCATGTATCTTACTATTGCAAACTTCCTTTAGTAATAAAATATTTTATACAATAGATTTCTAAATAACCTTCAGGAATATAAATTATTGTACTGTACCTATTCATTCAGAATCAAATGCAATACCTGAATTTCTGTTTTAACCTCAAGTGATGATAGACAGCTTGTTTTCCTGAGTCTTTGCCTCCTATCTGAAATCTTTTTCTTTTCTTGGTTTTTCCTTATTATTATTCAGCTACTCTCTAAATTGTCAGTGTGGCTTCAGAACACACTACTTCTCCCCATTCTGCTCATTCTAATCTGCTGTGCACTGGTAATCAGATCTCCCCTCAGCATTTGCTAAGAGAAGAAATATAATGAGAATATATAAATTCAAAATAAATGCCTATCACTTTGTAATGTGTGAACTGAAACCCAACTGATATTTTTTGTGCTGCTTTGTGGCTTTTTTTTTTTATAGTATTTTGTAGAGTTGAAATTCCTTAGCTATAAGCTTCAAATAAAAAATACATTAAGTAGATCATTTTAAAGACTTGAAATATTGCTGGTTAGTGTATGTAAATACAGTTCTATGAATTGCCTTTTGGTAGTCATCAAGATTTTAAAAATGAAAACACATATAATAGTGATAAAATATATAACAGAATTTCTCCGTAGACTAATTTATTCCATGTGGGGCACTGTCTGAAATGATTTTCTTTCTTACTTTTAGATATTGGAAGAATATTTCCTTTATGAATAATAGTGAGTGTAGTTATGATTCTAGCTGCTATTCCTTTACCATTCTTCAACAGGAAATTAAAAATGGCAATTTCTTAAAAAATTCAGTAAGACTTACCAATTGCATTACTTACAAATTATAAAATAGTTTCAATGCTTTTAACTTTTGTCTTTGTAATTTTACCTCCTGCATCATTGTGGATATTTAGGAACAGTTATTAAAAGTAATTAATTGAATGATCGATTAAATTTACTGCCAAATTCCTAAAAGGTGAATGAGTATCCCCTTTCTCCAGAAATTTTTAACTAAACATACTCACTATATAAATACATACATTGAGCTAATTATTCATTTATAATGAAGAGTTTGCAGTGCATGTCATTATGAAGTCATAATATTTGAAGCATGTAGACAATAGTCAGGAAATAAAAGCAACCTAAGTGTCCATGAGTCTATAAATGGGTAAAAAAAATATGACACCAAAACATAATGAGATACTACTCAGCAGCACAGATGAAATAAGCTGAGCAGAGAAAAACAAGTATAATATGTTCTCACTCACATATATATTAAAAAAAATACCTCATAGAATCTGAAAGCAGAATCCTCACTACCAGAGACTGGGAAGGGATATAGGAAGGAATCGTGAAAGGAAAGGTATTAAATTATAGCTAGAGGGGGGTAATAAGACCTGAGGTTTTTATTGCTAAAATAAGGTTACTATAGATAATGTCATTTTCATCAATGCAATAATGAATCACTAAGTGGAATATAATTTTAAATTATAAATTTAACTTTATTTTATCCATGTATATTATAACACTTATCTTGAAGCTCTTGTCTCTTATCACAGAAAGCCTTAGTGTTTTTTTAAAGATTTTAAATATTTGCCAATTTTTGTTAGTCAACTATTTTCCTCTGTCCACTAGTTTTACAAAATTCTTTTAGCAAAAAGAATTTGGTGATATCTCATCAGGAGTAATTTCCTATTTTCTAGATTTAATTGGATAAATTTATATAAATGCCAGTAATGGATTGGTAATAAACTCATGAATTCATTAACAAATCAGGTGTTTTCAGAGCCCACATGTTCCCCACATTGTGTTTGTACCTACATGTAGAATTATGACTGGCTATTTAAACACAAAGATCTTACATCTTGGGGTAGAGTGTGTCATAACCTGGGATAAACAATCTGTCATGTGATTTTACTTTCATAAATATGAGTAAGTGTGTGCATAAAAATAATATGGAAAACTGGAATTTAAAAATAAATTGATACTCGTATAGATTTTTCATAATGAATTTCCCATCAACATTTTAAAGTATCCTCTTATATAATGAAAATTCATACTTATTAAAATGAGTAAGTTTATTATACTGCTCAGAATGACACATGCATAAGAAAATACATAAGAAAATCAAGCTATAGAGAAACATATAGATTATGTTCATTTTTGAAATAAATGACTGTTCACAATTTCTGTTTGCGTTTGACTACATTTTCCTCATAAAATGAAGAAAAACACATACCCACTTGTGTATAAAAGTGTAATGTGGCATGGATTTCTAGAAAGTAAATTGTGTAATTGTAATTCAACTTATATGTATGAAGACTGAATAAGCATATATTTAAGAACTAGACTGACAAATATGCAAATGAAAATCTCCACTTGAGTAGTTTAGATAATTATAGGTAATTTACTACACATGTTTAGGCTTTTATTTTGAAATATCTTAATAAATCAATATAGTTATAATTTATATATTTAATTTTCAATATTAATTTAAATATTATAAAGACAATGCACTATGCCAATGTAAAATGATAATAAATTCACTATAAATAACATATATGAAATGAAAGAAAATTTCTCTCTTTTTTAAAGATTTATTTATTTATCTGAAAGTCAGAATTACACAGGAAGAGAAGAGGCAGAGAGAGAGAGAGATCCTCCATCCACGGGTTCATTCCCCAATTGATAGCAATGGCTAGAGCTGCACCTATCTGAAGCCAGGAGCCAGGTCTTCCCACGTGAGTGCAAGGGGCCAAAGACTTGCGCTATCTTCCACTTCTTTCCCAGGCCGTGGCAGAGAGCTGGAAAGGAAGTGGAGCAGCCGGGACTTGAAGTGGTACCCACATGGGATGCCAACACTGCAGGCAGTGGCCTTACCCACTACGCCGCAGCACAGGCCCCAAAAGTGCTCTTTCTAAATACGTGAAGTACCTCCTATCTCTTGTAATTTGAAAGCTCCATTCTATTCTTCCCTAGGTTTTCAGGTCCAGATAATGCATACTATTTGTACTTTATGTTGAACAAATACTTGTCACTGAAAATGATTGATGTCAGGAAGTGATCTGGGCATTTAAGTCCTTTGAGTTAACTGGAAATCAGAATTCTTATTTTTAAAATATCGACATCTCACATCACATCACATAATAGATTTATTAATTAATAACCAATAAATTATATTCATTCATATTTATATGAATTTATATGATTTCTAAATTTATATATAAATTTAAATATATCTGTTATATATTAAATAGATATATTTAAATTTATATTCATTCATATTTATATGGTATCATATATTCTTAATAAATCAATAATTTAATTATTAGTTCTGATTATCTTTGATGTTTTTAATGATTTATTTATTTGAAAGTCAGAGTTACACAGAGAGAGGAGAGGCAGAGAGAGAGAGAGAGGTCTTCCATTCAATGGTTCATTCCCTAGTTGGCCACAACTGCCAGCGCTGTGCCAATCTGAAGCTAGAATACAGGAGCTTCTTCTGGGTCTCCCACATGGGTGCAGGGGCCCAAGGACTTGAACCATATTCTACTGCTTTCCCAGGCCATAGCAGAGAGCTGGATGGGAAGTGGAGCAGCCGGGTCTCGAACCAGTGCCCATATGGGATGCTGGCACATGAGGCTAGAGCATTAACCCACTGCACCACAGCGCTGGGCCCCTCTAATTATCTTTAGACATGGCAACAATTAACTGCCTGCATCTAGAAGAGACCGACCCTACAATACATTTAAACCCCCATTCCATTCCCTATAAATAGCAACCATGGAAAATTAGGGATCAAATAGCCATGCAGACTGATAGAGGTTTTCCAGTTAGTGTTGAAATACTTTGATGTTGTTCATCATAAATTATAATTTGTCAAACTACCCCCCACTACCCCCACCTTCCTGAGACAAGATTTTAGAAAAATGCTTTCTTAGGATTACCTTGAATTTAGTTCCAACAGATCAGTTAATGGTTAGAAAAATGTTAATCAAAAGAAGGAATGATGAACCAGTGAATTTACCTTACACTAAGAAGGAAGTAAATCAAGGTATAGTTATGAGGAACAAAAGATAAGAAGACATACACAGACAATGTGTTGGTAAATAACTGCATCCTCTTCCTAATCACCCCCAGAAACCAGCATGTAGGTGTGGGGATTTGGGGGTAGAATATACAATGGCATTTAGAAAAAGTTTCAAAGCCCAAGTAGGAAACTACTCTCAGAATGGAAGTGGGGGTGCTCAGAGCCACTATAGTTAGAGTGAGGAACCCTGAGAATAGTGGCCCTTATTCATCCACAGACATAATTAAGGAAAAGGAGCCCAACGGGAGCACAGGTAGTAGTTGCTACAGTGATGAGGTTCAGGAGGAAGGGATCCTAAGACATGTAGCTACACATTTCTTTTAGCTTCTCATGTGTCAACCTCATAGCTTCAATGTCATAAAAGAAAAGAGAGAGAGAGAGAGAGAGAGAGAGAGACAGAGATAGAGAGAGAGACAGAGAGAGATTGAAAGTAATGATACAAGAAATCACTATAAAATATCATGAGAATGTTCTATTTTCTTCATGGTCAATTTCTCATTTTTTTTTTTCAAATTAGAGAAAATAAAAAGATAAGAGCAACTTTACAGATATCTGCCATTACCTGTAGCCTTTTTTCCATACGTAGTTTCAGAACAGAGGCAAATAATTCATTTCTATCTGCTTTTGCTGTATTAATGACATGTACAGACATATATTAGAGATATTCTGAAGTGTAAAGAAAAGGCATACTATGAAAAACTGTGCATGAATTTCAAGGTTTTTTGCAGCAAAATGAACTTATTTTTAATTTCATATTTCCTTGAAAGTTTAAAGTACCTGTTTCATATTTCCATGAAACTTTTAAAGTACCTATTTGTGTATGGGCTATTTTGTATTTTACTTTTAAGATGTATTTATTTAATATTTGAAAGGCAGAGTCAGTGAGTGAGAGGCAGGGAGAGAGATCTCCCATCCACTGGTTCACTCCCCAAATGGTTGCAACCTCCAGGGCTGGGCAAAGGTGAAGCCATGAGCCAGTTATTTGTTTCCTCGAGCACTTGGGCCATCCTCTGCTGATTTTCCAGGCATATTGGCAGGTTGCTGATCAGAAGTGGAACAGCCAGACACAAACCAGTGCCCATATGGAATGCCAGCCTCACAGGCAGCAGCTGTACCTGCTATGCCACAACGCCAGCCCCCATTTTACAGTTTTTTAATATCTTTATTTTCCCTTTAAAATTTAATGAAGTATAATATTAGAAATATGTTGAGTAAATTTGTTTTGATGTGGTTCAGGATCAGATGCTCATATGGGGACCTTCATCCATATGAGTCCTTCAGTAACACAAAAATAGTGGAGTTAATCAATGGAAAATGCTCAGAAATAGGAAAGCCACTGGAGAATCAGATATTATGACTTTCAGACATATAATAGTAGATAGCTGAATTTCTCCTATATTTTTGTCCAAAACAATTTTGAACACAGCTGGTCATACTGTGCACAAATACTCAAGCATACATACTTACACATCCCTCCAGCACAGACAAGCATATGCCAACAGCAGTTCAATTGCTGTACAGTTTGGCCCTTTGAGTATTATGAAAGAGCATTACAGATAATAGAAAAATCAATTACTAGAAGTGTCTCAATTCAGCTCTTTACTCAATGATCACTTAATCTAATAGTAGAGTTTTAAGGTCAAAATGATCTTCCAGTCCACATAACCGTTTCAGCTTCTTTATGTGCTCTATTTATAAGTTTAACTTTAATGTCTTCTGATTTATTTTTATGAAGAGATTTCTGGTCCTTTTCTCACCTTGTGTGTAGTATTTGCTTGCTTTTCAAAAATTGCTGTATTTTAAGCATTATTCTTACAGGATGTTTCTTTAGGAATTATTCGGAATGTAAAATTATTTTGAAAATAACGCTCTTACTGACAGCATGATACAGTGATTCAGGCTCTTTGAGATAAATGACTATATTAGCATGTGTCTTCCATTCTGAAGGAGGATATTGTTGGATCTCCCTGTTGGCAGAACAAAGTCCATGGTGAGTAAAACCACATGGTATTTGGAACAAGGAGGGTCTGTGAGATTTTTGACCCTGTTGTTAACACCATCTCCTTTGACAACTGACTCAAGCCCAGTGCATTTTAGTATCCTGCATGCTCTTCTGCAATTGGGGATGATAATACCTGCCTTAGCAACAAATCAAAGAAATTATCCATCACAAGTAAAAAGATCCAACATAGAGTTTGTGCTTACTATGGACCAGACATCTTGTTAAGCACATCAGATACTTAATATTGTGAAATCTGCTAAGCAGTGAGTGTGTAGGTTATATTGTGATCTCAGCTCTTCTGAAAAAGAAAAAAAAAAGAAATGATAAATGTTATTTAATTTTTTCAAATCCACTTAGCTAATATGTGATGGTTCTAGGTATGGAATTCATTTTTATATGATACAAAAGCCTCTGGTTCTATCTGCTATACTACATGATGTATGGAGGTTTTATGTGGTAAATCTTCAATAAGTATTTTCCAAGAAAAATATTACTTTTATCACTCCACTTATTTGCATGTTTCAAACCTATATTAATAAAGATGTTTGATTTGACAAATCCTGAAAAATCAAAGAAAATTACCAAGGAAAACTCAGGAGTTACCCATTAGTTCATTACACCATCCATACGTACATTAAGCAATGTATTTGAAAGGCTATTTCATAAAAAAACTCTGTTGCTGGTACTACAAGTAGAGCAGTGATCAAGGATGAATGCATATCTGTTCTCTTGGAACTTGGAGTCTAATAAGAAAGACACATGCTCAGCATGTGATAGTGAACAAGATGAGGAAGGAAGGAGACACATTAATGGGGAGTTAGGCAAGTTAGAAGGCAAGTGGGTCAATTAACTGCACTGATGCTTACAAAAACTAGTAGGCCGTATCAGAGAGCTGGATTGGAAGAGGAGCATCCAGGACTAGAACTGGTGCCATATGGGATGCCGGTGCTTCAGGCCAGGGCATTAACCTGCTGCGCCACAGTGCCGGCCCCTAGATTTTTTTCTTTACATTGTTGTATTGTCCAGCCATATTTTAAGCTTCACATTTGGTATTTATACAATAGCAATATGTGGGGCTTGGAAGTTTCTGATGCAAGCAGAGATTTAGGGTGTAGAATACAAGTTAATGAGAGGTTTATATGTGCAAAGAACAATTTAAATTATAACATCAAATATTGTGAATATTAATATTCTTATGTTGGGGTCTATTTTTTATAAAAAAATTTCCTTTTACTTGTGCTTTCATGTATTTTACATGCTTTTTATTATATGCCTATGTTAATTGCTAATTAAATAGAAAATCCTAAACAATAAATTGAATGTAATAATATGTAGGGAAGCACTGGGAAAATGCCAGAAAGCAAAGAATTTAGTAACAAGTACTAATTTAAATATTCAAATGACTTGCAAGGAATAAAGGCTGATAATAATTATACTAATTATCATCTACAGCAGCATTATTGTTCTCAAAGAGACAGATATAATTTAATAAATTTCACGCATAATTTAACACATACCCAGGACTTTGCCAGAATACTTATATACATATAAATTACATTTAATTCAAAAGCAACATTCAGCCTACAGAGGTTTTTTTCCTTCCAGTTATAGAAATCCCATTTTGGAGTAGACTACCAAACTCTTAAAATCATTTAAGTAGTAAACACAAACCTCTTAATGTCTACCATCACTCTTGTTGTATTAATCATGATTGACCCCTGCTTGTATATAAGTATAGACAGTGAGACACCAGATTACAGGGGAGGTTCAAGAAGAAACAATGAGTAAATTTGATATGGTTAGATAAGCTTGGTTTGGTGATGTCAATGAAAAGGTATTACGTCTGCAGAATTAGGCACAATGAATTTATTTGTGAGAAATTAAGAATGTTTAGTTCTGGATTACAAAGGGATGATGGTAGCAGTCAAGGCCAGAAGCAAGATTTAGTAACAAAATTGAAGGAATACTGTTTCAAAAAGACAACATATGCAAGACAGTGTTAGTGTCAACAGCATGTAGCAAGACAATTACTATGCCCACAGAAGTTATCTGCAATACACAGGAAAATCATACCACTGCACTGATGAATTATAGTACTAGAGCAATGTATTTCAATATGTGAACACAACACATCTGGGCTATTGCTGTGGTGTTGTAGGCTGAGTCTCTGCCTGTGGCACCGGCATTCCACTTGGGTGCCAGTTCAATTCCCTGCCATTCCACTGCTGATCCAGCTTTCTGCTAATGACCTGGAAGAGCAGCAGAGGATGATCAAGTGCTCGGGCCCCTACATCCACGTGGGAGATCAGAGGATGCTCCAAGCTCCTGGCGTCTGGTTTCTCATAGACCAGCTTCAGCCACTGGAGACATTTGGGAAGTGAACCAGTGGATGGAATACCTCTCTCTCTGTTTCTCTCCCCCCCACGCACCCCATCTCACTCTCTCTTTCTGACTCTGCATCTCAATTAAATAAATAAATCTTTTTTTAAAAAAAGAGGATCAATTTGAAATTTTCGAGAACAGAAATTATAGAAAAGGTGAATAGTTATTAAATAAAGTAATATATATTACTAAATACTCATTTCACAGAACCACTTAGCTGCTTTATCCTATTTAATCCTCAAAGCAGTCACATGACATTAATCTTATTATTCACGTTATTGATAAAGACACAATATCAGCAAGCTTAACATGGCCATATTTAAGATTCAACCTTGTTCTACTTCAATGCCTGCATTCTGCCATTTATATTGTTTCACCGTAATTATATTCTTAATCATGTTATTAATTATCACATAAGAAAAGGAGATGATACTAGTGCTGGAGGTTAACTTTTCTTCTTACCTGCCTCAGAGGTATTAAGAGGCTACTGAGGAATTGTGGAAATATCCAGACAAGCCCCTTTTGATCTTATCCTTATGCAGTGAATGTTATTTATGCTTCTTAAATCAATCTGATTTCCTCTCTCTGACATTATAGAAAAAGAAAGCTTTGGTGGAAACGTATATTGGCTTTGATTTAGATAGATTGGAATTCTAGTACCGTCACTTACGTGCAACGTTAATGTCAGCCTGATGTCACATATACTCTACCACTCAGATTCCTCAAATTAAACGTGGACATAGCAATCTTACCTAACTCTGTGTTGATTATATTATGCAGGATTGAATAGATATTTACAATGTAACTTTGTTGGTATTTACTAAATATTATTATTTTATTGTTTTAGGTCTGACATTGCAGTAATATATTTAAGATTTTTCAAGATTGCTACAAAGTAGTGATTTTTTTCTGTAACTCTTATCTGCCAGTGTTTGGACTGAGAGTAGAATGAGAAATCTGATATGATAAAAGAGACTGAAAGGGTGTTATGGACCACTTTATGATCTAACATTAGCGGATTATGTAGAAAACTCTCTGAAAATTATTCTCTACTTTTCACTCTTGGCACATTCAGAAAGTACATTTAAACTACAGCATAGACAGACTAATTGACATCAATTGACAGATGCTGTGATAAGAACACTTGATGTGAGATCTACCCTTTGACAAGCTGAGTGCACAACACAATATCATAATGTACACAATGTTGTACAGGCTACATTGAACATGTATTTGTATTGCATAATTAAAACTCTACATCTGTTAACAGAAATTTCCCATTTATACTTTACCTCAGCCTATTACAAGCACCATTTTGCTTGCTCCCTCAGTGAATTTTTTTAAGTATTTTAAGCACCTCATACAAGTATGTGCATGCAGTTTTTATCCTTCTGTGTCTAGCTAACCTCACTTAAAATAATATTCATCAAGTTTATTGATGATATGGCATTTGTTACGATTTCCTTCTTTTAAGGCTGAGTAAAATTTCATTATATAGTATGTGATACTTATTCTTCATCCATTCATCTATTAATGAACATACAGTTTGTCTCCCTATGTTGTCTATTGTATAAAAGGGAGACAGGAAAGGACAGAAGAAAAGAGAGATATATATCTTCCATCCACTGGTTTGCTTATGAAATGGTTTGCAAGACCAGTGTTGGGCCAGGCCATGAGCCAGAAAATTCATCTAGCTCTCCCACATGAGTGACAACAGCCCAAGTACTTGGGTAATCCTCCACTGCCTTCCAAAGCATATCAACAGAGAGCTGAATGGGAAGCAGAGTAGCTAGGACTTATCAGGCACTCTGATTTGAGATGTGTGCAAGGCAGGAATCAGCTTAACCTGCTGCACCACAATGCTGGCCACAAATGCAAGAAAAAATTAGTCAAGTTCAGGAGCTTGATGCCTAATTTACAATGAGGTTTACTCTAGTTATCTTTTGGAGGACTACTGTTCACATACATTGGTAAAAATATCTGCTTATTCACTGTTGATTACTAGGTATTCATATTTTTAAAAATATTTAAAAATCTTTAATTCACACACAATAATTGTACATTTTATAGGGTACAGTATGTCATTGCAATACATGTGTGTGATGCGTAATGAATGTATCAGGGCAGTTGGTTTACCTGTCTCCTCAAACACTGATCACTTCTTTGCACTGTTTTTCATTCTAAAGTATTAGTTTGATAGAAGGAAAATCTTACTTATTTTTTAAAGTTTATATTAATCTTTGTTTTGAGCATTTTGCAAAAATAAATGCTCTTTCTTCAGTAAATAGTTTTATATATGTATGAAATTTTTAATTTGCTAAACTAAAACAAAGAGAAGGAAAATTCATTTACAAATACTTTTGGTAGAAAAAGAGCTTCATGTATTTTATTTTTTTAACTGATACAGTGATTCAGATATTAACTATTTTTATATGGAACTTTCATCATTTTGACTTTATCAAACAATTCTTACTATCATTTAAAATAGTTTTTAATCTGAGGCTAAAGAGCATAAATATGCAAGAATAACAATGTGGTGTATTCTTCCATGGACTGTTTAATTTAATTTTAAAAAGGTGGAATCCCCATGGCACCTTGTGAGATATTGTTTAATTGTTATTGTAAAAAGGAAACAATTATCAATTTGAAGTGTAGTCATCTACTTATTGCCTTTACAGTATTATCTGATTTCTGAAAATAAATTAGAGTTCAAACATAAGAGTTTGATGTATGTGGGGAGGACTTTTGAATTTGTCAAGGAAGAGACAAGCAATATGAAGAATATATAAGAAGTAAATTGGAAAGTTTAGATAGATAAATAACAACTTATTAATTTTGTATTTACTGACAAATTATGTTTTTGTTACATATGAACTCCACATAACTTTTAAGGGAATTGACCCAGGTTGGATGGCAATGGACAAAAACTGTTTAACTGTTAGCACACTAAATTTCCATAGGTTTGAAAATACAGGTCAGTTTTCACAATCAAAGAAGGGTGACTCAGAATTAACGATGCCCCGCAGAAAAGACAAAAACAAAAGCAATACATTAAAGGTAAATCTCCCAATGGGCTCCACACAAGGCAGCTTTTCTGCCTCTAATATATGTAGAGCTGCAATATACGCCATGCTGGATTTCAGCATATACTATTGCTGTGTATCTTGCGTTCTAGGGCACAACATTTTTAAAAGAAGCGCTCAAGTGTCTGTATTGCTCTTGTCTCAGTGCTGATTTATGTTGGTTGGGGTAAAAAGTTTACATTTTTTAGTTCACATATCTCCAAATTAAGAGCAATGATATCCTTTTTCTGTGTAGAAGACTCTCTTTTATTTTACTAGAGGATGGATTGCAGACTACTCCATGGGAGCTTATTAGTAATCATTGATATATATATATATATGTAATGTGTATACATATGATGTATATATATAACACACATATGTATATGGGTAGATATATAGTTTTATATATATATATATATCATCATGCTCATTAAAATTATATTTCTTTTTTCTCCTCTTAAATAGGTGAGATTTTATGACTTGCTTTGGAAAATAAAATATAGTCAGTTGTATTATTTCTGTGTCTTAACTACCTAGAACATTCTGCTTTCATTGTCTTTGAACTCAGATGATAGAAAAAGAGACTGAGTCCATGTAGGGAAGAACCAAGGTGTTCAAGCTAAAAATAAGCATGTAATGGCAGATGTGATAAGACCTTCTTTTACCTTAAAAGCCTCATTCCAGCTATCAACAGAACATTTTCACAGGATGGCCCAAGTGGAGGTGACATGAAAAAGAACAATCATCTGAACAGCATCAACACATAAGACACGATACATCACTATTTATTTAAGTTATCACATTGTTGCATTGTCAATTGAAGCCATATGCAACCAATAATTGCTTTATTAAAAAGCTATTTGTAAGAAGAAATGAATCAATTATATTTTATCTCTAAATCAGTAATTCCTTGTTGGACTCAATATTCTCTTTCAAAAATTCCTCATGTATCAAAGTGATAATATAAACAGTAATGATGCTTTGCTCAAATTCATATATTCCTTTAAATTTTCTCTGCTGAATTTGAAGTATACCTCTCTCTATAAAAGTTATTGCATACCTTTTTGATTCTTTGGTTAATTCTTTGGTCTCAGTGAAAGGAGGTAAAAATTCAGTTTGTAGATATAAATGACAGTGTAATTTCAGCACAATTTTCGGTCCAAATCCACCTTACTTACATTTTCTATTCCTGGCATTATGGTAGACTTTTCTCTGAGTTATCTGCAGTTCCAATCTTTCTCACCTACCAAGATTTACATCTTAATATCTGATCAATGGTTTCCCAAACTAGTGGCCTCAGTTATTCCTCACCATATCCCACAATCTGCAACTGCCAAGAACCAATCCAGATAAAATGACTGACCTCAGGTTAACTCTGAGATTTGCTTGTGGTAGAAAAATTAAATAAGGCTTGGCACTTTTTAGGAGAGAAAATGATTTTCTTTTGTAGCACTAATGACTTGAAAAATTAAGAGTGTTCAATATAAATAATTTTGTATCTACTTTTATCTTAAGGTTTTTTTTTTTTAAATTTGACACCTCTTCTGAATAAACCCTGCTGTGTAGCAAATGACTACCACACTTAGTGCCTTAAAATAATATTTTTTTTTTTTTTGTGGTTGTATGTGGCACAGTGGGTTAAGCTTCTGGATGCAACACCAGGATCCCACAATAGCAGTGGTTTGGGTCCTGGCTGCTCTCTGTTATTGTGTCTGGCAGAGCAGATGATGCTCAGTTGTTTTGACCCCTGCCGCCCACATGGGAGACCCAGATGGAGTAAATGGCTGCTGGCTTTAAGGATTCAGCCTAACCCCAAAAGTTTTGGGCATTTTCGTAATGAGCCAGCAGAAGGAAGATCTATCTCTTTCTCTCACTCTCTCTTTATAACACTCTGCTTTTAAAATAAATCAACAAATTATATGCTTTAATTATGCCTAGTGTATTTTTGAGAGTCAAAAATTTAGGCAGAGCTGTGCTAGGTGGTCTTCTCCTTTCTAGAATGTTGAATAAAACAACATGGTGGTAGCTACCTGTAAATGAGATGATCAGGAGGATCCAGGTAACTTCATTTACATTATATTATGGTATCATCACAGGGATAGATAGAAGGCTGTCCTCGATTCATCTTTCAGTTGGCCTGCCTACTCCAAGCTGTTCTCAGGCTGAGTGGACTTCTTACAGATTAGGTCAATCTTCTAAGATGGGGCTCATAGAGATACAAAATTGAAATCACTGATTCCCTAAAGAGTAATTCCAAAGTTCACACAGCTGTTTTCCTGAGCATTTTGGTTGTCAAAGACTTTTATAGAGTTTTCCCAGTACAAATGATGGGAGTAGAAGTGCTGGTGCTATGTAGCAGTAGGCTAAGCCTCTGCCTGTGATGGTGGCATCCCAAATGGGAGATGGTTCTAGTCCTGGTTGCTCCTTTTCTGATCCAGCTCTCTGCTACGGCCTGGGAAAGAAATGGTAGATGGTCCAAATGCTTGGGCCCCTGAGCCCACATGGGAGAGGAAGAAGCTTCTGCCTCCTGGCTTCAGATCAGCTTAGCTCCAGCTGTTGTAGCCATTTGGGGAGTGAACTAGAGGATGGAAGATCTTTCCTTCTGCCTCTCCCTCTCACTCACTGTGACTCTGCCTCTCAAACAAATAAATAAATGACTCTTTTAAAGATGGTAGAGTATCAAACAATCCAAAGCATCTTTGATGTTGTGTACAAAGTTCTTGTTAAAATTGGGAATGTGAAAAGTTACAAAAATTATGGTTGTTCAATGTGGTGTGGCATAACTGTAAGGGAAAATATTTGAGAAGAGAGCTGGAAGATAATTAAGATGTCAATCACACAGGTAGTCTTTTAAGTCACTCCAAGAACTTCATCCTTCATTCTGAGAAGAGTCTCTAGAGGTTTTATTAAAAAATATTTTATTTATTTATTTGAAAGGTAGAGTGACTGAGAGAAGGGGAGAGAAAGAGAAAGATCTTCCATCCACTGAGTTACTACCTAAATGCTCACAACATCCAGGGCTGAGCCAAGCCAGATGCAGGAAACTTGAATTACATTTGGACATTCCATATGGGTTACAGAGACATAAACATTTCAGTCATCACCAGTTGCTTTTCCAGGGGTATTATCAGGAAAGCTAGACCTAAAAGCAGAGCCACTGAACAGGAGCCAGAATTCCATACCTGATGTGGGTGTTTTGAGGCAAGGCATTACTTGATCTCAACTGTATTTTAACAGAATCCTAAGGGATCTTTGGCTTAGCACAAAGTGAGTGGATGGGGAAAAGTAGCGGACTGAGTTAATGAGTTAGAAAGCTATTAGGGTGGGGCCGGCGCTGTAGTGCAGCAGGTTAATGCCCCGGCCGGAAGCGTTGGCATCCCATATGGGCTCCGGTTCTCGTCCCGGCTGCTCCTCTTCTGATCCAGCTCTTTGCTATGGCCTGGGATAGCAGTAGAAGATGGCCCAAGTCCTTGGGCCCCTGCACCCACTTGAGAGACCCAGAAGAAGCTCCTGGCTCCTGGCTTCAGATTGGCTAAGTTCTGGCCATTGCAGCCATCTGGGGGGTGAACCAGTAGATGGAAGACCTCTCTCTCTGTCTCTATCTCTCTCTGTGTAACTCCATCTTTCAAATAAATAAAATAAATCTTTTTTTAAAAAAAGAAAGCAAGCTATTAGGGTAAGGGCTGGCATTGTGGCATAGAGGATAAAGCTGCCACCTGCGATGCCATTATCCCATATGAGCACTGCTTTGTATACAGTTACTCTTCTTTCAATCTATCTCCCTGTTAATGGCCTGGGAAAAGCAGAGGAAGATGGCCCTGTTTAGTGTTTGGGCCCTTGTTACCTAGGTGGAAAAACCAGATGACGTGCCTGGCTTCAATGTGGCCCAGCCTCAGCTGTTGTGGCCATCTGGAGAGTGAACCAGCAAAGGAAAGATTCTCTCCCCACACCCCCGTTTCTCTCTCCCTCTTTTACTGTAACTCTGACTTTCAAAATAAACAAACATTTCTTTTAGAGAAAGCTATTATGATAATCTAAGTTGAAGGGGATAATTACTTGCATATGAGTCAAAAACCTTTTGATTGCCTCAGATTCTGAAGGTATTTACACATCAGATTGAAAATTAATTGTGACAAACAAAGTGAGGCATATGTAAAAAGAAGAGATATTAAGAGTGGCTCTAAGGCTTTCTTTCTGAACAAAGATAAAAATTGGAATTGTCATTCACTGTAATTGAAACAATTCTCTTTCTCCAAATTTTCCTTTAAGGCATATGCCCTAGAGAAGTTATCCTTTATCTTAAACTACCAAGACAAACCTCAGTTTTAAATTAGGAATCTGTATAATGAGAGTCAGTATGACCTGAGGGCTGACAGATGAGTAATTTCTCTGCAAACAACAGATGTTTACTTAGAAATTAGACTCAGCCAGGGTTTCAAGAAAATCACTCAATAGAAAATATAGTTCAGTCTGTCTAACTGATTGTCCATCAGAATGTTTATAAGCCACGTGGGGGAATTGAACTCATAGAAGATGCAGGTTTCACAGGCAACAGCTTAAAGCACTGTGCTGCAATGACAGCCCATGATTTTTTTTATTTTATTTAAGTTATACAATTTTCATATATTTCATATATACATATTTGAAACATAGTGATACTCCCTTCTCCCCTCTCCCTCCTGCTCACACTTGAACACTTCTTCCTCATGCCTCTCGCTTTCCCATTCTTAATTTTTACAAAAGTCTATATTCAGTATACTTAATGATCATAGAGTTAATCCTACTCTTAGTAAAAGAGTTCAAAAAACAGTATGAAGAGGGAAAAAAAGAAAACATTGTTCCTTAACAGAACAGAAAAGGGCTATAAACAATCATCAAATCTCAAAATGTATATTTCACTTCAATGCAATACATTTAAGGTACTATATTAGTTATCTTAGGTCAGGAAAACATATGATATCTGTTGTTTTGAGATTGGTTTATTTCACTATGTATAATGGTTTCCAGTTGCATTCATCATGTTGCAAAAGACAGGATTTGATTTTTATTTTTACAGCTGAGTAGTACTCCCTAGTGTATATATACCATAATTTCTTTATCCAGTCAAGAGTTGATGGACATCTGGGTTCATTTCATATCTTAGATATTGTGAATTGTGCTGCAATGGACACGGGCATACAGATAACTCATTCATATACTGATTTCTTTTGTTTTAGGTAAATTGCCAGGAGTGGGATGTCTGGATCATATGGTAGGTCTATATTCAGATATCTGAGGTATCTCCATACTGTCTTCCACAATTGTTGCATCAATTTACTTCCCACCAGCAGTGGACCAGGGTATATTTTTCCCCACATCCTCACCAGCATTTGTCATTTGTTGATTTCTCTATGAGATCCATTCTATAAGGAGTGAGGTAAAATTTCATCGTGGTTTTGATTTGCATTTCCCTGATCGCTAGTGATCCTGAGCATTTTCTCAAGTGTATGTTGGATATTTGAATTTCCTCTCTTGAAAAATGCCTGTTCAAGCCCTTTGCCCATTTCTTAACAGGATTGTTTGTTTTACTTTTGTTGAATTTCTAGAGTTCTTCATAGATTCTGGATGTTAAGCCTTTATAAATTGTGTAGTTTGCGAATATTTTCTCCCATTCTCTCTGTTGCCTCTTCACTTTGCTGAGTGCTTCTTTTGCAATGCAAAAGCTTCTAAGTTTCATGTAATCCCACTTGTCAAATTTGGCCTTGATTGCCTGTGTTTCTGTGATATTTTCCAAGAAGTCTTTGCCAATGCCAATGTCTCGCAGTTTTCCCGATGTTCTCTAATGATTTTATAGCATTGGGTCAGAGATTTAGGTCTTTGATCTATTTTGAGTGGATTTTTGTATAAGGTGTAATGTGGGAGTCTAGTTTCATACTTCTGCACATGGAGATCCAGTATCCTGAGCATCATTTGTAAAAGAGACTGCCCTTACTGCAGAGATTGATTTTTGTATTTTCGCCCCTCTATCAAAAATAAGTAGTTTTTGCATACATGGATGGATTTCTGAAGTTTCTATTCTGTTCCATTAGTCTACAGGTATGCTTTTTTTTTTTTTTTTTGCCAGTTCCAGGCTGTTTTGATTACAACTGCCCTTTAGTATGTCTTGAAGTCAGGTATTGTGATACCTCCTGCTTTGTTTTTGCTGTATAACATTGCTTTAGCTATTTGGGGTCTCTTGTGTTTCCATATGAAATTTAGCATCAATTTTTTCTAGATCTGGAAAAAGTATCATTGCTATTTTGATTGGGATTACATTGACTCTGTAAGTTGCTTTAGATAGTATAGACATTTTGATGATGTTGATTCTGTCAGTCCATGAACATGGGAGATTTTTCCATTTTTTAATGTTTTCTGTTTCTTTCTTTAGTGTTTTGTAGTTTTCATTGTAGAGATCTTTGACACACTTGGTTAAATTTATTCCAAGGTATTTTGACTCTTTTGGGAGCTATTGTGAATAGTACTGATCTTAAAAGTTCTTTCTCAGTCATGATCTTGTCTGTGTGTACAAAGGCTATTTATTTTCTTCATTGATTTTATATCCTGCCACTTTACCAAACTATTTTATGAGTTCCAATAGTCTCTCTTGAGTCTTTTGGTACCCCAATATATAGAATCATGTCATCCGCATATAGGGATAGTTAGATTTCCTCCTTTCCAATTTGTATTAGTTTGATTTCTTTTTCTTGTCATATGGCTCTGGCTAAACGCCCAGGACTATATTAAATAACAATGAGAGTGGGCATGTTTGTCTTGTTCCAGATCTTAGGGAGAATGCTTCCAGCTTCTCCACATTCAATAGGATGCTGGCCATGGGTTTCCTCATAAGTTGCCTTGATTGTCTTGAGGAATGTTCCTTCTTTAGCCAATTTGCTTAATGTTTTCATCATGAAAGGGTATTGTGTTTTAGCAAATGCTTTCTCTGCATCTATTGTGATAACCATATGGTCTTTGTTCTTCAGTTTGTTAATGAGATATATCACATTGATTTGTGAATGTTGAATAATCCCTGCATAACAGGTCCAAGTGAATGATCTTTCTGATGTGTGTTGTATACAATTTTTTAATATTTTATTGACGGTTTTTGCATATATGTTCATCAGGAATATTGGTCTATAGTTCTCTTTCTCTGTTGTATATTTTCCTGGCTTAGAATTAAGGTTATGTATGCTTCATAGAAGGAGTTTGGGAGAATTCTATCACTTTCAATTATTTTGAATAGCTTGAGAAAAATTGAAATTATTTTTTTAAATATCTGATAGTATTCTCATCCTGGGCTGTTCTTGGTTGGGAGGGTCTTAGATTCAATTCCTGGCTTAGTTATTGGTTTGTTTAGGCTTTCTGTGTTTTTATGACTCAGTTTTGATAGATTGCACATGTCTAGGAATCTATCCATTTTTCTCTAGGTTTCCCATTTTGCTGGCATACAGCTCTTTTTAGTAATTATTGATGATTCTTTTTTATTTCTGCAGATTCTGTTTTTACATTTCCTTTTTCATCTGTGATTTTATTGATTTGGATCTTCTTCCTCTTCTCTTTTTTTTCATAGTTGGACCAGCAGTGGATCAGTTTTGTTTATTTTTTCAAAAAAGGGCTCTTCATTTCACTAATATTTTGTATTTTTGTTTCAATTTTATTCATTTCTTCACTAATTTTGATTATTTCTTTCCACCTACTAATTTTGGGTTTGGTGTGTTGTTGATTTCTAGGTCCTTGAGATGCATTGATAGTTCTTTTTTTGGTACCTTTCAATTTCTTCATGTAGGCACCAATTGCTATAAACTTCTCTCATAACATTACTTTTAATTTATCCCATAATTTTTATATGATATATTGTCATCTTCATTTGGTTCCAGAATTTTTTTTTTTATTTCTCTTTTGATTTCTTCTGTGACCCACTTTTCATTGAAGACCGCATTGTTCAGTCTTCATGTGTTTTATTATGATCTGGAGATTCTTGAGTTGTTGATTTACAGTTTCATTTTGTTGTAGTCAGGGAAGATCCATGGTATGATTTTGAAGCTTTTTTTAAATTTTCTGAGACTCACTTTATGGCCTTGTATATGGTCTATCCTAGAGAAAGTTCCATGCACTGATGAAAAGAATGTGTGTTCTGCCACTGTGTGGTGAAAATATCTGTAGATATCCATTAGGTCCATTTGGTCTGTGATTTCAATTAACTCTGTTGTTTCTTCGCTGATTTTAGTCTGGTGGATCTGTCCATTGCCAAAAGTTGTGCATTGAAGTCCCCTGTTACTGTTTTGTTGGAGTCTATGTCTCTCTTTAGATCCTTTAACATTTTTTTAAATAGTAAGGCATCTTGTAATTGGGTGTATACAAATTTATTATAGTTATATCTTATTATTGAATTGATCCCTTAATCATTACATAGTACCATTCTTCAGCTCTTTTAACGTTTTTATGTTAAAGTCTATTTTGTTTGGTACTAGGATGGCAATACCACCTCTTTTTTGATTTCTGTAAGCATGGGATGTCTTTTCCCATGCTTGGGCATTCAGTCTGCATGTATTTTTGATGGTGAGATATCTTTTTTTTTTATTTTTTATTTTTTAATTTATTTTTTAATTTTTTATATAGTAAATATAAATTTTCAAACTACAGTCAATGGATTACAATGGCTTCCCCCCCATAATTTCCCTCCCACTCGCACCCCTCCCATCTCCCACTCCCTCTCCCATTCTATTCACATCAAGATTCATTTTAAATTATCTTTATATACAGAAGATCAATTAAGTATATATTAAGTAAAGATTTCATCAGTTTGCACCCACACAGAAACACAAAGTGTAAAACACTGTTTCAGTACTAGTTATAGCATTACTTCACATTGGACAACACACTAAGGACAGATCCCACATGAGAAGTATGTACACAGTGACTCCTATTGTTGACTTAACAATTTGACACTCTTGTTTATGGTGTCAGTAATCTCCCTAGGTTCTAGTCATGAGTTGCCAAGGCTATGGAAGACTTTTGAGTTCACCGACTCTGATCATATTTAGACAAGATCATAGTCAAAGTGGAAGTTCTCTCCTGCCTTCAGAGAAAGGTTACCTCCTTGTTTAATGGCCTGTTCTTACAACTGGGATCTCACTCGTGGAGATCTTTCATTTAGGTCTTTTTTTTTTCCAGAGTATCTTGGCTTTCAATGGCTAAAATACTCTCATGGGTTTTTCAGCCAGATCCGAATTCCTTAAGGGTTGATTCTGAGGCCAGAGTTCTGTTTAGGACATCTGCCATTCTATGAGTCTACTGTGTATCCCGCTTCCCATGATGGATCGTTCTCTCCTTTTTTGATTCTATCAGCTAGTATTAGCAGACACTAGTCTTGCTTGTGTGATCCCTTTGACTCTTAGACCTATCCGTGTAATCAATTGTGAACATAAATTGATCACTTGGACTAGTGAGATGGCATTGGTACATGCCACCTTGATGCGATTGTATTGGGATCCCCTGGCATGATTGTAACTCCACCATTTGGGGCAAGAAGCAGTGATCTCTTTATTGTAGGCAACAAATAGATGGGTCATGTTTTTTTATCCATTCAGTCAGTGTGTATCTATTAATGGGAGAGTTGAGGCCATTAACACTCAAAGTGACTATTGATAAGTAAGGACTTGGCCCTGCCATATTTCCATAAATATTCCCATTGTTTATTTTGGATTTCTTTTGTATTTTTACTGGAAGATTTTCTGCTTTCATATTCTTTCATAATGATTTCTCTCTGTGTTTCTATACATAGCACATCATTAAGAATCTTTGGTAAGACTGGATGAATGGTAACAAATTCTTTCAATTTCTGTTATGGAATGTGTTTATTTCACCTTCATTCATAAATGAAAGCTTTGCAGGCTACTGTATTCTGGGTGACAGTTTTTTTGTTTTTTGTTTTTTGTTTTTTTGTATTTTAAGACTTCGGCCATATGTTCCCATTCCCTTCTATCATGTAGGGTTTCTGTGAGACTAATTGGAAAGCCTGTGTTGTTTCTCTCATGCACATTTTAGAATCTTTTCTTAAGGTTTTACTGTGGAAAGTTTGACTACAATTGACTATAATATGTTGTGGTGAGGATCTTTTCTGGTCATGTCTATTAGGAGTTCTGTGTGCTTCTGCTACTTGGACATCCTTTCTTTCTCCAAATTGGGGAAGTTTTCTGTAATTATTCACTTAAAAGGTCTTCTAGTCCATTGTTTCTTTCCACACCTTCAGGAACTACTAAGACCAATATGTTGGGTCATCCCATACATCTTCAACATCATTTTTAATTTTTCTTCTTCTTCTTTTTTTATCTGACTATAAGATTTCCAAAGATTTGTCTTCTAGTTTGGATATTCTTCCTTCTGCCCCATCAAGTCTGCTCCTAAGGCTTTCCATCACATTTTTTATTTGATCCATTGATTATTCATTTCCAACTTTTAAGTTTGATTTCTCTTTAAAATCTTAATTTCATGGCAAAAATTTTCATTCATATCATGTATGGTTTTCTTTAGTTTGTGGAATTGCTTTTGATTGCTTTTGAATAATCCTAAGATTAATTTTTTTAAATTCCATTCCTGGCATTTCCTTAATCTATTCACCTTCATATTTTAATATTGAAATGTTATTTTCTTCCTTTGGGGGTGGGGGAGTTATGGTGTCTTCCTTATTTTTGTTTCTTGAATTTTGCCTCTGTTTTTAAGCATTTGTGGAGTTGATTTTCTTTTCCTCTGATGGCTTTTATATTTGAACTATTTCTCTGTGGCTTGGTGGAATATCTGCACTTTCAGTGAATACTAAGTGGTTTGTGTTGGGTATGGCCAGAGAGTTCTGGTAAGTGCTCCAGGGTGGGGCACATATCTAGGGAAATACCTATGTTGGGCATGGAAGATCTCAATACATAGCTACACCCTGTACCTTCTAATGTAGACACTGAGTCTTCACAGTCTCAGCACAGAAGGCTCCCAAAGTTGCTGGGTCCAGAGGTTTTTCTCTGCCCTTCCTGCCTGTCCAGTCAATAGAGAGGCCGATGTTCTCTGATACAGCTCCACCTAAGCATCTTGATCTTGGTAGGCTATGGTCAGGCTACAGTCTCCTCACTGTCCTATGTGGTTGCCACCTCCCAGCAATGTTCAAAGTCAGTAGGGAATGTGGATTGTTCCCTCCAGTAGAATCTCTGGATCACACAGGTACACAGGAGCCACTGGCTGAATGTTGATCCCTTCCCACCACTGCCATCAACACTGCCAAGAAAGCATCCTATCTTAGCTAGTTGCTGTGTGTGCACACAAAGGTTTTTGTAGCTGCTGACAAAACTCAGAATGGGGCCACGCCTTCTCAGCCAGGCAACAATCAGTGTTATGGGGAATTCAGGGCAAGATAAATTTGCCTCTTCTACTTCCACTGGGTCTGCTGGCAACCACTAGCAACTGCTAGCCCCCAGTGCTCCAGTTCAGTCTCACATCTCACTCTCTCTCCAGCTATATCACCATGGTTTGTTGTAGTATGCTCTCACCTCCATCTCCAACCTGCTGCTTGCTCCAGCTCTTGGCTGCTGTAGTCATTCATGTTTGTGCAGCATGTCCACAGCCTCAACAGAGGTCCATGGCTTTCCTCTTCCTCTTGTAGGATGTCTAGTGTGGTTTTCTCTCCAAATCTCCCCTAAGAGTGCACTTCTTACACTTTTTTTGCTTATCTTTAGCTTACCTCAGTATGTTGCTTCCTAGTCTGACATCTTGGAATCCACCAACTTCCCCCAGATTGCCTACTTCTAGAACATTTATAAGTGCCTTTACAAGTTATTTATTGAGCATTTACTAAGTGTCAGGCACAATTTAAGAACTGAGGATAGAATTCTGTGCAATACAAATTGCATCCTCCTCAAAGAGATCTTACATTTTTACAAAGATAATTTAGTCCAACATATGTGAAATTTTTCTAATGAGTAAGTGACTACTTCTTAGTCATGGTAATTTTAAAAACTTGATTTTCATATATGTAAAAGAAGATACAAACACGAACATTGAAACAAACAATAAACAATTTAGCATAGTACACTCACAGATATCTTTCATTTAGTTGTGTTTTTTTGTTTGTTTGTTTGTTTTTTTGCCAGAGTGTTTTGGCTTTCCATGCCTGTAATACTCTCATGGGTTTTTCATCCAGATCTGCATGCCTTAAGGGCTGATTCTGAGGCCAGAGTGCTGTTTAGAACATCCGCCATTCTATGGGACTGCTGTGTATCTTGCTTCCCATGTTGGATCGTTCTCTCCCTTTTTTATTCTATCAGCTAGTATTTGCAGACACTAGTCTTGTTTATGTGGTCCCTTTGGCTCTTAGTCCTATCATTATGATCAATTGTGAACAGAAATTGATCACCGGGACTAGTGAGATGGCATTGGTACATGCCACCTTGATGGGATTGAATTGGAATCCCCTGGTATGTTTCTAACTCTACCGATTGAGGTAAGTCAGCTTGAGCACTCTGTGAGTGAGATCCCAGTGAAAGGAACAGGTCATTAAAGAAGGAGGTACCTTTCTCTGAAGGGAGGAGAGAACTTCCATTCTGACTATGACCTTGTCTAAATATGATCAGAGTCGGTGAACTCAGGGGGCTTCCATAGTCTTGGCAGCTCATGACAAGAGCCTAGGGTGATTACTGATGCCATAAACAAGAGTGTCAATTTGTTAAGTCAACAACAGGAGTCACTGTGCACTTACTCCTCATGTAGGATCTCTGTCCTTAATGTGCTGTACATTGTGATTTAATGCTATAACTAGTACTCAAACAGTATTTTTCACTTTGTGTTTCTAGGTGGGTGCAAACTGTTGAAATCTTTACTTAATATATGCTAAACTGATCTTCTGTATATAAAGAGAATTGAAAACGAATCTTGATGTGAATGGAAGGAGTGAGGGAGAGGAAAAGAGGAGGGTTGTGGGTGGGAGGGGGAGGGAAGTTATGGGGGGGGGAAGCCATTGTAATCCATAAGCTGTACTTTGGAAATTTATATTCATTAAATAAAAGTTAAAAAAAAACTATTTAGGATAGTACAAGCAAACAATAAACAGTTTACAACAGTAGGATAAATATAATTAGCTTTTGATATTCTGATATGATAAAGAACTTTTAAATTTTTTCTATTTTATATAACTATGATTAGGTGCTGAAGTAGAAATATCACCTAAAACCTTAAGTCAAAAATATTATAACATCATTTAAATTATGTCATTACATTTAGAAATACATATTGTACTTATGGAAAGTTGATATTAAGAAATCTTAGTATTTCTGTTTGAATGCGATGAAAGTTACAAATCTAAAAGATTTTTCTTCTGCTTTCTTAATGTCTTTTGTTCTACATTTAGCACATCAGGCAATTTTGCAAACAATTCTTTCTTTATATTTTTGCCAACTACTCTAAAAATATTGCTATCAGCTAACAGGGTATGGAACATGTGTTGTGGACAATCATCATAACTCTCCCTAGTGTTATCTTGTTTCTTTAAGAATAAAGAGCAGAAATCTATTTTCAGCATTCCACAGTAGTTAGGTCAGCTCTATTGTTCTAGAAGATATCAGATAAATTTGGCAATTTCTCACCTTTCATTCTGCTACCTGAAATAATTCTTTTGTGCCATTTAACACATTTCTTTCTGGCATTTATATTAGGAAAATATCTTGAGAGCAGAATTTTCTGCTTACCCCAATTGTGTCAATTAGATTCTGTGTGTGTGTTTAATTTCACCTTTTCATTTACCTTTTATTATTTAACACATGCTTTTAATAACAAGCTAAAACTTAAAATAACAACACAAACTACTTTGGGATGTTGTAAGAGCAGTTTTTCAATGACTAAGTAGATTTTCACCAGGCCCCCGCCTTGGGGCACTCTTTCCCCAGTGCAGGACAACAGGCTTCAGACTGCAGCTTCTTGACTCAACAAGGTGAGGGCAGAGCCAGGCTGGCTTGATCCTTAATTCCAATGCTCTCATGGTTGGAGGCACCAATAGTCCTGGGGCATGGGCATGGAGATGTTGGGATGCTCGCGTGCTTCCAGCTGTAGGACTTCTGTGGAGGGATGGTGCTCTGTGCTCAGCAGCTCACGGTGGGTGAGTACTTCAACCTCTCAGCCCAAGGGCATGGCAGCAGCCTGCTTGTGGAGCATCTCCAAGGCATCCTTGCCTGAACCATGCATTGCCCCTTCCGGTGCCATAAGCTGGAAGCAACGCTGGAGCAAAACCCTGAAGAGTCCAAGGACTTCCAACGCTCTGTAGAGAGCCCGAGAAAAAGAGGATCACTGGGATATACCCAGTCCATCATGGGGCTAACCCTGGAGGTTCTCTTTGAAAGGGTGTTCAGCCAAACCACACTATGACGGTTTGAGGTCCTGCAGCTCAGTTTCAAGGATGGAGGGTCTCTCTCTCTCTCTCTCTCTCTCTCTCCCTCTGCCTCTCTGTAGCTCTGCCTTTCAAGTAGATAAATCTTAAAAAAAAAAAAAAGAAAAATAGATGTACAGCTGTAGCCGCTGTTGACAACAAGAAAAACCTTTGGAAGAGTTGCAAAGACCCTCGTGCAGGGCCAGAAGAGAAAGTGAACATTTGTCTAGAAAACAGTGGCAGCTTCAAGAACATGTTTCTCCAGTGTCTATGTGGCTGCAGCAGATCAGCCACATAGCCCAGCAGATGTGGCTCAAGAAGGATGTGGCCTGGTTGTAGTTCTGTAACGAGTGCCTGAAGGGCAAACATTCAAGCAGTGACTATTCCCGACAAGAGGATTTTGAGGCTGCTAGATCTCCTTTCTCAGGGAAACCTGTATCTTTTCCTCTGGCATCAGGGCCCCATTAAGGTACTCCAGCCTGTGACAGCCCTCACTTTGTTGTACTTCTCCATCCATTTCCCTGATTTGGGAAACCCTTGCCCTCTGTGTTGTCCCTGCTCTGACTCCCCCAAAAAGTTCAACTGAGTTGCCTGCCTTTCCCAGGATTTAAGATCTATGCTTTTGATTCTAATCCCCACATCAGTTTGTTTTTAAATAAAAAAGCATGAGACACAATGGGTTAGAAAAAAAAAAAAAACGAAATGACTAAGTGTGCAGGACACTAAAGAGATTGTGATAAAGTTGTAGTACTGAAGAATGGAGAGAAGATGCAGGATGTGGAGCACAGGAAAACCACCTTGAATTTCAGAGAAGGAGTTCGTGGTCCAGCACTACTGTCTTATGCAATGTAAATATTTGATGAACTCAGACTCCCAAAGCAACAACAAAACTCTGCAAAAGGCATTCAATTTTCACTTTAAAAAGTACAGAAATTGAGATCAAGGCAAACAACACTTCAGCCAAAATCACGTAACAATGTGTCAAACACTGAACTGAAATTTGAAACAATCTTTCTGGCTCTAAAGAGGAAAGATGTCATTGCTTCTTTTACCTTAGTGAAACATATTCTATCAATGTCCAATTCCTGAAAGTTAAAAAGTAGAATCCTTCTGCAAAGTTAGATATAGGCATATAGGCATATTTTATTATATTGTAATGATTTAGGTTTTTTTTTTTTTTTTTTTTTTTTTTGACAGGCAGAGTGGACAGTGAGAGAGAGAGAGAGACAGAGAGAAAGGTTTTCCTTTGCTGTTGGTTCACCCTCCAATGGCCGCTGCTGCCAGCGCGCTGCGGCGGGCGCACCGCGCTGATCCGATGGCAGGAGCCAAGTACTTATCCTGGTCTCCAATGGGGTGCAGGACCCAAGTACCTGGGCCATCCTCCACTGCACTCCCTGGCCACAGCAGAGAGATGGCCTGGAAGAGGAGCGACCGGGACAGAATCCGGTGCCCCAAACGGGACTAGAACCTGGTGTGCAGGTGCCGCAAGGTGGAGGGTTAGCCTAGTGAGCCGTGGCACTGGCCATGATTTAGTTTTAAGTTTTCTATTGTTATTTGCTTGAAAGAGACAGAGGAGAGACACAAACATTGAAAGACCTTCCATACATGGATTCATTCCCAAATTTTTGCAACAACTGGAAATGGGCTAGGCCAAACCAGAAGCCCAGAACTCAACCTGCTCTTCTACTTAGGTGACAAGGATTCGATCGCTTGAGCCATCATGTGCTGCTTCCTTGTGTGTGTATTAGAAAAAATCTGGAATTATAAGAGGAGCCATACATAGTTCAATTATTCAATTATAGGTGAAGGAATCTCAAGTGTTGGCTTAGCTGTATCAAATGTTCTCCCCTTCATTGTGTTTTAATTTACCCTATATGTGAAAACTTTGTGCCTAAAGCCTACTATTTGATGCAGAATTTTTAATTTGTTATATTTATTTTTAAAATGATAATTAATGTTTATTGAATAACTGCTGTTTTCCAGGAACACATATTTAAGCCTAGTACAGCACTGTAAGACAGATATCTCCATTTTGTACATTCAAGAACCAAGACTGAAAGAAATGAAATCTTTCAACAAGGTAACACAGAGTAGAAGAGTCAGGTTTTCTACAAGGCACTGTGATGCCTTTAAAAAAAGATTTATTTATTTTATTATAAAGAGTTAGAGAGAGAGAGAGACAAAGATATCTTCCATCCGCTGGTTCACTCCCCAAATGGCTACAATGGCTGGAGGTGGGCTAATCCAAAGAAAGAAACAGGAGCTTCTTCCAGGTCTCCCATGTGGGTGCAGGGACCCAGAGCTTTCCCAGGCCATTAGCAGGATCTGGGTCAGAAGTGGAGTAGCCAGGATTTGAACTGGCACCCATATGGGATACTGGCACAGCATGTGGATGCTTAACCTACTATGCCACAACACCGGCCCCTACTGTGCTACCTTTTAGAGTTGGCTTTCAAGTTCCTGTGTTACACAGAAGAGGTAAGCTGGATACTAAATACTGTGCACAGACACCTGAAGCTAGGACAGTTCCACACAGGCATTTTAACTTTCAAAATTCAGAGCTTTGCCATTTTTACATGACACGTAAAGAATATGTATAAAAATCATGTTTATTGGAGAAATCAGTTTCAGGCTTAAAGACACTGAACTTCAGAATCAGAAATCTCTGTTTAAACAATGTTTTAACAAGTCACTAGCTGAACAAATTTGAGCAACTCACTTACACTCTATGAACATTGGCTTCCACGTGTATACAATGGAGGAGCAGTATATATTATGAGATTGCCTTGATATTGTAAGAAATAATGTATGTAACTCTATCAGTGTAGTGGTAGTTACAGTCTAACTCATTATTCATGAAATGGCTTGTTGCAGGATCTATTTGTCTTGTCTTAGTATCTATTTTATTTCTAGGCTTAGTGTATACTCTTGCTTATCATCCTAACAATCCATTTTCAATACTAACTTTAAGAAAACACTTCTTATTCTCCTTCAAATAATTTTATTAATTTTTAATTAAAAATAAAACAAATGGACCAAATAAGATCACTGATTATAAATTGAGGCACTTTCAACATCTGTTGTTACTTCATTCATCAAATTCCTCATGGATGTCCTGCCAAATTTTGTTCTAGAAGCACAAATAAGAAAATACAGAAATATAAGCTCTGGTCTCAAAGATTTGTGGAATAATTGAGGAAGGCAGTTTCAAGGCAGATAATAATAATCTACCTTGATAAGGGAACCACGTGCTATGAAGGAATATAAGGGCTCATTGAAACCAAAAACATGGAGCTCAGAAATAATAGGTTGAAGCTATATTATAAAAAATGTGCTGCAAGAAAGGAGGGATATTCAAGAAAGTGGAGGACATATGAAATGGCATGGAAATGCAAGATTTTTTTAAAAACTCATGTATAGAACTTATGACAGTTCTAAGTAACTGGCATGGGAACATGCTGAGAGCTGAGAGGTGAGGAATAAAGCTGTGTGAGTGTGCGAGTGTGCATTCATAGATGGATAAAATCCAAAGTGAAGAGTTTATATTTTATTCTAGAAGTGATGGTAGATAATTGTCTCAAACAGAATATGGACGGCACATTTGGAAGTGGATTTCAAGGAAATAAGACAGTTAAAAAGAACACAAAGATTTTCCAGTAATTGCACTGATCCAGCATATAAACCACCTCTTTTTTTTCTTTTAAAACTTTTCTCAATCTGTAGCTACATTAATCAGGAAAACATCCCTAGAAATCTATGTCTACTTGCTGGGCAAGAGATGGTAAATAGAGGTAGACAGAGCATTCTATACATACCTGTGTATGAGAAACTCCAAAAGGAAAATAAATTAGAATCCAAATAGTACTCATTAAACGTTTAGGGATAAGTCTTTTGGCGCAGCATTTGAGACACCACCTGGGATGCCCACATCTTATGTCAGAGTGATGGATTAGAATATTGTCTCTGCTGCTCCTCTTCTGATCCAGCTGTCTGCTATGCTTCAGGAAAGCAGTAGAAGATGGCCCATGTGCTTATGCCCCTGCGCCTATGTGGGAGACCCAGAAGAAGCTCCTGGCTCCTGGCTTGGGATTGACCAAGCTCCAGCCATTACAGCCATTTGGGGAATGAAGCAGTGGATGGAAACTATTTCTGTCTGTTTCTCCCTCTCTCTGTCTTTTACTCTTCCTCCAAAATAAATAAATAAAATCTTTAAAAAGTGACCTAATAAATATATCTACAAGTGGAAAGATTGTTGTTATATGTCATTTTTGTCATTATTTTCCAAAACTTTTATTGTTTATCATCCAATTTCTTGTAAGATATCTTAAGTAATCATGGAGTGGGGATCCAAAATGGCTGATAGTGAGAAGCAGTACTGATCTCAGCTGCAGAAAGACAATAGAAAAACAAAGAAAGGTCCATGTTTCCAGTGAAATGACTGACAGAATTTTCCAGGGACGTAATGGAACAGAAGAGAGACTCTGAGGGACATAGAGGAAATAGGACAAACAAGCCCACCTGGCGAGCCATACTGCTTGCCAACTCTGCATCTGTGCAAACAGGTGCTAACTGGGCAATGCCATCTTCTAAAGACAAGGTAGGAAGAAGTCGTCATGGCATCCCAACACCAAAAGCTTTAACTGAGGAAGAATTCCACAGTGCCTCCCTGACTTCAAATCCAGCCTAGGGAGTTGACTGTGATCTGAGCAGCTACTTGGCTCCACAAATGGAAGGAACGTGGACTCTCTCTTCTCCCTAAGTGCTAGTCTCAGTTGAGTGTGGTAAAATCAAGGCTGAACACTGTCCTGACTCAGCAGACAGTACACAATCACACTGCTACCAAAAGCAACCAGAGCCAGAGTCAGGGCAATTTACAATTTGGAGAATGGACCCCCTGCATCCTGCAATGGTGGGAATACTGTGTTTAAGTCCCAGAGCTGCGTTCACTCACTCTACATGATCCAGGGGATTCCCCTAAGTTTCCTGGGGCTACATCCAGCAGCAGTCTATAAAAATTATCCAAACCTTACCTGAGAAAGTTCCTTGCTGTATCTTCTCAGACCACAAAGGAATAAAACTAGAAATCAACAAGAAGAAGAATAGAGCATGTGCAAACATGAAAATTAAACAACATTTTGGACAATCAATGTGTCATTGAAAATTTTTTTAAAATAATATCAAAAGCTTTATTGAAATAAATGAAAAGTAGCATATATAAAAATCTGTGAGATGCAGTAAAAGTAGTGACAAGAGGGAAATTTATAGAAGTAAGTTAGTATATCTAAAAGAAGAGAAAGGTCTCAAATAAATGATCTAATGATACATTAGAGGACTTAGAAAAATGAGCAAACCAACCTCAAAATTAGCAAGATGCAAGAAATAGTGTCTGAAGAGAAATGAATGAAATGGAAACTAACAAAAAATGGAAAAAAATCAAAGAAACAAAAGTTCATTTTTGGAGCAGATAAACACATAGGCAAGCTGCTAGCCAATTTAATGAAGAAGATGACTAAAATGAAAATAAAAATATAAAAATTAGAGATAAAAAAGTTGTTACAACTGACACCACTGAAACACAAAGGATTATAAAAAACTACAATGAACAATTATGTGCTAACAAATTGCAAAACCTTGAAGAAATGGATAAATTCCTGGAAATATATAACCTACCAAGATAAAAGCGAGACAATAACCATTTGATTATTGCTTATAGCCCTTGCTTATATTTCTGAAGAACTAGAACTTTTTTGCCTTTTACTTATTGAAACTTTTATTTTTGGAGCTTTATGCCTTTGACTGTAATGTTAATTAATATATGATATCTTAAGGATATTAATATATATAATATATAATATCTTAAGGATATTACTTAAAGAAAAATGTGACTTTCTTTTTGAAATGTTAATATTTTATGTAATTATGAATCAATATTAAAATCAAATGTTTAAAAACACAAAATTCAAATATTAAAACTGAGAGAATGTTCAATTTCAACCCTCTTCATAGAAAGGATATGTGTTTCAACTAAGTTGGAAATACAAAATTTTGACTTTTAAATATATGTATGTATACACACATATATGGGGATATATTAAGGTAAAACTATTTGAAACTATCTTAAAATATGTCTATTTTTGGTCTATATCTATATGTTGTGCTATTTTGAAGTAAACAATTGGAAAGCAATTCTTCTGATGTAAGGAAGAATAAATACAAATACGAAACTGAAGTGTTTAAATAAAACTAAAACCTACATTTCATAGAAATAACCAATATGAACTCAAAGAGTATTTGCTTTTAAATATACATGTATCTTCTTATCTACATTGCAAAAAATCTAAAGATTATGAAAACTATTTAATAATCTGTAATTCAACACTAAATTGAAGAAACACAAACATACTCACATACACACTGAATAGCCAATTCCAGATTAGGGAGGGGAACTTTGCAAGAGTGACAATGCTCCCATGCTCATCACTGGTCTACAATGTTCCCCACCACCCTAAGACAGCTAGCTTGATAGAATGGTGAGATGGCCTTCTGAAAATGATGCCCTCTAGTTAGCAATACATTTCAGGGCAGAGCAAGGATCTTCAGAAGACTGTAAATGCTGGTAATCAGCATATGACATATAATTTTGTCTCCTCCCATAGCTAGGTTCTCATATCCATGAAACAAAAAGTGGAAAAAGAGAATTCCATCATCCAATATTATTTAGTGATCCATTAGCAGAAGCTTCTCTGCTTTTTCCTGCGACTTTATTATCTGCCATCACTGAGTTCTTAGATCCAGAGTATTTGTCATGAGTATTTCTTCCCAGTTTTGTCTTGAGTATGTGTGTGCACGTGTGTTATTATAGAAAATATCTTTTTCCCCCTTCTCTTATTCCTTTGCTGTCTAGTAAAAGGGGTATTGATTTTATATTATAATGATTTTAAGTATTCTTAATTTTACATCATAATATTTAGGTTACAGGATATCAAGAAGATGAGACATCACTCAAGGTATTTAGCTTTTTTTCTAGGGGAGAAATGCATTTATCTTGTTAACTGGAACTACTACCTTACTATTGACTTTATTTGGGTATAAGAATGGACTAAGGAGATGCGTATGGATGCCAATTTAGCAATAGTTGGACTTGTGATGGTCATTTTTATGTGTCAATATGACTGGGCCACAGGGTTCTCAGAAATCCGATCAGGGTCGCTGGCATTGTGGCATAGTGGACAAAACCACAGTCTGCAATGTGAACATCCTGTATGAGTGCCAGTGCAAGTCCTGGATGCCCCACTTCTGATCCAGATCCCTTTTAAAAGCCTGGAAAAAGCAGAAGACGGCTCAAGTGTTTGGTCCTTGCAACCTATGTGGAAGACCCTGATGAAGCTCCTGGCTCCTGGATTTGGCCTGGCCCAACCTTGGCAGATATTGCCATTTGGGGAGTTAACCAGCAGATGAAAAATCTCTCTCTCCCTGTCTCTCCCTTTCTCTGTAACTCTGACTTTGAAATAAATAAATAAATCTTTAAAAAAGCAAGGATGGTCATACTCAATCCTCATTGTAGCATTGGGCTATTAAGTTCTACTATATGCAATAAAAAAGCACCAGAAATAAAACACATAAATTTGGGACATACAGATTAATGACAGCAAGATATATAGTGAACAACACTGGGGCTAAAATATATATTCCCATATGTGGGGAGCAACTCGGACTAGACTGTTACTGGAATTAAGACTTATTCTATGCATCTGCTCTCCCACAATATGGCGCTGAGAAGGGAGTAACAGCTTCTACACAGCTGCCTCCAGTTCAACCAATAAACAGCAGGACCTGCTCCTGATTGGAGGAGAGCAGCATACTCGGTGTGTGGGTAGCAGAGTTGGGATTGGTGGAAGAGGACTATAAAGGAGGAGAGAGACAACATGCACGAGGAACATCTATCTGAAGGAACACCTGAGCAGCCCCCGAGAGAGCTGGCAGGCGGTGTGCTGCTCCCCCGCGGAAGTGGGGAAAGTGGCAGGGGGAACTGCCCTTCCATGGAGGTGGAAGGGACGGTAGCCAACCCGGAAAGAACCAGCAGCAAACCCGGGGAGGGCCGAGCAGACAAAAGAACAACGCAGGGTCCTGTGTCGTTCCTCCACAAAGAGGGGGAGCGACACCCATACACAGTTCTTTCAAATATTTCATATCTTTGAAAGTTTTTATAAGAATATTATATACTTATAAATGTTGTTTTACATAATAATATATGTATCTTTCCTCATTCTATGATCTTTTTCATGATTCTCATGTGATATTAACACATTGACAAAAATGGCAAAACATTGAAAATTGTTAAATCTATTTGTGCTCATTGAATGTTTCTTCATACTTTTCTGTACTGTTTGAAATACTTTGGCCAGCGCCGCAGCTCACTAGGCTAATCCTCCGCCTTCGGCGCCGACACACCGGGTTCTAGTCCCGCTCGGGGAGCCAGATTCTGTCCCGGTTGCCCCTCTTCCAGGCCAGCTCTCTGCTGTGGCCCGGGAGTGCAGTGGAGGATGGCCCAGGTACTTGGGTCCTGCACCCCATTGGAGACCAGGATAAGTACCTGGCTCCTGCCATCGGATCAGCGCGGTGTGTCGGCCGCAGAGCGCTGGCCGCGGCGGCAATTGGAGGGTAAACCAATGACAAAAGGAAGACCTTTCTCTCTGTCTCTCTCTCTCACTGTCTACTCTGCCTGTCAAAAAATAGAAATAATAAAAAATAAAAGAAATACTTTAAAATAAAATATTCGTTTTTGATAAAAATATAAATAAATACTGGGAGGGCAATGGAGCTACACCTGCAAGGATAAAGATGTAGATCTTTCAATACACTCAGTTGCCAAGAGTATGATTGATAGGAAATCCTTTTCAAATAATACTTTATTATGGTGTGGATATTGTATCCTCCAGAACTGAAGAATCTCAACATGAAAGGAATGTATATTGGTTTTTTTTTTTTCTGACAATGAAAGAGGCTATCAGTTTTTCTTTCAATGCACAGGTTTTGAGTGAATATGATTTTTGTGGAAATAGAAATCAATATGCACAAGATAATCATGCTTCTTGTTTGCAATTTTTAAACAAAGATGTGAAAAATATTCAAGGGCATATGATGTTTCCTATGCAAAAAGCTATACTATGTAACACTTAAAACTATTTCAGGAATTATCTTTGGATAACACCTACTTAAATATTTTTTTAAAAAGCTCTTTATTCTTTTCTTTAGTTTAAAATTAACTTGTAGGACAATTTTCTCTCTTGAGGGAAACTCAAATTGATACATTTGATCCATGTTTCTGGAGAATTGCTAATTCTCACCCACAAACAGAAGATAAAATTAGTTCCATTCTTTCTATAGAATTAGACAACTATATAAATTAAAACAGAAAAATATTCAAGATTGGTTCATTTATTGTCAAACTCTGCTCCTTGAAGTCGTACCTTGTATAAAAAGGACTCAGAGTTTGACCTAGGGAACACTGACCCCATTTAAATTATAGAAACTTCCTTTTTATCTATTTTATGTATTTGGACAAAATATAGATTCTGGATGAAAATGATGCACTGCTGTTAGAAAAATGCATGTTGGGAAAGTGATTCATATTATAACTTATTCCTTTGACAGATTAGGAAATGGGGGGTTAGAGGAATTATGTGAAAGGAAAAAACAAAAGCTAGCAGTACCAGAACTAAATATGGGACACCGTTTCCTAACTCTTTAATTCAGTGCTCAGCCTCTAATAATTCCCATACAGCAAAAAAATTGCACTTTTCCTTGCTACCTGGTTTTGTTGGATTATATCATTTCCTCTAATCCTTGAATGGAATTTAAACTGATACAATGTGAATACTCAAATTGCTGAATTTGGTGTTAAATAATACAATTTCTATTGTTAGTAGTAAGAGCTAAGAAATACTTAAATCTATTTCATCAACTTACAATGTGCTCTCAAATGGAAAAAAATAGCAGTTATTGATCACCTACATTTTATACCAGTACCTATACCTCCAAAAGTTTTTTAATTTTTTTCTACAAATACAGTCTATTTTGCCACCCTCACACATACACTCACACAAAGTGTCCCACAGGTTTTTCCTTAGGTATTTTCTTCAGTCATGTGATTTATGTGGTAAAATTTTTGAAGAATGAGAGTGAAACATAAGACAGAGGTTTAGTATTCTTTGGCAGTTTTTATGAGCCAGATATGGTGGAAATTAGAATAAAAAGTATTCCTTAGAAGATGTATCATATGTACTGGGAAAAAAAAAAAAACAAACAGAAAAAACAGACTGTGTGGCTTTGACAGTAGAGAAGTGGTTTAAACATGTTAGATGTTAAGGCAATAGCTTCTTCTTTATTTCATCTTTAATGCCTCGTTTTCATCTCAAGGACAATCAGCTTACTCAAATTCCAAGCAGGAGGGCATCTACCCATTCTCTAGTGTCAGTGTATAATTGGAAACTCAAAAAGACAAGCAGAAAGCAGCCCAAAGAACAGACGGATAAAAGTGCTTCAAAAGCATGCAAATATAAAAAGAAGAGGTTTTTTTTTTTTTTTTCAGGCTAATAAATAGGCATTTTTCAAGACCTGTCAGAAATACTGTGTCTTGATCATGATTACTATATTGGGATTATGTAGAAAAAAGGCATTTTTAGGAGATTGAGTCTAGAGTTAGGAGTGGAGTTTTTCATATCTGTGACATACATCCAAATAAATCAGGAACGAAAAAATGAGGAGAGAGAAATTATTAATATTGATGACTATACGGTAAGAGTACATGAGTATATTATAATTGTGGCAATATTTAACTTTTCTTTATATTTTCACTTTGTCTAAAGAAATGAGGAAAATATAAAACGTTTTAAGTTATTTTGTTTAAAAATACTTCCTCAACACATGATGCTTTTTTTTAATCCTTTTCGTTGGTGCATTTTTAACATGAAGCTCTAGGAAGGGGTTTCAGCTATTTTAGTTCCTGGTCAGTTTATGATATTCCTTAGTTTTTTTCTTCATGAAGATAGAAAAACATGTCAGTATTTTGTAATTCTCAAGTCTGATATAAGTCTGCATCACTCGAAGTATTTGCTCCAATTACAAATCTCTGGACTCCTGCATATTGAGGTTTTAATGCAGCCATGTTAGGGAAATGCTTAGCAATCTGTTTTCTCATGCAGTTTAGCATGCAACATCTTCAGCTGCATTTTTAAGTATTGATTAAAGAAACTCACATTAGATGGTGCTTGTTTTCCAAACCTTGTTTATGATAGACTCAGCTGGAGATGTTTTAAAAAATATGGATTACTAAGACAGGATCTACACACTCAGACTCTCTGAACTGAGACCTGAAATTTGTGTTGAAAGAATTCTATAGTCATTTCATCAAAATAGGATTTGTATTATAATAATACTAATTTTACAGATAAGAAGACAAAGATAGAGGGTCTTATATCACTAGCACACATTTAGTGACAAAGTCAGAATTTGGACTCATGAACCTCTTCCCCTCTCCACTAAGTTAGACCAGTTTTCCTATACCAAGAACCAACTTCATCAGTTTCATTTAATCTTGAACTAATAATCAAACTAAAAGGTAAGTGATAATTAAAAAATTAAACTCATCCAGATTATTTTAACCCTGGGTTAATAGAGTTCCTCATTATTTATTCAACAAATATTTACTGAACATCTATTCTGAGCCAGAGCATATGGTAGAATAACACCTGTGAATGACCAAAACAGAAGATGACCTCTCAGGTAGCTAACTTTACGCTCAAGAAGATAGGGAAGTAATAAACAACCAAAAGAAAAACAACAAAATATGTTAACTTCAGTGCTAAAAAGAAAACAAAACAGAGAGAGAGAGCATTATACATACTGCCTAAACAGAAGAGCTGCGTTAAATAAAGAGGCAAAAAGTTATCTGAGAAGCTGAAATTAGAAGTAAGACTTTCCTGTCACAAATATTGATTGTGAAAGAAATCTAGGATTTGTGCTCAGTGAGAGGCCAAACATTGTGATATATTGATGTTTGCAACAAATGCCGAAGAATTTTGTAATGTACCTAAGTCTCTGGATCATTTTTGAGAGTTTTTATATGATTGAAGACAAGGTTAGTTCTCTTTTTTCTAATCCCATGAAAAAGCACTTAACAAGGATAATTGGAAGGTCACCAGCTTGTGGCCCTGTATCAATTACATTATTGGGTTTGCAGGCCCTAGGAGCACAGAGGACAAACTCTTCCCAGGTAACAATGTAATGTATATAAGTGAAATTGAAATTTTAAGATTAGATTATTGTTCATAGCCCTTGTCTGTACTCCTCGGGAACAGTGGGTTGTCTACTTACGACTCGTTGAATTATTTATTTAGTAGAGGGCTAAACTATTGATTATAGGGGCCAGCACCGTGTCCCTATAATCCTCCGGTTAATCCTCCAGTGCCATGCCGGCATCCTGTATGGGCGCTGGTTCTAGTCCCGGCTGCTCCACTTCCAATCCAGCTCTCTGCCATGGCCTGAGAAAGCAGTAGAAGATGGCCCAAGTGCTTGGGCCCCTGCACCCACGTGGGAAGACCAGGAGGAAGCTCCTGGCTCCTGGCTTCAGATTGGCCCAGCCCCAACAGTTGTGGCCATTTGGGGAGGGTGAACCAACAGAAGGAAGACCTTTCTCTCTGTCTCTTCCTCTCACTAAATGTAACTCTACCTGTCAAATAAATAAATAAAATCTTTAAAAAAAACTTTTGATTATAAAAGAAACTGAAAGTATGTCCTTGTAAGAATTTAAAGAAAAAATAAGAAGGTGGAGAAAGTTGGGAGTTAGTGAGAAAAGGAGGAATGGTGGGAAGTAGCATTATGTTTTTAAAAGTGTATATATGAAATGTGTTCCCTTTGTATAACTTTTTCTTAAAAAAGTGAAAAAAAGAGCAAGTCAGAAAATTTCTAAGTAATCAAGAGGTTGATGCATCTGTTTTATGTAAGATGTTTTGGATACTTTTCTGCTGATAAACCAATTTGCATTTTCACATATGGTTATATAATCTTTCTATCAAGCTGTGAATGTATTATAAACCATATAAATCTATTAGTTTTGTTTACTGCAAGTATATACTGAAATATCATAACCACAATTTTTAAAAAATTTGGTACTGTGAAAAGGAAAGCCACATTTTAGTATAATTGAACTTGGAAACTTAAATTTCTAATATTAAGATACAGGTTACATAACTATTCACATGAAATTACACAGTTCTTCCTTTCATAAATATGTGCAAGGTAAATATTGTGTATTTTAGCTTTACAACTGTCCTTTCTGATATTTGGCATCAGTAAACACTTTCATTTAAACATATTAGATTTTCTAAATAAAGATCAATCAGTGGCATACAATATATTAAATCATTCATTTTTTTGCAATTTAAAAATAAAGATTGAGGCCGGCACTGTGTTGTAGCGGGTAAAGCCACTGCCTGCAGTGCCAGAATCCCATATGGTTGCTGGTTCAAATCCCGGCTGCTCCATTTCTGATCCAGCCTTCTGCAATGGCCTGGGAAAGCAGTAGAAGATGATCTAAGTCCTTGGGCCTCTGCACCCACATGAGAAACCCGGAAGAAGCCCCTGGCTCCTGACTTCAGATTGGTGCAGCTCTGGTCATTGAAGTCAATTGAGGAGTGAACCCAGTGGAAGATCTCTCTCTGTGACTGTTTTCCTTCTCTCTCTCTGTAACTCATTCAAATAAATAAATAATTCTTTAAAAAAAATAAAGATTGCAGCCCAAATCTGACATCTTTTGGCACATTATTTTCATTTTTTATATATTTCTATTTATATATTTTTATATATTTCTATTTACAAAGATCAAATAGATATATTCAGTGACTCATGATATTTATAATGCATAGGTCTGGAGCCAAATTGTCTCAACTTTATTTCTAGATCACCTATTTAGACATCAGGCAACTTAACATTCTTTTCATTTTTCCCATATTAAAACAGGGTTAATAACCATACCCACCTCTAAGAAGACTTCACGTAGACCATTATAATCAGTATGCAGACCCCGAAAAAGTTTGGTGACTCATTTCCATAATTCTAGACAAGTCACTAAGCCAGGGATGGGGAACATCCAGCCTGCAGGTCATGGTCACAGACACTGTTCGGAATTCAATAAATCTATAGCAGGCTAATGTTTAAGTTGATAATTTTGTAGGGCTCCTAAATGATGTTGAAATATCCAAATGGCTTTTGGCAGAAAAAAAGGTTCCCCACCACTGCTGGCCTCTTAGGTTCTCCATCTGAAAAAAAAAAAAAAAAAAAAAAAAAGAAAGAAGTTTGTCTCAAACCCTTTTTAGTTCAGAATGCTGATTCTCTCTCAAAGAAGTATTCTGGGCTCTAGTACTAGTGTATAGCTCTGGCCTAATACAAAATGGATATGTTCAGGCAAGACTTCAACTTGTTCATAGAAAGTGAAATAAAACATGAATGTGCTCTGTTGCAAAATAATTGAAATCCATGCATAACTTTTGTATGTATATGAAACACATATCCTGTAGATTTTTAAAAGATCCTTCAGTTATACACACACATGCATATATACTCATAAATGTATGTGTTTTTAAAAGGATATAGTCACCACAAATTCACTTTCTTGTGATTTGAGTAATTTTAGAATGCATACATACAAAGAGAATTATGTGTCTTAGTATCAGAGACAAGAATATCTGAATAAAATCCACTGAGACTGAAAATTAACATAATTAACAAATTAATTTCTCTAATAAGAAGAAAAGTTGATGTTTTCAGAAAAGTTGGAGGTGGTGAGATAAGCTCTTCAAACTACTTTACTTTGTATCTGCCACAATATAAGTCACAGCTAAGCTTGTTTGGGCCTATTCAGGAAAGCCATTTTTCAGATAAAAATAACTCAGCAATATTTGAGACCTCATTTATCTCTGTCTCTCTTGCTCTCTCTCTAAAACTGGATGCTTATTACTCTGAAAGGCTGAATACAATGACCCCCTGGTGAAATATCTGTGCTAGAATAAAAACTTCAGGTCTCTAAAGATGTCAATACAGGTTACATTCTGCTACTGTTTAAGTAGCTTGTCGTTGTACAAAAGATGTTGTACAGAATGGAATAGTAGTCCATGACCAGACAAATTTGAGGAAGCTTGCATTAGATAAAATTAAACAGGTTTAATTACTGAAAAGCTTATGAGAAACTTTTATACATAAGACAATTTGAATGAATGGTGTGCCCTTCATTTTATGGGAATAAGAATCAACTCATAGCTAAGAGTACACTGAAAAATCCAGTGTAGTAAAAAGTCACATGACTCAGAATCTTCCAGATGTTGGTCGAAGTTCTGATTTTGCCTCACTGGATAAATTATTAACACTCTGAGCCTTCATTTCATCATCTAAAAATAATATGCATGAAAATACACCTTGCAGCCCTTTGCCATCGTTTTATCTCTTATTTAGGTAATCAATATTTTATTCATTTTCATTTTACCTGAAAGGGGGAGAAGAAAGAAAGGGACACACACACACACACAGAGGAGGAGAATAGAGAAAGAGAGAGAGAGAGAGAGAGAGAGAGAGAGAGAGATTCTGTCTTCTATTTCATTCCCTTTATGTCTGCAATGGCTGGGACTGGATGCCAGGAAACTAGAACTCAAGCTGGATCTCCCACATGTGTGTCAAGGTCTCAAATACTTGAGCCAGCACCTACTACCACCACTATGTGCACATTATTACAAAGCTGCATCGAGTATTTTTAATATTTAAAATTAATTATAGAAGATACTTCAAGCAAACACAGCACATAAATACTGTCCATAGTTTATAATGAGGTTATTTAACTTAATCAAGTTTTTTTTTTTTTTTCACTAAGTTTCTTGATTTTTTCCAATATCTGTCCAAACGTGATTCTCTCCATTTTACCACTTCTGTGTAGGGAAGTCAGGAATCCACATCTACTATCGAGGTCCAGCTCTTACTTCCAACAGCATACTCAACATGTGTTCCTGGTTGTCCACTTAAATACCTCTAAATCATCTCCATTTTCCATATACTTCACAAATTTATTCATATTGTGGTTATCTTTACATCACACTCCCTCAGACATTTATTTAGTACATGTTTATTGAGCATTATTAAAAACTATCATAAGGTAAATTCAATTAAATTTTATGTCCATGTAAATGGTATAACTGTTTTAAAGACATAGAACACAATAAATTCATATAAATTGATCAACATCAATAAGAATATAAAATGATATAAAATCAGAACTGAGTATAATTATTAATGTAGAACATATTAGTTATAGCTGTGTTTCTGATATACTAATAAAATACTACTGAATATTCAGAAATGGAATTTAAAATGGACTAATCATCTAATCAGACTATTTCTTTTTTTTTATATTCTCCCTGCATCAAATGTACATACCATTTCAAATATATATTTCTAACTCTTTTCTATTATTCTGGTGCAGTGATATTGATCTCATTAAAATATAATTCAGGTCATGGAATTATAGTTCAAATTTTTATTGCTAAAATCTGTAAGAATTCTGGGCTTAGTGAAATTTTAATAAGTATTTGATGAGTAACTAAGAGGATTCAAATTTCAGTTATGATCATGGATGAGGTCAAAAGCATGATTTTTTGGGGTTTATTTGATTTTTGAATCTGTCGGATATCCTGATGATATATTATTGATTCTTTCTCCATAAATATTTTGGTATGGAAGGATAGATAAATATTACTTAATCAGAAAACATTGTCATTGTCACATAGTCACTCTCTATACGTCTGCTGAAAAAACATGTGCTTATTAGAGAGTTGACAGCTAATACAATGTAGAAACAAGGAGTTGGATCTCAATTATTATAGAGGACTGGATTGACTCATTTCATGATTTGAGATAAAGATATTGACTTTTGGTTTGGCAACTAATATTAATTACTTACTGTCCATCAAGGATTATGTTCATTAATTTAATTTCCAGTTCAATCCCATCAAGGTGGCATGTACCAATGCCATCTCACTAGTCCCAGTGATCAATTTCTGTTCACAATTGATCATAATGATAGGACTAAGAACCAAAGGGATCACATAAACAAAAATAGTGTCTGCAAGTACTAGCTGATAGAATAAAAAAGGGAGAGAATGATCCAACATGGAAAGTGGGATACACAGCAGACCCATAGAACGGCAGATGTCCTAAATAGCACTCTGGCCTCAGAATCAGCCCTTAAGGCATGCGGATCCAGCTGAAAAGCCCATGAGAGTATTTCAGGCATGGAAATCCAAGACACTCTGGGAAAAAAAAAAAAACAAAAACAAAAAAAAAAAAAAACAAAAAAAAAACTAAATGAAAGATCTCTGCGAGTGAGATCCCAGTGGAAAGAACAGGTCATCAAAGAAGGAGGTACCTTTCTCTGAAGGCAGGAGAGAACTTCCACTTTGACCATGGCCTTGTCTAAATATGATCAGAGTTAGTGAACTCAAGGGGGCTTCCATAGCCTTGGCAGCTCATGACAAGAGCCTAGGTTGATTACTGAGGCCATAAACAAGAGTGTCAATTTGTTGAGTCAACAGCAGGAGTCACTGTGCACTTACTCCTCATGTAGGATCTTTGTCCTTAATGTGCTGTACATTGAGATTTAATGCTATAACTAGTACTCAAGCAGTATTTTTCACTTTATGTTTCTGTGTGAGAGCAAACTGTTGAAATCTTTACTTAATGTATGCTAAACTGATCTTCTGTATATAAAGAGAATCAAAAATGAATCGATGTGAATGGAAGGGGAGAGGGAGTGGGAAAGGGGAGGGTTGCAGGTGGGAGGGACGTTATGGGGGGAATCCATTGTAATCCATAAGCTGTACTTTGGAAATTTATATTCATTAAATAAAAGTTAAAAAAAAAAACTCAATGAGATAACTTGAGTAATCACTGCTGTATTGATACTTACATTTGAGAACCTATCTGTAAGAGAAATTATGTTATCTATGTCCAGTAATATAAAAGAATATCTTCTCTTTGTCTCTCTCACTGTCCACTCTGCCTGTCAAAAAAAAAAGAATATCAAAGATGGTTATTTGTGGCTGCATTTTGCCTCCAAGATTATCATCAGAATCTACTTCATCCGCTTTCTTCATTGTACCTTTGAGTAAGGCATAACTCTATTCATTTTGGCAAAAAAATATTACATGGTGGTATAAGTATTGGTTGCCTAGGGTACAAATATTGGTAATCTGATCCTCTGTTGAAGTACAATATGGCACATTTAATTTTGCCAAAAACTTGCTTTAGGGAAATAGCATTCTTTTCCTTTAATGCTTATTATGGAAACTTCTCTCTCAATATCACTCTAGTGGCTTAGCTTGCTGGTGATAGTATGGTCACTTCCCTTCCCAGATACCCATGAAGAAATGTAGACATTATGGTACTGGTAATCTCTGATATATCTGTGTTTACAAATAGAGAAGATTTTTATTCAAAGCAAAAGTTGCTAGTGATAGAGCTGATACATCACAGTTCAGTATGGAAATAGCTCTGGTGGTATCAGGCCATAACATGCAAGATTCTACTTAAAAATTCCTCTGCTAATTGCTAACTGAATAGTGTGGTTGATGATTTGTCAACATCGTTTTTCTACCCATAATGCCTCCATTTGTCTTCCATTTTAATCCTAACTCAATGTGCCTGTTCAACCCTTGTGAGTACAATGTACAGAAATAGTTCTGCTTGTAAATATCATTTAGTGACTTGAGTTTTTCCTAAGAGGCTTTGTGTTGTGGTACATTCAATCATACATTACTACTATGCTACTATGCTAAGTGATGATTATCAGTCCTAAATGTTCATACAGTTGATATTTTAACTTAAAGCAAGTGTTAGATTCTGGATTTGCAGTTATATATTCTGTTTTCCAATACAGAGTTACTACTAACTAGTTTGTAATAATGTATAAATCATTTAATTCTCCTAAATCTCAGTTTTTTTCTTGCATACTTAGTATTGTAATCATAACTTATTATTAGTAATTGAAAATAAAATCTGGAAGGATATTTTTATGCTGTAAACTCTTTAAATATCTGGAGAAATAGATTGTCTATTTCCTAAAAGTGGGTTTGTAAACTTGTAATGTTAACCAACTTGTGCATTTTATTTTTGTATAGATTTTGTAATTTTAATTAAGATGTCCCTGGGACTTAAATACTAGATGCCTGACTTCAAGCTCCAGTAACATAATTTGCATTCTATTCCTTTGTGTAAACTTTGGTTTTATCTTTAAAAGAGATAATAGCACATTGGCTCTTTGTGGCAGTTAGATAAAATATATATTCTGAGCACTTACAAAATGCTTAGGATATAATAAATATTATTATCATTATTACAATATTTATGAATGCTGGAAGATGATGATGATAGATATGTGATGATGTTGACATGTTTTCTTTTGTCTTATTCCAAATTCTGTTATTATCATGTCTTATTTTTTCATTATAAAACACTATTATTCATGGCTGGAATTCATTAACAATTCACAGATATTTCAAATAAAAAAAATTTCAACAATCTGCTATTTTTTCAATAATCATATTTGATTGACTCTCACAAGGTATGCAAAGGAATATCATCTCTGTTAAGTAATATGCAAACTACAAAGTCTCAGACATTATCAAGATTAAATACTAGTTAAGGAATCAGTATGTTAGAATCCATTGTTCCTGACTTACTAAAGTGATGGCTTATATATCCATCAACCAAGATGCCATATGTACCAATTCTAGATAATTATACTTTTATAGGAATTGTTGACTTGTTTGTTTTAAAACTATTAGGTAAGTCTCCCTTTGGAACTGATATCCAAGCAAGACTGGAGATTAGTTTTAGCAGTAACTTTTAGAAAATAAAATCATGTAAAAAAGATACATACATATCAAACAAGTTTCAGCTGATTAGGCAAAAGCAATTGGGATTTCCTCTCTGATGGCCATATTGAAAAGAAACCCAAAGTCTTAGAAAAACCCAGTACATGATTGAATAGAGATGTTTGTCACAGTAATGTGGGAATCACCATTGGAACCATGTAATCAATGATCTGTCATATCTGATTTCTATAACACAGAATGAATAAATGGAAGTTTAGAGCATCTCATAACATTACAGAATAAATAACTTCTTGATTTTACCCACAAAGGGATTTTTCCATAATGGATTTTTTTCATAATACTTGTCAACAAAATACTTATTTCTAATGGAAAAGCAAAAGGATCTGGATACACACATGTGTTTTTTTTTTTAATTTTACTGCCATAAAGAAATTCTGACAATGACTTTTTTCTTAGAAAGCGTTGTTGACATATTTCCTGTTTTTTTATATTTTGCCTTTAATAAATTGTATTTTCAGAATAGCTTTATGTTCACAACAAAACTGAGAAAGTACAGATATTTCAAATATTATCCTCTGTCTCCAAGTATGCACAGCCTCCTTATGTATCAACATATCAATATAGTGTTACCAGATTGGTGTCAGTGTTATGCTATATGAAGCTATGACAATACGTTATTGTCATTCAATGATCATAGTTTACAATAGGGTTGACTCCTGGTGTTATATCCATATATTGGGATAATTCATTGTAGTTTCATTGTACTGAGACTTCTCTGTCTCACCCTATTTATTTTTTCCTTCCTAATTCATCCATATCAATCCCTGATTCTTTTATTACCTCTATATATTTTTTCTTTCCCAGATTATCAAATAATTGGAATCATGTAATATATAGACTTTAGTTATACGCACTAAAAATTCATTTGTGTCTTGAAAGGCCCTTTTATTTTCTCTTTTAAGATTTATTTTATTTATTTCAAAGACAGAGTTACAGAGAAAGAGGGAGGAGAGAGAAAGAAAGAGAGAAATCGAGAAAGAGAGAGAGAGAAAGAGAGAAAGAGAGAGAGAGAGACTTCCATCCATCAAAGCCAGGAGCTTGGAACTCCATCCTGGTTTCCCACATGGATGGCAGGGTTCCCAGTACTTGGGCCATCTTCTGCTACTTTACCAAGTACATTAGCAGGGAGATGGATCAGAAGTAGAGCTGCCAGAACTCAAACCAAGCTGATATGGATGCAGAATTCACAGGTGGCAGCTTAACCTGTTGATGTCCACAATGCTGTACCCAAAAGTTCTTTTTCTTTTTAATGCTTAATAACATCTCATTGTATGAATGCAATGCAGTTTATTTATCCACTCATTCATTGAAGAACATCTTTGTTAAGCAATTATGGATAAATCTGATGTAAACATTCTTCAGTTGGTTTTGGTGTAAATAATATCAGCTTATCAGAGTAAATATCAGGGAAGGCCATTTCTGGTTTGTATGGTAAGGGAAGTTATTTTGGAAGAGGGTCATCTAAATCCAGAAATGTATGTGATAAAAATCAGAGACTGCAGCATAAAATATGGGGAGTTAATGTACTTTCCAGTGGTTTGCCAGTGAGAATACTAAAATATTTTGAATAGTGACAGTGTAGTCTATCGTAGATTTCAACTAGCACAGCAGTACATCCATATGACAGATGTTGTGAGTGTAGGTAATGAGCCTGCATGCCAGTACCCTTTCCACAAATTGCCCATAACTAGAATGGAACACTGTTGCCCTAAAAGCAGCCCACAGCCAACCACTCACTCTGAGAGAAACAAAAACCACTACATCACCTAAATATGTGAGCAAATCTTGAGAAAATCAAATTAGAAGCTTCCAGAAATATCAGATAGAGGGAAGATGCCAGTTGAGATCACATATTGTCTTTACTCTTCTGTTTGCCTCATCCCTTTCTCTTAGAACCACTGTTTTAAAAAAGTTTCCCATACTCAACTCACTGACTCAAGCTTTGATTCTAGAAAACCTGACTTAAATGAATATTTTTTGAACTTGAAGTTTAAGGATACTGTATTTTAAACTAGGCATAACAAAATTAATAACAAGTTCACTTAAGAAAAACAGCATTTTCAGAATAGTAAAAATAATTATGGAACTCTAATCTAGAAATATCACAGGGTCTTAGTTTTTTGTGTAGTTATATAAATTAACGAACATGTATACAAAGGATTAGCGAAAGTCAGGAAGACTTTAAACACTAGAAATGACCCAAGCAAAAAGAGCTGAAGCAAAGGTGCCATCAGTTGGTTTGGGTTCACTGAGTTGAATTCTGAAATCCTCTGCTTGTAACTATTCAGAAGTTCTCATTAAAAATTTATTCTGGCATTAAGATCTTTGTTGAATGAATCCTTTCCCAATTCTTCAGCTCATTCTCTTGCTGCCTTTTTGGAAACAGCCTATGAACCAGGCATTGAGGATTACTTATATTCTTTGCCCTAAACACACAATCTTCATTTGTGTTTCTGCGCTTTATTTATTATATGTTATTTCTGCTACAGAGAAAGACTTGCCATTTTCTCTACAGCAGACGAAAAGATTGAAAATAATGAATAAAACCTCAGGGATCTGGCATACATCATGAAAAGTTCTGACTTGTCTGTAATTGCAGTGCCAGAAAGAGAAAAGACAGGAAATGGGAAAAATAACATATATTTGATGTTACAGTTTAATGGTTCCACAACATGGAAAGAGATATGCATTTACAGATTGTAAAAATACCAACAAGCTAAACAAAGGACAAGTGTGAAGAGAACCAGCATAGATATATCATTGTCAAACTTCCAAAAAAAAAAAAAGACAATAAGAATATCTTGAAAAATATGTATAAGAAATATATATTAAAAGGTGGAGCAATTGAACTGAATATGTGTTTTTCATTAGGAAATATGAAAGCAAGGACAATTTTAAAGTGTTTAAAAAAAGCACTCAACCCAAAAAACAACACAAGCAATTTTCCTAAGCTTACAACAAAATACTCAATAAAATAATTATAATAAAATTTTAGAGCTAATTTAAATATTCTAACCTAAGACATGAAAGAAATGATTTTAAAGGGTCAAGATCTTTTAAAGTATCAACATTTTAAAAATATCAAAATAAAATGGTAGGCCTAATCCAATCATGCAAATTCCCTAATTTGGAGAAAGAGATATCCAAATATATGAAATACATAGAACTCCTAGCATACCCCATGAGAAAAGGTCTTCACCACAACATATTATAATCACACTTTCAACAGTAAAACAAATGAAATATTCTAAAATGTGCCCGAGAGAAACTCTGTATTACCTTCAGAGAATTCCTAATTAAACTAATGGCTGATTTCCCATCAGAAACCCTATAGGCTAGGAGCAGACAGAGAGGCAAAGTCCAAGTCCTAAAATAAAGAAACTGGTCAACACAGACTATTGTACCCTGCAAAGTTCTCATTTATAAATGAAGGTGAAATAAAGAACATCCATAACAACCAGAAATTGAAAGAATTTGTTACCACTTGTCCAGCCTTACAAAGGAATAAATTTGTCCTTTATTCTCACTTAAATTTGGCCACTGTTTCACCTGCTAACCTCAAATCACAAACTCTGATAATATCTGATTATATCTGCAGTGATGTGAGCAGAGTGATGTGCCGGTATTGTCTGCTGACATAAAAAGCCATTTATGATAAAGTAGCACCTTGGACAGAGATCTATTAGAATAATAGGTGCGTACACCTGAGAGTTCAGTGGCTGAGCTATCTGAGCACAATGTCTGCAGTTAAAGAACATTTATTCCCTAATGACCTGGTCCTTTTCAAGTGTGTAGGAGTCTGAATGCCATTAATGGCATAAGGTCAAGGAGGTTATAGACATCTTTATAAACAGGAGTTATTTGGGGATAAGAAACTCAATCTGGTCAGTTCAATAGATGAAGCCCTTTTATTCTGAACCTGAAAGAGGACTTCTGGCTCAAATTCATCCATCATGAGGAATGTTGCAATGCTATTTTCTTGTCACAGAAATTTCACACCTAAACTACAAAGTCAGCTTTGTGACTTTGTCAAGAATATCACTACACTATAAAATAATAATAAAAAAATTTCTATGGCAGTAAAATTGTAGCTGTTTTCTGGCTAAAATAAAATGGTTGCAAAGATCTGTGTACAAAATTAGAAACTTTTCTGTTAGCTGCTCAGAATCAAGTGATAGCAGCTTTATTAATACTAGTACATACAATTACTACTACTAAGAATCACTTATATGTAGTTAATATGTTACATTGCCTGAAGCAAAATTTAATCAATTAACAAAATTAGGGGTCACACTACTTTTCTAAAATAAACCTTTTCCATTGTACACTTAGAGCTAAACTTATTAACTATTTGGGGTTTACTAATTTTGTTAACTGTTCTGTTGTTAGCAATTTAACTTTGGTTGTTATATCAATGATTGGAGTAATTATGTAGGTCACTGTGAGAGTTAAATGTGTTAGAATTATGGGAAACAGTAATCTTCAATTATTATGTCTATCAATATTATTTTTAAAAATGCAAAACAGGTGCATATAATTGGAATATTTATTGTTGTTGTTTTTAGTTTAAACTTAATAAAAATATATGGGTTCCAAACAACATTTTAAAATTTAGCTGAGCTGGCGACACGGTTCACTAGGCTAATCCTCTGCCTAGCAGCGCTAGCACACCAGGTTCTAGTCCCAGTCGGGGCGCCGAATTCTGTCCCGGTTGCCCCTCTTCCAGGCCAGCTCTCTGCTGTGGCCTGGGAGTGCAGTGGATGACAGTTCAAGTGCTTGGGCACTGCACCCACATGGGAGACCAGGAGAAGCACCTGGCGCCTGCCTTTGGATCAGCACGGTGCGCCGGCTGTAGCACACCGGCCGCGGCGGCCATTGGGCGAAGCAACGGCAAAAAGGAGAACCTTTCTCTCTCTCTCTCTCTCTCTCACTGTCCACTCTGCCTGTCAAAAAAAAATTTAGCTGAGAATTGGCTGGTGCCACGACTCACTTGGCTAATCCTCCACCTGCAGCGCCGGCAACCCAGGTTCTAGACCCAGTTGGGGTGCCGGATTCTGTCCCGGAGGCTCCTCTTCCAGTCCAGCTCTCTGCTGTGGCCCCGGAAGGCAGTGGAGGATGGCCCAATTGTTTGGGTCCTGCACCCACATGGGAGACCAGGAGGAAGCACCTGGCTCCTAGCTTCGGATCGGTGCAGCGCGCTGTGTGTATGGGCCATAAGGGGAGTGAACCAAGGGAGGAAAACCTTTCTCTCTGTTTCTCTCTCTCAGTCTAAATCTTCCTGTCCAAAAAAAATTTTAGCTGAGAATTGAAAACTAAGACATATATTTCTAAACAACATAAACTAAGCCATGTCTACAAAAATGCCCCTTTTTTCTGGGAAATTATTTTAATTATCAAAAGAGGTAATTCAAATTTTTATTTATAGTAAGTAAGCCATTGAGATCTATGGAAATAAAAACGTACCTCAGGGCCCGGCACTGTCCTGGCTGCTTCTCTTCCAATCCAGCTCTCTGTTATGGCTTTGGAAAGCAGTGGGGGATGGCCCAAGTGCTTGGACCCCTGCACCCATGCAGGAGACCCAGAGGAACCTCCTGGTTCCTACCTTCAGATTGGCCTAGTTCTGGCCACTGCACCCTTTTGGGAAGTGGACCACAGGATGGGAGACTTCTTTTTCTCTGTCTCTGACACTGTCTGTAACTCTACCTCTCAAATAAATAAATACATAAATAAATAAAATCTCAGCTCATTAAGTTGGATATAATACATGAATTATTTCATTGCTGTTTAAACATTTAAAATAGAAGTCACATGTACATGAATTATTTCATTGCTGTATCAACATTTAAAACTAGAAGTAACATAATAGTATAGTCACATAAAATTCCTCTTTTCTTTTTTTAACTTTTATTTAATAAATATAAATTTCCAAAGTACAGCTTTTGGATTACCGTGACTCCCCCCCCCATAAACTCCCTGACACCTGCAACCCTCCGATCTCCTGCTTCTTCTCCCATCCCATTCACATCAAGATTCATTTTCAATTCTCTTTATATTTAGAAGATCAATTTAGAATATACTAAGTAAAGATTTCAACAGTTTACACCCACACAGAAACACAAAGTGTAAAGTACTGTTTGAGTGCTAGTTATGCCATTAATTCACATAGTACAACACAGTAAGGACAGAGATCCTACATGAGGAGTAAGTGCACAGTGAATCCTATTGCTGATTTAACAATTGACACTCTTGTCACAGAGATCTTTCATTTAGGTCTTTTTGTTGTTGTTGTTGTTGTTGTTGTTGTTGCCAGAGTGTCTTGCCTTTCCATGCTTGAAATGCTCTCATGGGCTGTTTAGCCAGAACCAAATGCCTTAAAGGCTGATTCCAAGGCCAGAATGCTGTTTAGTACATCTGCCATTCTATGAGTCTGCTGTGTATCCTACTTCCCATGTTGGATCATTCTCTCCCTTTTTTAATTCTAACAGTTAGTATTAGCAGACACTAGTCTTGTTTAAATGATCCCTTTGACTCTTAATCCTGTCATTATGATCAATTATGCACTGAAACTGATCACTTTGACTAGTGATATGGCATTGGTGCATGCCACCTTGATGGGATTGAATTGGAATCCCCTGGTATCTTTCTAACTCTACCTTTTGGGGCAAGTCTGATTGAGCATGTGCCAAACTGTACATATCTTCCTTCTCTTATTCCCACTCTTAAATTAAACAGGGATCACTTTTCAGTTGAATTTAAACACCTAAGGAAAAAAGGGACACTAACCCACTGTTGGTGGGAATGCAAACTGGTGAAGCCACTATGGAAGGCATTTTGGAGATTCCTCAGAAACCTGAATATAACACTACCATGCATCTCGGCATCCTACTCCTTGGAATTTACCCAAAGGAAATTAAATGGCAAATAAAAGAGCTATGCACCTCAATGTTTATTGCAAGTCAATTCACAATAGCTAAGACCTGGAATCAACTTAAATGCCCAACTACAGTGGCCTGTATAAAGAAATTATGGGATATGTACTTTACAACAGTAAAAAAAAAATGTAATCTGGTCTTTGCAACAAAATGGAGGAATCTGGAAAACAGCATGCTGAGTGAATTAAGCCAGTCCCAAAGGGACAAATATCATATGTTCTCCCTGATAGGTGACAACTAACTGAGCACCAAAAAGAAAACCTATTCAAGTGAAATGGATGCTATGAGAAACAATGATTTAATCAGCCATTGTCTTGACTGTCGAGGAACAACTTAATACTTTTTCCTTTTTAGTATTTCTTTGTTCTACTTAATACTATTGGTTGAACTCCGTAATTAACACACAGTTCTTCTTAGGTATTTAAAATTCCTCTTTTCTATATACCATTTAAAACCCAGCTATAAATTTAATTAATACAATGTACATAAAAAGGCAGAAATTACAGTACAACTATTTCTTAGAAAAGTTCAAACCATTTACTAATATTGAGTTATATGGTTCTGATTAAAGATGTTATGATTAATTTGTTTTTGTCACATGTCCTTTCACAGTCTGTGAAAGAGCTTTATTACGGTACTAGAAAACTATTTTTTCCTTTTTTTTAAGGGAAAGAGTTTTTTGGGGGAAATCCAACAGTCCAGAGGGAAGGGAAAAGGAGGAAAAGAGGAAGAAGGAGAGTGGAAGAGAGATCAAGAGATAGAAAGAGAGAGAGAGAGAGAGATAAGGAGATGAGGAGAAAGAGAGATAAAAACTATTTTCTTTTATCAAAAGATACTAAAGCTGACGTTCCTTATTCATCGCTGTCCTTACTTCAGGCTATTTCATGTTAAAACAAAAACTAAATTTTCCATAGGTACATACCAGATGGCTTAATTTGAATAATGTTTTTATAAAGTCTCAGAATTAAAGATAAAAAATTCAGAAAAGTTTTTTACTTGAGAACATAGACCAGGTATAATGAAATTGTTTAATGATACAAATTATGGAAACAGATTACCCCCATTGCTCTAGCTCCATTCATTTTGTGATTTTTATTAACTTTGATATTTATTTGTTATTTATTTTGGAGGAGAGAAAGAGACAGAGAGAGAGAGAAAGGAATCTCACATCAGTTAACTCACTCTTCACATGCCTGCAACAATTGGGGCTGGACCAGCCGGAAGACAGAAACAGGAAACTGAATCTCGATCTCCCCTGTGGGTGGAAAATGGTAGAATTTCAGTCTTTAATACAAGTGAATAATATTCTATTACGTATATGTACCATATTTTCTTTATACATTCATATGATGGACATCATCGTGATTTCCACATTCTGGCTATTGGGGACAGAGTTTCTGTAAACACGGTGGTGCAGGTATGTCTTTGATACATTGCATTCCAGTCTTTTGGGTGTAAGCCAGTAGTGGGACTGGTGGATCATATGAAAAGAATGTATCTAGTTTTTCTCTTTTTTTATTCTTTTTTTAAGAAATCTCCACAATATTTACCACAGTGGCTGCCCTAATTTACAATTACACCAACCACATACTTGCCAGCATCTGTTACCCTCTTTGTTTTGGATTTTAGCCATTCTGACAGGGGTAAGTTGATCTCATGGTGCTTTTGACTTGTATTTCCCTGATGGCTAGTGAAGTTGTGGAACATTTGCATTTATTCTTTTGAGAACTGTCTGTTGAAGTCCTCTGACCATCTCACAACTGGATTATTTGTTTTGTTTTTTTCTTGAGTTTTTTAAGTTGCTGATATATTTTAGATATTAATACCTTGTCAGATAGATGGTTTGAAAATATTATGTTTCCATTTTGTCTATTGATCACTTCTTTTGCTGTGCTGAAACTTCTGAGTTTGATGTAATCCATTTGCTTAGTTTATCTTTTGTTGCTTGTGCTTGGTCTTGTCCAAGAAGTCATTCCCTAGATCAACGTCTTGAATTACTCATATGCTTTCTTCCAGCGACTTTATATCCTCAAGTCTTTATTTTAAGATTTATTTTATTTATTTGAAAGGCAGAGTTAAAGTTAGGCAGAAAGTGAGAGAGAAAAAGAGAAAGAGAGAGAGAGAGAGAGAGAGAGAGTCTTCCATCCACTGGTTCACTCTCCAGATGGCTGCAATGCCTAGAGCTGCGCTGATCCAAAGCCAGGATCTGGGAGCTTCTTCAGGGTCTCCCATGTGGGTGCAGAGGCCCAAGGACTTGGGCCATCTTCTACTGCTTTCCCAGGCCATAGCAGAGTGCTGGATCAGAAGTGGAGCAGCTGGGACTCAAACCAGATCCCATATACGATGCTGGCACTGAAGATGGCAGATTTACCCGCTATGTCACAGCACCAGCCCTAGTCTCAAGTCTTAAATTTAGGTCTTTGTTCCATTTGGAGCTTATTTTTTATATGGTGAGAAGTATGGATCTGATTTCATTCTTCCACATATAAACATCCAGTATTGCCAGCACCATTTGTTGAAGAGATTACTCCTACTCTACTGTCTGGTCTGAGCATTTTAGTTAATAATGTTGCTGTATGTATTTGTGCTAATTCCTTTGTTTCTGTTCTGGTTCATTTGATCTATGTTTCAGTTTTTAAACCACTACTACCTAGCTTTAATTACTATAGCTTTGCACTATGTTTTGAAGTCAGGTATTGTGATGAATGAAGCTTGTTTTTCTTGTTTAGGATCACTTTGTCTATTCTGAGTCATTTGTGATTTCATATGAATTTTAAGATTACATTTTCTAATTCTGTTAAGAATATCATTGGCATTTTGATAGGGATTGCACTGAACCTGTAGATTGCTTCAGGAAGCAAGGACATTTTAATGATATTGATTCTTCTGAACCATGAGTAAAGAATATATTTCCAGTCAATTTGTTAAATCAACAAGAGTCACTGTGCACTTACTCCTCATGTAGGATCTCTGTCCTTAATGTGCTGTACATTGAGATTTAATACTATAACTAGTACTGAAACAGTATTTTTCACTTTATGTTTCTATGGGGTTGCAAACTGTTGAAATCTTTACTTAATATATGCTAAACTGATCTTCTGTATATAAAGAGAATCGAAAATGAATCTTGATGTGAATGGAAGGGGGAGGGAGAAGGAAAGGGGAGGGTTGTTGGTGGGAGGGAAGTTATGGGGGGGGGAAGCCATTGTAATCTATAAGCTGTACTTTAGAAATTTATATTCATTAAATAAAAGTTAAAAAACAGAATATATTTCCAGTTTTTGTGTCTTGATGATTTTTTCATCACTCTGCAAATTATTGTAGAGATGTTTTACTTATTTGTTTAAATCTATTGCTAAATACTGGACTTTTTGTGGTTATTGTGCATGTAATTGCTTTCTTAATTTATCTTTCTGTCAGTTCATCATTATCTTACAAAGAAGCTATTGTTTTTTTGTATGTTTATTTTGTAACCTGCAACTCTACTGAATTGGTTTATCAATTCTAACAGCTCTTTTCATGGAGTGTTAGGTTTATCCAAGTACAATGTCATGTCATCTACAAACATGGATGATGTGCTTTTAAAAATAATTTGAACAAGAAATATAATTATCTACTGAAGATTATCAAGTTTTCTATTTCAGAATTTTGACCATTACTCAGTACTTTATTAGCTTTCTCAAAACTACGTGGCCTGCGGCTGGCGGACGGTGCTGTAGCGCAGACGATTAACATCCTGGCCTGAAGTGCAGGCATCCCATATATGCATCGGTTAGAGTCCCGGCTGCTCCACTTCCATTCCAGTTCTGTGCTATGGCCTGGGAAAGCAGTGGAAGATGGCCCAAATCCTTGGGCCCCTGCACCCGCGGGGGAGACAGGGAAGAAGCTCCTGGCTCCTGGCTTCAGATCGGTAAAGCTCCAGCAGTTGAAGCTAACTGGGGAGTGAACCATTGGGTGGAAGACCTCTGTCTCTCTCTCTCTCTCTCTCTCTCTCTCTCCCTCCTCTCTGTGTAACTCTGACTTGCAAATAAATAAATAAATCTTTAAAAAAAAGACTATGTGATCCTAGAAGTTTATCAAATATTGTTAAATCTGAGAAAAGGGGAAAAATCATAAAAGAGAAAAATAGGGGAATAAAAAACATTTCAACTTGAGAAATATAGGGTACACGAAGTTAATTATCTGTTATCTATTAAAACTTAAATATTTATCTTAACTTTCTAATTATCTGATTGTATATTATATATTATTTGGACCTCATTGTTCCTCATTGGAGAGAGCCAGAATTCATAAAACTGTAATGATGATTCAATAGAAAAATACCTGCAAATAGGATAGCATATTTAACCCAGTTAAGTCCAGTTTGTTTCCTTCTCTTATTACTACTGTCTTATGATTAAAAGAACAATTCCCTTAAGCAAAAATCTATCAGGAATGTGAAATTGGATCAGAGATATATGTGACAAATGTATTAAACTTCCAGTCAGAGTTCCACTCAATTCTATCTGCTTAAATTCACCAAGAACAAGCATAGATTAACTGTGAAGTAAGGACAATTACTATTACAAAGCTCCATCTGCATCTATCACATGGGTGCAAGGACCCAAGTAGTTGGAGCATCACTGCTGTTTCCCAGAGTGTACATTAACTTCAGAAGGGAAGGCAGAACTGAATCCCACACTCAGAAATGAGAAGCAGGAATTCAAAGGGAAAGTTTAACTCACTCCTCCACAGCTCCTGCCCCTTGCCTCTGTTTCTATTATCTATTTTCTGTGTCTTTGCAAGCCTACTAATAATTTCTTATTGATTGTGAGGATCTATTTGAAGGAATGTCTATTATCTTCCTTGGATTTGTGCTTTCTAACATAAAAAGTAGGGTCACATAACCTTAATTTTATCTTAGAAAGTAATTTTATTGGTGATGGCATTGTAATGTAGTGGGTAAAGCTGCCATTTGAAATGTCAGCATCCCATATGGGTGCCAGTTTGATTACTGGATGCTCCACTTCCAATCCAGCTCCCTGTAAATGGCCTGGGAAAAGCAGAGGAGGAGGCCCAAGTGCTTGGGCCACTGTTACCCTCATGGAAGACCAAGAGGAAGCTCCTGGCTCCACCAAGAGGAAGCTCCTGGCTCCTGCCTGGACCCACATTAACTGTTGCTGCCCTCTAGGAAATGAACAAATAGATCTCTCTTTCAAATAAATACATACATCTACAGACTCTTAAAATATATACTCAGTTATACATTTTTATGCTAAAGTATGCACTTAGTCCATTTTTATAAATTCTATATTGCCTCCCCACCTTCACTCATAAAATATATCCCTCAATCATCATCTTGCAAATACTTGTCTTAGCCACATTTACAAATTTTTAAATGTCTTATGAACTTCAGTGCCTCAAAATTAAGGTATTCATTTATATTTCAGCTTGAAGAACAAATTTAACTAATTAAAAATGAGTCTCAGGAAAATACTGTTTTCCCAAGTCAGACCATCCCAATGTGCCCTCAGAGATTTTCAAAACTAAATCTCATACACTGTTAGAGCACTCACCATTTAATTTGTTCAATTACTTATTTGATTTTAAAGAGTTTATGCTTTAATCATTTCTTGTTTACAATCTTTTTTTCAATGACAGCAGAATTCAAAGACAAGGTTTTTGGTGTTTCACATACTCTATGATCATTAAAATATTTCTAGGTGATATCAAAAAGAATGACACTAAATTTAAATAAATCATTTATAAAATAACATCAACGAAAATAATGTCAGCCATAGCTTGATAGAACAAATATCTTTTAAAGATTAACAATGTCTAAAATCACACTGATGATAGATAATGAAAGAAAAAAAAGATGGAAATCACCAAGATAATACTTTTAACACCAAATTTCTCTCCAAAACTTGTAACACAGTAACTAAAAATGAATAGTTTACACTCATATTTTACATGTCTGAATATAAGTTGTCTTTTTATGCATAAATCAGATCACATCAATTGGTTTGAATGTAATTTTGGATTTCCTGCCCTCGATAGCTAAATTCCAGCATGTTCCTCTCCTGTTAATTAATCAAAGCATTTTTTTAACATGATTATTTTCTACACTATAATTAACACCATCACTGTAAATTATAAAAACGATAAATTTAAATTACATATGCAATAAAATTCCAAATAATGCTAGTGTGTCATCTTTAAAAAATAAACTACAGAAACATTTCTTTTGAATGCATATATTTTATTTAAAATCAACTCAATGAAAAGGAATGAAGCATCCCTGTTCATCCATTTTCTAAATTTGTAGTTTTAGTATGATGTTGCTTATAGATAAGGGAGCACACTAATTCCCTCCCTTCATCCTATTTTACTGATGAATTTACATATAAAAAGAGGAACCTCTGGGGAGATAGATAAGATAAAGTGTCCAATGATATAAAAACAAGCAAAAAAATTCTATTGGTGTTTCTGAAGCGAATTTTTAAAACAATCTGTATTCTAATATTGGAAGCATGTTTTCAAGCTGTTTATTTTCCCAATTTTGCCATTCTATCTAAATAATCCGCTAAATGGAATTGCCTCACTTAAGCCTTATCAATCATTTGAATCAGGTGATTGAGAATTTGATGATCATTAAATCATGGTTCTCCTTAAAAATACAAAAATACAATAGTAAAGGATTCTAATTAAATGCTCATAAAACATGAAATTGTTATGATTATTTCTCAAACATAGTCACCAGAGTGCAGGTTTACATGTTTTCAAATACTTCACATTCTCCACTTGTGTTTTATCACCTAGAATTTTTTCTGACTGTCATTGAAATCTTCTGTCAAACTCTGGTCATTTGTGTACACAGGATAACATGTGTTGCTTCACACCCCATCATTGCTATGCAATATCATCAAATTTGAACATTCTACAATATTCATGATTGAAAATAAACCTTCAAACAAGCAAATACCCTTTCCTTTTATGTGCCTACAACTGCTATCTCCTAAATACTAACCAAACTATATTGAAAGATTAATAGAGTAGAAAAATCTCTATTTGAATCTCTGTTTTCTCACATATATAATGCAGAGGTTAGATTAGAATCATTGTTTTCAATTTTAGTTGGTCAGTGGACTTGTCCAGAGGATGCTAAAAACTGTAGTTTTTATTTTACCATCTAAAATGTTTTAGAACAGAAATTGAGACTGGAGGGTGTGGGGAGCAACTCGGACTAGACTAAGTTACTGGAATTAAGACTTATTCTATGCATCTGCTCTCCCACAATATGGCGCTGGGAGAGGAGGAAACAGCTTCTACTCAGCTGCCTCCAGTTCAACCAATAAGCAGCAGGAGCTGACTCTGATTGGAGGAGAGCAGCATACTCGGTGTGTGGGTAGCAGAGTTGGGATTGGTGGAAGAGGACTATAAAGGAGGAGAGAGACAACATGCGCCAGGAACATCTATCTGAAGGAACACCTGTGCAGCCCCCGAGAGAGCCGGCCAGCGGTGTGCCGCTCCCCTGCGGAAGTGGGGAAAGTGGCTAGGGGGAACCGCCCTTCCATGGAGGTGGAAGGGTCGGTAGCCAACCCGGGAAGAACCAGCAGCAAACCTGGGGAGGGCCGAGCAGACGAAAGAACAACGCAGGGTCCTGTGTCGTTCCTCCACGAAGACGGGAGCGACAGAGGGGTTGTTTGATTTAACAGCTGTCTGCATAATACTGTTCTTAGAAACTCCTAATTACATATTTAACTCAATAGGCATCAGTTATTTAAGATGCCCTGTTACAAAGTTCTGAATCCTTTTTCCTGGTTAGCTTACTATAAATCAGTTTAAACTTGAAAGAAAAATAGATATGTTTTAACTAAATTTCTTACTTTATCCTGACAAATAAATGTTTGTACAAATTAACTTATTTGGCCAAACTCTCATATTCTGGTTGTTAGAAGGTCAAATGTGAGATTTGATATACTTGCAAACAGGTTAATTGGAGACAATTTAACTGACATTCCACTTTAATTACACTGTCTTTTCTTTTAATAAAATGAATTTTGATTCAAAATCTATAAAATTAGTGATTTTTATCACTTCTATTTTCAGTATTTTTCTTTGTACAATTTATCACACATGTAAAGAACACATAATTACTCAGTTTTTCATAATCAATCAAATTGTTTAAATACACAAATATGCGTGTTTATTCAGCTTTCTCAGGAGAGACAGACCTAATAGCGTATTTACAGAGTGAGATATTAAAATTGCCTCACTCTCATAATAAGCATAAGCAAACTGGAGAACAATGGGAGCTTGCAGGTTCCAAACACAAAAGAAAGAAATAGAGTGGCTGGTTGCTTGGTATGGTCAGTATAAGCTATGTGTATGTGTTTAAAATTTACATTGTACCCCTTAAAATTATTTTTGTCCTCAGTTGATTCTAATGCAACTTATATGAAATAATTGCTATTTTGTTAACTGAATAACACTCTGTAATTGCAAAAAATGCAGCTGTTTTGTTGACATTATGAATACTTCTGAAAAATGTAATTTGTTTTATTAGTATTGTCCTTTTCATAGGTCTGAAGTTTTTCTTCATGAGGGGAAGCTGGTCTTGCTTTCACACATTATGTATTGCATGAATTATTTTTTCATTTAGTCAGTTGTTAACAAACCCTATAGGTCATGACTGTAGCAATAAAAAGTGGAAACTGTTTTCATCCATGAATGAAATTCCAAAATCTTGAGCTGCTGATACTAGATTTCACATATACCACTGACATCCACAAAGTGAAGAGTAATAAATCTACTCATTGCATGAGGTTATCAGAAACAAACATATTGAAAGTCTGCCCTTGAGTAAAGTATGTTCTAATCTTTTCATGAGGATTCTATATTTAATTCCCATTACCACCTAAAAACAGTTATATTTTGCAGTTCTCATGTTAAAGAAAATCTGAGAATGTATCCCCAAAAGTGTGAACTTAAAATATAAGACTGTCTAAGTAAGAAAAAAAATTTGTTAACCATTAGTCCCAGTGAAGTCTATGCAATTGGTGGTTATTGATGTCTTTTCACATTTATCTAAATAGGCACTGCTCAGCAAACTTGAGAAGCTCTCTGAAAAGTAGTTTTAGTTAACTGTGCCAGCTTTTAAAATTGTGAAACCATAGTTAACTTATAGTATCTAAGTGTGAATTATCCAGTTTATTTGAATCTGACTTTTCTTCATAGTCCAGATTAATTCATTGGAGGCATAAAAACCTACCTAGCAGTTTAAGAAACTGTGGCAATTTTGTGGTCTTTGAGATTGTTACGTTAAAGTATCAATACTTTTTTATGATTCGACTTTTTTATTATTATTATTTTCCTTCCAAAAAAAAAAACTTTATTTAAGGAATCCAAACTTCATGTATTTCATAAGTACAACTTCAGGATTATAGTGATTCAACCATACCCGCCCTGCCACCCTTTTTCCCACCCCTTAACCTCCTCTCTCTCCCATTCCCAGTCCACTAAGATGCATTTTTGATTAACTTTATACTCAGAAGATCAACTCTATACTAAGAGTTCAACAATTGCATGAAAAAAAGCCAAAAAACAAAAACAAAGCATAACAAAACAAAAACTATTCCTCAGCAGTCCAAAAAAAGGGCTGTTCAAAGTCATTGCATTTTGAAGTTAATTTAATTTCTTTAAAAAAAAACCCTTAACTTTAAAAAAGCACCTAATAATGATACATCTTTTGCCAGCACTTAGAATTAATTTTAATACAACTCACTGAGGACAAGGTCTTGCATGGGAAATTAGTGCACAGTGACTCCTGTCATTAATTTAACAATTAACACTCTTATGTAAGACATCACTTGAGGCTCTTGACATGAGCTGCCTAAGCTATGGAAGCCTTTTGAATCCACAAACTCCTTCAATATTTAGACAAGGCCATAAGCAGAGTGAAAGTTCTCTCCTCCATTCAGAGAAAAGTACCTCCTTCTTTGATAACTACTTCTTTCCACTGGGGTCTCACCCACTGAGTTCCTCCATGTGGGACATTTTTAGTTACAGTGTCTTGGCTTTCCATCCCTGAAATGCTCTCAGGTGCTATTCAGTCAGACCAGAATGCTTTAATGGCTGACACTGAGATCAGAGTGCTATTTAAAGCAATTGTCATTCTATGAGCCAGCTGTGTGGACAGCTTCCAATGTCAATATTGAAGCATTCCCTACTTTTTAATTCTATCTATTATTGTCACCAGACCTATAATCTTTTTTTTTATTTGCCAGGTAGAGTTATAGACAGTGAGAGAGAGAGACAGAAAGGTCTTCCTTCTGTTGGTTCACCCCCCAAATGACAGTCACAGCTGGCGCTGCGCCGATCTGAAGCCAGCAGCCAGGTGCTTCTTCCTGGTCTCCCATGTGGGTGCAGGGGCCCAAGCACTTGGGCCATCCTCCACTGCCCTTCTGGGCCACAGCAGAGAGCTGGACTTGAAGAGGAGCAACCTGGACTTGAACCAATGCCCATATGGGATGCCAGCACCGCAGGCAGAGGATTAACCATGTGAGCCTTGGTGCCAGCCCCAGACCTATAATCCTATCCATATTATCACTTTAACACTTAAAATGGTATGTTTGCCACCCAGATTAAGGAGATTTGTGGTCCTTTGGCAAATTTTTAAACTGCAAATTTTTATTTACATGTAGAAATAAGTCTGCAGGAATGTATATAGAACTATACAGCTTTATAGTTACCAACATCATAAACTTCATAATCACAACTTTAGTAACATAGTGATTCTTCCCACCATGCCCACCCTCCCACCTATATTTCCAATCCCTCTTTCCCCTCCCTCTCTTATTCCCACACTTATATTTTATTGAAATCTATTTTCAATTGACTTTATGCACATACGTTTAACTCTGTATTAGGTGAGCCAAAAGACTCCACTAAGAGACTACAGGAACTCATAGAAAAGTTTGGTAAAGTTGCTGGATATAAAATCAATACACAAAAATCAACAGCCTTTGTACACACAGACAATGCCATGACTGAGAAAGAACTTCTGAGATCAATCCCATTCACAATAGCTACCAAAAAAAATCAAATACCTTGGAATAAATATAACCAAGTATGTCAAAGATCTTTACAATGAGAAGTACAAAACATTAAAGAAATAAACAGAAGGAGATACAGAAAATGGAAAAATCTTTTATGTTCATGTATTGGAAGATTCAATATCATCAAAATGTACATTATTCCAAAAGCAATTTACAGATTGAATGCACTACCAATTAAAATACCAAGGACATTTTTCTCAGATACAGAAAAAATGATGCTGAAATTCATATGGAAACATAAGAAACCCAAATAGCTAAAGCAATTTTATACAACAAAAACAAAGGCAGAGACAACATGATACCAGATTTCAAAACATCTACCACTCAGTTATAATCAAAATAGCCTGGTGCAAAAACAGATGGATAGACCAATGGAACAGAATAGAAATGCTGAAAATCAATCTAAGCATCTACAACCAACTTATATTTGACAAAGGAGCTAAATTCAATCCCTGGAGCAAGGAAAATCTCTTCAACAAATGGTGCTGGAAAAACTGGATTTCCACATGCAGAAATACGAAGCAAGACCCCTGCCTTACACCTTACACTAAAATCCACTCAAAATGGATTAAAGACCTAAACTACAACCTTATACTATCAAATTATTAGAGAATATTGGAAAACTCTGCAAAACATTGGCATAGACAAAGACTTATTGGAAAAGACGCCAGAGGCACAAGCAATCCAAGCCAAAATTCACAAATGGGATCATATCAAATTGAGATGCTTCTGTACTGCAAAAGAAACACTCAGGGAAGTGAAAGGCAAATGACAGAATGGGAGAAATTATTTGCAAAGCATTCAACTGATAAAGGATCAATAACCAGAATATATAAAAAAATCAAGAAGCTCAACAACAATAAAACAAACAACCCAGTGGAGAAATGGGAAAAGGACTTAAACAGATTTTACAAAAGAGGAAATCCAAATAGCCAACAGACATGGAAAAATGCTCAGGATCACTAGCTCTCATGGAAATGCAAATCAAAACCAAAAGGAGGTTTCACCTCATCCCAGTTAGAATGACTTTCATACAAAAACTCAACAAACAAGAAATGCTGGAAAGGATGTGGGAAAAATGCACCCTAATCCCCTGATAGTGGGAATGTAAACTGGTACAGCCAGTATGGAAGACAGTATGGAGATACCTCAGAAATATAAAATATAAGTGCTTTAAAAGTGTTTTTGCAGGGCTGGTGCCACGGCTCACTAGGCTAATCCTCTGCCTGCGGCGCTGGCACTCCGGGTTCTAGTCCTGGTTGGGGTGCCAGTTCTGTCCCAGTTGCTCCTCTTCCAGTCCAGCTCTCTGCTGTGGCCCGGGAAGGCAGTGGAGGATGGCCCAAGTGCTTGGGCCCTGCACCTGCATGGGAGACCAGGAGGAAGCACCTGGCTCCTGGCTTCGGATCCGCGCAGTGCGCTGGCCGCAGCGGCCATTGCAGGGTGAACCAATGGAAAAAAGGAAGACTTTTCTCTCTGTCTCTCTCTCTCACTGTCTACCTCTGCCCATCAAAAAAAAAAAAAAAAAGTGTTCTTGTGGCTGGCACTGTGGCATTGCAGGTTAAGCTATTATCTACAGTGCCAGCATCACAGTGCCCATTCGAGTCCCAACTGATTCACTTCCAATCTAGCTCCCTGCTGATGCTCCTGGAAAGAAGCAGGAGATGGACCAGGTTCTTGGGCCCTTGCACCCAAGTAGGAGACTCGGAGTGAACCAGCAGATGGACAATCTTCCTATCTCTCTCTCTCTCTCTCTCTCTCTCTCTCTCTGTCTCAGTAATGCTGCCTTTCAGGTGAATAAATAAATATTTAAAAAATAGTGTTCTTGTAATATCGCATGCCTTGGTGATGGACTGCTCTTTTATTATAACAATTATGAATTAGAATTGTTCCAGTTGCATTTGTTTGTATAATTTCAGGAGGAGTACTAAACATCTGAGTACTGAATGACACTAATAAACCAATAATTGTAGAGGTTTATGAAGTAATGTATATGTTGTTCTAAAATTTAAAAATAAATTTTAAAAACTCATAACCTCAGAACTGAGAACTGAGGGGTATAACTCACAATCTGAAGCAGGAGTCTGAGAACTTAGGGACCTCTTTGGTCAGTCATGGATTCTGGAAGCTAGAAAACCAGCAGTTTTGATGTCCCATACCTGGAGAAAGAGTCTGGCCCTATAAGAGTGAAGATTTGTCCTTCCTCAGCCTTTTTTGTTCCATCTGGGTTCCAAGCCCATTAGAAGGCAGTAGGCTATGTGTAGGGTGGATCTTACTGACACAATCCCCTGACGCAAGTGTTGATCTCCAGAAACTCCCTCATAGACAAAACTGGAGCAGCCCCATCATTCTAAGCAAATGTCAAAGAAAAATCTGAATTCCCTTTTCATCAGAAGATGGTAGACCAAATGCCAATTGAAACATTGAGAATAAGTAATATAATGGCTGGGCACAATTAATGCAACATCAACTATTTGGGTATCTTTGTTTCAGCCAAGTTCACATCTAAAATCAAAATTCATAGGAAATTCCGAAAAGTGGATTTTAGTACCAGCAACAATTGTTGGTAATAAAGTTATAGAACTCTGTAGTACTTTATCGTTCATCAAAAAGCCATATAAAACATAATTATATGGACTAAAATAGGAGAAAATATTTGCTTTAATACGAAGTGGGGTGGAAATTCATGGCTAGTTTCCAAAAGCACATCTTTAAGCAAATTTTGTTCCATGTTTCAAAGACCCCTATCATACTGAATCAACCTCCAGTTTTTTTGCTTATGCAGAAACAGTTAGATTGAAGTTCTTACACTCAAAGTTTGTACACAGCTTTCTAAGCTAAGTATTCACATTGCATATTTCAGTAGAGTTAATAAAAGAAATGAAAGCATGTTACCAGAAAACCAATTTTCCTTTATTTAACTTTAATAGTCTAAAGATGAACTCCTTACAAAACTACCAACTATGCTTCATGGAGATATTATACTGACTCATGTTGTCATGATGTAAAATAATGACTTGCCACTGAGATAAAAGCATCATCTTCCTAACTTTCAGTTCAGCAAGATCAGAAAGTGAGCACAGCAAGACAGGAATAGTGGGTACTCCAGAATCATTAACCTTGCATTCGTATCCCGACCTTCAATCAGGTGATATGTGCCTCCAAGGATATAATTTGCTTTTTTGACTCAGGTTTTGAAGGTGTGAAATTGGGAAGAATGATCTGATTGAAGACTATTTTAAAAAGTAAATGAGGTAATGTTTTAAAATCACATAGCAGAGTGAATGTCTGGCTCATGACTAGCAATTCAGAGAACACATGTACAAAATCTGCTCTTTGCCAGGCACATCTGTAGGCATTGGTAGGAAGTTTATGATCAAAGAAAACTGACTACCTCAATGAATTTTATATCCTGGTGGTGAAGATAAACAATGGAAACAAATATTTGAAACACCAGTTGCCATAAGCATTTTAAACGAAAACAAAACAGATACTGAGGTATGATGGAAAAAGAAGTCAAAAAAGACCTCTCAAGAGGTGTTGCCTGAACAAAGACTCCAGGAAAAAATCTGTGGAGACAAGCTACATGGGGTGCGGACATTGAAAAAGCAGAATAAGGGGAAGATTGAATAGGACCATTGAGCATGAAGATTTGGGTTTTTTTTTTTTTTAATACTGTTTTTGAGAAGAAAATTAGAATGAGTGGGTGAATTATATAATCTGATTTGTGTGTTGAACTATCAGTATAATTACAGTTTGGTAATGAGCTTTAGAGGTAAAAGCATCAGCAGAAAGACTAACAGTAGCTTAATTGAGTAGTCAAAATGAGAGACAACTACGGATTTGGTATAATGTAGGAAATAGGTGTGGTGACATGGATTCCAATATATAATTTTGAAGCTTTAGTTAACAAATGTACTAATGGAATCATGATAGGATGTGAAATATTGAGGAGTCCAGGATGATTTCATGATTTACAATGCCTATCATCTTGAGTGTTTGCTATATGCAAGAATAATAGGGTACTTCAAAAATTCATAGATGGGACAGCATTGTGGCATAGAATGTAAAACTACCGTGTGTGACACCAGCATCCCATATGGGTACCAGTTCAAATCCCAGTTACTCCTCTTCTGAACCAGCTCCCTGCCTGGGAAAGCAGCAGAGGATGGACCAAGTCCTTGGCCCTTGCACTCATGTGGGAGACCCAGAAATAACCAATTGAGGAGTGAACCAGTAGATGGAGGAACTCTCTCTCTCTCTCTCTCTTTCTCTCTGTCTCCCTCTTTCCTTCTCTCTCTGTAAGTCTGCCTTTCAAACAAATAAAATACATTGTTTAAAAATTCGTGGAAATTGAATTATAAAATGTTTCTTTTGTTGCAAAACATTTTGAAATCTATGTGCAGTTTTCCCTTAATATGCATGTTCATGTACCTTTTGAAGATGTTCATATTAACCTTAAGAGGTGATTGGGGCCAGTGCCATGGCTCACCTGGCTAATCCTCCGCCTGCAGCGCCAGCACCCCAGGTTCTAGTCCCGGTTGCTGCCCTTGCAGTTGAGCTCTCTTCTGTGGCCCGGAAGTGCAGTGGAGGATGGCCCAAGTGTTTGGGTCCCTGCACCAGCATGGGAGAATGGGAGGAAATACCTGGCTCTTGGCTTCAGATTGGCGCAACACCAGCAGTAGCGGCCATTAGGGGAGTGAACCAACAGAAGGAAGACCATTCTCTCTGTCTCTCACTGTACGTAACTCTCTCTGTCTCTCTCTTTCACTGTCTAACTCTGCCTGGCAAAAAAAAAAAAAAAAAAAAAAGGTGATTGGTATTATTTATGAATATTTCTATTATACAGGTAAGGTTTTAGTGCTGATCTTCTACTATGATAATCTGCCTGGGAGCCAACTAATATAACCAGCCAGTAAGCAGTACTGATAAGCACATGATAAAAACAGTGATAATATAGTTTGATATCATCTAACACTGGCATATGACAATTTTCTAAAACTTAAGTTCTATAAAGGCATTATGAATATCCTTAAATGCTTAATCTCTTCTTTCCTATATTTTTTAAAGGTTTATGTTATTTATTTGAAAGTTACAGAGAGAGAGGGACACAGAGAGAGAGTGGGGGAGAGACTTCCCTCTGTTGGTCCACTCACCAGATGACTGCAATGGCTCCAGAGCTAGGCCAATCTGAAGTCAGGAGCCAGGAGCTTCTTCTGGGTCTCCCATGAGAGTGCAGGGGCTCAAGGATTGGGACATCCTCCGCTGCTTTCCCAGGCACACTAGCATGGAGCTAGATCAGAAGTAGAGCAGCCAGGCCCAACTGGCACCCACATGGGATGCTGGCCCTGCAGGCCAGGGCTTTATCCCCCTGCGCCACAGTGCTGGCCCCTTTCCAAAATAATTAACACAGTGTTTACCTGGGTTAAAATGAATTATTGACTAAGAATTTAATTATGTATATTTTTCTTTAAATATTTGAGCCAATATTAAATTTCACTTTGTTTTGATGCAGGCATTTGGTATAGAAGTTAAAACATCATATTCCATTTAAAAGTGCCTGGGTTGAAGCCCCAGCTCCTGGCTTAAATCTCCCAGTCATTATTGCCTTTTAGGAGGTGAACTAGCAGATGGGAGATCTGTGTGTCTGTCTTCTTCTATGTCTTAAGATAAAACAACAACAACAAAGTCCTCATACTTTTGTCAGACCTAAATTAAAATCAGACCTCCTTTTAAATAGTTTAATAATTTCAAAATGCAGATATAAGTGCAATTTATTAATTTTGCTTCAAAATAATGATGTTAGGCTTAAAATTGTTAGTGCATAACCTCAGATTTGATATTGGACACATTTTAGCAACACCCTTAGATGGAAAATATCAATAATGGGTACATTTACCAAAGAATTTCACCCTTTAACAATGTATTCCTTTGTTTTCCTTATAGAAATCCAAATAAAACCAAATGAGTTACTTGTAATCTGCTATTGTTTCAATTTTTTCAAATATTTGGGATTTATGAATACAGTTATATATCTAAGTAAAAACATATTAGTCAAATGTACTATTTATTTCACAGGCATCAGTGTCAGATATTAAATTAAATGGTTGGCAATTCTAATTATCTTATGTCAATCATTGCATCACATTTTATTCTTGTAACAATTCAAGTAAACAGATTTTTATATTTCTTTCCAAGGAGAAATAAAAGGAATTGATGATTAAGTAATCTACCTATAGTAATACCCCATATTCAGGAACATTATAACTGACAAAATTGTAACATATATTAAAATCAAGCCATTCAGTTTACTTTTGTCACTTAGTGCTCTGAAGATCTCAGAAGTAAAATAGCCATATAACTCTTCATGGAAACTTCTGATTTGATTGGAGATAAGTCTTATATTTCCTGTCAGTTGTTAACTTAAAGGAATGGTGAAATGATTTTACTTAATCCAAAAATATTTCAATCACTATATCCATACAGTTATGTGTGTAAATGCCAAGACAAATCCCCATACCCATAATTCTAAAGATTATGTGTGCAAAATAACTACTAGCACCACTTTCAAGGGATTGGTATCAATCTTCTTCTTGCAACTAAATTACTATAGAGTTACTAATGTAACCAAATCAATATACCAAATCAATGTAATTCTAGAGACATGAGTGCTTGCAAAATTCCACAATAATTTTTAGATAGCACTAAGCACACAACGCTGCTTATCAATAAATTATATTTATTTGCACTTTAAGGAAACTAAAAGATCCAATTGCAGTTACATAAAACTGGAAAAAATTTTTTGGACAATTTTGTTATAATTTTAAGGAGTTATTTAACAGTTTTCAACTGCCAAATTGATAGTAGAAATAAAATCACCTATTTCATTTAACAGTGAGAAAACTACTAGCTTACAATTTGATTACACACTTCTAAACTAAAATGTGATTTTGTCCATTAGAACATTTCCCTGTTCCTAAAACCCAAAACTCATTGCCCTAACAAATGTTTTAGTTCCATAAGTCACTTAACTAGGGGAGTAGGGATGAGAAAATCTTCTTACCTTTTAAATACCTGCTCATTATTATTTCTAAAAATGTTTCATAAAATATAAGTTAAGAGACAGCATACTGGAAAGCTTTTGCTGATTCATCTCTTATCCTTTAGTACTCAATACTCTATTAGATTTGTTTTTTAATCCAGCTAAATGCATCAAAACCCAACAAATGTCCAATAGCATTTAGGCTGGGAAACTACAAACAGGAACGTGAAGAAGCCTCTGCTGGTATGGTTTCCACAGTGCTTCAGAACATATTACACAAAAGCTAAAACCCCAGCACGCAATGATAACTTCTGTAAAAGAAAGGATCATAAAGTGAGCTTTCTAAGATAGCTTCTCACTCAGAGGCTCAGGGACTTAAATTGAACAGAAATTTATGAGTAAAAAAGAAAATCCAATTGTCCAGACCAAAGTGTGTTCAGTGATAGAAAATGCAGAAAAGTTTATAGAATCTCAGAGGGATTTAGTTGTAGGGAACCATGGTGCACTGCCTAAAACCAAAAATGTATCTGGATACGATGAATGCAATTTTTTTTTTTTTTTGGCTTATTTGACAGGTAGAGTTAATGTGAGAGAGAGAGAGATGAGAGAGACAGAGAGAAAGGTCTTCCTTCCGTTGGTTCACCCCCCAAATGGCCCCTACGGCCGGCGATATGCCGATCCGAAGCCAGGAGCCAGGTACTTCCTTCTGGTCTCCCAAGCGGGTGCAGGCATCCAATCACCTAGGCCATCCTCCACTGCCTTCCTGGGCCACAGCAGAAAGCTGGACTAGAAGAGGAGCAGCCGGGACTAGAATGCGGCTCCCGTATGGGATGCTGGCGCTGCAGGCAGAGGATTAGCCAAGTGAGCCACGGCACTGGCCCCGATGATGAATGCAATTTCACAAGAACTTTCTTTGGTTAAAGGCTTTGAATGACCTAATTTGATTCTGGAAATAACTGAGTAAAGAATAACATTGGAACAATCTGTGTAAAATTGTTTACTATGATCTATAAATTCTTAAAGAATGCTATTGCATTCATACATCAGTATTGTGATATTTTTCAAATGATGATTTAATTAAATATAAAGTTGGAAGCAGATATGACAAAGTCTTTAAGGCAGTAGATATTTTCCTTTTTATTTCACTTATTTGAAGGGCAGAGATACCAACCAAATGCCCACAACAGCTGGGTTGGGGCCATTCAGGAGCCATAAACCTGGAACTCAATTCAGTCTTCCATGTGGGTGGCAGGATAAAATAATTTCACCTGCTGCCTCACAACAGGTGAAATTATAAAGATTTTCTTATGTATTTAAAGACTCTCCATATTTTAAAATTATTCCAGGATATTAGTGTAGTGGTTGTGATGGTTTGGTTATGATGGGGTGGTATTGAGGTGCATGTACTATACCAATAACTCACAAATTTCTCTGCAAAAAAAAAAAAAGCATGTGACATTACTGCTAAGCACATAAATTAATAATATAATATAAAAATTCTAATTCCACTTTCTAAGTTGGTATGCTTTTATCTAATGAAGAAAAAATATGATTCTCTTATAACTGTCCCTTAAGAAATACATTATAATACATATTTTCCAGTCTTTTCAGGAATATATAATAAGTTCATATTAATATGACACAACAATAAAGATAAAAGCACATTTCATACTTATAAATTTTGTAAATATTTCCTAGCAAGGAAAACATTTTAATTAAAAATTAATTAAAATGTCTTTGTATTGTCCATCCATTTTAAGATTTAATGTAGTGCATAATCTTATGATTCACAAATAATTAAAATAATTTTAATAGTGCATTTAACTATCATTTAAAATATATACATATATTTATCTTAAAAATCTAGAGGGGATCTAGATAACCTTTGATCTTGTTCTTGATTATTTTTCATTCACTGTTTAGAATCTGCTGAATCATTCCAATTTACCTAAACTTTAGAAATTTTTCAAAATCTATAAATGTATATAATGATAAAATGTACATCATACAGTTTTAACTATTAGATATGATAATAAATATAAAACTTTCAGAAAAGTACAATGTATAAAGGTATTTCAATTACATTAATTCTTTTATGTTTCTGTAAAATAGCTTGTCAGAAAGCTATCTCCATTTAAAAAATTCTTTCCACACAATACATTATGTTCTAATGAAATGAATACTGGTATAATAAAAAAATCAACACAAAAATGAATCTGAGAAGTAGCATTTCCTTTCACCAGACAACTGACAAGCTGTTCTATATCAGAGAAATGAAGAGGAAGGACTTTTCCACTTCATTAATTTGCTTTGAAGTTAATATCAGGAATTACACAGTAAACATCAATGCACTTTGTCAATTATGTGTTTCCATTTAAATGATATAGTTGCTAATTGAGTAAGTATTTATAATATTTGAAATTTATCAATCAAGAAAGGTGAATCAAAGTGAGGTGGTAGTAATTGTCGGCTGAAAAGCACCATATCTAAGCAGAAGGTGGAATTAAGGTAATCTGAAACCGTATGTGTGGTCTGGGTATATTGAATTATGGGAGGATATAGTGGAAAGAAGCAGAGACATTTATGCTTGGTTTATACCTTCAAAAACAGTACGGAAATTCATTTATGAAAGAGACATTGTCATCTATTTAAAAAATACAGGAGAAAAGATATTTTCTTAGGGCCAAGTCTATACTGCAGTGGGTTAAGCTTTCTCCTGCAATGTTAGCACTGCATAAGAGCAACGGTTCAAATCCTAACTACTCCATGTCTCATACAGCTCACCACTAATGCACCTGGGAAAATAATGGAAGATTGCCAAAGTGTTTGGGCCCATGTCACCTATGTGAGAGATCCAGATGGAGTTTCAGGCTCCTGGCTTCTGACTGGCTATACCCTGGCCATTGTATCCATTTGGGGAGTGAAGTAGTGCATGGAAGATCTCTCTCTCTCTCTCTGTCTCTCTGTCTCTCTGTCTCTTTGTCTCCCTGTGTGTGTGTGTTTGTCTCTGCCTCTCCCTGTAACTCTGCCTTTGAAATAAATAAATAAATAAATAAATATTTTTAAAAATAAAGAAAAAAGATATTTTCTTGAAGTACCAAAGTATGATCAAATACAACAATAAATACAATTAATAAATGAAGGGATAATGAAGAATTTTGAACATAGTTATAAATATTATTTCACTGAATCATGCCATGTACATGACAATATATCCTTCTTTCCCTACATCATGATCATTATCATGAATTCCTCATTTTATGATTTTAATATTTCTGTTTTTAAGAAAAACAGTATATATATGTATATATTTAATGTCTGAATATGGAGTGAATGTTGCAAAAAGTGAAAAATTGTTGAGTATTAAAACTGAAATAAACTTACAAAATAAAAAAGGAAAAAGTATTAAAGTATTTATGCATTTAATTATAAATAAGAACATAACACAGTAGATACATATATATTTGGAAATCTTTAAAATATGCACACATATAGTAAAGACACCAGATATTACAGATCATTACAATAATACCCACTCTTCACTCCTGAATTCGCAAATGATTGACTTGAAAAAATTTTGTGAAATTTTCAAGTTCAACCAACCCATTGTATACAGAAATGGGATAATATACCCCTGACACTTAATTCAGTCTACACCTGCCTCTTTACACCATATTATTTCTTCTAATATCTTGCATCATAATTTTAACTATTTCTTGACTATGATGAGAAAAACCTAATTAATTCTATAATACATAATACATTGCTTGAGAATCAGAAGTTTGGAAAAATAGCCATCCCATGATAATTCCAACCATTTTATCATTTTTACATCTAGAAGTTAAACTCCCTTTATTGATCTCCTCTCTATAATATGGTCCCTGGTCCAATGCACATATACTTTACAGCTCAAAAACAATCTATTATATATTAAATAGGAGTGGAAATTTTTATAATTATGTCCCTCTTTATTTTTCATAATGAAGATCATTTTTAGCAAAAATTTCAAACAATGATGAGCTAAATAAAATTAATCCCTTCTGGGTCCCATATATTTTCTTATTTTTATAGTTTGTGCTCAAATCAGCTCCTATAGATAACCCAGAATAATTCATTTTAATTACTATAACTTAAATTCCAGAAAAATGACACAATTCTTTACCAGCCTCCCCCAATTTCATATTTGTGCTCAGATTCTTCTTGTGAAATTGCATTTTCATAGCAAAGACTCTCTAGACCATACATTCTGACAATCATTTTGCTTTTTCACAGAGTTATGAATCATAGAGGTTCTTATCGCATGGGGTAACTGACAAGAATTGAACACAGTTTTCATACAGTTAGTATTGATGGTGGACAAACTACAATATTTGTGATTACCTAAAGTCATGAACAGAAATAATATTTCATAATATTCTTTTGGCTTTGTGTGTGTGTGTTCTTTTTAAACTTAGAACTATGTCAGAAACGATTATCATTTACTTACATTGCAGGAAATAGTGTATTTACAGACAATGAGGTACCCAGCAATTTGGAACAGATGGAAGGAACTCAACAATTGTTCATGGGAATAGAAGATCCCTAAGCTGGGCTGTGAAACACTACAAGAATTTTAATTAGTCCATTTTGCTTCTGTGACATTGAGTAAAATACATTCACATGTATGATGATATTTTAAGGCTAATGAAGTAACTGCGTAAACTATGTTCAGTATTTTACAAACTTATTAATAGTTTTCAGATAAAAAGCAGTTATTTACACAGTTTTTATCTGCCTTTAATGTAGGCAATATATCCTAAAGGTAGAAGTTAAATTGTGGACTAGCTATTTTCTGCTTGCCTTTTCAAAGAAACCCCCTATCCTTTTCTGCTCTGCAGATGTCCAGGGTGGATGGATGACATTAATTAAACACAAGCTTCTGGCTGCTGTTTGATTTGACCAGTGGAGAGGAACAACACCAGAAAAAAAAACAAGAAAAACACTGAAGTCAGTATACTCATTCTCACAGCTCCTTTCCCTCTAGAGCCTCCCAAGTAAACTACATTTCCACAACTGAACCCCACAGTCCATCTCCTCTACACACACACCTGAATTTACATACAGGTCACTTTCCTCCCTCACCCCTAGGTGAGGATACAGTTGATACTAGGAATGATACAGTTGATACTATCCCTGTTGTTTTAACTTTCTCTTCCACATATTATACAAAACACTTAATTTTTTATCAACTCTATGAAATTTGCTTAATTTTGGTGCGCTTTCTTCTTCCATGACTGCAATTGAAACATCCTATTTCTTTTGTTTTGTAGTTTGTGTAAACTCAAGTAGTATTCACCTTTTCACCCTTTTCTATGCCCTGTTCTGTCTCTATATCATCCTAACTTGATTCCTCCCTTCCTCTTTCTTATCTCTTAACATTCAATGCCTGGGGCTGGCACTGTGGTACAGCAGGTTAACGCCCTGGCCTGAAGTGCCGACATCCCATATGGGTGCCAGTTTGAGAACTGGCTGCTCCACTTTCAATTAAGGTCTCTACTATGGCCTGGGAAGGCAGCACAAGATGGCCTAAAGCCATTGGGCCCCTGCACCGGCGTGGGAGACCTGAAAGAAGCTCCTGACTTCTGGCTTCTGATCTGCGCAGCTCCGGCTGTTGCGGCCAATTGGAGAGTGAAACAGCAGATGGAAGACCTCTCTCTCTCTCTCTCTCTCTCTCTCTCTGCCTCTCTTCTCTATGGATAACTCTGACTTTCAAATAAATAAATAAATCTTAAAAAAAAAAAAAAAACTCAATGCCTAACTCAGTGGCTTATAGATAGTGCCCTTGCAAATATTGTTCTTCCTTCAAAATATTCTTGTCCTTCTGTTTTCCATTAACATTTCCTACTTTTCCTCCAAGAACAAGATCAACTAAAACATTTCTCCCTTATCTATGCTGCAATCAATCTCCAAACTAAAGTTGAAATCACAATTCCTTTCTTCCCCAGATCTATCTTCTTGTTTCTTTTTTACCTTCATTATCTTATGCTATGTGGGAAATAAGCTCACCTGAGACCACCTACCCACAAAAGGTTGGACTCAGAAACATGAATGAAGTAGAAAGCGAGGTGTATATTGTTACCTGGTCTCAAGATCAGGGACCAGCAGGTAGAAGCAGGCATCACCCTCAGAAACCCAGCTCAGCTGATTCCTACCATGCAGAGTTGCCTTCCCAGTTTCTCATTGATTGAGCTCCTTTTCATCTAGTTTGTGCACAGAGTGGTTTTTTTAGAAAAGACCTTTAAAATCTTTACTTTTCAATTTTATAACTAAATCACATAAGCTGATAGTGATAAAGAGACAAACTTGAAAAGAAAAACAAAAAAATTATTTCCTATAGTTTTTGTCCTGGGCATAAATGCTTTGAAATAAGAATAAGTAATCACCTACAACGTATTAGCTCATTTAAAATATGATTATGTAGTCTCTGAAACTGAGCCTGTCTTTCCAAAATATATTTCTCATTATGCTTTATGATTGAAAGTGAATATACTTTTGTCACATACAACAGTAATACCCAAATGTAAGATGATGTTTATTTGCTATTTCTTTACACTAAAAGGTAAAACACTTAGATTCTCGGCTGGCGCCGCGGCTCAATAGGCTAATCCTCCGCCTGCGGCGCCGGCACACGGGGTTCTAGTCCCGGTCGGGGCTCCGGATTCTGTCCCGGTTGCTCTCCTTCCAGGCCAGCTCTCTGCTGTGGCCAGGGAGTGCAGTGGAGGATGGCCCAAGTCCTTGGGCCCTGCACCCCATGGGAGACCAGGGTAAGTACCTGGCTCCTGCCATCGGATTAGCGTGGTGCGCCGGCCGCACTGCGCCGTCCGCGGCGGCCGTTGGAGGGTGAACCAACGGCAAACGAAGACCTTTCTCTCTGTCTCTCTCTCTCACTGTTCACTCTGCCTGTCAAAAAATAAAAATAAATAAATAAAAAAATAAAAAAATAAAAAAAAAACACTTAGATTCTCATAATTCTTTACTGATCCAATCCATTTAACCTGAACGTACTTATGGATTATTTTGACACGTAAGATGGCACCTCTAGACTTTGGGTTTCCCAAAACACAACAACTATATAAGTGGAAATGCATTTTAGTGGAGTGTTTTCTGTTAAATTCTATATTTTTTTTAAACAAACCAGGAAATTTGGTAGAAAAAAAAATCTAAATTGATACTCTGATACTCTGTTTTCCCATGAGCTCATGTCTATCAGCATCTTAATTTTACAAAAAGATGGAGTTTGAGAAAAAATTTATTAATGTTAAGAAAAATATGTTAAAAATTCTTGGCCTTCAAAGAACAGCTGCCTCATCAATTAATAGAAGATATATATTTTTCCAGTGCTTATTTCTGACAACCAAATGATCAATCTCTAGACAATCAGATTAATTACATGTATTTTATATTTAAAAATTCAAATAAATAATACTTCTCAGGCTTATGAAAAAGATTTCAGATGAAAGACTGAAATAAGAGCAAAGAATATGTGATTTTCAGCATTACTTCTGAATGTCAAATGGAATAGTTTGAAATACTGTAGAGCATAAAATATATATTCTTGAAGTATGTCAAAATTGGGACAGTTGGCATACTGAAAGTTTCCCCTCAACTTTATTACATTTGCACATTGGGAGGAATATTAGATTAAACCCACAAAGTTTGTTCAATATTATATCACCATGAACAAACTATCAATAGCAACTTTAAAGCAGTGGATTGCTGATGAATCTTTAATGCTGGAATCAGCAAATTAAATCCATCCAGATTTTAGCCTTCATCATTAATGTTCACAAAAATATTCTCACTAATTTACAAGATATTTATTCAGGTTTAAGATTCAGAAAACAATTGTATTAGATGGTCTTTGACTTTAGGTAAAAACAAAATGTATATGATTAAACAAATTGCTGTCATATTCTTTGTTTATCTGCACTTTTGATCTTTACAACTTTCAACTGATTTATTTTACCAAAACTGAGTAAACAATATCAAAATATTTTGGTTCAGAAGGATTTCCTCATCATTACTGCATAATATACTAATTCTCACCTCAATTGTTTTCACTCCTCTATTTCTCCATCAAGAACCTCTTTTCAGCCTCATCCACCTTTTGATTTGTATTTCTCTATAATCTATCAAATTTAGATATCTATATTGCAATGGTCTATTGAATTGTCAAAAGTACATTTTTTGACAGTAGTAATTGCATCCATTATACCTCCGTTGCTCAGTACAATTATACTCTATTTGGCCCATTAAATCCTCTAAAGGACTTGAAAAGAACAACTTTTAGCATAAATCAAAAAAAAAAAAATACAAAGAAGTCACCTAGCAGGATTGTTGATACAAGGTGGATTTAGCTCTGCAAATCATGTGTTTACTATAACTATAAATGTTTTTGATAGTCCAAAATTATTTGTTCATTTTTCAGAACTTTAGTAATATATCAGTAATTCCAAGGTACAAATGGTGTTGATGTAGTGGGAAGATATTTGTTAACCAAAAATACAGTGTCATTTGAAAGAGTAGTCATTGCCTGTCCAAATCATTACTAATATTTTTTGTTATCTTTTTTTTTAATTTTTTTAACTTTTATTTAATGAATATAAATTTCCAAAGTACAGCTTATGGATTACAATGGCTTCCCCCCCATAACGTCCCTCCCACCCGCAACCTTCCCCTTTCCTACTCCCTCTCCCCTTCCATTCACATCAAGATTCATTTTCGATTCTCTTTATATACAGAAGATCAGTTTAGCATCCATTAAGTAAAGATTTCAACAGTTTGCTCCCACACAGAAACATAAAGTGAAAAATACTGTTTGAGTGCTGCGAGCGGCTCGGGGAGTCTGGCCAGCAGACTCAACCCAGGGCCCGCGACGACGCTTTCTCGGGCGAGAAAAGAACGAACGATGTTTATCTGTCTTCAGTAGACTTTTTATTAGAGAAAGTAAACGTGACAGAGGGAGGAGGAAAGGAGAGGAGAGAGAGAGAGCTTCCTCCTCACACCCGTGGCTTATATACAAAATGTGACCAATCAGAAGCAAGCTATAGTCCATGCATCTGGCACACCAATCCGGTCTCTGTTCACGTGAAGGGCACACGTCCTTCGTCCAATCAGGTGAGGTGTCACGCAGCAGGCAGGCAGGCAGACTCACTGCGGGGGTCCTGCCGCCATCTTGTTGTTTACCGCGACCTCGATCCCTCCGCCTCTGGAGAGCCCCGCGCATAGGAAAGCCCCCCGGTCAAAACCGAAAGTAAAAAACCTCCGCCTAGCGATACCGCCGCGGACTATTCCCCGACATTTGAGTACTAGTTGTAGCATTAAATCACAATGTACAGCACATTAAGGACAGAGATCCTACATGAGGAGTAAGTGCACAGTGAGTCCTGTTGTTGATTTAACAAATTGACACTCTTGTTTATGGCATCAGTAATCACCCTAGGCTCTTGTCATGAGCTGCCAAGGCTATGGAAGCCCCCGGAGTTCACCGACTTTGATCATATTTAGACAAGGCCATGGTCAAAGTGGAAGTTCTCTCCTCCCTTCAGAGAAAGGTACCTCCTTCTTTGATGGCCCGTTCTTTCCACTGGGATCTCACTCGTGGAGATCTTTCATTTAGGTTTTTTTTTTTTTTTTTTTTTTCCCCCCCAGAGTGTCTTGGCTTTCCATGCCTGAAATACTCTCATGGGCATTTCAGCCGGATCCACATGCCTTAAGGGCTGATTATGAGGCCAGAGTGCTGTTTAGGACATCTGCCATTCTATGGGTCTGCTGTGTATCTCACTTCCCATGTTGGATCATTCTCTCCCTTTTTGATTCTATCAGCTAGTATTTGCAGACACTATTCTTGTTTATGTGATCTCTTTGGTTCTTAGTCGTATCATTACGATCAATTGTGAACAGAAATTGATCACTGGTACTAGTGAGATGGTATTGGTACATGCCAAATCATTACAAATATTTTTTTAAAAAAATATTTTATTTATTTATTTGAGAGGTAAAGTTACAGATAGAGAGAACGAGAGACAGAGAGAGAGTTCTTCCATTTGCTAATTCACTCCCCAAATGGCCTCAATGGCTAGAGCTGAGCTGATCTGCAGCCAGGAACCAGGAAATTCTTCCAGGTCTCTCACGTGGGTGCAGGGGTCCAAGCATCCATGCCATTTTCTACAGCTTTCCCAGGCCACAGCAGATAGCTGGATGGGAAGAGGAGCAGCCAAAACTTGAACCAGAGCCCCTATGGGATGCCAGCATTGCAGATGGAGGCTTAATGCACTACACTACAGTGCAGGCCCCATAATTCCTTTTGATAAGATATGTTCCATATAGATCCTGAATTACTTTGTAGCTTAATAATTCAGTCATGGAAAAATCATGAAATGAAGAATCAAACCAAACATGGAAACTTTGATAAAATGTAAATTTGTGATAGGGTTGGGATTTTTAGAAATAGAAATTCCTCTGCACTCAGAATGTTGCCAGGATTATCTGTTTGGACCACTGTGAAAAAGGCGGGGGCGGGGGGCAGTGGGCAATACCGTGGCATAGTAGACTAAGCCTCCTCGGGCATCCCATAGGGGCACCAGTGCATGTCCTGGCTACTCCTCTTCCTATCCAACTGTTTATGGCCTGGAAAAGCAGTGGAAGAAGGCCCGAGTGCTTGGGCACCCATATGGGAGACCCAGAAGAAGCTCTTGGCTCCTGGCGTCAGATCAACTCAGCTCCAGCTACCAATGAGCCCATTTGGAGAATGAACCAGTGGATGGAAAACCTTTCTCTCTGTCTCGCCCTCTCTCTGTCTATAACTCTGCCTCTCAAATAAATAAACAAAAATCTGAAAGAAAGAAAGAAAGAAAGAAAGAAAGAAGGAAGGAAGGAAGGAAGGAAGGAAGGAAGGAAGGAAGGAAGGAAGGAAGGAAGGAAAGAAAGAAAGAAAGAAAGAAAGAAAGAAAGAAAGAAAGAAAGAAAGAAAGAAAGAAAGAAAGAAAGAAAGAAAGAAAGAAAGAAAGAAAGAAAGACACCAAGATAGTGGCCTCCATCTAGAGTTGAAGAATGCCTTCAAGGAGTTTCAGGACAAAGTTACTGACACTGAACAGAAGATGAAGTTTGCAAACATACAGACTCAACAAGTAACTAAAACACACATACACACACACACACACATTTTACAGATACAGAAGATATAACTTTGCTTGATGAGAATAACATGTACAAGATATAGGAAGAAAGTTTATTCTCCAATCCAAGGAGATAATTAATAATCAGCTGTTAGAGACACAGAAATAGAGCAGAAAAAATTGGAAGAAGTAGAACAATAACAACAACAAAATCCCACCTGGAGCAGAGTGTTAAGGAAGCAGAGGACACCTGGGAGGTGATGATGGCATGAAAGCCACCATAGCAAGCTCTAAGCAACATTTTTCCTCCTGACCCTTTCACGCCTGTCAAGAGCAGAAAAGCCTTCCCGGAAAACAGCCCCCTCTACCCTAAGGTATTTCTTATTTGCGTGGTCTAGCAACCCCAGGTTTTTCCAAGTCACTCCACACCTTTCCATAGTCCAACCATATATCCTTTTCTGTTTGTTTGCTTGTTTATTTTTTAAATCCTGGCTCTGTCATTCCTACACAGCCCCTCCTCTCTCCAGACAACAAGTTTTTTAGGAGAGAGAAATGGGGTGGGGAGTAGAACAGATAACTGAGCCTGCCACAAGGCACACTGTTCCACCAATAAAACACAGGTTCCCCACCCAGTTCAGTAAGCCTTTTTTTTTTTTTTAATAAAAAGATGTATTTATTTATTTATTTATTTGAAAGGTAGAGTTACAAAGAGAGAGAGAGAAGGAGAGAAAAAGAGATCTTGCATCAGCTGGTTTACTCCCCAAATGGTTGCAACAGCCAGGGCTGGGCCAAGCTGAAACCAGGACCCTGGAACTCCATCTGGATCTCCAATGTGGGTGGAAGAAGTCCAATTGCTTGGCCCATCTCCCACCACTTTCCCATGTTGGGTTGGAAATGAAGCAGGCAGGACTCCAATTTTTACTTCATTATGGGATGATAGCATAGAAAACAGAAGCTGGCCGGCGCCGCGGCTCACTAGGCTAATCCTCCGCCTAGCGGCGCCGGCACACCGGGTTCTAGTCCCGGTTGGGGTGCCAGATTCTGTCCCGGTTGCCCCTCTTCCAAGCCAGCCCTCTGCTGTGGCCAGGGAGTGCAGTGGAGGATGGCCCAGGTGCTTGGGCCCTGCACCCCATGGGAGACCAGGAAAAGCACCTGGCTCCTGGCTCCTGCCATCGGATCAGCGCGGTGCGCCGGCCGCAGCGCACCGGCCGTGGCGGCCATTGGAGGGTGAACCAATGGCAAAGGAAGACCTTTCTCTCTGTCTCTCTCACTGTCCACTCTGCCTGTCAAAAAAATAAAAAAAAAAAAATCTTTAAAAAAAAAAACAAAACAGAAGCTTATCCTGCTGTGCCACAATTCTTGCCCCAGTGTAGATAGATTTTAAAGAAGACTTATAAAATATTAACATTTACAGTAAGATTCTGATTTTTTCCTCCTATGATCGTTTAGTTTTTAAGAAAAGTCAGGAAATATTTACATTATAATGCATAATACACAATCTAAGGTTATACAGAGATAACATTATGAGATGGTGATACTGTTCCCAATAAAACATGAAGGCCTTTATGATTGTATTCTCTTTAGGTACCAGACTCTCTGGGCCTGAGGAACAAGAAAATGTTCCTATCTCTTATGATCTCAGTATGCTTTGTGGGTAGGAACACAAATAATCAGCAATACTGTGACTTTGTTGATTTAGATGTTTACAGTGTGTTACAGAGAATTTAAGCACATATGACACTCCAGATTTTTTTTCCAGTAAAAATGAGTAATAAGAAGTAGTTTAGTGGCAACTGCAGTTGCAAATTTGGACAAATCAGAAGCCTGTCTTCAGTGTTTCTCTATCTCCTATTCCCAGCTTAAATCCCCACAGCTCAAATTCTCATCATCCCCTTGTAGATTTCTTTAATTTTCAAAGTTTTTGTTTGCTGTTGTTCCATCCTTTGCCCCCAGAAAGAAGACAGCAACTGACTAAGTCTAACTCTTAATTCTGAGAATTAAGAAAACTGAATATGTCTGACCGAAGAATGCCAACCGGTTTCACTTTAAATTCATTATTACTAACATGACCTGCATGCTGTCCAGTTACCTTGGGTAGCATGTCCCCAATGTATGTTCTCTCTTGATTATCTAGATGACTGTTTCTATCTGCTGGTTCATTCCCCAATTGACTGCAATTTCCAGAGTTCTGCTTATCCAAAGCCAGGAGCCAGGAGATTATTCTGGGTCTCCCACGCAGGTGCAGGAGCCCAAGGACTTGGGCCATCTTCTACTGCTGTCCCAGGCCATAGCAGAGAGCTGGATCAGAAATGGAGTAGCCAAGACTCAAACCAGTGCCCATGTGGGATGCCGACACTGCAGGCAGCGGCTTTACCTGCTAGGCCACTAGAGGCAATTTTAACTCATTGCAAATGACGAAATTTACTAAAAATTCGCTGTCTCAATTTACCAGCATACATATCGTTTTCAGTTCTCTCCTTCCAATGTCTTCTGGCCTTCAACTACAGAGACCCACAGAACTGCTGAAGCCTTTCTAGATAGAGGAAATGTATTCATCCTCCATTTGAGTTAACATAAAACATGTCTATAAAATCATACATCCCTGAGATACCATTCTTTATACCTTGGCATGAAGATCAATTTGAGGAACAAGAAACATTAAGAGATTAGAGCGTGTACTTTTTTGTGAAAGTTGTAATTAATAAAAGGACAGTTATCTATAAGTAGATTTCCCTTAAATGCTTAGACATACTGAAAATATATTCTCTAAATGACCTATAATTGAAAGAATGATTTGACTAAGGCTTGCCTACATCTAAACTAAAAATTAATATAAAGCAAAAGTTTTGTAGTCATATAAAATCTAAATCCCTTTCATTTTTACATTCAATGAGTCATGGATATTGAAACAGTAAACAACATAGGAAATTGGACTATGCTCTATGCTTGCATCTTTAGAAACAACCAGAATCAGCAGAGGCAGTTTTAAAAGAGAAACACACTATGGGATCTTACTCAGCTATAAAAAAGAATGAAATGCTGTCTTTTGCAACAAAATGAATGCAACTTAAAACCAAAATATTTAGTGAAATAACCCAAAAATACAAATGTCATATGTTTCCCTGATATGTAGCTAATATAGTACAAAAACGTAATTAGTGAAACTAATCTTTTTAACATTTAAAAATGAAGTATTGTTTACAGCTTTTGTTTCTGCTGTTGTAGAGGTTTCTTTTCCTTAACTTTTGTTGACTTCTTTACTAAGGGGAGGGCTAATCTTATGAGGATAAAATAAACTGAAATTATGTCATTATAAAAATTAAAAGAAAGAATAAGAAGGGAGGGAGAAAGAAGGATGGGACCATGAGTGGGAAGTTTAGGATGGGAAGTGTAACTATACTCCTAACTCTGTATATATGAAATACATGGAAATTATTCACCTTATATAAATTAAAAATATCAGAAAGAGAGAAACCATTGGAGGAGAAGACTTAGAACTCTTGCTTCCACTAGTGATGTTAATTTTTCTCAAAATGTCCCATAGGATAGTTGCAAAAGAAAACGAAAATGCCAAGATCATCAGTAGTACTTTTCTATACCAATAGCAAGCTCATTCAGAAAGAAATTATAAGAGCAACTCCATTTCCAAGAACAACAACAAAAAAAATACCTTAGAATAAATTTACAAATGCCATGAAACAATACAGAATAAATTAAATAAGAATTGAAAAGATAGATTGACCATATTCACAGAATGGAAGAATCAATATTATTGAGAACTGCAGACACAAAGCAATTTATAGATTCAAGGCAAAACCAATCAAAATATCACTAACGTTATTTACATATCTAAGGAAAAAACAATCATAATATTTATATGGAGGAAAAAATCCTCCAGAGAGCCAAAGCAACCTTGAACAAAAGGAATACAATACCAGATTTCAAGATATATTACAGAGCTATTGTAATCTAAAAGAGTAGGTACTGGCATAAAAGTAGACATATGTACCAATGAAACAGATTGAAGATCTCAGAAATGAATGCAGGAATCAAAGGTATCAACAACAGATGCAAGGAAAAGGATAATCTCTTTAGTGAATTGCATTGGAAATACTGGATATCCATGTGCAGAAGACCACAGGAACTTTCACTCTATATGCCAAAATCATATATATCAAGATCTAAATGTAAAGAACTGTTAAACTACCAAAGGAAAAATATGAAATACTTGGAAGTGGTTCAAAACATTAGATTAGGCAATAACATTATAAATAAGACCCACAAAGAATAGGCTCCAAACACAAAACTAGACAGATGGGATTATATAATGAATTTTTCTGAAATTCATATCATGAAATTTTCTGAAGAGTAAAGGAAACAACCAACATCATGAGGCAAAACGCATGTTGTAGAAGGAAATATTTGCAAACTATTCACTTGACAAAGATTGGTATCCATAATAGAAGGAATTTAAAAAGCCTAAACTGCAAGATGTCACACAACCCAGTTTAAAATTGGGTAAATTATTTAAATAGGCATTTTTGGCCAGCGCTGTGTCTCAATAGGCTAATCCTCCACCTTGCGGCACCGGCACACTGGGTTATAGTCCCGGTTGGGGCGCCGGATTCTGTACCGGTTGCCCCTCTTCCAGGCCAGCTCTCTGCTATGGCCCCAGAGTGCAGTGGAGGATGGCCCAAGTCCTGGGGCCCTTCACCTACATGGGAGACCAAGAGAAGCGCCAGGCTTCGGATCAGTGTGATGTGCCGGCTGCAGCGCGCCAGCCACGGTGGCCATTGGAAGGTGAACCAACGGCAAAAAGGAAGACCTTTCTCTCTGTCTCTCTCTCTCACTGTCCACTCTGCCTGTCAAATAAATAAATAAATAAAAAATAAATAAAATAGGCATTTTTAAAGAGAAGACATACAAATGGATAATAGATATGGGAAGTGATGCTTTTAACATCACAATCATCAAGGAAATGCAAATAATATCCGCACTTACTCCAGTTGGAATGGCTTTTATCAAAATTAATACATGATGGTAAAGATGCCAAAAAAAGAGAACACTTTTACATTGTTGGTTGAAATGCTAACTAATATGGTTATTTTGGAGAGCAGTATGAAATTTCTCGAAAAATTTAAAAATAGACCCACCACATCCAACTTCTGGATATGCATTCAAAGAAAAGGAGGCAGCAGATGACAAAGAAACCTGCACTCCTTTGCTCTTGAAGCAGTATTTACCGTAGTCATAATATAGAATCATACTAGATGCTGATTGATTGATGATTGAATACTGTAATATATATACATATATATGGGGATATTATTCAGTCATTAGAATATACTTAATATATTGAATATTATTCAGTCTTTAAAAATGAAATGTTGACATTAGTAGCAAAATTTGTGATCATTATGTTAAGTGAAACAATCCAGAAACAGAAAGACACATACCGTATATTCTGTATATGTAGAAATTTAAAAAATAGTTGATCTAAACTTAAAGTAGTGACTGCTAGATGCTGGGAAAGGTGAGGGAAGGGAAGTAGAGGGAAGCTGTATAATTGTATAACCAAAACGCAAGCAGAGTGAAATCATTGTAGTGTTCCACAGTTGGAAGACTATAATTCACAATAATGTGGTATACACTGCAAAGAGAGTTGGGTGAAGTACTGGTAGGCTCCAAAAACAATGATAAGGAAATGGAAAAACTGAAGGCCTGATTTGATTGATTTATGTGTATTAAATTATTGTACCATACCCCAAAAAACATGTGCAAGTATTACATCTTAATAGCATTTTAAATAAAATAATAAAAAGGAAAATGTCCAACATTATAATTAAGGATAATTTATAAATGTTTCAGTATATAAAAATATTATAAGGGCTGATTTTGTGGTGCAGTGGGTTAAGTCACTGCCTATGACAGAATCCAATATGAATTGCAATTTGAGTCCCGGTTGCTCTACTTCTGATTTAGCTCTTTGTTATGCCTACTAAATCAGCAGACAATGAGGTTTTGGGCCCCTGCACCCCATGTAGAGACCTGAATGGAGTTCAAGAGTTCATTTTCACATGGACTAATCTTAGCTTTTACAGCCATTTGAGGTGTGAACCAGAATGTGGAAGATTACTTTTTCTCTATCTCTCCCTCTCAATCTAAAACTCTGACTTCAAGTAAATAAATAAATCTTTTAAAAACACTATACTAATCAGATACAGATACAGCACCATTGTAGATCTCTTTACATATTTCTAAGTTCTGTAACTTCCATGATGTCTACAAAAGTTTCTTCAATCCATCCCTCCTTTTGCAAATTTAATTAATCTTTGAAGATACTGTTATACAAAGCTCATAATAATTATAGTGGCATCATAATTTAAACATGTTCTTATTACAGCCAATGTCGGAAGGACATATATCTTTGCTGTACTTATTGTGTCTGTTCTTCATGCATGCCTATGACTTTGTAAGAAAGCTGGATTTCATCCAGGCTACCAATTGTTATATAAAATACTTCTCTGTGGTTTCCACACTTGCCTTCTGTTTCTTCTAACCCCTTCATGCTCTTTACACACACACACGCACACACACTCCTGCATACATATACACATGCATACATATTGGCTTTGATGGCTTACATGCTTGATTTCTCTTCACCACTCCATGTGTGCATTGGGTGAGTATAGTTCTGTTGCACTTAAACTCAATCCCTGAATAATTATTGTAATTCAGGCCAGTTAGTTGGACTGTGTGAAAGATCGTTAACCTACCTTACTACCAGTGGCTAGTACTTTAGGCTTCTCAAAATGGTCCAATTGCTGTGCCTTACAGAGCACAGAAAAGGCTATTTAACTCATTAGGCAGAGATCCATAGGCTAAGAATGACTATCTGGGTCTCCCAGAATGGGCTCTACTCTATTAATGCTAACTCACTGATCATGGTTAATGGTGTGGTTCTTATTTGATCAATTGGCAATCTTCACACTGATTTATAAACAAAGCCACCCTGTGGAGTTGAGTATTTGGATAACAGCTGGCCCTGTTCATAATAATCTTTTGATTACCCATGTGGATATCTATAAGAAAAATCTACACTGATTAAGGTCAACATAATCAATGAAAAGAACTCTCTTGTTAGCTGAACACTGACTGAATTGTTTTCTACTCCAAATCAAGCATATATTAAACTAATTAATTTTAGTTCCTGGATCCACAAAAGGAAGTCCTGTGGATTCAGATAGCATCCTAGATAAGGAATACACACATGGATTGTTAGTGTCATTGGAAATGGCAAAATGGAATGGAAATGTTGTTCTACTTGCACAATAGTAGTCAACACTAAAGATACTGCCTAGGGTTGGTCTGATCCCACCAGCACAGTTCAGAACATTATTGGCTTATACATAACATTGAGTTTCTCGCTTTGTCTAGAGAACTCCATTTGATTGGCATAGTCATCTACATAAATTCCACACTCTCCAGACCTGAGAAGACCATACCTGTTTCCCATGAAAGCTCTCTGATGACATTGTACATGATAATGATCTCAACTTTGCAACTCTGATTATTTATCACCAGATTAATTCAAGAGACATTCAATGGAAACTTCATTCTCAATATCACCCTCATGCTGCAGATGTCATTAAGCATTTCAGTAGCCAAAGAATGGATGGGCTAAAGCGACTGAAAGGAGGAAGTAAGGTAACCCTAGCTTGGGCTACATATCAAATGTGAGCAATTTCGTGTCTCAATGCAATAATGCTCTGAATGTGCAAAGTGGTCTCACTTGCAATAGTGTTTGATATAAATTTCTGCTCTCTTCCTTCAATGTACACCTCAGATTTTTGTCTGAATGGAGGACACAGTGAAGGACTTCTCCCTCCTATAACCCCATCCTAAGAACTCAATTTGTTGGAAAATTAGAATTACTATTGAATAACAGGAGCTGGGAGACACTGGCTTTCTTTTCCATTTACCTCTCAGGTTGAGGGATTGGGTAGGCAAAAGAGAACTGTGAAAATAATAATCCAATTGAAATCTCTTTTTCAAAGTCCTTTTAAACATCCCTTGCTGTTTATTTCTTTGTTTGTTTGTTTTATTTTCCTGACTGGCCCCATAGAGTATGTAAAGTATAAAATTTCATTGAAAAACAGTAGTATCCAACCTAGAAAACTTGGATTTACTACCTTTGGGGGTGGATCAAGTGTTTTATCCTTGTCTGTGGTATAGAACAGACCTCCTGTGACAAAGTCATTGGCAAGAAATCTCCAACAACTGATAACCCATGAGCACATTCAAACTCATGACAGTGAATATAGAGGTGGGATTAGCAAGAGTGTTAAACTCATTTTTGTGTCTTACTGGTTAGCCTTGTGACTCTTGCTTTCATGAATTCATTAGTATACCTGTTCAGTGCAGTTACCATTGCCCTAAATTTAATAAGCCATAGGATATGCCATCCACTGTCCAATCTCATGGGAAGAAGAAGAAAAAAAAAATAGTCTGAGCATTATATCTTTGAACACAAAAACTGAATATTTCTCTTAATTATCACAGATATTTATGGTATCTCATCTATATTATTAGTCTGGTATCAATGTGTTTTGCCACACTGGATTTTTATACTTCTAGAATTAAAAAAACTCCTATAAATTGGAATGCACTCCTATCAGTGATGAAGTGACTGGAGAATGCAAGTGATTTTGCAGTGGTGGGAGCCTTCTCACTTGTATACTCTCTTCTCTACTGAATAATTGCTCTCATATTGTACATGAATCAACAAAACTGACAAAATATAACAATCCAATTTCAGTGTAGACAGAAGGCCTCTTGTCTCCCAGAATAGAACCTAATGGGTTAATCTTTCACTGACTTGTTAATGATTGAGGCTCAATCGCATTCCTAGGAATACTTTTTATCCTCTTTGTGAATGATTTTAATTGTGGTTCTGATGTAGTGTTTTCTCTGCTACTGATTAGGCTCTAAATTCCTCCATAAACGACATACTTAAGTCTGTGATGGGGTAGCCAAGGCCTCTCACTTGAGCTCTGAGGCATCAACTGATGCAGATCCATGTGTAAATTCCATGAGTGATACTTCAAATTCAACCATAGGCAATCACAGGTCTTTTACATGTCATACAATGTAAGAGCAAACTACTGTACCCATGTTGGAGTTTGTGCACAGTAGTTGAATTTTGGTTTCTGGAAGCAATTCTGCAAGCATGAATTAACACCTTCATAGACCAGGCAAGTTCATACACATGGCTATGTGTCGAGTACAGGTCCTCCATTCAGAGACCTCTTCATCAGTGACTATAGCTGAGTCAATTTCTCCTTTCTACCTCAGTATTTCCTGGATCCTTTCCTCTTCCATTTTCCCTGATTCCAACTCCCCAAGCTCATTCAAAGATGGATTCATTTGGTTTAGAATTCCTCAGCAGTGGTACAGTTTCCCCTTAATGTTCTGCTTGTTACCTGGCTGTTGCCAGATGTTGACCTATAGGGAAAAGGAAAAACTGCAGGACTAGTATCTTCTGTTTGCTCCGTGTTTATATGGTCACTGCAAGTGAATAAGTGTTGAAAAGTTGATTTTAGTTGGATTTCTGTGAACTATGACATCCTGAAAAGATGATAATAGTATTTTATCAGAATAATTAGTTTTTGCCAAAGTACAATATGACTTCCAAAAAATAATGCTTTATGGCAGCTTGAAATCATATGTTCTGAAGGAAGGCCTTTCAGCATTAAATGTTGTTGAAATGATGAAAATATGACTTTGAAATTACCTTAAGGATTTTATGTGCAAAATATGTAGGAAATGACACAAGTAGCAGTGTTAATACTCTAGGCTCATGGATGTCATTATGCAATGTACAGACCCTTTTTGTAGGATGATAGGGATCCACTGAAGGAAAGTCAGTATAGCTAACTAACACTGAGTTTTTACCCTTAGTGTTAGAGATTGACTATGCAGTTTCATTCTGGGACCTTAGAGAGAGGAAGGGATGCAAATACAACAAATCAAAAGAAAACAAAAACAAGAGAGAAAATGAAATTTCCCTGAATGAGAAGCAGAGAAGTCAAATCTGGAAAGAAGTTTGATGAAAAAAGTTCATGTGCCACCAACTTCTCCTCCTAAAGGAGTTTGAGGTATTAAGCAGTAAGAATTGAATCTCCTTTTTGCATGGTTTGAGTGATGTGAAGTACTGACTTCGGTTCAGATAGAAGAACAATTATTGTTCTTTACATGGAGCAGATGATAATTCAGCTTGTAGATTTTTTTTGACAGGCAGAGTGGACAGTGAGAGAGAGAGAGACAGAGAGAAAGGTCTTCCTTTTCCATTGGTTCACCCCGCAATGGCCACTGTGCACCGCGCTGATCCGAAGGCAGGAGCCAGGTGCTTCTCCTGGTCTCCCATGTGGGTGCAGGGCCCCAGGACTTGGGCCATCCTCCACTGCACTCCAGGGCCACAGCAGAGAGTTGGACTGAAAGAGGAGCGGCCAGGACAGAATCCGGTGCCCTGACCAGGACTAGAACCCGGGATGCCGGCGCCGCAGGCGGGAGGATTTAGCCTAGTGAGCCGCGGCGCCAGTTTGTAGATTTTAACAAATGTACTGAGTCATGTTTATCAGTAAGCATATTTAGCATAACACTTAAGAAGCCCCGATCCCATATCAGAGTATCTGGATTCAATTCTCGGCTTTGGCTCCTGATTCCAGCTTTTTAGTATTGCAGGTCCTGGAACGCATCAGTGACAGCTCAAGTAAGTCAGTTTTTGCCTCTCAGATGGGAGACGTGGATTGAGTTCCAACTCCTGACTTTCATCCCTACAGAGACCTGGCCATTGTGGGTACCACAGATTAGAGTTTTCTATCAGTCTTCCATTGACATGCCTTGGCCCCAACATATGTTGCCTACCTTTCTATTACAGGTGGTAAATGATTAGTATTATTGAAAAGTCTTTTCATCCACTTTATTTGTTCCTCATCCCTTGTGCCTGATAAAGGTCTCTTCCTCAGTTTTGCTTCTTTCTCTCCTTTATCTTTGATGCATCTCAATAGCATATGAAAAGCAGTTATTTCTCCCATTATGAAAAGAAACTCTTCAAGCCATATCTGTTCATTTTTCTTTATCTTTAAACGTTTCCCTCCAAAAGAATTGCCTCAATTATAGATAGAAATTTAGATAAATGATGCATACATAGATAGATATTCTAATTTCTCTCCTTGAATCTTATGCTGTGCTCATCTCAATTCAGCTACTGTGCTACTATATCAGCAGTTGTCCTAGATTTCAGTCTTTGTTATTTTGTTAACTACAGTTGAATTATCAGCTGACACCATATTTAAACCATCATTACAAAGATACATTTAGGCAGCAGTTTCCACTTGTAAAGCCCTTCTTGATTCTCAGGGCAATAGTCTTCTGTTTTGCTTGATTTTATTTTTCTCATCGTTCTAACACTCCTTAATCTCTTGATGATTTGTCCTCATCTTTTGGTGTTTGGCAGAAATGGAGTTTTCTGGATCATAAGATGGAGAATATTGAGAACATTCTCATTTAAAACCATATTAAGTCAATTAGTACCTTATACAGCCTAATAGTTTTAAAAAGTAGCTATATTTAATGACCATTTACCTATCAGTTGTCTACTGGCTAAACATAGACCCATATGTCCAAATAGTTATTAATTATCACAACTCCATTGTCTAATATTTATCTCAAACTGGACTAATTTGACACCGAACTCCTCATCTCCCCTTTATGGCTGCTTTACCTAAAATGTTCTAATATCTGGAGCAATTCCTACTTTCTAGGTAAGACATACAATTTTTATTTATCTCTTTCCTCAGTGCTACTTTCCACTCCATCATATAATTATATATTTTATTTTTTTAAAATATTTATTTATTTATTTGAAAGGCGGAGTTATACAGAGAGAGGAGAGGCAGAGAGAGAAAGAGGTCTTCCATCTGCTGGTTCACTCCCTAATTGGTCACAATGGTTGGAGCGCTGCCATTCTGAAGCCAGGAGCCAGGAACTTCCTCTGTGTCTCCCATGTGGGTGCAGAGGCCCACGAACTTGGGCCATCTTCTACTGCTGTCCCAGGCCATAGCAGAGAGTTGGATTGGAAGTGTAGCAGCCAGGTCTCAAACCGGCACCCATATTGGATGCCGGTGCTTCTGGCCAGGGCATTAATCCTCTGCACCACAGTGCCAGCCCTACAATTCTATATTTTATACAGTGAAATATATCAAGATTGTAACTATTTGTCACTGTTCTTCATCTCCACCATTACCACTCTGCTCAAGCTACTGTCACCTTTTCTTATGATCACAATGACCTGCTAATTATTCCCACTGCACCTACATTGGTTTTTATGGAGGGTTGTTTTTCTTTTTTTTTTTTTAACTTTTATTTAATAAATATAAATTTCCAAAGTACAGCCTTTGGATTACAGTGGCTTCTCCCTCCATAACTTAACTCCCACCTGCAACCCTCCCATCTCCCACTCTCTCTCCCATCCCATTCACATCAAGATTCATTTTCAATTATCTTTATATTCAGAAGATCAATTTAGTATATACTAAGTAAAGATTTCAACAGTTTGCACCCACACAGAAACACAAAGTGTGAAGTACTGTTTGAGTATTAGTTATAGCATTAATTAACATTGTGCACCACATTAAGGACAGATCCTACATGGGGACTAAGTGCACAGTGACACTTGTTGATGACTTAACAATTTGACACTCTTGTTTATGGCGTCAGTAATCACCCTAGGCTCTTGTCATGGGTTGCCAAGGCTATGGAAGCCTTTTGAGTTCACCAGTTCTGATGTTATTTAGAGAAGGTTGTAGTCAAAGTGGAAGTTCTCTTCTCCCTTCAGGGAAAGGTACCTCCTTCTTTGATGGCCTGTTCTTTCCAGTGGGATCTCACTTTCATTTAGGTCATTTTTTTGTTTTTGCCAGAGTGTCTTGGCTTCCCATGCCTAAAATACTCTCATGGGCTTTTTAGCTGGATCCAAATGCTTTAAGGGCTGATTCTGAGGCCAGAGTGGTGTTTAGGAAATCTGCCATTCTATGAGTCTGCTGTGTATCCCACTTCCCAAGTTGGATCTTTCTCTCCTTCTTAATTCTGTCAGATAGTATTAGCATACACTAGTCTTGTGTATATGATCCCTTTGACTCTTAGACCTATCAGTGTAATCAATTGTGAACTGAAACTGATGACTTGGACTAGTGAGATGGTATTGGTACATGCCACCTTGATGGGATTGAATTGGAATCCTCTGGCACGTTTCTAACTCTACCATTTTGGGCAAGTCCGATTGAACATGTGCCAAAATGTACATCTCCTCTGGAGGGTCATTTTTCACATAGCAGCTTGAGAGAGCTTGTCAGTCCTTCAGCCATGTCCATTCATATTTTTGACCACATTCAGTAAAAAAGAGCCAATTTTTTAAGTGTCTACAAACAAGGCTCCAATTAACCCCAAACCTTTTTCTGTTATTCCTCTTCAAGCTTGTTCAATTCACATAACAAAAGATTCTTTGTGGTTTTTCAAGCTTAACAGACGTACTGCAACCAATGTATGTTATAATTTCTACCACGTAACGTTTTCTTTCTCAAATTATCTTTCTGTTTTCATATTCCTTTCAGACTTTGCTAAAATGTCACCTTATCATTTCTGGAAACTCAGCACTCTGTCTAAAATCTCCTCCTGTTTCCAAAATCTATTATCAAAATTTCCAATTTATTATTCTCTGTAAAACATAATCATGATTCTATCAATGTCTCTTTTATTTATTTATTTGGACAGTCAGAGTTAGACAGTGAGAGAGAGAGAGAGAGACAGACAGAAAGTTCTTCTTTTTCCTTTGGTTCACCCTCCAAATGGCTGCTATGGCTGGCCCACTGCGGCCGGTGCGCTGCGCCAATCCAAAGCCAGGAGCCAGGTGCTTCCTCCTGGTCTCCCATGCGGGTGCAGGGCCCAAGCACTTGGGCCATCCTCCACTGCCTTCCCGGGCCACAGCAGAAAGCTGGACTGGAAAAGGGGCAACCTGAAGAGAATAGGTGTCCCTACTGGGACTAGAACCCAGGGTGCTGGCACTACAGGTAGAGGATTAGCCAAGTGAGCCGCAGAGCTGGCCCTATCATTGTCATTACTGTATATTTTATTTGTGTTTATTTAATAATTTTGTATTACACTCAAGAATTTTACATTATCATCTTCTGAGATCCAATAGAAAAATAGAATCACAGAACCCATGGAGATCTGTAGAATCAATATGTTCATTTGAACAAAATCTCTATTGTATTTGTCTTCACACTGAAGTTTAAAAACTACTGCTCTGGTCACATCATGAAAGTTCATACAGGTATCATTAAGCAATGAAATATTCATTAATATTCCTTAAAGAGGTGTATAAATGGATTCCACCCGTACTAACAACTTGTAATTAATTGAATTTCACACTCATACTTACCTAATTATTACTTTGTCCAATAGATATTGAGCATGTTATAAATTGCAGTGTAGTCTGCACTACATTTATTTATTTATTTATTTTTTTAAATTTTTTTGACAGGCAGAGTGGACAGTAAGAGAGAGAGACAGAGGGAAAGGTCTTCCTTTTTCCGTTGGTTCACCCCCCAGTGGCCGCCTTGGCCAGCGTGCTGCGGCTGGCGCACCACAATAATCTGAAGCCAGGAACCAGGTGCTTCACCTGGTCTCCCATGCGGGTGCAGGGTCCAAAAACTTGGGCCATCCTCCACTGCGCTCCCGGGCCACAGCAGAGAGCTGGACTGGAAGAGGAGCAACCGGAACAGAATCCGGCACGCCGCCCAGGACTAGAACCCAGTATGCCAGCGCAGCAGGTGGAGGATTAGCCTATTTAACCGTGGCGCCAGCCTGCACTACATGTTTTACAATGTGCAGCAAACCTTTAACAGGAAGAATAGAAAGTAAGAAATTATGATACATCATGAGATAGATGTAAAAGGAGCATTAATTGATCTTGAGACTTGTTGATTTTGATGTAAGATATATTCCCATATGGTGCACTGAAAAAAAATTATAAATTTTCAACTTCTAAATGAGCCTCAAAGCCTTTCATAGTAATTTCCATATTGTTCTTGGTAAAGATTTAAAACTATAAACTTACAACCACTGGAGTTGAGAAATGTATGAAAATATATGATAAAAGAAAAAGAAAGAAATTCATGTTGAAATATCTAAGTGCAAAATTAGCTAACCTGCAGAAAGAAAATGTTGAATTCAGCCTAGGTAGATATTTATTGCTTAACATGTTCAAAGTTGAACCTAATTATCTCATAAATAACTAAGCATAAAAACACGCAATGATCATCTTTAGCCAAAGTTAGAGCAGCTGAAGAAATGGAAATGAAGAAACATATCAATGGACTTGTTTTGCAAGCTGAAAATCTGCCATTTTTATTTCAATTAGTGAGCATTTCATACTTTTAAAATTTTTTTATATCCAGCAAAGCTGCTTATCTTGGCTTTCGCTGATTTTCCATTATTTTTTTCTGAACGGTTTTTAAGACTAGTTATTTTACGTCTTCTTTTTTTCAAGATTTATTTATGTATTTGAAAGGCAGGGTCACAGAGAGAGAGAGGGAGAGAGGGAGATCTTCCATCTGCTGATTCACTCTCCAAATGGCAGCAACAGATGGCGTTGGACAGATCTGACCAGGAGCCAGGAATTTCTTCTGGGTCTCCCATGTGGGTGCAGGGTCCCAAGGACTTATGTCAACTTCTACTTCTTTCCCAGGCTATAACAGAGAGCTGGATCAGAAGTAGAACAGCCAGGACTCTAAACAGTGCCCATTGTGGGATACTAGCATTGTAGTCAAGGACTTTACCCACTATGGCACAGTACAGGCACTTCTAGCTTCCTCTTTACACTGGGAATAAATTGTCTTCCATTTGGAATGAAAGTAAGTTGCCTTCATTGGCACCATCACTTTGTCATGCTAAAATTTTAGAAAAAAATTTTCTACCACTAATAATAAATGCCACCTTTCAAAATTATAAGCTTATTCAAATTTATGAAAATTTAATTAATTTTGGGGAAATGACTGAAGGATGCATTGTTAAAGTCCAATGTTCTCAATACGTTGTTTGAAAATTTGTAATTACATTTTGTTTGGTGTTCATAATCATTGTAGAATCATAAAATTGCTTTGAAAAAGTGTAAAATAGAATGAAGATAAACAAAAACTTGTAGACTTAGCAAAAATTCAAAAAAAATAAAAAGTAGAAATTTATCTAGTAAACCACTTTGGACTGTTGCAAGAACTCAGTTTCTTAAACAGTCAACAGAAATGACAAACTTAGACTAGCTCAGGATGCAGTAAATTCGAAGTGCAATTTGCATGACATATTTTATAGTATAGAGAAATTTCTTACTAATGTGGCCTCAGCTTCCTCCTATCAAAAATGAAGAATCCGGCCTCTATTATGAACCTCTCACTCATTTAACATATGGGTGTGAGAAGAAGAAACATGTAAAACTACTCTGAAAATATGGCTTGAACAATGTAGATTTCACATGAGGCAAAATGTAGCAACATGTAAAGGTAATGTTGCAGACAACTTGTGTTGATATTCCTTCAAATTGCTCATGGTTACACTTGATCTTAGCCAAAAGGCTGAGAAGCGAGGATGTGGGGAAAAAGGGACACTAACCCACTGTTGGTGGGAATGCAAACTGGTAAAGCCACTGGAAGTCAGTCTGGAGATTCCTCAGAAACCTGAATATAACACTACCATCCCACTCCTTGGAATTTACCCAAAGGAAATTAAATTGGCAATAAAAAAGCTGTCTGAACCTCAATGTTTATTGCAGCTCATTTCACAATAGCTAAGACCTGGAACCAACCTAAATGCCCATCAATGGTAGACTGGATAAAGAAATCATGGGACATATACTCTACAGAATATCATACAGCAGTAAAAAACAATGAAATCTGGACATTTGCAACAAAATGGAGGAATCTGGAAAACATCATGCTGAGTGAAATAAGCCAGTCCCAAAGACAAATATCATATGTTCTCCCTGATTGGTGACAACTAACCGATCACCAAAAAGGAAACCTGTTGAAGTGAAAAGGACACTATGAGAAACAGTGACTTGATCAGCCCTTGTCCTGACTTAGGCCAACTTAATATTTTATCCCTTTTAGTATTTTTCTTTGTTCTACTTAATACTATTGGTTGAACTCTGTAATTAACACACAATTGTTCTTACGTGTTTAAATTTAAATGAAAAGTGATCCCTGTTAAACATAAGAGTGGGAATAAGAGAGGGAGGATATTTATAATATAAGACATGCTCAATCGGACTTGCCCCAAATGGTAGAGTTAGAAACGTGCCAGAGGATTCCAATTCAATCCCATCAAGGTGGCATGTACCAATGCCATCTCACTAGTCAAAGTGATCAATTTCAGTTCATAATTGATCACAATGACAGGATTAAGAGTCAAGGGGATCACATAAACAAGACTAAGTTCTGCTAATACTAACCAACAGAATTGAAAAGGAGAGAACGATCCAACATGGGAAGTGGGATACACAGCAGAGTCATAGAATGTCAGATGTCCTAAACAGCACTCTGGCCTCAGAATCAGTCCTTAAGGCATGCAGATCTGGCTGAAGAGCCCATGAGAGTATTTTAGGCGTGGAAAGCCAAGACACTCTGGCAAAAACAAAAACAAAAACAAAAACAAAAGAGCTAAATGAAAGATCTCTGTGAGTGACATCCCAGTGGAAAGAACAGGCTTCCATAGCCTTGGCAACCCATGACAAGAGCCTAGGATGATTACTGATGCCATAAACAAGAGTGTCAATTTGTTAAGTCAACAACAGGAGTCACTGTGCACTTAGTCCCCATGTGGATCTGTCCTTAATGTGTTGCACAATGTGAATTAATGCTATAACTAGTACTCAAACAGTACTTCACACTTTGTGTTTCTGTGTGGGTGCAAACTGTTGAAATCTTTACTTAGTATATACTAAATTGATCTTCTGTATATAAAGATAATTGAAAATAAGTCTTGATGTAAATGGGATGGGAGAGGGAGTGGGAGATGGGAGGGTTGCGGGTAGGAGGGAAATTATGGTGGGGGAAGCCGCTGTAATGCAAAAGCTGTACTTTGGAAATTTATATTTATTAAATAAAAGTTACAAAAGAAAAAAAATACTCATGGTTTCACTATTCTGACTTTTTAGAAAAATATAACTTATAAAGCATTACAATCATGTACTCCATCACTTATATTAAAAAGAATAGAAAATTAGCCCCATGGATGCCATGTTTGCCTAAAGTTGCACCACTACTCAGTATGCCTCAGGAATCTCAGATATTTATTCAAACATTATTATGGGTGTTTCCAGACTGGTGTTTTTTATGAGGTTAACATTTAATTTGGTGGACTGAATAAAGCGAACTGTCCCCCTCCATGGTAGATGAGTCTCATCCAATCGGTTGAAGGTTTGAAAAATTGAAACTAAAGAAGACCCTCCTCTGGATAAGTGAGAACTCCTCTTGCCTGACTGCCTTCAAGCTGAAACATTAGCCTTCTCCTGTCTTCAGTGTCAAGCTGAAATATTGCTGCTGCCTAAGTTCCATGCTTGCTTGCTTTCAAACCGAAAATATAACATCAGCTCTCCTTGCCAACCCACCCTGCAGATCTTGGAACTTTTCAGCTCCCTTAATTGCATGAGCCAATTTTATACAATACATTTCTCTATATATATCATCTACCCATCTATCTGTCTATATTCTTATAAATATATTTTATAACATTTTCCTCCAGCTATCTGTCTAAAGAGGAACAATTTAATATATTCAAATAAATATATGTATATATGAAAGAGGACATATTTATAAATCATTATGTCTATACTATACATTTATGTGTGTATATATATATATATATGTTTCTTATTTTGGTTCTGCTTTTTTAAATTACCCTGAATAGCACAATAATTAAGAGAGAACCATAATTTTGATTTTTAGATTTATTTTTGTCTATCATGCCACCATTCTATTACCTTCCATTAATTTCTGCAAAGAAACTGTTTGATGTGATAGTTCCCCTTTCCAACGTATAATTATAACAGGTTGTCTAAAAACAAACAAACCAAAAAGCATCCTGTTGACCTTTACTTATTCTAGGATGAGACTAGCCACAGAAAATCATGCATAACATTGAACAATCTCTCCTCTTGAAATCTCAAACTGTTTCCTGCTCTCTTGCAATCACGGGTTACCAATACACCTGAATGCCAATTTGACCATCTACTCTGCTTCCTGAACTTTCTCCTTATTTCATAACAATTTAGTAAACTGTCTCCAACTTAATATTTAAATCTACTGATGCATTATTTTTCTCAATATTTTCTATAGCATTTTCTCTTGTATTCGGATATTTCACTTATGTACTAAATCATTTTATATTTTTGATCGTGTTTGGGTGTTCCATGATAATTTCTGTACACATTGTTCACTGTTGTTTTGATTTCGACATTTATCTTTGAATTTTCTTCAGGTTTAGTGATTCTTTTTTGTTTTTTTGATTGTTAGTCACCTAAATATTCAATTTCCCAATACTTAGTAGAATACCAATAGCATAAGAAATGTTCACTATCATTCACGAATAGGGAAAGAGAAAAATTAAATTTGAAAAAACTTTATTTAGCTTGGCAACCTAATTTCTTTATTTTTTAAAAATTTTATAAATATAAAGAGAACAGATTTTATGTGTTCCATAGGTGCAATTCCAAGAAGACAACCACACTTGTTGTAGTCCCCTGCAGCCCTCCAAACCCCATTCCTCCTGCCACTGTCTCCATCAGTTTTTGGAGGTATCTAATTGTAATCCACTCTATAGTCACAAGCTTAATTCACTACTAATCATAATGTTCCACAAAATACAATATACTTTTAAAATATTTAAAAATGGAGCTTTTCTAGAATCTTGTATTCTAGGTGGATTCCAGTTATATATATTTTTTTCTAATAATCAGTTGCATACTTTTAAAAAATTCAATAATTACTAATAATATAAACTCAATTGCATAATGATACAACAGAGACAATTCAGTCTAATCCATTAAGCTTATAAAATCAATAATTACACTTTCCAAAAATATCTGTAAAGGAATATTAGTTCCTTAAATCAGTCAAATAATAAGGATTTTGTAGTCATGCTTCAAAAGGAAATATTGTGTACACTGCCTACTTTACCCTCATTCCCCCTTTCCTTGAGTGGCCTCTATCTGTCTTCACTTATTAGTGATTCTAAAAATCCTGTGGGGATGAAATCTACTTGACAGAATTTAAGTCAGAATGTTCCTGATTGCTGTAACTCTTGAATCTCTTCTTTGCTATTATACATATACTACCTCTTCATGAACTACTTAATATGTGGCAAAGGCTTCACCTGGGATATAGTTAGAAATGCACATCTCAGGTCTCACTGTGGGCCTACTGTATCATAATCTGCATTTTAATAAGTTAATCAGTTGGAAAGCATGGCTGATTTACTATATAACTTCCTAAATCACAATTATTTTAAACCACTGTTTATATTACCTTGCTTCTCATGGCTCAGTCCCAGTCACAATGTTAGGTAGCGTCTGTGGTCTCATAATGCTTCCAAAACTGCAATATCCTGAATTGGTAACTTTAGTACTCACTTATGCAAGGAAGGAGTTTATCTTCCAAATCTAAATTATTTCTTCTGTACACAGAGGAAAGGAAGTAAATGTGAACTCTTCATACACAAATGATCAGTTCTTAAAATCATATTTTTGCATTTCCTATCTGCCTGTTTCCATGGAAAACAGTGTAAAGAAACAGTGATTTCAATTAATCCATTTCTCTAGTGAGGATGAGGGAGAAGATACTAAGCTTTGGGTTATTTCATGGTACAAATTTGCATTCCCAGTGTCTCATCTCTACCCTCATTGGCTGAAGAGTATTTTTTGCTGCGACATTGACATGTTGTAGTTGGAGAATTTTCCATAGCTGCATTTCTCAGCATGAAATATCTGTCTCAAGAAATACTAAAGTTAAGCTACATACTCTAATAAAAAAAATCCTCTTTAAAGGACTTAGACTAGTTAAGGTGGGATTAGCTGTTTTGATTTTTGTTTTTGTCTGTCTGTGTGTTTGAAATAATAGACCTGACAGATTGAGAAACCAGTAGTTTTCTTTCTCAATATTTTGAAAGTCAATCATTTTTTTGTCTTTAAATGAAGTACACAGTAATTGTTTGTATGTATTAAATGACGTATTGAACACTGTTAGGAATACAGTAGAGATGAACAAGTAATTATGGATAGATTGATGGTAATATTGCTATGCATTCTCTAAAGATCTTTTTTTCAGCTACAGTGACATCTGCCGTATTGTGAAGTAGAAAACGTTAGAGCCCTTTTTCTGCCCACCTCCAATGAATCCATTGTTCTTTTATTTTATTTTTTATTTTTTGACAGGCAGAGTGGACAGTGAGAGAGAGACAGAGAGAAAGGTCATCCTTTTGCCATTGGTTCACCCTCTAATGGCCACCGCGGCCAGCGCGCTGCAGCCAGCACACTGCGCTGATCCAATGGCAGAAGCCAGGTGCTTCTCCTGGTCTCCCATGGGGTGCAGGGCCCAAGGACTTGGGCCATCCTCCACTGCCTTCCTGGGCCACAGCAGAGAGCTGGCCTGGAAGAGGGGCAACCGGGACAGAATCCAGTGCCCTGACCAGGACTAGAACCTGGGGTGCCGGCACCACAGGAGGAGGATTAGCCTATTGAGCCGCAGCGCCGGCCCCATTGTTCTTTTTTTAAAAAGATTTAATTTATTTCAGTAGCAGAGTGACAGAGAAAGAGAGGGAGAGTCTGAAAGAGAAAGAGATCTTCCATCTACTGGTTCACTCTCCAAATGTCCACATTGGCCAGGGATAGAGCAGACTAGAGTCAGGAGCCCTCTTATGGGGGAGACAGGGGCCCAAGTACTTGCACCATTATCCGCTGCCTTTTCAGGGATATTAGTAGGGAGCTGAACCCACTGTTTTAATAATTCATAGACAAATTCCCTTAGTGAAAAAGTCCAGAAAGGAACAGAAGGCAGCTGCACTCCCAGGAAACATGAAACCAGGGTTATTGAAGCCAGGAGAGATATTTGGGACAACTTATTTCCAAAATTCTTACCACAGGCACAACACCATATGTTTGGAAAGAGATCATCAAACTTACTATTTTTTCAAGGTGAAAATAGTGATCCAGATATTCAGACCCCCATTCTTGCCTCAGAGACTCCCCACAAGACTAGTTTCTGTCAGTCTTAGAAATAAAGGGGAAAATCTTCCAGATTTTGGGAAGCTCTTTTTCATAAATCATTTTTTAAAAATTATTGATTAATATGTGTTCATTTTCCTGGAGTTAAGTGCAATAGTTCAACACATACACACAGTGCAGACCAATCAAACCAGGGAACTAGCATTTTGATTTTCTTATCTTTTTCTCTGTGTTTATGATTTAATTTAGAATTTTTAAGATGGAAAGCATCCCTTCAATTATTAAAAAAACAGATCTAAGATAGAAATGAAAGTTTTGTCGCTTACATGTGCTGGAGGTACATGACAAGCCCAGAGGCTATGCACACAGAGAGAACATGGAACATAAGCATAGAGGGAGTGAGGGGCACTTGCCTTTGTTGGAGCGCAGGCTGCAAAAGATCTTTTAGGGAGCAGTGGTGTGATTGAGAAGTTTATAGCAACAGGCACAGAATTTGAAACAAACTGATGTGAAAATGTTTTTTCACAAAGGAAGTTATCTTGAAATGAGACCCTACATTATACCTCCAATGAAATAATATTCAGGCTTTCAAAATAAGATTTTGAAATATGTGAAAGCATGGATGAAATTCTAAGAGAATCAGTCAGTAACAGAAGGACATCAATCCACTTATATGTGGCATATAAAATAGTTGAATCCATAGAAACAAAGTGTTGAATGAAAGTTTCTAGGGGGTGCGTGCAAGGGAAAAGGGAAATGGTCATTCAGTAGAGATAGAATTCACATTACTTGATCTGAAAAAGTTCCAGATATCCACTACACAACATTATGGTTATCAATACTCTACTCTGAACTTTAATTTTTGTAAAGAAGGCAAACTCCACTGTAAGTGTTCTTTTTTTATATTTATTTATTTATTTATTTATTTTTGACAGGCAAAGTGGACAGTGAGAGAGAGAGACAGAGAGAAAGGTCTTCCTTTTTGCCGTTGGTTCACCCTCCAATGGCCGCCGCGGCTGGCGCACTGTGGCCGGCGCACCGCGCTGATCCGAAGGCAGGAGCCAGGTGCTTCTCCTGGTCTCCCATGGGGTGCAGGGCCCAAGCACTTGGGCCATCCTCCACTGCACTCCCTGGCCACAGCAGAGAGCTGGCCTGGAAGAGGGGCAACCGGGACAGAATCTGGCGCCCCGACCGGGACTAGAACCCGATGTGCCGGCGCCGCAAGGCGGAGGATTAGCCTAGTGAGCCACGGCGCCGGCCTGTAAGTGTTCTTAACACAATTAAATAATTTTCCAGAAAAATCTTAAAATTTTGGCAAGAGAATTGGCGAAATAGCTCTAAACCTTTTTTTTTATTTCACTACAATTCCTTTATATCTCTAATAGCAAACAAAAACTATCTAGAAGTTTTTGTAGCTTTATTGCAGACATTAAATTTCCCATTTGCTGCTTACGAAAAAGTCAATAAAGCCATGATGTTTCAGTAAATTCATAAAATTTAGTGTCCAACTGGCCTATTTGCTTTTCAAAAAAGAAATAATAAACAATATATCATACTTTTATTTTTCTGACAGAAAACTATTGACTACTGTTCACTAGCACTTACAATGAAGTAAACAATACATAACTGGATAGCATCATGATTGCATGATATTCTTGGTTTTTCCTGGTTCCTGCTGAACCAGTATCCCAAGCACTAAAGAAACTGTGCCTATGCGTATGGAGTGAGTTGGGGTAAAGAAAAAACACTCAGGTCAACAATTTAGATGACAGTATTTTGTTCACTCATTTATGCCTGAGGATCTTTAACTGCCAGTATCTCTAATTATCTGTTATTTCCATCACCCCCAAGTATTAGACATTTTATAAATTGTGATCTTTTTTGGACACAACACAGGTATTTAAAGTTTATATAAAGCAATGATCTGCTAAAGGAATATTTGCCCATTTAACCAAGTTTTATTTAGCTTATTGAAGCACACCAAAATTTTCCTGTTTTCCTCATCTGGGTGGGTAAGTTGTTAGCTGCAGTGAAAATTTTCTTTCCAGGAATATTTCAAATAAACTGTTGCATTTATATGACTATAGATATAGGTATAGGTATAGGTATAGGTATAGGTATAGGTATAGGTATAGGTATAGGTATAGGTATAGGTATAGGTTCCGATACAGTTTCTTTTAAATTTCCAACTTCAACTACTCAGGTAACTGCAGGGTCATTATTTAATTTGGAAGGATATAGTTTCAGGAAAAGTGTCAGTTTAACTTGAGGTGATTTATTTCTCAGATTAGTCAGAATAATGGCATCTCAGAGACATGCCCTTTCCCATACTGTTTTACTGAGTGGTTTAAAACAAATAAAAGGTACCAGCTTTGTGGCACAGTGGATTAAGTCATTGGCTATGACTCTGACATCCCATATAATCATTGGTGAGTACTAGCTCCTTAACTTCTGATCCAGCTCTCTTTCAATGTGTCTGGGAAAGCAACAGGAGATGAGTCAGATGCTTGGAGCCCATCTGCCCATGAAGGAGACTTTGATGAAGTTCCCAGTTACTGACTTCGGCCCAGCCCAACCCTGGCAGTTGTGGCTCTCTGGGATTCAGCCAGCAGATGGAAGATTCTCTCTCTCTCTCCATCTCTCCATCTCTCCATCTCTCCATCTCTCCATCTCTCCTTCTCTCTGTAATTCTGCCTTGAAGCCATTCACATATGTATTTTATCCTGATTGATATGTCAGTTGGCTCCAGAAGGGAACCTGGAAACAAATGGTAAAAATAGAAATTGGAAATTGGATCGATCATGTATTGGATGACATTATGTGTATCATTTCTGCTAGATGAATAGAGTCACGGGTAACCCATAGTTTCTGGTAGCATTACATTATCCTGGACTTGAATGGAAAGTGGTTTGAGTAGAAGGTAATTTACTAGGAAATGAAGAATTAGTGTTATCTTTACTATTACGGCAAATGGTTGTTAAAGAGAAAGGGACAATGGGCTGGCGCATCTACAAAAAATAAAGCATATATACAAAATGTAAGATAAAAATGTTAATATCTAATTCAAGGACCAAGAGGAAAATCAGTAAGTCTTTATTGCAGTTTTTAAAATTCCTTGTTTCATACAGGTATTGAGCTGACATACCCTGGCAATCCCAGAGCCCGACTGTAAAGGTTATGGGAACACAGAGCCAATTAAATGCTTAGAACTGCCAGGTCTCTTTCTGAAAATGCAGCAGTGGTAGTGATGGAGTTGGCCAGAGAGAAATGAAATGAGGCCTTTGGGCAAATACAGACATAGCTGAGAACTCTGTAGTTCAAAATACCTGAACTGCTTTTGCCAGCGGAGACATATTCCTAATCATAACTAAGCTCTCAATAAGGACTGCTTCCTGCTAGCTCACATAATAAATGGAGGGCCTTATTCAACAGCACCCACAGTGGCAATACAAGATTTTTAAGACTTGGCAAAATTGAATATGAGGAACATTGGGGAATACATATGAGAGTGGATTCCAACAATATTGGAACAAGCAGGCCAAAATCAAACAAGCAGAAGAAAAACAAACCAAAATATTTGATAGGATTGAATTAATCAACGTAGCTGTACTTGTCTGATATTTAATAAATTGATTCAAGCACTTGAAGTAATCAGAAGGCCCAGCGTGATGAACTGTTGAATTTCCTTCTAAGATTTGTTGTAACATCTACTGTGAACAAACATGGTAAAGTGCTGGTGAGAGGGAAGTTATGGGGGTGGGGGAAAGAAAAGGAATCAAATAATGTTCTTTTTTTCCCCATCCCAATCCTGGAATACTATCTACTGTGTTGATCAATCCAGAAAATGTGATCCCTTTCCTTCCTTCTCTCACTGCGTTATTTCAGGTACCCCTTCTCCTTGAGGATGAAAAAAAAATGGCTTTGCCAGTTTGCATTCCCACCAACAGTGGGTTAGTGTCCCTTTTTCCCCACATCCTCGCTTCTCAGCCTTTTGGCTAAGATCAAGTGTAACCATGAGTAATTTGAAGGAATATCAACACAAGTTGTCTGCAACATTACCTTTACATGTTGCCATATTTTGCCTCATGTGAAATCTACATTGTTCAAGCCATATTTTTCAGAGTAGTTTTACATGTTTCTCCTTCTCACCAGAGGCCATTAGGGGGGTGAACCAATGGTAAAGGAAGAACTTTTTCTCTGTCTCTCTCTCTCACTGTCCACTCTGCCTGTCAAAAAAAAAAAAAAAAAAAAAAGAAAAAGAAAGAAAAGAAAAGAAATTACCTTGAAAAGGACAGTCTCAACTCTAAACTCTAAACTGAGTCTCCAATCTTGGGACTTCCAGCTGGAACCCCGGAGCTCTCAAATTATGAGATTAACATATGGCATTAAATTTGCATAATCCTTGTCATAACCTAAAATCTGTTATTAAATTAGTAAATATATTATTAAGCTAGACTTCTCTTATGCTCTTAAAAGGGCTTAAAGGGGAGCCTGAAGGGTTAAATCCCACTTACGGGGCCGCAGCTTTTTAAAAAATAAGGAGAGGCAGTTTATTTTTTTTTTTCCTTTGGTTTGTCATATGTTAACTTTGCCCCTTTGCTAGGACAGAGGAGGAAGAAAGCCAACTGTCTCACTCTGGAGTGGTGGCACTCAAAAGTTTCTAGCTTGTAAGGTTAAGATATGATATGTTCTTAAAAAAAAAAAAAGATTTGTTTACGTCAGAGGCATAATTACTGACAGAGGCAGAGACAGTGAGCGAGGTCTTCCATCCACTGCTTCAATCCCCAAATGGCTTCAATGGCTGGAGCTGACCTGATCCAAAGCCAGAAACCAGGAGCGTTTTCCAGGATCCCATGCAGTTGCAGGGGCTCAAGGACTTGGGTCATCTTCTACTACTTTCTCAGGCCATCAGCAGGGAGCTGGATTGGAAGTAGAGCAGCAGAGCCTCAAACTGGCACCCTTATGGGATGCCAGTGCCTCAGACAAATGCTTAATCTTCTACACCACAGCACTGACCCTAAGATATGTTCTTTTACTTAAAAACAGTTATCTTAATTCAGAATTTTTTATTAAGGATTATTTCAAAATGTAAAAATACAAAAAGATTTAGAAAAGTTACAAAACATGTGAGTGAGTACAAATGATTTGAGAGACATAAATATTTCTATGTATGATAAAATTAACTATAGTTCTTAAAATATTATTTCCAGGGTTCTATAAAAATTAAGCATTAAATCAAAGTTAAAGTCTATTATGTTAAAGCAATGAAGTTTTAAAATATTTGTACATCAATATGTAAACAAATACCTGAAAGTAAATATGATATTCAATTTTAAAATCATTTTTGTAAATAACTACAATATCTTCTCTTAATAATTTTCTTCTTTACTGGTTCTTCTCTGTCAGTTTTCTAGTCAGGTTCCAGAAGCCCTTTTCAGGTTCTGACTGTGAAATGAGCTGACTTTAAAACTGTTAATGTTGCTTTTGGATATTTACTTATTTTAAAGTATTTGAGTAATCACTTTATTTATAACTGAATAAATCTGATCTATAACTGGTTAAATCACTCTGATTAAACAGATAGATACTATTTCACAATGTTAAACCCTCCTGGCATCTTTGACAGGCTTCCTAAAAATCAAAGTTCTAGGGGCCAGTGTTGTGGTGCTATAGGTTATTCTTCCACCTGCTGCACCAGCATCCCATATGGGTGCTGGTTCTAGTCCTGGCTGCTCCTCTTCCAATCCAGCTCTCTGCTATAACCTAGGAAAGCAGTAAGATGGCCCAAGTGGTTGGGTCTCTGTACCCATGTGAGAGATCTAGAAAAGCTCCTGGCTTCAGATCGGCACATCTCTGGCCATTGCGGCCATTTGGGGAGTGAATCAGTTGAAGGAAGACCTTTCTCTTTGTCTCTCCCTCTCACTATCTTTAATTCTACCTCTCCACTAAATAAAGAAAATCTTTAAAAAAAAAATCAAGATTCTAAATTCTTTGGACCTTGCTATTTCCAATTGGGCCTTTAGAAATGTCAAAGGATATATTTCTCATGTTGAAGATACACCAAATAATTAACCTATTTGGACTATATTAAAGGTCCTGTCAGGATGTGAAGTAGTGCTAAACTTTAAGGTTGTGATAATTCAAAATGTTACTGATACCATACCAATGTCCAAATGTTACATAAATCTAATGATCTTGCGTTGTTATCAGTCATGACAGCTATCTAGATTAACAACAACAACAACAAAAAAAAAAGAGGTCTAAAGGGATAAATGTTTATAAAATTCTACAGATGCTTTCTAAAATACTGTGTGGAATTAACCTATACCTCCCCCTGTCAGTTAATAAGATTTATAATTTAACCATGGCTAGTTAAATGATCTTCTCATCCAGTTTTGTACTCTCCTCTAAAACCATTTTCAATCAGATTTTTTAAGAGACTCTAACAAATGTTCTAAAATTCAGATTTTCTTACAACCTTAATATCATTGATGAAAGAAGAAGTTCCAAAGCCCTGGAAAAAAATGTTCATAAAAATTGAGATATTGTTGGTTCTTGTTCCCTCTTCTGGGTTTCTAAGAACTTTTCCTTGACTTCTATTGTACTCAATTGTTTGCAACAGCACTGTAATCAAATAAAGCTAAAGTCTAATAATGAACTCCAGGTTCCAGCTGAAAAAGTATGGTTAACTCAGGTTATTCAGAACAAAAAGTAGTTACTTGATAATTAAAAAACAGTTAAAGATTTTTAAAAATATTTTTAAAAGCTGTTAACAAAACCACTTTATCATTTTGTTCTAAATTGTTATGTTAGACATTTGCAATCATAAAGATATGGTACAATGTAAAGTTTAATAACACAGGCCTTATGAAAGGTCCCGTTCTCTGTAATAATATTTGGCCATATATGAAAGACTAAATAACCTAATCAAAAGTAAAAGCTTAGGGGATGGTGTGGTGACATAGTGGGTAAAGCCACCGCCTGCAGTGCCAGCATTCCACATGGGTGCTGGTTCGAGTCCCAGCTGCTCCATTGCTGATCCAGCTCTCAGCTATAGCCTGGGAAAGCAGTACAAGAAGGCCCAACTCGTTGGGCCCCTGTACGCATGTGGGAGACCTGGAAGAAGCTCCTGGCTCCTGGCTTCAGATCAGCTTACCTCTGTCCATTGTGGCCAATTGGGGAGTGAACCATTGGATGGAAGACCTCTCTCTCGCTCACTTGCTCTCTCCTTCTCTCTCTGTGTAATTCAAGCAAATAAATAAATCCTTAAAAAAAAAAAAAACAAAAATAAAAGCTTCATTATGATATGGTTTTATAGGAATATTTAAACACATAAATCTCCTCCCACCATTTTGAGCCAAACTAAAAGAAAAAAGAGATAAAAAATTGTACTAATGACTTCAAAATTTATAGATGCATTGAGTAAAGTGGTCATCATATTTTGATTTTACCTAAAAGAACATAGCTCTCCTCCTGGACATTTTCTTATCTCACAGGAGAAACACTATCATACCATGCCTATGACTGCAGGTTTCTAGCTCACACCATCAAAGGTTAGAGGTGAGACTGAAAACCCCCTTGGCTGACATCCTAAAGGTTGCCTCGGTGGTCTACTTTAACAAAAACCAAGAGGAAGAGGAATGAGTTAGGCAGCAGGAACAATATAGTGATGAGTGCCAGGTCAAGTCATAACAGCCCTACACAGTCATTGTCATCAAGAAGATCTAACAAGGCCAGTACATGCAAAATGACATTAGTTTCCAGTATGGGAAGTGAGGGCTTTCAGCAACCAACAGTCATAACAAAAGCCAGACTCTAAAGAGTCCTGTGAGCTCTGCCAAAAGCTGGGCCACTGAAAATTAAACTGCCCCAGGGGTCGACGGACTCCCAGGTCAGGATTGTAGACCTTGTTGACCACCCCCAGGCTGAAAAGGCCCTTGACTCTGCCCAGCTAGATGGCCTAGAGTCAATAATGCTACAGGCAGGAATTGTAAATTTCCTTTTAAATATGCTGTTTCTTATATGCTAACCTTTTCAAGACAACTCTCTTTCCAGTCCAGCCAGTTGTCAAGAGTCAATGGAGGCTCAATAAGCTAATCCTCCACCTGTGGCACCGGTACTCTAGGTTCTAGTCCTGGTTGGGGCACTGGTTCTGTCCCAGTTGCTCCTCTTCCATTCCAGCTCTCTGCTGTGGCCCGGGAAGGCAGTGGAGGATGGCCCAAGTGCTTGGGCCCTGCACCCACATGGGAGACCAGGAGGAAGCACCTGGCTGTAGCAGCCATTTGGGGGGTGAACCAACGGAAGGAAGACTTTACTCTCTGTCTCTCTGTCTCTCACTGTCTAACTCTGCCTGTCAAAAAAAAAAAAAAAAAAAAAAAGTCAATGGAGCATCTTCCCTAAGGAGGTTCACACTCTATGGTCATGTACATTATATTTCTATGATGCCACTACAATCTGTGGTCAATGACCTTGATATACAATTTTTGGTTATTAAGTATTTGGTTTAGACAATAACAAAAAAGCATAATATTTTATTTAAAAATGCACTCACAAAAATAAAGATCTAGACAGACAAAAGTTATATCTATTCCTAGGCTTTGGTCTTTATTTCTAAATTTCAATGATTTGATGGTTCTTGATGATTCTGAATAGCAGCTACTAAAAAGGGGACTGGAAGTGGTCCCTGGAACCACCACAGAAGGGCGAAGCTGGCAGCTTGTGACTGGGAGTGCATCTCAGACCCAACAACATCATACAAGCTGACTATCTGGAACAAAGAAGCCATATCCTCAGGGACCCCCAAGGACAACTGCTCCTGAAGAGTTCTCGAGGACAATGGCCCTGCCTCAGTCACTCAGGAAGCTGACTGATGTACACATGGCAGAAGACTGAAGAGCCAGTCCTCTTGTTCTATATGTTAGATTCCTGATTGTGATGCATTGTAACCTTTGGTTCTTAATCGTGGTTGTAATCCTTGCCGTGATCTGGTTTCATCTGGTTAAACTTGGGGCAAAAAACTACTGCTGACATTTTTTTACCTCTGTTTGGGTATTGTTCTTTGTTTCTAATTTGGCCCCTCCTCAAGAACCCAGACACTTGTGATCTGTGCTTTTGGAGGTCTAGAGAGGGTGTCACTAGCACTCTGTTTTACTATACCCATTATTCCTGTAAGAGAACTGTTTCAAGTATCTGTACTTACGATAGAATTGCTTATTACATTTGCCAACATCAAGGCCTGGATCAATCTCACCAAAATTATAATGTAGCCAGTCCCAGGGGGACTCAATGAGCTATGTGGAAAAGCTTCCTATGTTAAGCTGTCCCTGGATTGGTCAGGATCATGTGTACTAGTAACCATCTGCGCCTTCTTTTTGAACTTGATTAAAAATTGCCCATGTTTTTGTCCAAACCTGGAAAGGCTGGAACCCTTATAATTGGTTCAGAGAATGGCTTCCATCCCTCCCAGGGGAAAAAAATGGTTCAAAGCCCTTAGAGGTGCTGTAGTTTTAATTTTGGGGAGTTGCTTGATTCTTCCCTTCCTGGCATCCCTGGTAATAAAATCAGCCTCCAGCTTCATCAAGCTATGGTCAAAAAATTACAAGTCTGCATGCTGAGATGATGCTTGTAGTTAGGATGATAAACATGATGCTCCTGACCCTGGAAGAGTCTAAACATCAAACCTTTGAATTGGCAGGGCCTCCACCTTTCAAAAAAGGGGGAAAAAAGGCAAAAATCATAGAGGCTTTCAAGCAGGGGCTTCCTGGGAACAGGAGGGTGAAGGGTGCTTTCTGAGAAATATTGCAATGCACCTAGGTCAACGGAAGTGATGCAGGTAGGTCATGTGTAGTGATTTGGGTGCAGTCAGGTGTGACTTTTGTGTGATGGTCGTGTAAGTAGAGTTCAGCTCTAAGATATCCAATCAAAAGTTATATGACTGAATATGTATTAGAAAACTGAAAGTGGTTTGTACTAGCGTGTATTAGGCATTGTCCTGCTTTGTCAGGACTCAGAATGTGGAGACGAACTCTCCTAAGGGCCTGCCGGCAAGAATAAATGTGTTTTCCTGTTAGGAAGCTTGGTGCCCAGCATCTCTCTCCAAGAGTCCCACTACAGAAAATCAAATCACTTCCCATCATGTCTACTTTCACCAGTCTTAATTATCAACTGCCAATCAAATCTGTTCTTTGTACTTTATTGACAGCAATGCTTTAGTGAGTCAAGCTGTATTATATCAAATTCATACTCACTCTATCTGAAACTCCTGCAAGACCCCTGCCCCTTTCTCTGGTTTTATGCTATGCTTTGCTCATTCTGGTCTAGTCATACTGGTTTTCTTGCCAATGCTAGAACATTTCCACCTCATTTCCAACACAGGAATTTAATTTAAGACTTGCCCTTGGTATTTGTTTTGCTCGTTCAGATCCTACAGGTATTTTTTGAATTTCATCCAAGGAACTCATGACTATACTATTTAAATTATAAGCATTAACTTAATAACACTCTAGCCTATTTTGTCCTTTCATTATTTATTTGTAGTACCTGTCACTTTCCAAATTATTTTAGCTATTTTTGTGTTATTTTTATTTCCCATCTTCCTCAAACAAGAAAAAAAAATAGAAATCTAAGCTGTGTTGAATTTGTCTTGTTCATTTCTGCAGAGACAGTCAGTGTTGCTGTCATAGATAATGTAGTGTCTCTTCTTCTCTTAATAGGCACTTGAATACTTAAATGCTTTTCATAACTTTGTTTTACAATAATCAAAGCATTAAATATTCTTAGGACTTGTTTTATGCTCTCTGAAAATGGGAAAAATGATCTTCCTTCAATATCTGTGCTGATACATTGGCAGTGGTTGAATAATAAATGTTTCATTTTTCATGTCTGAGCTTTTTCAATGCAACTCATGAATATAATGACCTTTAAATAAGCCATTATAGTCATATCTCTAGATAATTTATCTAATTAATTTCTTTTAATAAGCAGAATGACTTTCAGCATGGGCATTAAAAAATTAGGTATTAATGTTACTCATGACAAGTGCTTATGTTATAAAAAATTAATCACTCATAATTGGAGGGAAAAGGATGTTAGTAGTTATGTTCCTCTGTCTATCTCCAAACTGTGGATTTATTTTTGCCTAATCTGTGTTGAAGTGTGTTAAGAAGCAAGATTTTATTTCTTACAGTGAACATAATATCTTATTGTTATAGAATTTCTTGATGATACAAAAATTAATAATGAAAATCATGGGCTAAACCAACTGCAGATGTAATTGCCTGCTGAGACTAATTATAATTTTGCCTTAGGTAACTATTATAATGAATGCATTAGTTTATCTAAATAAAAAGACATAATTGGGAAATGTTGCAAAGTTAACTTAGTTTTAGAATATATGCACTTATTAATCAATGATAAATACAGTGATAGTTGCAGTTAAGAAAAAAATTAGATGTAGTAAAAAGAGCAATTAATGCTTTCAAGTGTGAAAATATGGACTTGAATTCTGGTAGTATCATTTACTAAACATGATGATGGTTAGGCCAATAGTAAAGATTATCTGAGATAATATTACAAAAGAGCCTAACACCTGTTTCAACACAATAAATAGGATACATAATATTTTATTATTGAAACTGAATACATTAAATCATGTTAATTTAAAAACCAAAAGTCACATAATTACTTGCACTCAAATAATTGATTTAATGTTGTTTCAGTGAATTAAAATTTAAGGTATTATATATAATCCTAGGGCAAATCATGAAATTGACTGATGATTATTCACGTGTCAACCAAGATATTTTTTTAAAAGATTTGTTTATTTATTGAAAGTCAGAGTTTCACAGAGAGAGAAGGAGAGGCAGAGAGAGAGAGAGAGGTTTTCCATTCGCTGGTTCATTCCCCAATGGCCGCAATGGCTGGAGGTGCGCGGATCCGAAGCCAGGAGCCTCCTCCAGGTCTTCTACGTGAGTGCAGGGGCCCAAGTACTTGGGCTATTTTCTACTGCTTCCCCAGGCCACAGTAGAGAGCTCGATTGGAAGTGGAACAGCCGGGACTTGAACCAGCATTCATATGGGATGCCGGCACTACAGGCGGCAGCTTTACCTGCTCTACTGCAGCGCTGGCCCCAAACAGGATATTTGAACAGACATTATTCTCAGTACTTTTATAAGGTTGTTTTGGATGAAATTAATATTTCAATCTACAGTCTGTAAATCATATTGGATTACCCTCCTCAATATGAGTAGGCTTCATCCAAGTTAAAGGGCCAAACAGAAGAGAAATGCCATCCTGCCATCCTCCCTGGGATGAGAGAACCCCTCCTTTCTGATGATGTTTGACCTGAAACAAAGGCTTTTCTCCTCCCTGTAGACTCAAACTGAAACATTGTCTTCCCTGTGTCTGGAAGTACAGTTCTCAGGAACTATATCATTGGCTTTCTAGATCCACGGGCCTTCTGATTCAGACTAAAACTAAATCGTCAGCTCTCCTGGAAGTCCAGTTTATTGACCAACACATCAAGTCTTGTGATTTACCAGCCTGTGTAATCACGGAAGTCTAGTCCTTGTAAAAATGATTTATATATGCTTTTGTATGATGGAGCTTAGAATGTAGAAAATAGAATTAAAAGAGAACTTTATTTTGATGCCAAAATAGTTGATATCCATGTATAGAAGAGTTTCTTCCAAAAATTTGTGGAAAATGTTCATTAAGAGAAAAAAAATACCGAGATGCATTTCAAGTTTTCGCCACCAAAATATATCCATCATCTAATACCATTTTTGATAAACTTTTAAAATACCTTTGCATATAAAACATCATGATTCTGTTACTTTGGAGAATGCTAAGCCAATTTCACTGGTAAGCAATTAATAAAATCTGTCATAAATTTACTTAGGATACCTAGCATGATTACGTGCTATGTAACTCTTTTAATCTCCATGAAAACTTCATTAGGAGGTTATGTCTATCTGTATGGTAGAGGGAATTGTATGATAATTAGCTTAAGATGCTTGTTACTAATCCATATTTAGGATGTTATTACAGAAAAAAATACTTTTTCCTATGATATGCTTCTCTTCAGGGTCTCTAGAGTCTTAGTGATAATTTAGATGTAGACACTACTGATTAATCCATTTGTCTTTGAAATGAAACCCTTGTCAATTCTTGCATACCCCTGTGAACTTCCAAAAACACACTCATTTCTCTCTTGACTGCACAGATTCAAGCAAAAGATTTGCCATTTATCACTTTCTTTTGAAATACAAATATCATTGATCTGATCTATATTATCATTTTTCTCCATAAGTAACTACTTCCATTCACAGCATGATTTTCTTTTGCTTTGAAAATGTCTTAATTTAAAGCCTGTCTCCTATACATCACTATGTTGTCATATGTTCTCATATTGAGTACATCAAAAGTCAGTGTTACCTGTAGCATTCTTGTTTTCAGTCAAATCAAAGGTAATAAAGTGATTTTTCTTCATGATTTCTTAATAAGTCAGTATGACAAACAACTGGATCCTGTCAACTGTAGAAGCTAAGAGTACTGTATTACACTTAGTTTTATCAAGTAAAACTGACTTCTGGTTCTTTCTGTGCTTTTTATTTATGAATGACTTTTCTTTATTAACTTATTTGTATTTTGGCAATACAGTGAATATAATCTCATGCTTCCTTTTTGGGAATTACTCTCTTTATTATTTTCATTTTCATTTAATTATTTTAATTATGCAAAACCATTTTCTATGCATAAATCTATAAGTATAGCAAATAAATGAGGGAGATGGAAGGTTTAAATGGTAATTAAAATCTAGTGTGTTGAGTGCATTTAAAACAGTTCTGTGACAGCATGGAGAAGTGGCTTGTTAGCCAGTTAGAAGTGATACAAACAAAAGAGAGTTCAGGGAGATCATATCTGGATTAAAACTTGAATTGTGACTAGGCATTTTTGGGGACAAACACTCCAGACAAGAATATATCCTTTGGGAAGGCATGAATATAAGAAGATACACAAGCAGGATGCTAATTTTAAGTACAGACTCTGGGACATGAAATTGCATGTGCATATACATGTGTTGGCATTTGCATAATTGTGCAATCTTGTGCATGCTATTTAGATAATTGTAATGGAGTCTCCTTGTCTGTATAAAATGGAAACAAGCAGTAACTGTATGTGTGTATGTCCTGAGACTATATGCTTATTTAATGAATCAATTAATGGGAAAGAGAAGTGGCTGGCTCAGGGCTGAAGCCCATTGTCATGTCTGAAGAAAGGAAATAGGTTACAGAAAGACACAATTCAAGTAGGGCTGATTTTATTATTATTTTATACATGAAGAAACATAGACTAAAAAAAGAGCTATCATTTAAGCAACATTATCTCCTTATGAAATATACCACTGATTTTCTTCTAATTGAAGGCTGTTATTTTCTTCAAGCATAACACAGTAAACTTCTCTGTAACATGACTTTCTTAGAGGAAATTACAAACTAAATAGCATTGTAGCTGTGAATAGTAATCTAGAAATGCACTAAATGTGGTCTCTCTACAGCTGCTTTGCTGTGAGATAAAGAACAGTTCAGCTTTAGCTCTGTTACAGCAGTTACAGGCACCTTTAGACTATTTTGAACGCTGTTAAAAATGACACCATAGTTCTACAATCTTGCCCCTTGCATCTGGAGATTTCCAAATGATGATCTCCTTAGAAAGGACTGTTTTATGAGTAACACTGTTCCATTTAAAATGGATCATGGCCTGGGACCAGTGCTGTGGCATAGCTCTAAGTCCCTGCCTGCAACACAAGCATCCCAAATGAGCCGGGGGTTTGATTCTCAGCTGCTCCACTTCCAGTCCAGCTCCCTGTTAATGTACCTGGGAAAGCAGTGGAGGGTGATCTAAGTGCTTGGGCTCCTGCACTCACGTGAGAGACCCAGAGGAAGCTTCTGACTACTGGCTTTGGCCTGGCCCAGCCCTGTTTTTATGTAGCAATAAAGATGCTTCTTGAGATGCTCACATCCCATATTGGAGAGTTTGGGTTTGAGTCCCAGATCCACTCTGGATTCAAACTTTCTGCTACTGCACACTCTGAGAGGATGCAGATGACGATTCCAGTACTTTGGGGCCTGTCAATTGAATCTGGGAGACAGATTGAATTACTGATTCTGTTTTTGGGCCTGGCTCAACCCTCCTATTGTAGATATTTGGGGAGTGAATGAGCAGATTGGAATCTGTCTCTCTCTCTCTTTTCTGTCACACATTTCCACCTTTTAAATCAGTAAATAATTATTAAAAATGAATTCTGTCATCTGTACAGGATTCCACCATGACTTACAATAATCCCCTTTGAATTAATTCTGCTACTGGCAGAATATCACATTTAAATTAGAATTGCTCTAATTTCACTAATATATCTAACCCTTATTTGTTTTATATCCATAACATAGTTCAATTTTCTGACAAATTCTTGACTCTCAGAATAATTGAAATTAAACATATTTAAATATTAGCATCATCATCTGTTTATTACTCAGCATACATCAGTTAAATGTCATTGATGTGTGATTTTTAGAATGTTATTGCCCACTGTACACTATGCAATCTATAGTTTACACTGTGAATTAAGTATACAATTTAGCTTTTGTTCTTTTTTTTAAAAATAGATTTATTCATTTATTTGAAAGGTAGAGTTACAGAGAGGCAGAGGCAAAGAGGGAGGGAGGGTGGGAGAGAGAGAGTGAGAGAGAGAAAGAGGGAAAGAGAGAGAGAGAGAGAGAGAGAGAGAGAGAGAAGGGTATTCCATCCACTGGTTCACTCCCCAGATCTGAAGCCAGGAGCCAGGAGCTTCCTGTGAGCCTCCCATACAGTGCAGGGGCCTAAGGACTTGGGCCACCTTCTACTGCTATTCCAGGCCATTGCATAAAACTGGATAGGAAGAGGAGCAGCCTGGACTAGAACCGCTGCCCACATGGGATGCAAGCACACAGGCGGCGCCTTTACCTGTTAGGCCACAATGCCGGCCTCAGCTGTTGTTCTTGAGGATAAAGTTTTTCATTTTCTTTTGAGATGATTTTCAAGTTTTTCTGTTAGGAATTTTGGAAAACAGATGGAGAACTATAAATAGTCTAGAAATAGAAATTAATAATAGAAATAGAAATTAATAATAAACTAAAATGTAGAAACAATTGAACTCGGAGGGATGGAAATGCATGGGGATACCCAGTGGATATCCTAATTAGTTTCCCCAATATACACTGTGAAGTCTGCTCCATCCATGAACACTTGAAGAGTGCATTATAACATACAGGAAATATTTGGGGCTGAATCACTCAGGTGCAATATGTTTACATTATTATGTGTGAATTTATGTATATAATGACCAATGTTTTCCAACTATACTGAATTTCATGAACTTGGCGTTTATAACAGAAAAATTTACGTAATTAAGTATTTATATAATTAAGTATTTAGTAGGTGTCTGATTCAAAATTATCCCTTAAATAGGCTCCCACATCCTCTTCTTCAGAATATGATTTTTCTTTAACCTGAGTTTGTTTTGTTCAGCTTCTGTGGTTTATTTCCAAGCACCTTAAAATACCATCTAACTATAAATTCTGGCTTTCACTTCTACTTAATATATGTTTTCTTTTTTGCTATAAATCCTTGTTCTAAGAATCTCTAAATTATATGAAAGACAATTGAAACCTAAAGTAATATAAAATGTGTTATAAAGACAAAATATTTCCAAAGGGTTCCACAATGAAAGTATGTGATACAAGGAAAATGTCCTGTGATACTTGTAGATTAGGGTCGCAGTAGGAGCAACTGGCTTGGAATCACAATAACCCTTATTGACCCCTGAAGATTCATGCAGTTAAGGTCAGAAGCCTCTAGTACTATTGTCAACACAAAGTGTATCCATCTTGCTATCTTTGAGAGGAAACAAATGCATTGCTGGGCATTGTTGTGAACCCAAATGCATTTTTCATTGTTGATTGAAAACAAAGGCACAGATGTTTTAACTGCACTGAGAGAATGAGATTTGGGAACATAAAAGCCAGGGACACAGCCATATCTCAAAGCCATAATTGTCCCAGATCATATCAAATTTTAAGAACAGTACTCCAAAACAGGATGTGTTGGCTGACATAGGTGAAGGTCACTGTTTCCCTTCCTTCTTTATATTCTATGCTAGAAGCAAAGAAATCTCAGAATGTCGGAGGTATCACAAGTCCTTTGAATAAGTCTGCATTTTTCCGAGGGTAAAGAATGTAATTCACACTGTATGTACTGAGAAACTGATACATATCTACCTGGGCAAATTCTGTACTAGAAAGAGAGGAAAGATGTGCTAAAAACAATCATTACATATAGTAAGTAATGTAATACTACAGGGCAGTTGTTATCAAAACAGCATAGTACTGGTACAGAAACAGATGGATAGACCAATGGAACAGAATAGAAACACCAGAAATCAATCCAAACATCTACAGCCAACTTATATTTAATCAAGGACCCAAAACCAATCCCCGGAGTAAGGACAGTTTATTCAATAAATGGTGCTGGGAAAACTGGATTTCCACGTACAGAATCATGAAGCAAGACCCCTACCTTTCACCTTACACAAAAATTCACTCAACATGGATTAAGGACTTAAATCTACGACCCGACACCATCAAATTATTAGAGAACATTGGAGAAACCCTGCAAGATATAGGTACCGGCAATGACTTCCTGGAAAAGACCCCAGAAGCACAGGCAGTCAAAGCCAAAATTAACATTTGGGATTGCATCAAATTGAGAAGTTTCTGTACTGCAAAAGAAACAGTCAGGAGAGTGAAGAGACAACCGACAGAATGGGAAAATATATTTGCAAACTACACCACAGATAAAGGGTTGATAACCAGAATCTACAAAGAGATCAAGAAACTCCACAAAAACAAAACCAACAACCCACTTAAGAGATGGGCCAAGGACATCAATAGACATTTTTCAAAAGAGGAAATCCAAAGGGCCAACAGACACATGAGAAAATGTTCAAGATCACTAGCCATCAGGGAAATGCAAATCAAAACCACAATGAGGTTTCACCTCACCCTGGTTAGAATGGCTCACATTCAGAAATCTACCAACAACAGATACTGGCGAGGATGTGGGGAAAAAGGGACACTAACCCACTGTTGGTGGGAATGCAAACTGGTTAAACCACTACGGAAGTCAGTCTGGAGATTCCTCAGAAACCTGAAGATAACCCTACCGTTTGACCCAGCCATCCCACTCCTTGGAATTTACCCAAAGGAAATTAAATTGCAAACAAAAATGCGGTCTGCACCCTAATGTTTATTGCAGCAAAATTCACAATAGGCAACACCTGGAACCAACCTAAATGCCCATCAACAGTAGACTGGATAAAGAAATTATGGGACATGTACTCTATAGAATACTATACAGCAGTCAAAAACAATGAAATCTGGTCATTTGCAACAAAATGGAGGAATCTGGAACACATCATGCTGAGTGAAATAAGCCAGTCCCAAAGGGACAAATATCATATGTTCTCCCTGTTCGGCGACAACTAACTGAGCACCAAAGGGGAAACCTGTTGAAATGAAATGGACACTATGAGAAACAGTGACTTGATCAGTTCTTGTCCTGACTGTTGATGTACAATGTAATACTTTATCCATTTTATTATTTTTTTTGTTCTAGTACTATTGATTGCACTCTGTGATTAACACACAATTATTCTTAGGTGTTGAAATTTTAACTGAAAATTGATCCCTGTTAAATATTTGGGAATAAGAGAGGGAGGAGATGTACAATTTTGGACATGCTCAAGCTGACTTGCCCCAAATGGTGGAGTTAGAAATGTGCCTAGGGATTCCAATACAGTCCCATCAAGGTGGCATGTACCAATGCCATCTCACTAGTCCAAGTGATCAACTTCAGTTCACAATTGATGACACTGATAGGTCTAAGAGTCAAAGGGATCACACAAACACGACTAGAGTCTGCTAATACTAACTGATAGAATCAAAAAGGGAGAGAACGATCCAACATGGGAAGCAGGATACACTGTAGACTCATAGAATTGCAGATGTCCTGAGTAGCACTATGACCTCAGAATCAGCCCTTAAGGCATTTGGATCTGGCTGAAGAGCCCATGAGAGTATTTTAGGCATGGAAAGCCAAGACACTCTGGCAAAAAGAAAAAAAAAAGAAGAAGAAGAAGACCTAAATTAAATGAAATATCTCTGCGAGTGAGATCCCAGTGGAAAGAACGGGGCCATCAAAGAAGGATGTACCTTTCTCTGAAGGGTGGAGAGAACTTCCACTTTGACTATGACCCTGTTGGAATAAGATCAAAGTTGGTGAACCCAAAAGGCTTCCATAGCCTTGGCAACTCATGATGAGAGCCTAGGGAGATTACTGACGCCATAAACAAGAGTGTCAAATTGTTAAGTCAACAACAGGAGTCACTGTGTACTTACTTCTTATGTGGGATCTGTCCTTAATGTGTTGTCCAATGTGAAGTAATGCTGTAACTACTACTGAAACAGTGTTTTTACACTTTGTGTTTCTGTGTGGGTGCAAACTGATGAAATCTTTACTTAATATATACTGAATCGATCTTCTGTATATAAAGAAAATCGAAAATGAATCTTGATGTGAATTGAATGGGAGAGGGTGCAGGAGATGGGAGGGGTGCGAGTGGGAGGGAAATTATGGAGGGGGAGCCATTGTAATCCATAAACTGTACTTTGGAAGTTTGTATTTACTAAATTAAAAAATATAGAATATTAGTTATCCTAATGCCAAAAAAAAAAAAAGAAAAAATCTCTTAGGATTAGATTTAAGCATGGATTTTTATGTGTATCACTGTTTTAATAATTGCTTTGTGAAACTAAAGTACAATAGCTCATGAAATAAATCCATTAACTATAAGACATTTTGACTTCTGGAAGTTATAATATAAGAAAAAACATCTTGAGCTCCAGATCTTAAAATGTCAGAAAAATGTATTTTATAGAATAATGCTTTGAGCATATTAATCATAACAATCATACTGTAAACTCCATTTTGAACTTATGGAAACTAAATCTTAATTTGTTTGAGTTATCTACATGGCATACAGTTTTCTTCAGACTGTCATTGTCATTTGCCCTCTGTTTGTCATGGGCTGTGGGACAGAGCATCACATCTCCATTGATTCCATTTCAAGGAATAGACTGAGACCACACTAGATATACCAGAATTTTCAATATTATAATTAATAATTAATTTTCAAGTTTATAATTAAGCCCCATGGTTTTGAGGTATTAAAGTCCAGTTACGTGGAGATTTTATCAGAGTGTGGGAGAATTCTTTACAACCACTCCTGTGCATTAAATATCATCAACATTTCAATTGTTACCAATATCAGAGTTTGATATATTTCTCCCTTTTTGCTTTAGTTAATTAATGAGATGTGTTCACCATAATAATCTATGTGTTTATTGTTGCATTTTATATTTCTTCTTTAAGTCAATAGGGAACTAAAAAGAGATAGGAAGGCGGATTTGCTGGTTGATATTTCATTCGGGTTTCCATGCAGCTTGCCATGCACCACTAGGTTCATGAAACATTCACTCATGTGAAGTAGTCCCAAGGAGGCAATTGGTTATATTTTATAGATTTTTTATTGGAATATATTAAGCTTTTAGCAGGTTTGTGACTTTTTTACTCATGGTATACAATGGCTGTTTATTCATTGTTACTTGATTATTATTTATACATAGAAAGAATATTTATTTTTGGTTTTTCATTCTTGATGACAATGATTTCTGTTACCGTTACTAAAATAAATAATTATGAGTATATCAATTTCAATTTACTTTATCTATAATATTTTATGATAATATTTATGCTTTCTTTTGTATTTGTTTAGTAAAAATCAAAGCTTTAATATAACCAGCTACCCAATAACCTAAGGAACCTTATGATTCCTTAGCTTTGTTAACTGAAAACAAAGTATATGACTAAATGGATAAATATGTCATGGGTAAGACTAAAACACTGCAAACATGCTGACTATATTCAAATTTATTTATTTTATTGCATTCCTAAAAATCAGTGAAATGTTTTTGGAAATACAAGTTAGGTGTTTTGAAAGTTTATCCATAAAAATATTTTTACAAGTGCTGGAGGTTAAGAGAATGGTGGAGGGTTGGGAGGAACAATCCTAAACTATAACCGTCAGGGTTGATTTTAGATGAATATACTAGAAGTAAAAGAAATCACACTATAAGCAATCAAGGCCCTGCCATCATAACATGATTCTGCTTCCAGCATGAACAGTGACTGCTGTTGTACTGGGGAATATCATCTCCTTTCAAGATGGTGGTATAAAGGACAAGAGTCCTGCCAGCTGAGGAGGTCCAGTCATTTCAGAAAAACCTTAACTATTCTGGAAGCTTTCCCATTCTGTAGTTCATCATATAATCCAAAGGATACATGTGTCAGCAAGGATAAATAGGTAGTAACTTCTTAATGTATGAGCACCATACCATTCCAAAGTTGGAATTTTCTTAGAAACATGTTTATTGCCACGTAGGCCATTTAAACCTGTAAATTAACTTCTATGAGGTTATATAACATTTTAAGTGATATATTTAGTAAGAAACCATTAAGTTATGTGGTTAACTTGAAACCAGCTGTAGGAGCTTCAACTCCTTCCTACAACTTAAGTATGTACATTTCATATATATACATATATATATATGCACACACTTACATACCTATGTTTGTATGAAGTTGTATATGCCTATCCATGTTTTTCCACATATTTATCTCTATTTACTTATTTTTATATTCATGCATGTAAGTATTTATATATATACACACATATATATGTCTATGAAGTCATTCCTTCAAAAGATACACACACACACATATGTATGTATATCCCATATATAAGAGTAAAAATAAAAATATAAAGATATTTTGTCTGAGTTTCCTATTCTGTGGACTAAATATCACAAATTAAGGTTTTTTGTTTGTTTTTTGGACAGGCAGAGTTAGACAGAAAGAGGGAGAGAGACAGAGAGAAAGGTCTTCCTTTTCTGTTGGTTCACCCCCCAAATGGCCGCTACGGCTGGCACGCTGCGGCCGGCGCACTGCGCCGATCCGAAGCCGGGAGCCAGGTGCTTCCTCCTGGTCTCCCATGCAGGTGCAGGGCCCAAGAACTTGGGCCATCCTCCACTGCCTTCCCAGGCCACAGCAGAGAGCTGGACTGGAAGAGGAACAGCTGTGACAGAATCCAGCGCCCCAGCCGGGACTAGAATCCGGCGTTCCAGTGCCGCAGGCGGAGGATTAGCCAAGTGGGCCATGGTGCTGGTGGCCACAAATGAAGTTTTACAATAAGATGAGTTTACTACAAAGAGTTTTTGAGTACAAAAAGCTTACATGAGTCTTATGAAGCTAAACTAAAAGTTTCAGCCAGAATGCCTTGTTTCTGGAGTCTAGATGGTTATTGCTATGTCTGCCATTTCCACCTTTAGAATGGATTACCATGATGATGGCTCCACCTTGCATCTCAAAACTGGTAGCTTACCACTGCACATCTCTCTTTCTTCCTGATTACTTCTTCCATGATCGCTTTTTCTCTGACTCTGACTCTCCTATTTTGACCTTATAAGAATACTTCTGGTTATATTGGGCCCACCAAAGTGACTCTGGATAAGCAATTCATGTCAAGATGCTTAACGTATTCACATTTGCAAAACTGTGTGTGCAGTAAAAAGGAACTATTTGTAGGATTTAGACTGAGGATTTGACCATGAGGAGTGGGGAAATTATTTCATCCATTATACATTTTCAATAAGTGGAGAATCCATGAGTTATTTAATAATGGTAATAAGAATGATCCAAATATTGTTACTTACAGAAAATAATCATTATTTTGTTCTATAAACCACATAAATTGTAGAAAATGAGAGCAGTTATATGGTAAAATTGAATTTATAGACATTTGTAAGAAATATAATCAGTTACTCAAGTCTGGCATGAACAGACATTCCAAGTATAAAGATAAAAACGTTAGAGTAAATGTGATATTTAAATACATAAATATATAAAATACCTTCGGCATAAAATAAGATGCATATGAATTATTTTATATATGTGTATTTTACTTCAAAGAAAGTTACAAAGAGGATAGGCTTGCAATATATATGAAATATAACTTATAATTACCCTCAACAAACTATTTGGAAAATTAAGATACTATAATGTTTCCCACACTACATCTATATACCTGATACTGTTCTTTCAGAGCCTGTTTTCTACTGGGAGAGTAGCTATAAAAGAAATAAACCAACCGATGTAACAGAGAGCAAAGAGGAAAGTCATCTTCAGAAGTGATGACCTAGAAAAGCATCTTTATAAAAGTAAAATTTTTTGACAGGCAAAGTGGACAGTGAGAGAGAGAGAGACAGAGAGAAAGGTCTTCCTTTTTTCCGTTGGTTCACCCCACAATGGCCGCTGTGGCCAGCACGCTTTGACCGGTGCACCGCGCTGATCCGAAACCAGGAGCCAGGTGCTTCTCCTGGTCTCCCATGCGGGTGCAGGGCCCAAGAACTTGGGCCATCCTCCACTGCACTCCCGGGCCACAGCAGAGAGCTGGACTGGAAGAGGAGCAACTGGGACAGAATCCGGCGCCCCCACCGGCAATATAACCCGGTGTGCTGGTGCCGCAGGCGGAGGATTAGCCTATTGAGCCGCGACGCTGGCCTATGAAAATGATTTTTAAAATGAGACCTGCAGCACAGGCATCCCTAATGGATGCTGGTTCTAGTCCTGACTGCTCCTCTTTGGATCCAGCTCTCTGCTATGGCCTGGGAAAGCAGTGGAAGATAGTCCAAGTGCTTGGGACCTTACGTTCATGTGGGAGACTTGGAAGAAGTTCCTGGCTCCTGGCTTCGGGTCAGTGCAGCTCCACTTGTTGCAGCCATCTAGGCAGTGAACCAGCAGATATCTGTCTCTCCCTCTCATTGTGTGTAACACTACCTCTCAAATAAATAAAATCTAAAAATAAATAAAATAAATGAATGAATGGATGAATAAATAAATAGAGATAAATAAATAAATAAATAAATAAATAAATAAATATATAAAATAATACCCGAAGAAAGAGATCAAGACAAGAATGCAATGTCAGGGGCTGGCACTGTGTAAATGTGGGTTAATATGTCATAAGCAACGTTGACATCCCATATGAGCAACAATTTGTGTCTCACTGGCACCACCACTGATCCAGTTCCTTGCTAATGAGCCTGAGATAGAAGTGGAAGATGGCCTAAATATTTGGGTTCCTGTTGCACACATAGTAGATCCAAATGAAGGTATTGGCTTCTGGCTTCCTCCTGGCCCAGTCCTGGCGGTTGAGACCATTTGGGGAATGAACTAGCAAATGAAAGATCTCTCTCTCTCACTGTGTTTGTGTGTGTCTCCATTTGTATGTATGTATCTCTAGCACTAGCTCTAGCTCTAGCTCTAGCTCTAGCTCTAGCTCTAGCTCTAGTTCTCTAGCTCTATCTCTATCTCTGTCTCTGTTATTGTCTCTGTCTCTGTCTCTGTTTCTCTCTGTCTGTAACTCTCCCTTTCAAATAAATGCATCTTTAAAAAAAGAAGAATGCAATGTTCAGACAAGAGCAGATATGATGACTTTGAGAAAGGAAATTCATTGATTTGTTCAGAAACCATATTCATATCAGAATTACTAGAGTAGAGTCAGTGGGAATGAGATTTGACAAGATTAGAGACGTGGGCAGAAGTCAGATCATACATGTCACGAGGTTATGTGTAGGGTTGTTCAATTTATTCTGTGAGTAATTTAAAATATTAAGGCTTTTAAGTCAGAAAATTTAGAAATATCATTATCTTTCATACATTTATATCTGGCCTCTAAATTTAAAATATTACTTACTATTTTGGCCATGTCTGTCCTGTAAATTTCTATCTACATAAACAATAATATCCCTCTTATAAATCTGTCTTAAAGAAATAATCAAAACACAACCTATTAAACATTATTTCAATTTATGTAAAGATAATTTCCTCCAGATGTTACTTTCACTCATCAAGCCCAAGAGAAATCAAAATATCATTCAAAAAGGAATTATTAAAGATATGATACATTAAAGATGGTATGTTATGTAACCTATTAAATTTTAACAATTACCTAAAGCAATGTGAACATTTTCATAAATTGATGTTACAAAGAGAAAGCCAGATCACAGGACTATTTTCATATGTGACAGAATTCATTTTCTGAGTATCTTCATATGAGAGTATGCAGATATAAACACCTTTCTCTGTTCCTCTCTCTTTCCTTATATACGAACTTGCAAATTTCCTGGCATTATGTTTCACTACGTTTGCCTTCTTCTCAGACTAATAAGAAGTTTAAATGTTTTAAAAAAAACTTTAGAATCATTAACCAGCCTTCAAATGTAAGTATATTTACATAGTCTGGGTAAATTAAATATTTATGCAATTATCCATAAAACACAGACAAATTATGAGAGTAAGTAAAATATTAAGTATTAAAACATTGACCAGAGGCTCGCATTGAGTTGCTGTAGATAAAATCACCTCTGTTCATCCTTATGCTCACTGCCTGGAGTCCTCTCTGTACCACTTTGGACCCAGTTACCTGCTAATGGTCCTGGGAAGGCCACAGGGATGGAACAAGTACCTGGGCCCTGATACCCACCTGGGAATCCTGGATGGAGTTACAAACTCCTGGCTTCTTCTTGGCCCAGACCAGGGATGTTGGGAGCATTTGGCGTAAGAACCAGAAGATAGGAGACCTCTGTTTCTGTCTCTCCCTCTCTTTCTCCATCACTCTGCCTTTTAAATAAATAAAAGTTTTAAAAATAGATAAGTTAAATTGCCACATTCTATATATAACAATTTTATGATTTAAAAAAAGAATTGATTTTATAAATATGTGCACACACTTGGGTTCATCCTAATATTATCTATATATAAAAAATTGGCAAACTTTTCCTCTCCTTGGCTTCAGGTTTTTCCTCTGTGTAGTGATGGAGCATATCTGTCATTCCCTTCCTGTGTAAGTCACCATGAGTCTTACAGTAATAAAAGGACTTTTTGATGGAATGGACTATGTCTGGAGAATATAGCTGTTCAAGCATTCACCAGTCCCCTCACCAGCACCATTTACAAAGATTAATTAAAATCAAGAAAACATTTCACTTGAGGATGTTTTCATCCTGTGGATAACATTTTAAAAATTTACTAAAAATAGTTACTATTATCCTCCTGATGATGTCATATACAATTTTATGTCAACTTTCTATAAAGAAACATGTTAAGACTCAGAATATATTAAGTCATTTAATGTGTTGCAGCTATAATTTGAAGTTGGTTTTGCATGGTGGTGGTAGGCAAGTTTAGATCATGTGGATGGACAGTTGAGTTCTTGAGAGCCACATGTATCTGCTCTCAATAATCATCACAAGTAAACATTTCTGGGAAAGACAGTCATCCTCAGAATTATTTTCCCTACTAGTAAAAAATGTATTATAAGGTACTTATGTAACAGGCCTGGTGACAGAAGAAACACCTTCATCCACATTGGGTAGATGGCAAAAATCTATTCTGCAGGTGTAGATGTTCCTAAAGTCCTAAATAGTGCGAGTACACCCCTAAACAGCAGTCACACTTTATGGGAGGTGCTTGATCAGCCAAACTGAGAGATGAAACTCAGGAGACATGAGTGTCCCACTCCCTCAGAATATTTCTTCAGCCTTTAGCGATTGTGTTCCATTATAACCAAGAGAAAAACTGTTTTTAAAACTGTTTTTAAACTGTTTTTGAGATAATGTATTTTTAATGTATATAATTATCATCAAATAACAGTTTTACTTCTGAGTAGTCAAATAATGGGAGCCCATAGTCTCAACATGCTATTTGTCAATCCTCAAACTTGTGCTAATCACTTTAGCTATAAGTATGTAGAAAAATGTTGTCAATATATGTGAATGGCTTATAATTTTCTAACAACTGAAGATCCCTGTCAATCCTTCTCATGCCGTAATTCCATATTCTATTTTTTTCTATGTGTCAAATCCTTGTTTCGCTCATCTCTTGATTTATATTGCCTTGTAAGCAGTGTAATCAATTACACTTTAAAGTCAACTTCTGTGTTATTTATATCATGTGATTCAGAAGAATTATAGTCTGTCTTTTTTTAGAACAGGTTTTCAAGGGAAATGTTACAGTTTGTATCCTTGACTTTGCCTCAGAATGCTCATTTATCACACTTTTTTGCTTTAATTTTATTTTTCCCACTAGCCATTTCAAATTTAGTCAATAACACAGCTTTAGGAAAAGAACATCTGGCATCATTGAAGCTGTAAACATAATCTAAAGAGTTTCTTTCTCCAACTGTCCCAGTCATCTGTCAAATATCACTCATAATGACATGGTATGCCATTTATCTTGATGGATGTAACAGCATTGCAAGTGGAAATGCCAAGTGAACATTTTTTCTTATTATCCTTGCAAACATTCATAACTAGCAAAAGAAGGCAATGCCTGGATGTAACCTTGCACATTTTGCAGAGGAATTTTGAAATTTAAATGAATGCAAGGAGACAACACAAAAATGCAGGGTAAGTACACATATGAAAAAATTTTCATCCTTAGAAATGATGAAATATTTATTAAAATATTCTCAAGCAGTATTCTTACAGTAACAACATTAAAAAACAAATCCATTAAAACACATATTACTTACAAAGGTTCCATAAAATTGAATCATAAATTGATATCATTAGCATTACAAATTACTATAAACTTCATAAAAGTTTTGTAAAGTAAAAAATCACAATAGTTATAAATAAATACTTGAAAATAGATGTTCTGATCCAATCTCACAAATTTATTCTGAGGTTGTAATGCAATAGGCTCAATAAGTTGTTTTGTATAAAGATACTTATTAATGTTTCATATATTATTAAAAAGAAAAATATAAAGAATGGAAATAATAAATTCAAAATTATGTGGAAGTTGTGTGTTAATATCACTGAGGTTTACATAGCCATTAAATATGTATGTATTATAAAGACTAAACAGAGCAGATGTGAGATTTTTCAAAGTTACATAAAAATAAAATCTCTAATTATATGCATATAATTACCACCGGTGCATACATGCAAGTTTTCCCAAAGGAAATACATACTGGAAACCTAAGAAAATTTAGAGTTATTTATTAAAGCTTTGGCTCAATATAGCAAAACTGTTCACAATGTGCCTATGCTTTGGAATTGGGTAAGGATATCTATGAGGGAACATACCTCTAATCTTGATTTTGCACTCCTAAATTTGAGAGTTAGAGTGCTTCTCATGAGACTACAAGGTAAGCTTGACAAAGTTCCAAGGTCAAGGATAACTGAATGGCTCTTTTCAAAGTTTAAGTCATAAAACTTCACTACTTTGTTTTTGTTGACAGTCATAACTACTTGTGAGATATAAGTTTCAAAATATATGAATGTATTTTAAATACTATCATTATAAATTCCTCTTTGATCATCATCATCTAATTCCAAGGCCAATTAAGTATTTTCCTACCTACCTCCTCTCTCTCTCCCCTTCTCTTGCTCTTTTTTGATTTCTCCTTCTTTTTTCCTGTCACATATAAAGCTTGACATTTCGTTTGATTTAGAGTAGGTGGATAAATGATAAGATATGGACAAGAGTGATTTATGTTTTCAGTTTTCAGTGAATTCACACAGACATAATGAATTGTCTCTTTCTCTAAAAGTCAGCCTTTCAATTATAAGAAATCCCCATTCTTTATTGAGTAATTCAGGTTATGTTTCATGAATGTATTATAATTAATGTGATTCACAAGTACATAGGAATGTGGCACTTTAAAGGCTCCTGCATTTATAACTCCCATACCTACAGACATCTTCTATCATGAAACACTGTGATGCCATTTTCCATACACAAGCCCATCAATCGTAATATACAAATAAGGAAAAGGCGACCCAAATACCTTCAAGAGAACAGCATCATTCTTTTATGAGTTCTTCCTTGGAATAGAATTAGAAGTTTTCACCAATGATGAATGCTTTTATTGATTTACTTAAAATGTACACCATCATTACCAAGAAATAATTTAAAAGCATAGTTTTAGCTGCTTTGAAATAAGATATGAATTGTTCTTAATAAGTGTAGCTATTTGATGAATGGTTCATCTTCTAGAAAGTTCACACTTGCAAACTGTTCTCTCACTATCTCCCTCTTTCTCCAAATTCAATGTTTAAATGTAGTGTTCTTTTTAGCTCATACTTTAGAAAAGAATTCTCCCACCACATATAATCTATATGTCTCTGTTTCATGAAATCTCTAATATTTAACAAGGCTTAAAATTTAGAACAATTTGCACTCAAATCACAGAATCATATCATCGACTAAAAGACAATCTATTTTTTAACTTCCTAACAGACGTAATCTGCATTTTCCTGAACAATTTTAACTACACAAGTGAGCCATCCAGCACAATACTGTGAAAACAAACAAACAAACAAAAAAAAAGCAAAACAAATCTTTTGACTCTCTCCAGTGGATTCAGCTGTACTCTTTCCCGTAAAGATTTCCCCCAGTTGAAGTCAGGTGCAACCATCTGTTCCCCACTTCTCTAGATGATTGTAGAAGAGAGTCTTTAAGGATTTTGAATCAGAAATTCAGAAACAGTCTATGAAAAAAATTGAGGATATATAACTCAAACGTTTTAAATAAATAGAAGTACAGAAAATATATCTATAATGAAAGACTGCATAAAAGGAGTATCTCACCGAGAAATGTTAAGAAAGAGAGTAGTGACAGTCATATGACTATCTTCCAATTTGAGATCCTAGAACTAACTAAATTTCATTTCTCATAGGGTCTCAAAGACATGTCACTATCTCTCAAATACGTATCTCAATATAATTTACTAGTTCTAGTATGCCCCGTTACCTGTAATCAAAACAACAGTAAGTAAAGCAGTTGCCTGGATGTCAGTACAACTACCATCTGCCATCTGATACCCTACAAATAATCAGCTTTTTTCAGACAAAAATGAAATTAAAAATGTTTTTGAATCATATTACAGAATTTAGGAAGAATACCCACCTGCCTTCTCCAACATGTAAAAACACACATACTGGAGAACAACAAGCTGAGAGCCAGCAGGACTCAATGAGATGTCATTGAGTGTCAGACTGTGAAGAGGTTCCATTAGCAGTGAGTGCTGTTCCCCTTCTGCGTTCTCAGTGTAGCACTAGTTCCTCTTCAGTCAGCCCTACTCTGGAAGTATCAGGGAATGAGATCCTAGAAAATGTAAGCTAGCATAACAACATTTATCATATTTGGACAACCCGTGTTTTGTAGGGATTGATGAACAAAATCAAGTCTATCAAAAGGTTTAGAAAAGTACGTCAGTGGTGGTTATCTGTTTCCAATCTATGTTATCTATTCACTCTGGAAATGCTGTTCCCACATGCAATTCCTTTACTCATTTAACAGTAAGGGAAATTGGAAAGGCAAATATTTATTGAAGACAACAACATGTTAGTAATTTTACTATGAAGTTTACACATCTTGTCTCCTATAAATATTTCAAAACCATGTAATATTGGTCATTGTTTCTTTTCTGGATGTATATAAAGTAGTGCTCACAGTGTTCTATGTGTTTTCCATATGATATATGTGTTACTGCAGTGTTATCCAAAACAAGAAATAAATGTTTGGTATTTACATCACTAGCTCTCTAAAATTGTTTTTCCCCAAAAGACAATAGTAGCAATAAAATTATAAACACAGCTTTTCTGTATCCCAACTTCTTCATTGAGTGCCATCATATACAATCAAACACTGGGGCCTACGGCTCTCATGCTCTGGTGAGGTAAAACTCAAATAATTGAGTCAAGTGTGTCTGAATTTATTCCCTGTTTCTTACATACAGACTTTCATAAATAAATTTAACCTCTTTTATAATGTATTTTTATATAAAATACAGGTTTGTTGTACAAATTTAAAGTGAGGAAAAATATATACTTGACAAATATTAAAAATAAATAATTCCAATTACTATGTTGATAATAAGAATGTTTCATAAAACACAAATAATAACTGCATATGTAACAGAAAATATAGAATATATGTTCATACATACATATGTATAATTAGTTTACACATGCTATTTAATGTTGATTTGGCAATGGCACAATGGTAAAATGAATGTCCCACTGTAGTAATCTTATGAGCTTACATTTCAGAGATAATAACCCTCATTACCCTCTATACATTTTGTTTCTATTTTATGAGTTCTAATGCATATTTTTATAATAAATGTCTTGTAACCCCCTGTTGTGTAAAGTAAGTATATATTTTCAATAAAAAGGACATGTCACATGACAGTATTTTCTAATTTGTAACCTTTAATGCATTTGAAACATCACCTTGAAATCAAAATTTTAGCTGTGTTTGTAACTCTCTAAACTTTATAAAAGCCAATTAATCACTCTTCATAGGGCAAGGAACAATTTTTCATGAATCTCTCACTTAGCTGCTTTTCCTCACACTTCACCTGATTTCTTCAATGTCAACCATGCAGCTTATGTTGCATGTCTCTTTGTGAAAGCTCAGCTGAACACAAAAGCACTGCTTGATGATGGGCACTGCTTTTCATTAAAGTAGGATTAGAAGATATCTAGAAATATTAGCAGTACTTGGTTAACTTGTTTTCATTAAAATAACTTCTTTGCCTGAAGTTTTCTAGTAAATTGTGCAAAGAGATCCTTTCTCTTTTAAATGTGCAACAGGATTGAAAGCTGGGACATAAAATTTCATGGCTGAATTCTACAAAACCATTGCGCCTAATAGAGTATTGATCGAAGTGAGTAGAAATGTGTAGGAACAGTTGGGAATATTCCCAGGGCATCTGAAAACCTAACCAGCATTACATTTAAGATTTCAGCAAAACATGCTGGCAACTCTCTTAAGAATTCCTGTTGCTTTATTTCAAGCTGTTCCCTGGGATTACAAATGCTGCCTTATGATATGTGATAAAGAACTCCTGGGAAAAGAAGTTCCTCTTGACTTAACAGAATTAAGAGACTACCAAATGATTTTTAGGCAGTATTATTCTTTCAGATTTTCCTTCTCCCGCTTTTTTTCCCCTTCGATTCACGTATTAAATTATAAAGCTAATGATATACCACTGATTCTTTTCAGTGATACATACACTTACGAGCTGTTCTCTGTGATCACATGCTTTCATGGGGCTAATTTGTTCTCATCTGTAAAATGTGTTAATAAAGATGATATAAATGTATTAAATATAAAACATCAAGAGCAATGTAATGTCACTTAGCAGATAATCAATAAGTGATCACATTTATTATTCAATTGGAATCACTTTAAAATATTTTATTGTCCAGTTAGAGAATTATTGCTTTTCTTCTATTGGCTCCAGGTGAACTTGAAACAGGGATGGAAACAAACACTGTATTTAATGAACAAAGAATAATAATAATAATAATAACTCATTTTTTCTTATTTCTCTTACTCCATAGTAAATACCTTTCCTAGTGTTTATAATTGTTATAATATTTTACTGCAGTATGAAAAATTATCATATTACTGTACAGACCTAGAGACAAAAAATCATTTCCTAAATTAAAGAGTGAACTGATTTCAGATATAGAAACCTAATCAGATCTTTTATATTCTTAAAGATAATTATGAAATTTTATGTATAATTCATCAAAGATTGGACAAAGACTCAGAAATTCTCCTAATTTTTAGATTTGAAATTAAGGTTTCATTTTCATGACCATGGGTTCTCTTGAATTTGAGATTTATCATTTCTTTTAATATAAAATTATTGGGCTTTATTCCTATACTCTATGGGAAATTTAGAACTCAAAAATTATTAAATCTACAATTAATTTCTTCTTGATTTTGCATTTTAGAAACTATCCATCTGGACACCTGTGGATTCCCTATTGTCTCTGATTGATATCAACTTGGGAGTATATTCTCCTTTAGAAATTCCAAATGCTATTTAATTAAAGAATGTGTGGGCTGTACATTTTTAAAAAATTTTAGATACTGCTGGTCTGGGGTAGATTTTGTAACACAGAAGATAAAATAACAGTATATACTTCAGACATGCTGGCCACTGGCAATATTTCATTGTCTGATTTTTGCTGATTTTCTAGACCTCTCCCTAGGTAAACTTATACATCTTTACATTTATTCAATGGCTTTTTAAATAATCATGTAATCAATAAGATTCTCCCCTTCTTGTATTACCTCTAATAATATATACCTAAAATATTGGCGGTATTAATTTTAACACATAGAGATAATGACATTATCACATGAAGAAGATCATATTTAAAGGTTTAAAAAGGATATAAAGAACTCCAAAAGGTAAAACCTTAGCGACTGGCAGTGGGTTTTGTGGTGCAGTGGGTTAAGCCCTACTCGGGACTTCCACATCCAAAATCTGAGCATATGGGACCAAGTCCCACCTCTAGTTCTGATCCAGCTTCCTGCTAATGTGCATATTGAGAGGCAGCACAAATATATTTTTCTTTCTCTGTTGCTCTGCCTTTCAATTAAATTAAAATAAAAAATTACAATGTTTGACATACAATAAAAATATTACATACAAAGTATCAGGAAGATTTAAATTATAATCTGGAAAAATAAACCAATAAAATGAGATACAATGGATGATATATTTAACAAGATGATATTAAAAGTATTACTATAATTGCAATCAATATATTCAGGGAGGTGGAAGGTTTGATAAAGAGAGCAATGGAAGTAATGTAGTAAAAGTGCTTATGTTACTCTAAAAGTCCTCTATTCAAATCTTCACTCCAAGCTGTTAGAATGATGCAACACCCTTAGGAGGCAATTATATTATGGGACAAAGACCTCCAAATGGCATTCATGACCATAAAAGAATGACCCGAATTTTGTACCTTTAACAATTTGAGGACCCAGCTAAAAGATATCATTTATAAAACAGGGAATGTGTCGGCCGGCGCCACGGCTCACTTGGCTAATCCTCCGCCTGTGGCGCCGGCAGGGTTCTAGTCAAAGTTGGGGCGCCGGATTCTGTCCCAGTTGCTCCTCTCCCGGTCCAGCTCTCTGCATGTGGCCTGGCAAGGCAATGGAGGATGGCCCAAGTCCTTGGGCCCTGCACCCACGTGGGAGACCGGGGGGAAGCACCTGGCTCCTGGCTTCGGATGGGCAAAGCGCACCAGCCAGAGGCCGTATTGGCCATTTGGGGGGTGAGCCAACGGAAAAAAAATGAGGACCTTTGTCTCTCTCTCTCTCTCTCTCTCTCTCTCACTGTCTAAATCTGCCTGTCAAAAAAAACAGGGAATGTGTCTTTACCATACATTGAATCTGTCTGTCGTTTGATTTTGAACTTCCTGTTACTCCCAAAAGGGCAGAATATTTATTTTTTTGAAGTTTATATAACATTTTTACTAATATTAGTAATATCCAAAATGAGGCACAAGAAATTAGTAATATCGCAAAATAAGGCACAATAAATTTAAAACTTTTTGACTAATGCAAAGTGTATTTTTAGAAAACAATGAAGTTAAATAAGAAAACAGTTAAATAAAGTTAAATAAAATAACCTGGTATACACCAACCTCTTTTTAATGTAATCAGTATACAATTGAAGGATGAATTAAGAAGGGAACATTTGGAATTATTTTGAGATGACTGAAATTCTTAAAAATACACTTGAGAATTTGTTGGATTCCACCATGTAATGAGAAGGGTAGAATTCAAAGCATAAACTATCTGTATTACAAAAGAATAAATGTTTCAATTTAATAAAAAGTCTCTTACAAAACAAAGAGGATGAAAAGTAATTGATATCCAAACCAAGTAGAATAAACTATATTAGTTAAGGAAAAATACAATGGAAAACAATAAAAGAAGATGGTTAATGACACTCTGGTGTGTTGAAATAATTCACCAAAAATACAGTCCTATAATCAGACTCATGGTAAATAAAGTGGTGAGGGAAGGAAAAAGTAGATAAGTTACAAACATTAATACTGAAGGAAGCAGGCATCACTCTATGTTGTAAACATATGTTTGAGGGATCAGCACTGTGGCATAGCAGGTAAAGATGCTGCCTGCAGTACCGGCATCCTATATGGGCTCTGATTCCTGTCCTGGCTACTCCATGTCTGATCCAGCTCCATGCTGATGGCTTGGGAGAGCAGCAAAGGATGACCCAGGTGTTTGGGTCCCTGTACCACGAGGGAGACCTAGATGAAACTCCTGGCTTCTGGCTTCAGATCAGGCAACCTCTGGCCCTTGAGACCAAATGAGTCTTGAACCAATGAATGGAAGATCGCTTTTTCTTTCTCTCTCTGTAATTCTGCCTTTATAGTGAACAGATAAATCTTTTTAAAAAATATATTTAAGTAACTCATCTAATTATATCAAAATCTATATATGTAATTTATTAAATTACACATATATTATATATTTTATTACATTTCAATAATAAGAATTATATTGACTACAACTAATGTTAAATAGCGAGTGCAGTGGAACGCCACATATTGGTAGAATTTCATGGTCCTTTATTGATGGTGGTTGAAAACAGTCTCATGCCCTATAGAACTCTCCACCCTGAAGCTCAAAGTAACAGGGTTTATAAAGGCAGAAAACACGAAATTGGGAGGGGAATACTTGGTTGCTAGGATCAGGTTGGGATACATGTTTACTGTGGTCAAGCTAACCTAAAACCTATGCAAAACTAATATCAATTATAATCTTAACAATCCCAGGTACAATCTTAACAATTTCAATTATAATCTTAATCAAGGTATTGGCCTAAATCATATGTAGGACATAGACAAATTATAATCTTATTAACACAGGTATAGACTGTTTTTGAGCTTGAGTGATCATGCTAGTAGGTTGCTATGCCTTGCAAAGTGTGATGTAGGTTGTCAAGTGTGATGCAGGGGACTGATATTGTCTGAGTGCTTTAGATCATAGTTTCAGACTATTAACTAAGAATGAAAAACTGCGTGATCATCTCAGGAGGTAGAAAAAAGGAATTTGAATAATTTAACACTCATTGCTCAAAAAATATCATAAAACTAGGACTGAAAGAAAATGAATCTTTTTAAAACCATACAATTCTCTTCATTTTAAATGGTGAAACACTGAATGTTTTCCCTCTAATTAGTGTTGCTGAGAATTGGATATAAAATATTGGAAGATAAGGATGCCTGTGCTAGCCTCACAACTTATATTCGCATTACTTCAGATCTTCTAGTTATTATTATCAAATGATTCCAAAAGCTAACATTCATATGAGTTGGAAATAAATAAACTTGTGTTTATTCAGTGAGGTTTTGATAATCTACATTTAAAAAGTGTAATAATTCTACCAAAATACTACCCAAAATAGCAATGAAGTTTATCAAACTTGAAGGATACCATGCAAATACAAGGGTGCTTAAAAGAGTTCATGGACTAGTGGATTCAAAAAAAGTTTATTTTTATACAAAAATGCTTGAAATAGATCCTACTTTTTCATTATACATAGTTTTCATTCCACACAATTTTACATAATTTTTCAATTCCTTTCAGATATAAAATTAATAAGAGTTAAGTTTTATGTCATATATTTAACAATTAAAAGACAAAACAGTTTAAATATATAGTATAGGGCCAGCATTGCAGTGTAGTTGATAAAGCCACCTTCTGCAGTGCCAGCATCCATATGGGTGTGGTTTGAGTCCCAGCAGCTCCACTTCCAATCCAACTTTCATCTATGGCCTGGGTTAGCAGCAGAAGATGGCCTAAGACCTTAGGTCCCTGCATGAGAGACCTGGAAGAAGCTCCTGGCTCCTGGTTTCAGCAGCCCACTTTCAGCCATTGCGGCCATTCAAGGAGTGAACCAGAGGATGGAAGACCTCTCTCAATCTCCCTCTCTCTCTCTCTCTTTCTCTCTCTCTCTGTGTGTATGTCTGCCTCTCTGTAACTCTGCCTTTCAAATAATAAATAATAATTCTTTTTAAAAAATGTAGTATACATAGAGTGAACCTTTAATTGAAAAATAGTATACATATAAATGCAGACATTCACAAATAGAAGGTTGCTTTAAAAAGTTTTTTGAAAATAGAATTAGAAGATGCTTGTCATGAACTTTATGAAAACCCTGTGTGTGTGTTTGTTATGTGTGTACGTGTACTGAACACTACATATATGAAAATGATCCCTGAGTGAGAGATGGAATGAGCCTTTTAAAAAATACTATGTACATTATGGTTTGGAATGAGGAATGTATTATTTTTCTAATAATACTATAACTATAATCAATTTTAAAATCAATCACATTTTCCATATTAGCAATGAATAACCAGAAATTTTTATTTTAATTATTTCATTTCTTATTACTTTTAAAAATGAATTATTTGAAATATATGTGACTGTACCATACCCTATCTGTACACTGGACAATTTAAAACATTGGTAGGAAACATTTTAAGAATTAAGAAAATAATTTGGGGACTGGCAGTTTGATGTAGATATATATATATATATCTGCCACCTACCAATAACTTTTAATCAGATTTAGCACCTCAGGAAGATCACATATAACTTTAATCATGGTTATACTGAATTAAATTCACAATTAAAAGTTCTGGTGAGTTTCTGTGCTCTGGCTGAATCTGAGATGGACTGTCTCTTTGTAACTTGACTGATCATGCAGGTTTTGGGGATGGTTTGAGTAAGCTAGGTGGCACAATGCAATGTGTAGTATATGATAGGTATTCAATAAATGTGAACTATTAAACCACACTTGCAGTTCAATTTCTAAAACTACATGGGAATAGATATCTTGCATGGCTGCATTTAATTCTGTTCTTTTCACACCTAATAACCCCCAAAATATACTTTGCTTTGATGTCACTTTCCAATATAATTATTTTAAACATTCTTAAATATTTTAATATGTGAAACAAATGTATACAAATGCACACAAGTATCATACACTATACAAATAGGTAAAACTAAGATTAATTTTCCTATTTCTTAAAAATCTATACTCCCATATAAAAATTTAGAAATGAAAGAAAGAAGAATTGTTTTTTAAATCTCTTAACGTTAAGGTTATAGGAATAAAGAGTAAGGGAATCTTCCCCAAACTTCTAACAAACTGACTTCAACAAAGGAGAGTTATACCTGTGTATCAGCAAAGCTCGTCAAAACTCAAAGAAAATCACAGATCTCCATAGGTTCAAGGTAGCAATGACTTGCAAGCCACAGAGTCCATATTTATGGTTAGAACTTAATTATCTACTTTGCTTCATGATAGGTTTGCACATCTATTTTTAAATGCTGAATAGTACATAAATAGGTAAACTAAAAAAGATCCTTATAAAAGATAATCAGCAATAACTAGGGCAAAATTTCAACATCATTTGCAGTGTGAATTAGAATGCATTTTAAAAACTATTAATAAAGATTGAATATGTAAAAACTGTAACAAAAATCTGTGAAATAAATTATCACTTCTAGATAATTATATGACATAACTATAACATGATTTTATATGTGCAGAAAATATATCAAACTTTAAATATTTTTACATGATACTTTTCTGTCTTTGAGAATTCTTCGAAACATACTTAGTGATAAAATTATATCTACATCTAGAGAGTAGCCTCCATATTTGCTTTTCTCTAGACTTACATAATCACCAAGAATTATTATAAATCCATATAAGATTCTGGTACACACAAATACAACTGACAAAGGCTAACTAGTGAACTGACAGTATATAATAAAAAGACAGAATTCTACTCAATTCAAAGAGTCCCAAAATCCTCTTGTTTTTAAAAACTGATTTCATGTTTATCAATTCAGAATAAGTATTAAGAATTGCACATTCAATTTTGGATCATCACTGAATTAGATATTCTTCTCACTGTTTACAAATCTTTGAATCTCAATGTAATTCAACATACTCAAGCTACTCCATGAAATTTTAAAACTTGTGTCAAATCTCTGAAAAGGTACACATAGACTTCATTCAAACTTTTTTTGAATGGCTAAAATATTTTTTTAAAAGTAGATTCCTAAAGTGACTGAATCTATGCATCATGTGAAGAACTTAATTATTAGAATCCAGAATCTCAATATTTAGAAGCCAGATCTAAAAAACAACCAAGACTTGATTTGGTGAATGTGTCAATTCTGCTATTCCACCTCACTAGAAATTTCTTTCTCATTAGACTAGAAAATTTGATCAACTTGATCGTTACATGCTTTAGTCTCATATCTGATCTTTTAAAAATAAAGGGAACTAAAAAATAAGAAAGCAAGTATTAACTTCTAGGAGGCTGTGTTGTCAGCTTTCAAAGAAGACCATTTTTTTTTCAGTACATTTTTTTCCTTATCACTAGTAAAGTACAATTGACAAAATGTATAGGTTTACAGTTTACAACATGATATTTTGACATATTTTGATGCACTGTGAAGTGATTAAACAAAGAAACTTAAAATAATCATCATTCCACAAGTACCTTTCACTTATGATAATCACATTTAAGTTCTGTTCCTTTACTAATTTTCAAATTGTGCAAAAACTGTTTAGTTGAAAGGCAGAGTTTAAGAGAGAGAGAGAGATCTTTCATCTGCTAGTTCACTGCCCATGTGGCTGTAACAGACAGGACTGGGACAGGCTGAAGCCAGGAGCTAGGGATATTCATCTGGGTCTCCTACATGGGGCCAGGCATCCAAATACATTGACCATCTTCCACTTCCCTCCCAGGCACATTAACAGGCAGCTGGATCAGAAGTGGAACAACTGGGAGTTGAACCAGTGTCCATACTGGTGTCAGTGTTGCAGGCAGCAACTTAACCGGTGTGCCAAAATGTTGAAAGTGAACGTTAGTTTTTCTCCATGTTTTAGACGTTGAGTCTTTGAATATTAAGTGATAGTTGGAGACAGTTAGGCACAATGATTAGATCTAAATCCTAGTAAGAAAAGAAAGAAGAAAGTAATCACAAGATAGGAAATGTCACCACATATATTTATATTTTCACAATCTGATGTAATTAAAGAATCTATAGAATAAAGAAACCAATGTAAATTATACATAAAATAAATACATATCCAGTCTGCACCGCAGCTCACTAGGCTAATCCTCCACCTAGCGGGGCTGGCACACCGGGTTCTAGTCCCAGTCGAGGCGCCGGATTCTGTCCCGGTTGCCCCTCTTCCAGGCCAGCTCTCTGCTGTGGCCTGGGAGTGCAGTGCAGGATGGCCCAAGTACTTGGGCCCTGCACCCCACGGGAGACCAGGATAAGCACCTGGCTCCTGCCATTGGATCAGCGCAGTACGCCGGCCACAGTGCACCAGCTGTGGCAGCCATTGGAGGGTGAACCAACGGCAAAAGGAAGACCTTTCTCTCTGTCTCTCTCTCTCTTTCTCTCACTGTCCACTCTGCCTGTTAATAAATAAATAAATAAATATGTATCCAAACAAAATACTTCAATAAACACAATGACCAAGGAAAAAAGGGTTAACAGTAATGAGAACTTCAGTGGAGAATTCTTAAAGGAGCATTATGTAGATCTGTACTTGTAGAAGATTTTACAGCATAATCAAGGGAGCCCCATAGATAATGTGGTTGTATCTTTAAAAATACTTCAAAAATTCCTGCCAATCTAGCATTTCATACTTCACACACATGTCCTTCAAAAGAAAAACACATTGGGGCTGTCGTGTGGCAGAGAGCCTGCAACACCAGCACTCTAAATGGGCACCAGTTTAAGTCTTTTCTGTTCCACTTCCAATCCATCTCTGCTAATGCACTTGGGAGGGTAGCAAGTTTGAAAGGAAAATTAAATATAATAATTAAATATAATAATAGAGAAATAATAGAGAAAGTTTGAAAGGAAAATTAAAATGATAAATGTTTAGTCATACTCTATATAATAGGGATGATAAAGTAACATTAATGCAGATATCATTACTAATGAGAATAAGAATATAATGTGTAAAGTGTTGGATTTTCCAGGAAAATGGAACAGCTAAAAATAAGTATGACTAAATTTCTGAATCTAAATGAAAGGAAAGTGGAAGATTTTTATATTCAAGAACATGGGAGTCTAAGTCAGATCTGGATGTCCTAGGCTTTGTGGATCTCACCTTTATTTGTTTCTTGTCTGTGAAAGGGGGACAGTATCCCTTATCTCATCAAGATCCCATGATAATTAAATTCAGCATAATTAAGAACTTTAATACTGCACATGCTATAAGATAAAAATAAACATTTCACAAGTTTAAATAGACCATAAGACTTAAAAACATAAGCAGTAAATGTGCTGGCTTATAAAAGAGAATAGATGAAAACTAAGATGCTGGAGATTTTTATTGCTTTGCCCTTGCCATTGACTTGCCTGGTTGGAGCACAGCACAGGAGGTCAGCTCCTCTACTCAAGGAGCAGTAAGTCCCCCATCCATAAAGGGCTGTAAAACTCTGTTAACCATTGCCACCCACCACTACGTACTCCCACATCTTCCAATTGCAGAAGAACATGAAGATTCATCTAATGATTAAATGATGACATCTCAGCACACAGATGTGATTTACTTTGATTTGTCTTAGACTTAGACGGCAGGCATCCCTGTCCCTGTTGTGTCAGGCGCTGATTCCACAAGCTTCTCCACATGAGAACTGACATCCACTATATTGTGAAAATCCTGTGTCAGCCCTGAAAACTCACCATTTCTTTACTGATAATAACTTCCTACTGATACAGTGTTTTATTACTAGTAGAGTTGACTTTTCTGAATAGTTTTTTAATTCATTCCCTACAATAAATGGAATATTTCACTGTTTGACAGAAGTACCTTGCTGGATTTCTCTCAATCCAGTGTCAATTGTGTTTGTATGATATTTACTGCTTCTTGCCAATGTTTTTGACAGATATCTAGAAATTTCTTTAACTTAAATGCAGTGTTAACCATTCAAATTTCAGTGAAGCACACCTTTTTCTTATTTACAGACTGAATATTCCAGAGCAGCAAATAGAAAATGGTCACAATCATTAAAGAATAAGAATTTTAATAGTTTGCTTTTTTTTCTTTTAATGTATTTTATCACAGTTTTGCATCAGTGAAATTAATTTGAACATTCTTTACATGCTTACCAAAAAGTCAGTTCATGTAAGTATAAAAGGATTATTCCTTTAAAAATAGTAGTCTGTAAAAATATTCTAATCCCTATATAAAAATATATTTGAATATGTTACAATTATTTTAAAGCAAAGACTTTTAATAAGCTTATTTAAATCTTAAAAATTAGAAACAATTGATCTATTCATGTGTGTGTGTGTCATCTTTTGTTGGAACACTGCTTCAAAGTCAGTCACAGCTGGAGCAGTCAAATTTGATTAATTACTAAGCCCAGAAGGTCAAAGGTCATTAACATGACTGTCATACCCTCAGGCATTTTGGACTAGCATAGTAATATAATGAATAAAATTTACATATCATTTCTGTAACTTGTTAATTAAATTGCTAAGAAATTAGCCCCTGGTATCTTCAGTACATAAAAGCAAATTCAATTTTGTCATGATATGCCATAAAATGCTTCCAAAATCTTTCACAGCTATGCAAAAATAAGACATTTGCTTTGTTCTTGAAAATAATACTGAGCACCATCATGGAAAAATAATAAAATAATACTCATGTTGTAAACATCTAAACTGGACATTCCTGAAGGATTGCTATTCAACTTTCATTCTTATACTTGCTTTGGCCCATGGTTACTCCATTCTCAAATTTACATTTTCTCATAGTATTTATGACAATAATATTAATTAGTTTGATCATATATAGAACAAATGCTTTGCTGTTTAAATTATCATCTATCAATTCTGACGTAGTGCTACACACAGAATTGAGATAAAAATATGCTTGCAGCACATTTATCAGTAAGTCGACCTTCTTCTTACTCAAATACACCATTGACAATTGGATGAAAATTATGGATTCCTTGTTGTGCATATTTTTGTCAGATTGGGTTGCTTTATTAATCTTGTCCTCCAGATTAGAAATGCTTTTCTGTACATGATCTATTCTTCTGTTGAAAAACTCAATTACATTTTTTAAATTTTTTTGATTAAAACTTTCATCTCCAAAATTTCTATTTGATCCTCTTCAATGATTTCTATCTCACTGGTGAAATTTTGTTGCATGGCACCTATTGTTTTCATTAATACTTTTAGGTATCTGTGTTCTCTTGCATTTTATCTTCTTGCAAACATTATTTGTAATTTTGTTTCTAGCACTTCACAGATTTCCTTCAGTTCAGGATCTATTTATGGAGAACTGCAGTGGTATTTTGGAAGTGTTAGTCTACATTGTTTCTTTTTTAAATATTTATTTATTTATTTGTAAGGCAGAATTACAGTCAGAAGCAGAGGAAGAGACAGAGCAGAGAGAGGTCTTCCCCCTAGTGGTTCACTCTCTTAATGGCCACAACAACTGGTGCTAGGCAGATCCACAGCCAGGATCCAAGACTCCTTTCCAGTATCCCACATGAGTGCAAGAGCCCAAGGACTTGGGCCATTTTCCACTGCTTTTCCAGGCGCATTAGCAGGGAGCTGGATTGGAAATGGAGCAGTCGTGACTTGAACCAGTGCCTATTTGGGATGCCAGCATGCCAGGCAGTGGCTTTATCTACTACACCACAGTGCCAGCCCCTCTACCTTGCTTCTTAATGTTTCTTGGGTCACTATTTTGACATCTGTGCATCTGGTATAATTTATAATTATGACTTCTTCTTGATGAAGTAGGTGTTATTGGTAGAGTTTATATTTTAGATGGAATGCAGCTTGTCACTTGGCTTTTTGCTTTGAATTTGGTTCTAAGTAAGCCCAAAAGTATATCCTCTGAGTCATTTGTTTGGCTTTATTCAATGTCAATTGTTTTTATAAGTGAAAAATTGTTCCCATCTGCAACAGGTCATAGGCTTAGCAGTATGCGTTTGAGGTGAATGTAACCTTCCTATTATTATGTGTATATTTAACCCCAGAGAGCTACATTCAGTTACTCTAGGTATTATGATAGGTGAGGCTTCATTCTTGGTGCTGAGAAGCCTCAAAGGAGAATGTCCCATTGTCCAACTGGGCGAACATGAGTGATGCTGTGGCTTGTGGTACTAAGTTCTGTGCCTTTAGGACTGTGTGATGATGATGAGACCTTCCTCATGCCCTGCTAGTACTATCTACTAATGCTGGACTTATAGAACCAAACATCCTAGTCCCAGGACTGAGAGATGTGGACTGAATCCTTCTCCACTCATACAGCATGTCTACAGGTACACAGGAGTTTTTGTTTGCTTTTTTTTTTTTTTTTCCTGGCAGCTGGGTGACTGTAACAACCAAATGAGTCCTGCACTTTAGCATGTGGAGGAGGGCCAGGAGGCAATGTGATTTCCCTTTTCAAAGAATTCACGAAAAACCCATTTAGCTTTGCAAGCTGTGTCGAAGTCAGTTCCGAACTGTGGAATTCTCTAAGTTAAGTTGCTGGTGATGGGGTGTGAGGCAACATTTGCCTACCTTAACTTGGGCAGATGGCGTTTCACAGCTGGCAGCCTGTTGTGTAGGTGTAGGGTGTGGCAGGCCATATGGCTGGCCAAACAGTGCACCTGTACTCTTTCGCATCTCTGTTCTGTTCTGTCACAGCTCCACTGAAAAAGTTTCTGTTAGTCATTTCCCTGGAAATATGGTACTTCCTTTGTTTTTCAGGCATCCTTCTTTGTTGGAGGCCAGTGCAGTTTCTCACTATTCAGCCATCTTGGGTCTCCATCACCTTTAGCCATTTCTTAATATGTAGCCTGTGTTATTTTCATCATTGCTTTATGTGGCCTCTCACCTTCCTATATTAATGAAGAGTATTTCCTTCCATTTGGTTCTCATTTTTAAATATTTTGTTTAATTTTTGGCTTCATTGAAACATTTTTTAAAGATGTATTAATTTATTGATGTATTTATTTTTTATTTATTTATTTCAAATGCAGAGTTACTGCAAGAGGGGGAGCAATACATAAGAGAGATATATCTCATAAGCATTGATTTACTTCTCGAAAGATGAGCAAAAGGCAAGTTAAGCTGCACCTTAACCTGGTGTATTACAGTGATGACCTCTTAAAATATTTAAATATATTTGTTTAAGCATTTCTTTGAATAATGACTCCTTGATGGAATGAGAGGCTTTATAAGGAGAAGAAGAAATGCTAGAACTTTCACATTCTAGTGCTATGTTATGAAGCAGCACGAGTAATCTAATCAGATATGACCACTTGATTGTGGACTTCTCAGCTCCCAGAACTGTGAGATATAACTTTGTTGTCTTTCTAGAATACCAAGTCTCAAATGTTCTCTTGTAGCATCACAGAATGGACTAAGACATTATCTCATTGTTAGTTTCTGAGAATATAGCTTGTAACCATTTGGTTCTTTTTAAATAAATTGAATGAGTAAGATCTGATTAAAAAATAAAAATATAACTAAGTCCATATATCAGAGATTTTAAAACTTGAACCCACAGTTGGATCTGATGGGTTCAGAGAATCCAACGCTGTTTCATAAAAATGGCATATGGATTGATGTGATGGTGATTTATGGGTATGTATTGAATATTTATTTTCTTTCAAGGAGAAATATAATTAGGAGATTCCAAGATGGTAGAATAGGGATGCAGCGGTCCGCTCTAGGCTAGAGGAAAATACTTTTTAAAAAAGTGCATTCTCAGGGGAGAATTGGATTGAAACTTGCAGTGGAGATTCTGTCTGAAGGAAGAGAGATGCCATGGATCTGTATGGATGGTGGCATAGCGGGCTAAGCCTCTGCCTGCTGTGCCAGTATTCCATTTGGGCACTGGTTCAAGTCCCAGTTGTTCCTTCTCTGATCTAGCTCTCTGTTATGGACTAAAAAAGCAGTAGAAGATGGCTCAAGAACTTGGGTCCCTGTACCCACTTGGGAGAACCGGAAGACGCTCTTGGCTCCTGGCTTTGGATTGATCCAGTTCCTCAGGCAGGTAGAAACCAAGAGCCAGGAAATTCTTCTAGGTGTCCCATGTGAGTGCAAAGACCGAAGCATTGGGTCATCACCTGCTGCCTTCCAGCTGCACTATGAGTGTGCTTAATCTGATGTGACTTGTTTTCAATGAGTTGTTTATTATTACATTAAAAATACACTTGGATGACATCCTAATTCCAGTTTCAAAAGTAAGGAATTTGGAAGTCGCCACTGTACCTTTATGTTGAGTAAAATGCTGAACAAAGTGGTAAGCCAATATAGGTTATAGAAGTGAGTTCATAGGGCAAACTGTAGGACCCAAAAGTATAGACCCTGACAGGTGGATACAGCAATTCACACATATGAGATTAGAAACCTCCAAGAGAGTCACTGCCAGGATAGAAAAATCTGAAGTGCAGTGGTCGAATTTCTGGAGGCTCTAAATGACAATTCTGAGAGTTAAAAACTACAGAAGGGGATTTGGAATAGGAAAGGGTGTATTCCTCTAGGCTAGGAGTAAATATTAAAAAAAAAAGTGCAGAAAGTATATTCTCAAGGGGAGAGTTAGAAAAGCACAGTGGAAATTATATGGAAGGAAGAGGGATGTTGTGGTTCTGTGTGGAAGGTGCGGATGCATGGCACAAACACACACAGCACACGACCCAAATAGCTAAGAGCCAGAGAAAGCACCAGCTTTGGAGAATGAAGTGAGATTAGACTGCAGTAGCCACCATGCGTGCTGATATAGCCAGAGAAAGAGTTTGGCTTGAGTCCAAATTGGAGCTCTAACGATCACTAACCTAGTAGAAAAAATGGGGCATATCTCTTTTCCCGCATCTCCCACATTACAGTGCCCAAGAACTGGCTGAAAGAGGGTTCATATCATTTTGGATATAAATCAACAGCCATGGAAGCTCTTGGGTATGCATCCAGCATGGCAGGGACAAGATGCCATCTTGTCAGCAGCAGCAGTGACAGCAGCTTGGGTGCAGGTACCCGGCAACTAGCGGGGAGAAGGCAATATTGTGAAATGAATAGGGACTGTAGCTAATGGCTCTTATGCATGCCTTTGATCCAGGGATTCAACCAGGGTAGAAAAATCTACGTTCCCCACTGATTTTATCTGGATGGGAGGATTGACAGAGGGCTAGGCATCCACATAGGACCATGAGTCGCAACCAGTCTCTCAACATATCACTGGCTCGGAGGCTCAAACCGCCTAGGTGGGACACCCACAGGCAGCTGGCTTTGGGAACATCTCTCCTTTTCTGTGGATGGTAAAGGCTTGTGGAACAGAGCAGATCCTCTGCACCCCATGACTGTGGGAGCTCCATTTGCTGAGACTATGGGAACTCTATGACTGCAAGAGAGGAAGCAGGTTGCAGTTTGGTTTCTGGGCAATCAATACGAGTGGTTCCATGTGCTCACAGCCCCCTGAATGCCTGGGTGGGTCATTGCAATGGGACCCGTGCTGACACTAAAATCTGCATAGATCCTTTGTGCAGTTCATACAGCAAGTGCAGATGAGTATTATGCCCACTGTGGGCAGGAAGAGGAAGTGAAGGTGTGATTATGCCAGCAGAGGTGATCAGAACCTCCATTCTGCTACAAAGAGGAGATCTACCAAGCACAACTTGGTGTCACGCTGGAAACTTCAACGCCCACCCTGGAGCACAGAACAGAGCCTCCTGACCACACCCAGCACGTATGTCTCCATATTCACTGAGAGCAGACAATCCACTAAGCCACAGAGACATAGTTGAAAGATAAAAGCCATCAGAGGGAAAAAAAAAAACAAATATTTCCTCAAATGCATAAAAAATGCAGAAATTCAAGTAACAGTAAGAAAGACAACATGACCTACCCAAAGGAACTTAACAATACTTCAATATTAGAATGTGAAGATGAAGAGATTGATGAAATGCCTGAAAAAGAATTCAAAATGTTAATCATAAGATTCTCAGAAACAATGAGAAGCAAATCCAGGTATTAAAAATATCCATACATGACATGAATGAAAAATTTTACCATGAAATTGATATTTTGAACAAAAAACAAAATGAAATATTAATGAGGAATTCAATATGTCAAATAACAATACAGTGGAAAGCCTTACAACTGACTTGGTGATGCAGAAGAAATAATATCTGAGCTAGAAGACAAATATTTGAAAATTTTTCAGTCAGGCCACAAAGAGAAGAAATTAGAAAAATTAAAAATAGTGTTTGAGATTTATGGGATATTATCATATGACCCAACATTTGGATCTTAGGAGTTCCTGAATGTATGAAAAGATAATTGACTGGAAGGCGTAGTCATTGAAATAATTACAGAACACTTCCTTAATCTGGAGAAAAGAAAGAGATGTCCAAGTACATAGGGCACACAGAACCATTTGAAACATGCTTCATAAGTCTGTGATTAGGAAAAACTTGCTAACCAGAGCCTAACATCCTAGTTATCAATGCATAGCTAATCTAGGGGAAGGGAAATAATCATCTTCAGCCATGTCTAGCCATGCTGTCCCATATAAATGGGAAGAAAACAAAACTTAGAATTACTTAAGAATTTCAAAACCAGAGCTATAGGTTCTCTAAAACATGGACATCTAACATAGTACTAGAATTTTCCAGTCCAACACTCTTCTTTTTTTTTTTTTTTTTTTTTTTTTTTTTTAAACAGGCAGAGTTAGACAGTGAGAGAGAGAGACAGAGAGAAAGGTCTTCCTTCCATTGGTTCACCCCCCAAATGGCCCCTACGACTGGCGCACTGTGCGGCCTGCACACTGCGCTAATCCGAAGCCAGGAGCCAGGTGCTTCCTCCTGGTCTCCCATGCTGGTGCAGAGCCCAAGTACTTGGGCCATCCTCCACTGCACTCGTGAGTCACAGCAGAGAGCTGGACTGGAAGAGGAGCAACCGGGACAGAATCAAGCGCCCCAACTGGGACTAGAAACTGGGGTGCTGGCACTGCAGGCAGAGGATTAGCCAAGTGAACCGTGGCGCCGGCCCAGTCCAACACTCTTTGAATTTATATTTCTAAAGGACTACTTGTAGGAATTCTTCTTACCTAGTGTAATATGTAGTGCCATCATGAAAAATAATTACAAAGCATACTAAAAGCCAAAATCACAATTTGGAGACCAAAAAACCAATACCAGATCCACAATGCCAGGAATGTTGGAATTATTAGGCAGTGAATTTATAACAACTACAGTTATTGTGCCTGTTATTCTAATGGATGAAATAAACAAAATGCATTGTAAGCAGAAAGATGGAAATATAATAAGAGACAAAAAAGAAATACTTCTTATAACAAATAAAACTAACAGAAAAGGGAAATTCATTTAATGAATCTATCAGAACACTAGACACTGCTAAGGCACAGATCTAAGCTTAAGAAAATAGAATTACTCAACACTGGAAAAAAAAGAGAATGTGGGGAGCAATCCGGACTAGACTAAGTTACTCGAATTAGGACTTATTCTATGCATCTGCTTTCCCACAATATGGCGCTGGGAGAGAAGTAAACAGCTTCCGCACAGCTGCCTCCAGTTCAACTAATAAACTGTAGGACTTGCTCCTGATTGGAGGAGAGCAGCGTACTCGGCGTGTGGGCAGCCGAGTTGGGATTGGCGGAGGAGGACTATAAAGGAGGAGAGAGACGGCATGCATCAGGGAACATCTATGGGGAACATCTAAGGGAACCCATGCAGCCCCCGAGAGAACCGGCCGGCGGTGTGCCGCTCCCCTGCGGAAGTGGGGAATGTGGCTAGGGGGAACTGCCCTTCCACGGAGGTGGAAGGGATAGTAGCCAACCCGGGAAGAACCAGCAGCAAACCCGGGGAGGGCCGAGCAGACGAAAGAACAGCGCAGGGTCCTGTGTCGTTCCTCCATGAAGAGGGGGAGCGACATAATGGTGCCGTGACTCGGATAGGAAACCTAGCTCGGATAGGAAACCTGACTCGGATAGGAAACCTAGGACGGATATGAAACTTAGGAGGGAAGAAACGGGAAGAAGGGGAAAATATCGGAGAGAGAGACTAGCAAACAGCCTAGGGAAAAGCCGGACGAAAAAGGAGCCGGAAGAAGCTATTGAAAGCCTAGGCATAGACTCGGATACGGACTACGGGGGGAAGCTGGGAGAAATCTCTAAGGTCGAAAGCGAAAGTGAAAGCTAGAACAAACAGACTCGGACGCGGACTGTGGGGAGAGGCCAGGAGAAATGAGGGAGGAATATCGTTGGAGGAAAGTTTGGGGAAACATACCGGGTAGAGAAAAATGTTAGGGAAATTGAAGCCGTGGGGGGCAGGCCAAGGCGGACACGAAAGCCACTTTGGGATTCTCAAGTTAGCCCGGGAATAGGGGGCGAAAAGTTGAAACCAGAAGCTGAGACGTAAGCCAGATTGGGATCCGTCTGATTAGCCCGGGGAGCAAAGGACGGGAAGCCAAATCGTGGGGCGGAGACGTACGCTGGGTTGAATTCGCCAGGCTAGCCCGGGGAACTTGGATTGAATGCTAGTGGTGGAGACGCAAGCTACGCTGTGTTACTCGCGGAAGCCGCCGCGTGCAGAGAGAGCACGGGGCGTGAATAGATAGGGAACGCTGGCGTAGGCCGTGGTTCAGACGCAAAAGGGTTAAGCGTGGAGACCACAGAGCGCGCGAAGCCGAGCCGCGCAAAGCCGGGAAGCTGCGCAGATGAGAGAGGCGCGCGGGCTGAAGCGGCGCAGAGCCGGGAACCCGCCGGCGGGGCGAGGTGCCGGAAAGCCGCAGGGATAAGAGAAACAGAAGTTTAGAAGTAAAGTGAGAAAAATAGGAATGCTGGAAGATAGAAGTAAAATGGGAGAAATAGGAATGCCCGGAGATAGAGAAATAGAAAAATAAAAAGGCCTCCCTACAACACTGCAATGTGAGAGCTTGGATTCGGTCTGCCTAATCAAGTGAGGCGATGAGCACCTGCGGGCAGCTAGCAGCTTATGCGCCGCAGGTCACCGATGACAGGCACGAATTAACATCAGTAAGGCTTCCCCACAATACAACAATATTAAGCTTGGATTCGGTCTGCCTGATTTAAGGCGGTAAGCGCCAGCAAGCAGCTCGACCAGAGTATGAGCTGCAGGTCACCGAAGATAGGCACGAACCAACACTAATAAGTCTCCCCCACAATAAGGCAATGAGAAGGCTTGGATTCGGTTTGCCTGATAGAGCTTGTAAGCCCCTGCGGGCAGAGCAGAGCATGCGCTGCAGGGCACCAAACACAGGCACGCATCAGTGCCTAAAAACCTCCTCACAACATGGCGAAGAGAGGACCCGGATTCGGTTTGCCTGATAGGACTTGTAAGAGCCTGTGGCAACTCTAGCAAGTAGAGCAGAGTGTGTGCCGCGGGACACCGAAGACAGGCGCGTATCAACGTTAAAAAATAAAAAGAAAGGGGGATCTGTGGGGAGCAATCCGGACTAGACTAAGTTACTCGAATTAGGACTTATTCTATGCATCTGCTTTCCCACAATATGGTGCTGGGAGAGAAGTAAACAGCTTCCGCACAGCTGCCTCCAGTTCAACTAATAAACTGTAGGACTTGCTCCTGATTGGAGGAGAGCAGCGTACTCGGCGTGTGGGCAGCCGAGTTGGGATTGGCGGAGGAGGACTATAAAGGAGGAGAGAGACGGCATGCATCAGGGAACATCTATGGGGAACATCTAAGGGAACCCGTGCAGCCCCCGAGAGAACCGGCCGGCGGTGTGCCGCTCCCCTGCAGAAGTGGGGAATGTGGCTAGGGGGAACTGCCCTTCCACGGAGGTGGAAGGGATAGTAGCCAACCCGGGAAGAACCAGCAGCAAACCCGGGGAGGGCCGAGCAGACGAAAGAACAGCGCAGGGTCCTGTGTCGTTCCTCCATGAAGAGGGGGAGCGACAGAGAACATGGCTTGAATTCGAATAGAATAGAATATTTAAAACCCCAAATATGAAAATCAATAGTTGTAATACCTGACATTAACAAATGAAGAGAAACACAGACAAGATCACCTCATTTGATAAAAAAAATTGCTTTTGATATAATTTATCAATTCTTCGTGATTTAAAAATTTTCAAGAAATCTAGGAACAGGAGGAAACTACCTCAAGAAAATAAAAGCTGAACATGAACATTACTTAGCAAACATCATACACAATAGTTAAACAATACATGCTTTTCATCTAACATCATAAACGAGGAAAAATTTCCATAAAAACTTAGCAAGAAACAAAAAAAGACCTTCAAATGGGAAATAAAAACAAAATTAATTATGCTCTTATATTTTTAAAATTGTAACAATTAGCACACATGCACATAAAATCCAACTACACATTAATTCATCAACATCGCAGGATTCAATTAAACACACAAAAAAATATATTACTGTTAATGAAATTAGCAATTAGAAACAAATGAAAATAATTCTATTTGTAATAGTATTGGAAAGAATAAAAATTCTTTGAAATTAACGATTGTGAAAACCTTTTACAGCAATATCTAAAATGCTGCTGAAATAAAGTAATGAACGCATACTTAAATGGAAACACATTCTGTTGTTTATGGACTGGATGGTTTAAAGGGATATCCACATTCAGTGCAATCACTACCAAAATCCCAATACATTATTTTGCAGACATAGAGAAGTTCTTTAAAATTCACATGGAATCTAAAGGGTCCTGAATATAAAAACAATCTAAAACCAAACAACGATCTAGAGGATTTATACCATATTTCTCAAACTTAAAACTTACACAAAGCTACAGCAATCGAAGCTGCCTGGTACTGGCATAAAGACAGACATACTTATTAAATAATAGAGCAGAGCACAGAAATGAAACCACATGCCTATGAAAGATGAATTTTGACAATGATAAGATTATTCAGGGGCCAGCACTCTAGCAGGTTAAGCCTCTGCGTACAGCAACAGCACCCTTTTGGGTGCTGGTTCTAATACTGGCTGCTCCAGTTCCAATCCAGGCTCCTGCTAATGGCCTGGGAAAACAGTGGAGGATGGCTCAAGTTCTTGGGCTCATGTACCCACACAAAAGAGCTGGAAGAATCTCCTGGCTCCTTGCTTCAGCCTGGCTCAACTGCGGCCATTGCTGCCAGTAGGTGTGACTTCTGTCTAAAGCCTCAGCCCCATTCCCTGCACACAAAAGTCTCCTTACCTGAGAATGTCCTTTGATGTACAATGAAATTTGACTTATATTGAATAACCCCACCCACATTCTCTGCACAGAGATGGCTTCTCTTCTGAGTGTATTCTTCAGTGTGTGACGAGAACTGACTTTACATTAAATCCTCGCCTATATTCCAAGCACATATACAAGTTCTCCCCTGAGTGTATCCTTTGGTTTGTGGAAAGGTTTGACTTTTCACTGAAGCCGCATCCACATTTCTGACACATAAAATATTTCTCTCCTGAATATGTCCTCTTGTGTTTAATGAGATGTGAATTCTGACTAAAGCTCTGGCCATGCTCACTACACAAATGAGGATTCTCTTCTGAATGAACTCTCTGGTGCTCACTTGAGAGTTGATTTATCTCTAGAGAATGCACCACAGTCCCCACATACATAATACTTCTCGCATAAATGGATCCTCTTATGTGTGATGAGGCTTGACTTACCCTATAACCTTGCCCACACTCCCCGTACAGAAAGGGCTTCTCTCCTGAGTGTGACCTAGTATCTGATGAAGGTTAACTTCTGCCTACAGCTTTGCCCATACTCTGCACAGATGAACGGCTTCTCACCAGTGTGTGTTATCTTGTGAGTGACTAGGTATGGCTTCTGGCTAAAAGCATGTCCACACTCTGGGCGGGGACACAGCTTCTTCTGTGATCTCTTGTGTGTGATGAGAGCTGATTTATAGTTAAGCTGCAGCCACTCTCCCTGCAGATGTAAGGCCTTGTTCCCCAGAGTCCTCTGATGATTGAAGGGGACTGACTCCTGATGAAAGTCTTGCCTGCCCACAATTTCCACAACTGAGTGAACCAGTGGATGTAAAATCTCTGTCTCTTCCTCTCTCTCTTAACTTAAAGTAGATCAAAGGTCTAAACAAAAAACGTAAAACTATGAAATCCTTAAAAAAATCACAGGGCAAAATGCACATGACACTGCATTGGGCAATGATTTCTTGGAGAAAATACTCAAGGGCCCAGATAGCCAAGGAAATATGCACAAATTGTACATCATGAAAAAATAATTTAATGTGCATCACAAGACACTATCAATAGAGAAAAAAGCAACCCACATATTGGGTGAAAATGTCAGCAAATCGCATCTGACAAGGATTTGATACACACACAAAAAAGAAAAGAGAATTCAAACTCAACAACAAACATAACAAATACTGGATTCAAAACTATTTAAAAAACTTGCATAGAAATTTCTTTAAAGATATACAAATTGACAGCAAACATATGCAAAGATGGTCAGCATCACTAACCACTAGGAAAATGCAAATCAAAACTACAGTGAGCTACAACCTCACATTCATTATGATTGTTTAAAAAGAAAAATGGGAAAAAAAAGGAAAGAAAAATGGGAAGGGACAGGAAGGAAAAGGAAGGGAAGGGAAAGATAACTGAAATGTTGGTGAAGATGTGGAGAAATTTAAATGCTTATGTGCAGTCGGTAGGAGTCTAAAATGGTACAGTTGATGTAGAAAACATTAAGATGTTTCATCAGTAAATTAAAAATAGAATTTTCATATGATTTCACAATTTTACTTTTGGTTATTTATGCAAAAGAATGGAAAATTGGATCTTAAAGGGACATTTGTTTACTCATGTCCCTGTCTTTATTATTCACAACTAAAATATGGAAATAACCCACATTTCCATCAACAAATTAATACAAATTGTGTGGTACACATACAAAAGAGTATTATTTATTCTTAAAAAAGGAAGAAAATGATGACACACTATGAAATGAATGGACCTTGATAACATTGCTGTAAATTAAATAAGCCAAAAAAAAAAGAGAAATACTGTTTGATTTCACTTAGTTGATGTCATTAGTGAAAATGATAGAGATAGGAAATAGAATAGTGATTGCTAGTGGTCCAGGAGTAAGAAATGTGATATTACTGTTTAAAGGATGCAGAATTTCATTTTTTTTACAAGATGAAAAGTTATGGAGATGGATAATGTATTTAATAACTCTGAAATATACTGGTAAAATGGTTCAGATGGTAAATTGTATATGGTCTGCATTTAAACACAATTATAAAACTAATAGCTTTCTTTCCAAAGTAAATGCACGGAGAAAGGTATACCATGACAATACTAATCAAAGAATAGTCAGAGTCACTATATTAATTCCATACCTAGTAGATTTCAAAGAAAGGATAGTTGTCAATGATAAAGAGGAGCATTACATAGTGATAGCAGAATAAATGCCTTAAGGATACATTGTATCTTGCCTAGAATATTGTGACGGTATGCTTTCTTCATGATAGGAACACAAACACCATTTATGAGTACTTCCTTAACAAATTATAATATCCTGACTTTCCTAAATTAAACACTGTAATATTCTACACAGCTTTTATCCATTTTGCATACTACATTATGTTTCTAGGAAATATTGTGTAAATGTAGTGATAATGATGACAATAGGAAAGGAGTATTGAGTTTAGGCCATCACAAAGCAAGTTAGATGTTGACAGCCCATCACATGACTAATTTATAATGAGAAAGAAAGACTCCAAACACTGATCTGATAGAGCATTTTTCTGAACAGAAGTATAATATACTGTGAGGGGCTGGGGAAGCTGACACAGGCTGACACCCTGAGTATCCTCAGAAACAAGATCAATGGGGAAAGAATAACATCAAGACAGATAAATTAATACACATTTCAGCCAAAGCAAAGTTCAAATGGACAATCTATTATGTAAGAAGGAACTTTTATTTAGCCCCAATTTAGAAATAACCATTAAGCAGTTATGAACTTATCAATTTATGTAGTAACTTGGCAGCAGAGTAGAATCAAATAATATTTTGTCTTCATTTTCCACTTCTGAATACATCATAACAAGCAAATAAATATGATTTGTTACAGAGAAGGCAGTGAGAGGAAGGCAATGGTAATTGGTGCAGAATTGAAACTAGGCACTTGAAGTTAGTTCCAGTTTTCTCATTTATTTCAGTCAAGATCCACATGCCAGCCTCAGTTTTCTTCTGTATATTGTAATCTCAGAAATTCCTTGTAGTTATAGAAATTGGTTATAGGATTTGTACAAAAGAAGTGTCTTATAGGCTGGCACTGTGGCTCATTGGCTAATCCTCTGCCTGCGGTGCAGGCACCCTGGTTTCTAGTCCCGGTTGGGGTGCTGGGTACTAGTCCAGGTTGCTCCTCTTCCAGTCCAGCTTTCTACTGTGACCCGGGAAAGCAGTGGAGGAGGGCCCAAGTGCTTGGGTCCCTGCACCCGCATGGGAGACCAGGAGGAAGCCTCTGGCTCCTGGCTTCGGATTGGCGCTGTGCTGGCCTTGGCGGCCATTAGGGGAGTGAACCAATGGAAGGAAGACCTTTCTCTCTGTCTCTCTCTCACTGTCTAACTCTGCCTGTAAAAAAAAAAAAAAAAAAAAAAGTGTTTTATAAACATATACTGAGAACATGACAATCACATCCACATTCACAGTGTTCCTAGAAAGGAAATTTGTTAAAAACATATGTCTCAGCTGACTTATCCTCTTGTTTTGTCTCATCTCATAGACTTTCTCACATCTAGAGAGGTTATAGCAAAGCCACAATCCAAGTTTAGGATTTATACCAACACACTAAAAAGTACAAACACAAAACAACAAATAAAAAATCCTCTAGCTTAATGATGCTACCTGACATAAAATCATTTACAGACACACTGTATACTACGTTAAGAGAAAATTACATTAGAGGAGTAGGACTAGTATTTCACATCACTGAATTTAGCATCATCATTGATTCCCAAAATCAGTGTTGCTGAACCTTCTGTATTTCTACTCACAATGGTTTATAGGATACATCAAAGGACCCAAGTATTATATTACTATATAATACAAAAATTAGGAAAAAGTTTGGCTCAATGAATAAACTGAAAAGTCTCAATTGCAGTCCTCTTATTTTCAAAGACTATTGTTCCAGTGTAATTGGGACTTATGATTGAGGAGGGGATTTATCTTATCTTTCTCATGAAATCACAGGAAACAACTGTGAAGCATTTAAAAATGGAGCAAGAGAAATTCCATCTTCTTTTCAAAATTATACCCACAAACAACATTCATGCATTAGTTTCTAATAATAATAATAATTTTTAAAACTATTCTACTAATGACAGTGCTTATATTTGAAATATATTATATGTTATTGATAGTAATATTAAAAGGTTTATGTTATTGATATTAATGAAATTACATATTTTAATATGTATTTTATCCACTCTACATGATAATCCAAGGAATTATGACAATAACCCTATTAGGTTTTTCCTATTAACTGCCACATTTTTAAAAAGATTTTATTTATTATTGATTTGAGAACTAGAATTACAGACAGTAAGAGGAAATACAGAGAGAAAGTTCTTCCATTTGCTAATTCACTCCCCAAATGGCCACAATGGCCTTAGCTGGGCAGATTTGAAGCCAGGAGCCAGGAGCTTCTTCTGGGTCTCCTATGTGGGTGCAGGTGCTCAAGCATTTGGACCATCTTCTACTGCTTTCCCAGGCCAAAGCAGAGAGCTGGAAGAGGAGCAGCCAGGGCTAGAACCGGCGGCCTTATGGGATTCCAGTTCAGCAGGCAGAGGATTAACCTATTGTGCCACAGCACTGGCCCCTGCCACAATTTTCATATAAAAGGAATGAGAATGGTAAATTTTCTAAGATTTGTATAGCTAATAAGAGAAGGTACCAAGATTGAGATCAACAACTGGGTCTAGATTTGACACTTTTAATATTTAAATTATACTGACTCACATATATGGAATATTTGCTCTCTTTTTTTGACATATAGTAACACTCCTGACCCATCTTCATGCATCTGTAATACATTGGCAATCTTTAGAAGAGGTATCATTATACTGCTCATCATAATGAGAATAAGATGATAAATGATTTTCTAGTTACTGTGTTATATTACTATCTGGAGGAATTCAAATATCCATAATAGATAGGATATTTTTAATAGAAACAAATCCAACATAGCTTATGCATACCAGGAGAGCTCTTTGAATCACAAAAACAAAGAAAAAGGAATTTGCATTGAAAACCAAGGCACAAATGAACCTCTAAAAGAAAGTGAAATTAGAAAGTAACAAGTGATAAGAACTATATCTTGTTCTCTAGATACTACATCTAACAGACAATCAGTTTGAGACCAACTTTTCTCATTCCTAGGGCACATTGATTCACTTTGATTCTCTGGTCCTCTGGGAAAATCATGAGGTCTGACAGCTCCTGACAGCAATTCACAGAGGAAATAACTGAACTTTCCCTTGGTCCTAATTCCAATCATTTGGAAGACTGTGCCACTGGCCCAGCTTTGACTAAGTGTACATACTTGTTCCAATCAGTTATAATCAGGAGATTGTATCAAGTAAAAATATGACTGCATAGGCAACTCCTATAAATCAGTAATTTTTAAGGCATTTTCAGATTAGTAGTTGTTATTGGACTGTCAGAAACCTTTATGGCTTCTTCCATGAATATACTACTTCATAGCAGAGAGCAGGGAGTTTTGTTATATCAATACCATTAAAGAAAAGTCAATTGTAGTTTTTAACATGATAGGCTAACTAGCTTCAAATCTTATCAGTTTCCATCATTTACTTATCACAATTCTGAGATAAATCTTGTTTCAGATTTATCTTTGCTAATTTAACAAGTATACAGTCAATTGGTAATAAGGTGGAATTTACTAGTGTCATTTTGGTTAAGGTGGAAATCGAACTTCCCAGAACCACTTTACAGTTCTCAATTGCAGTTGGCACAAAAAGAAGTAAAAAAAAGAAAACCTTCTTCAGGTTTTGTAAGGTGAACATACGGCTGTATTAATCGCTGGTTTTCACCAACAGTTACACTGACAGACAGATGTAAAGAAGCACCACATCCTACCTATCGTTTGTCTTCCCTGCCCATCTCCCATTCTCGTTTTCAGATGAACAGTGATCTCAATTCCAACATCAGACATTTGCTGCCGATTCATATGGCAGTGCAGTCATCTGAGTATCTGATTACTGTGTTTCCTCAAACAGCTCAAAAACCTATAGCTGCTTGTTTGGTTGCCCAAAACATAGAGCCAAATGTAATGTATGACAAAGGAAGTCGTGATGCCATAATTTCCTTGTTGTAGTATGGATCTGTGCCAGTGCAAGATGCATGTGGTTATATAAAGTAGACTTAAGTAAATGAAATAAAATTAAATCTGCTGGTGTGTCTTAACCAACTATTTCAAAACTCAAACACAAGTGCAATACTAGAGATAGCATTGATATAAAATAACCTCACCATCAGAGGGTGTCCGTTAGTTTGGACAGTCATGTTCTAGAGGAAAACACAAAAGGTAAATTGAGATCAGAATCCTGAAGTGGCTGTGTTATATGATACCTGCTGACCCTGACACTGACTCTGTCTCTTGGAGGAAGGCTGTTCATTCACTGAAGCTCTGAAGCATACATTTGTAAGAGGAATGCCAACATCCCTAAAGAGCTCTGTGATGGTTATTCTTTATAGCCTTGAAGTGGCAGGGGGAACACATGGCCTCCAACAAACCCCAGAACTCCATGGCGATGAGAGATACCAGAGTGGAAAAGGGAAAGTGGCTTGTACGTAACTCCAAAGACAAGTTGTGTCAGGGCTATTGCAGTTGGCTAAAGAGACATGCAGAGATCTTTTTCAGGAAATTCATCATGGTATACATGGAACTGCAACAAATTGTTGGCCTGAGAATGTTTACTTGAAATCTTGAGATCTTGTGAGCAGTAAGTACAATTTCAATGACTAGGGTAGAGATTTCTCATATCTCTACTGATATCCAGGCTTGAACCAAATAATATAGTGATGACCACTGACAAGAAATGGAGGACCAGTCCTCCAGAGGAAGGAGTGCAGGACTGCCAAAAATGTATTCCATAAACTTTCTTTCCCGTTTTTCCAGTGCATCTTTCAGATGTCAGGGTGATTGTGAATTAATAAAGGGAAAAAAAAAACCTAGAGTTTTCAGATTCTGTTGGGCATCAAATTTGAATAACAGTAACTCCTGAAAATGAAAAGTGCCACCGTGATTTAACAGTCAGGATGGGGTGTTAGGCAAGACAAGTGATAAGTGTAATTGACTTGTGCCCATTTCATAAGTGGGGCCAGTAGGTCTGCAAACTGATGTTGTAGTTAGTTTTTTTTAAGTTGCTTAGTTGGAATATATCTAAGCAGTTGGCAAAAAACCTGTATTTGTTACTTTACATATGAAGTAAAGGTTATTATGGTAGAAAAGATATGTAGAGATCCTTAGAGTTATCTCTAACTACCATGATAGTAGAATTCCAACTTGATTATGTATTTTTCACCAAAAAAAATGAATCTTAGAAATAATTATTGGGTTATTATAAGCTTTATGTGGCAGTGGCTTCTATTTCAATTGCTTTTTCAGGTGCTATTTTTTTCTGGAACAGGTCAACACATTCAGATATGGATTAGTTTAATGTAGCTTTTCTTCCTGTTAATAAGGACATAAAAACCTTGTATACCACTGGCAGACCAAGTAATATATCTTTTATTGTTTTACCCTAGAAATGTATTTATTATTTCATAATCCAACCTATCTTTCTATTCATTATATCACATATTTTCATAAAGTTGATAGTGATATGAAAGCTGGTGTTGATGATCCAGAAGCAATAACTAGCCTGAATTACCTAGTAAGAAAACAGTGTACTCAAGGTGGAAAATAAATACAGAGAAATCAATGGTCTTCAAAATGATAAAATTTCTTAAGTAATGTATGAAGGATTTTCAAAAAGTTTCACAGAAAAATGCTTATTGTGAAATATAATGCATGGATTTTAAGGTTTTTTTGCACCAAAATAAATTTATCTTTTAACTCCAACTCTCAAGAGCCTTTTGAAATACTCTTATATATGTATATAGGAACATATTATAAATACATTATAGACTTATGTATGTTAACATGAAAATAGCACAACACTCAGTGACCCTCTCAGAATTTTTAAGGACTGGATACTGTTTCTGGGCTTGTTATTCTAGCCCATGTAGCAAGTAATCCAAAAAGTTGTCACTTCTGAGCAGTGTTCAAAGAAAAAGCAGTCTTTAATAACTGGTATTGTTTGTTGGGCAAGGTACTCTACTAACTGGGCCAAATGGACTCAGCAGGCAGTCTAATAGATTGAAGTGCTGTCAGTAGTGATACTTTATGGAACACTGGCTAATCCCCTATGAGCTAGTCACAGCATGGGGGCGTTAGGATTTTGTAGTAATGCTCTATTCTATGAAGAAGCAGCTTCTGATTTATTTGATCTTAAAAAAGAGATGTAAAGCTCTCCATCGTTTATCAAGTTATTATACGGCCTGAGCTAACCAGGGATGTTTGCTCCATCAGTGTATAATGTTGGGCATGTCCACCAAAACTCCATCAACTGGAAGTGATATATATGAAATAAGGCATGAACAGGTCCAATATGCATTTACAACTGGCTCCATTTCCATGTCTGCTGTACCTGATATTATATTCACTTTGTAATTGGCACATATACATACTTATGTGTCTTTCCTATTTGAGGTGAAGCCACTGTTAAATCTAACTGAAACTGTCAATCACATCAGAATAACTGTGAAGAACCTTAAAAAGTGGTTGTGAGAGAATTTCAAAGGAAACACATGGTGCTCATCTTGTATTTACAAAAACTGCATAATTAAGCATATAGGGAATATAAAAATGTACATGTATTCATTTATACAGAATGATTGTTTCAAGTTGGTCAATATATGCTTATTGTTCTACTTTCAGGAAAGCACTAAAAGAAAAAACAGAATTTCTCCCTTGTAGAATCATTTACACATCATTGCTCTACCTTTTCCATGTCTATACTCTCTAATAAAGTTTAGTATAATATATGTCAAGACCTCATACTTTGTAGAATAAAATAAACACACACACACAGTGAATTTCCAAAACATTAAAGAGTTTGACCTATAAATTACATCCAATTTTAGCACACAACATTAAATCTATCCATCAAGAAAGCTATTATTTTATTCATTGAGAAAAATATAGTATCTAAATTAATGTTCAAGATGGAGAGCCTATAAACAAAGAAAAGTAATGTGTACCACCTTGTGGATGAATGTCCCATTCACTTAGCTTATTGTGCCACTATCCCACACATTATTAACAGAGAGTAAGAACATCTCAACTGGGAGGTAGCCTGTGTTGGACTTTACGTCCAATCTCAGCCTCATCCAAATGTAAGCTCACAATGCTCAGTTTTCAAGTCCTTCTAAAGGGATCTGATGTGATAACAATCTGATGCAAAGTAGATGGTTCAATTACTTTCTTCATAGCACTGATGTCTAGATTAGTAGATATTTTGTGCAGTCCAAGCATTCAGTACCCCCAACCTGTGCTATAAAGTGAGGCAATGCAGGCATAGGTTGTATTATAATTTGTGTCAGAGATGATGAGATCAATGTCTGTAGCACAGCTATGGCACCAAAGAGAATGAAGTCAGGAAAATTGAAATGCAGAAATTAGAAATAAAACTTCCAAATGTATGAATTGTTATTAAGATAAGTATGGGAAGCACAAGGCAGATTAACATCTCTGATAGTACAGACTTCCTCTGGTATAAAAGAAATCCCTGGATTTAATATCTTTCTGTACTTAGTGCTTTCACCTCAGAAAATTAGCCTGGCTTATTCTTATTATCCCTACTACACAAGCAAGGATATTAGGGCATAAAGCATACACTCAACTTGCAGAGATTGCAAGGTTAAAATGCATTGCAATTTGGATTCAAACATGAAAATGCTAGCTCCATAACATATGTACTTAACTACTTCAGTGTTTCATGCTTCAATATATTTAGGTCATTTAAACAGTGTAAATCCAATCATACTTTTCCTTTTCTCTTAGGTATTACATATGTAATGTAAGGTCACTTGAAGATGAAAAAATAATAAATTATGGAATGGATTTAGGGGCAAAAGTAGGAGATAGATGAAATCAGAAGGCTCAAAAAATTCAACTACCAGATAGACTCACTGTGTGAAGGATAAATAATTCACTCACTTCATAAGAGAAATATTACAATATGAAGTAGACTTGGCCTCCATTAATATAATCTCATACAATTGTATCTGGAATAATTAACAATTGTCTTTGGTAATTATTTTGTTGTGGTAAAGTACATGTAAAATATCCTTAACACTTACAAACCATTTTTCTTATTTACAAAATGAGGAAAAGGCTATCTACCTTGCTTAATTACAATATAGATAAAATGACTGGTAAATTGAGTCATTTCAATAAGTAATGATTCATCCTCTATTATGCAACAATGTTTAATTGAAATGTACATATAAATCTAATAGTATCAACATTAGCTCATATTTTTATCAACTTTCAAATAAGATGACAGATATGACCGTTAAGAGAAAAGACAAAAGTTGTCACAAATATATCTAAATCAACTGGGTTTCTAAGTTGAAATGCTTTGTAGAAGAGGCAATTTTTACTTTAGCATCCATTAGATGGCAAACAGATGCAATAATCATTTAAACTGATGCATTCCTAAGAGAGCCATTGACTCAAACTGTATTTACATACACAAAACTGGAATAAAACAAAACCAAACTTTTCACAATATGGAAATATTTTAAGTAGGAAATTAACAGCAAATTTTCATAGACATTTATTTGACCCATGATGTTACATCCTCAAGTATTTTTTATTCTTGGGTATCCTCTGTGTAACAAATTATAAAGATAAGTAACAATTACAATAGTGATTTTGATGACAAGGTAATTATTCTAAGAAAATAAACCAAATTTGTAAATAAAATTATCTGTGCTAGCAAATTTGAGAGAAACCTAAAGAGAGTTGTAATTTTCCTGAACTAATAAGAATTCCAAAACATACATACCTGAATCTTTGTTATGTTCTATTCTATTACTACTTACCCTGGTAGGCATGAGACATGAACAGCACAATATGAATATTTGGTCATGCACTGAGTCTTTTTTTAAAATTTTTTGTAGAGTATTTCATTTTTTAAAGGTACATTTATTTTTTTCATTAAGTCTCATATTTCAGTCTTGTTAATACAAAGAGACCAGATCCATGTGGTAAATGGATACAATTTTAGGAACACAATTTTTTTTTAATTTTTGAGACTACATATTTTAAATTTACATCATAATCAAAGGCTTAATCCTCCACTAAACAAAGAGTTCAATAAGCACAATTTTAAAAAATCATAGTTCAGTGGGAAGATAGGCAAGGGCTCTAAACGATAATCTGATGAAAACATGATCACTTCATTCACATACAGTGACTTTTAAAGTAATCACAGATCATTGAATATACTGCAGCATACCATCCCTAACCATTTATTTGACAAAGATATAAAACAATTTTGACAAAATTATATTTGCAGCAATAATGAAACACAGACATTTCTTTCCTTCCTTCCTTCCTTCCTTCCTTCCTTCCTTCCTTCCTTCCTTCCTTCTTTTCTTTGTCAAATAGAGTTAGACAGTGAGAGAGAGAGAGACAGAAAGGTTTTTCTTCCGTTGGTTCACCCCCAAAATGGCTGTTATGGCCAGAGCCACACTGATCCGAGGCCAGGAGCCAGTTGCCTCCTCCCAGTCTCCCACACAGGTGCAGGGGCCCAAACACTTGGGCCATCCTCCACCACCTTCCCAGGCCACAGCAGAGCTGGATTGGAAGAGGAGCAACTGGGACTAGAACCTGGTGCCCATATGGTATGCCGGCATCGCAGGCATCCAACCAAGTGAGCCACAGCGCCGGCCCCAGACATTCCTTTTAATATTTTAGCTTTTTGATTTTTTTTTCTTTTTTAACTTTAGCTCCCCCACTGATTCTTCAAAGTTATTTCTGTATAGGTTCCATCACTCTCAATACCCAAATAACACCCATAGCTTGGGAGCTTTACCAATTAATCTTATCTTCCTACAGCATTACCTAGCACAATGCTTATAATCTATTAAATGTCAAATAATTTCCTTATGCAAAAATGCTTCACATCACATGAGTTGCATGCTGTTATAGTATAAATAATTTTAGACTTTACGCTGGTAGTCAATTTACCTTTTGTATATCTTCTACAAAATTTGCTAACCACTCCAAAACAAAATTATCCCTAAATAAATACCAATACTTAGAATTTAACACTCAAAAGAGCAAACAAAAACTGGTGAATAAATTTGAGTAAATTTATTTATGAATTTGTATGTACATATATGTCTATATTTATAATTATATAAAGTGACACAGGCTGTTTTGGACCAATTTATGTTCAAGTACTGAGACCAACTTAGATTAAATATTTTTAATTCAACAAATTAAAATAACAGAACAGTTTTGGTCATGTATAGTGGCCAATATGTTGGATAGTTTGGTGGTTCTGATGAATAACATTATTCATTGTAAAATATATTAAAGCATATGATGTATAACTCTTGTTTTATAAAAAAAAAAAAACAAAAGGCGGGAATGTTAGTAAAATGAGTAAAATGGTGCAGTCTTATTTATGTCGCAATCTACACCCTGGACACCATCCTATGCTCTAACCCCCGCCGCCATTGCCTGACATTGTCCAACCACCGGTGTCAGCTCCACACCTATCCTAATGGGATTTGCTGCTCCTACTTCCCTGCCCGCCCCCCAGCAAAGTTTTAAGAGGACCTGCTCCTGAAGATGTGGCTCTCTTTCTCTCTGTCTCCTGATCTCCCTCTCTCTCTCTCTCTCTCTCTGTCACTTGGTCTTTTCTCTCGCTCTCTCTTAAACTCTCCTTCTCCCTCTTTTTCCCTCTCCACCCCTTGCCTCTGGTCTGTAGGGTTTCTCCCAGTAAAGCTTTTCCCTTAAAACAATAAATAAATAAAAGCTAATGATAGGGATACATTCTCAAGGATACATTCCTGTTAATATATTTTGCTTAGGCAGATGAGATTATAATTATAAAGGACTTTTTTTAATAATCAAAATGATAAAATTTTTGATTTTTAAAGCAGTTAAAATGAAGTTACTGTTTATTTGGACACTGCCCTAGTGATTAGCAAATGCACATATGTGTATTGTGTTAATATCATGCTTGTTTGTAATATGTGCATGAAAGATATTTAAAGTAATTTCAGTTCTATTGTAAGTTTTCTACCATTAAGGGCTAGCATTGTTGTATAGAGGGTTAACCTGACACCTGCAGTGACTTTATCCATTATGGATGCTGGTTTGTGTCCCAGCTGGACTTCCAATCCAGCTGTCTGCTACTGTGCCTGGGAAAGCAGCAGAAGATACCCAAAGTGCTTAGACCCTTGCCACTCAATGCAGGAGACATGGATGACTCCTGGCTCCTGGCACTAACCTGTCCCAGCTCTTGCCATTGCAGCCATCTGGGGAGTGAACCATTAAATGAAAGATCTCTCTGTCTTTTCCTTGCTCACTGTAACTCTTTCAAACAAACAAATCCTCTAAAATGTATTTCTACAATACATCAAGGTTTTTAAATAATAGATGTTTGACAACGTACTGCTTAACAATAAAGAGTAATTTTTATGTAATAAAATCATTTCAGGTCAAAAAGTTAAAAATAACATGGATGACTTGATTAATATATCAAATTAGGGACTGCTACTAATCAACTGAGGCCATTCTCCAAGTAACAGAGTGACAGGTCAAACTTAAACTCCACTCATCCTTCCTGAAAGTATGATAGAAGAGAAAGTCAGAAAAAACTGCTTCATTTTCTTCCTTACAGCTGTTTACAACATGCTTTGATACTTGTTAAAAGCCAGAAGCATCCCTGAGAACAAACAGATGTTCACTTCTGTGAGAAACTGATTGCCCTTCTTGTCATTTTGTTAAGATTTCTTTCCTCTGCCCACTGGATAAATGAAAGCCTAAAATGCTATTATAAACTCTCATACTGTAAAACTATACAGAGTAGCAATTAAGAATTTTAAAATGCAGTTCTGCACTGAAAATCAGTTGAACTCTAATATGAATAATCGGGACCCAGTGTTGTGGCGCAGGTTGGGCCTCAGCCTGCAACATTGGCATCACGTACGGCACCAGTTCAAGACATGGCTCTTCCATTTCTGATCCAGTTCCCTGCTAATGCACCTGGGAGAGCAACAGAAGATGGCCCAAGAACTTGGGCCCCTGCACTCATGTGGGAGACCTGAAAGAAGCTCCAGGTTCCTGGCTTTAGCCTGGCTCAGCCCCTGCCTTTGTGGCCACCTGGGGAGGGAACAGACAGATGGAAGATTTCTCTCTCTCTCTCTTTGTCTCTCCTCCTCTCACTGTAACTCTGTCTTTCACATACATAAAAAATAAATCTAAAAAATTAAAGTAAATAAAGTAAAAATAATATGAATATTCTTCAGATTAATAGATGTGAAGTTTAAACTCATAAACATATAAATGAAAAGTGTCAGTCCTGCATTCATCCACAACCTTGTGTTTTCAAAGAGTTCTAAGAATAATTTACTCATTGTTTTCGGAATGCTTTGTCATATTTCTTTCTCAAGAAAAGAATATAGTTCATAATATTCAGTCTTAGCAAACACCTTTCTAACCACACGGGGGATTTAATTCTTTGTTTAAAGCTGGGCATTTACTTTGAAAAATCACTATATTTACGCCTTTGCCATGGAAGATGGATTGTCACTATAGCACCTTTTATCCAAGCAAGGATCAGAGTGAAAAGAACAAAAGGGGTAATTTTGTCATAAAAATTTCAGATTCTATAGCAGCTATTGATTGTTTTTTTATTGCCTCGAATTGAGCTGCTACATTTATTCAATGAATGTTTTGAGCATGACTTCTGCTAATTTTTGTATTATGCCCTGGAGTTATAGTAAGGAACAAATGTGAAAATATCATAGCTCTCTCAGAAGTAAAGTACAAAGGAGGCTGACAAAAATTTGCTAGGGGGTGTAATGAAAAAAAGAGATTCATAAGATTATATAATCAGGCTTCTGGATGCACGAGAAAGTGAAAATGAAGATAAACTACAAGGTAAGTTATTTGGGGAAAGTGTTCCAGATGGAGAAGATAGCACAGGTTTAGTCTCTAGGGTGGAAAAAAAATTGAGAGTGTAGAGGAGCAGTGTTACGGTCAGAGCAATAGGATCACAGAGAAATGGCCAACACGCAGACTAAGCAGGCACATGCTAAGGATTTAGGCCCCTTGAAGGGAAGCATTTGGAAACCACAGAAATACTCCAAACAGAGTCTGCGTTGTTGAAAGTAGATGGGAGGACAGTGTTAGGAACACGCAGGACAATATTACAATAAGAAGGCTATTCCCTAACTACGAGGGAGATGAAGGCTGTCCTTAAGACTAGAGGTGCATAAGCACATTCAAGGCATACATGCAGGTTCAATCACTGGAATATGAGCACTGATTATATATGGGATGAGAATACACAGAAAAATGAATCAAGGCTGACTATCAGATTTCTAGCTTAAGAAAGTGAGTGGATGATATGGATGATGAAGTCAAAATGACATTTTTTAAAGCTGTGAGAGAGAGCACAAGGAATAAAAATTACCAATAAAATACACAAGTCTGAATGATCTTAGTATCAATATTTACTCTTATTGCAAGTGTGCAACTGACAAGCACATATAGAGCAGAGAACACATAAGACAACAAAATTGCTCATTTCTTGAATTCTTGGCAAATTATGATAGATTCTGAATCTTCCTTCACAAAAGAAATTTCTAAGGTTTTGTGCAGGCTGTGTGTGTGACACAAAACGGAAATACACTGGTCATGAGATAATGAAATGTATCTCTCTTTTAATCTTTTATTTTATCTATTACTTTTATCTATTTCTACCCTAATATGTAAGTAGTTTGCGTGCTGCATATTTCACGGATTTTTTTATAGCCATAATCCATCCTGATGCAGCAAATATACCCTACTTCAAGTAGTCCATAAACATGAATCCTTCTGATAGTACACACTATATCTGTATGCTATTGCCAATTATAAGAAGAGTTAGCAAGGTAATTTCTTTCTTGAGAATAAATACAAGCAGTAAATTTCAGATCTGCTTATTCCCTTTCACCTGTTGTGAGTAAAATGTTTAGAAATGTTGGTGCTTTATGAAAAAGCATATGCTGAAAAAAATGAAGCCCATTTTAAAACTTTACTACAGCATAAGAAGTTTTATGATACACTTTGAGGTGCACTGTCATTGATCATACAATAACCTTCTATAATAGGCAGTATTATCATTTCATAAGAGAAGACTCTGACACCATAAAGGTTATGTAACTTATCCAAAGGCAGTAAGTGGTAGAGATTGCCCTTAAATCCTCTGTTACACCAAACTCATTGTCCTTTTCTCCATATCACACTGCTTCAGTGTCACTTTGTCAATTATAAATTTAAACTTTTGCTAAAGAAATGTAAACATAGGAAAATATATTTCTTCTTCAAAGTTGAGTCAGATAGGTTTGAAAACAAATAAAACTTAAATGCTTATTTTATTTGATTTCAACTGCCATTCCAAGAATCAATAACCTGTTCCATATTTATGCACTGAAGGACTCATTTACAATGTTTCTCTACTTGCATGAATATACTGATTAATTTAGAACACATAATGTGCATTATTAAAAAAGATAAGAGAAATATAAAAATGAAATCTGAGGTTCAAAAATACTTCATTACAATATTTTTGCTAATTGTATGATAGCAAATTTACTCATAAAATATTACTATTTCCATATGTGATATGAAGTTTCTATTGATTAGTTTTTTAAAGGAATAAACGATCTCTGTGTCCTAGCTATAAAAAAGCAAATTCAAAGCACTCCTTAGTTTCATACAGTTATGAAAGTCTTTTAAATCAATAAAATCAGCAGCAATTTTATGGAAGAAATGGAAATTGGAGCATCCAAGCATTCCTTTGAAACATGCTGTGTACTGTTTAAATTGTAACAGGAGTCTCGAAGATCCAGATAATGTTTAAACTAGTTGTTGCATGGCCTTCTAGGAAGTATTAAAGACTTCACTTGACCCCATTATTCTTGATCAAGGCAACCCTAATAGGTTTCAAGCTGAAGAAGTTTCTTCAGAATGGATTTCTTTCTTCTTTGTAGAAGAAAATAAAGACACTCCTCCACCCCATATGCATACATATTATTCTCACTAATACTGTCCCCAAAAATACTTGTACAATTCATACACACATTCCATAATTTACAACAGGGCTTACAGGAAGAGAACCTATACCCTCACCATACAGACAAGGATTCATCTGTGAGATTAATCTCATAGATACATTTTTATTTTCAAGTCCAGTTTATGCAGTTGTCAGACATTCTCTTCAAATTTATCTTTGCAAAAAAATTTCTGGCATTAAAAATGTGAATGCATTAGCTGCTTTTTGCAATTAATTGTGTTATCTCTCAGAAGTATAATTAAGACAACAAACTGAAGTGGTCACAATTAGTACTAGTAATTACTGTACTTAAATAAGAAACTAATAAATGAGGGAGAGACAAGCCAGCACACACTATTCCAAGACTACTATAACCACAATGCTTAGATAACAGCATCTGACTTATTTCCTACTGAGAGGCACTCTCTGCACCGTGCTAAGAGCAAGGTTCTTTATGTAACAATGCTGTTAGTTATCATTTATTCCTAACCTCATTCCCAGCCTATGCTTTGCCCAGAGTTTATGCACATGTTTTATCCAACTTACTCTGAATTCTTGAACTACAAAAATTTTTATAATCTTACCATTAAAATGAGCCACAGTGAATGAAAGCATGATGACTATCTGACAATGAGAGAACTGGGGGTTTAACTTTAAGGAGAAAGTAATTATGGGAACTCTGGACTCAAAACATGACGGCTTGAGGTGAAGGTGTAATAGTCAAACTAACTAAGGCACTGAACTGAGGTACAATTAGTCACAAACAACAAAACACAAAACACAAACCTCTTTTATCAAAAACATGAAGGGGTGAGCATTTGGCTTAGGGTTAAGGCATTAGTTACGATGTTTCTCTCCTATGTTGGAGTGCCTGGACTCAAGTCAGGACTGCAGTTCCAGAGTTCAGCTTTTTGCCAATGAAGGAGCCTTGGTCAGTGCTGCAGCTCACTTGGCTAGTCCTGCAGCTGCAGCGCTGGCACCCTGGGTTCTAGTCCTGGTTGGGGCGCTGGATTCTGTCCTGGTTGCTCCTCTTCCAGTCCAGCTCTCTGCTGTGGCCCAGGAGTGCAGTGGAGGATGGCCCAAGTGCTTGGGCCCTGCACCTGCATGGGAGACCAGGAGAAGCGCCTGGCTCCTGGCTTCGGATCAGCACAGCGCGCTGGCCGTGGTAGCCATTTGGGGGGTGAACCAATGGAAGAAAGACCTTTCTCTCTCTTTCTCTCTCCCTCTCACTGTCTAACTCCGCCTGTCAAAAAAAAAAAAAAAAAAAAAAAAAGTAATTGGGTTCCTGCTGCCCAAGAGATCTGGATTGACTTTCGAGCTCTCCTCTTTGACGTGGCCTGTCTGTTGTGTGTATTCAGGGAGTAACTAAACCAGCAGTTTAGAGCTCTCCCGTTTATCTGTCTCTGTCTTTCTATTCTCTGCCTTGCTGCCTCTCAAAAAAAAATTTTTAAAGTTGACAAGAAAACTAGTAGTGTACTGTTAATTTGGAAAAATATAATTAAATTTATTAATCTATTTATTTTAGTGAATGCTTAATTATCAATTGTAATTTGATCACTTTCTCTTCCTGCTCTTTCTTATGCTCTTTCTTAGAGTTAGGCGACTTCTTGTAGTTATTTCTTACTCACTGCTATTCAAGCGATCTAACTGGTTATTTATTTGAGAAAACTTAGAAAGAAAAATGGAAAAATAAAGAATTTCCATTGCTGATTTACTCCTCAAATATTCATAATGGTTGGAACTAGCCCACATCAAAGCTAGCAGCCAAGAACTCAATCCAGGTTTCCCACATGCGTGGCAGGAACTCAAGTACTTGAGCCATCATTGCCACCTGCCAGACCCTGCATTAGGAGGAATCTGCAACCATGGCTGGTCCAGAAACTCCTGCACTTTGATGTGGGCTGTAGCTGTCCCAATCCTTTTTCTAATTTTGAATTTATTTAATTAAGATGGGGAGAGAGATGCATATCAAGTGTTTTTTTTTTTTTATTTCACATGTCTCATGAGTAAATAAATAAACATCCACATTTAAAACATGGTTTGCTTAAAAGGCTTATTTATGGCAGTGAAAGTAACTAGAAAATCATGTATTTTTCATTGATGCTCTAGATCTGGAAGTAGCAAAATGGCATAGCAGTGAAATGGAAGAGCATTTAGAATAGTGTAATTTCTGAATTTAGGTGATGATGACAAATTTGTAGGATATGTGGTAAAATAAGATATATAAATATATTTATGGTAGATTTTTTATGATTCAAGAATAGTACATTGTCATCTTTCTAGTTATAGACCGACAATATTATTTCAACATATATCTTATTCCTACTTTAGGGATGCCTAATGGATCAATTAGTTAAAATGATTTGTAGCTTCAAAAGTAAAACAATATCTGTGATCTTATTGTTATTATCACAGATCTTGTATAACTAGATCTTTGTATTTCTTCAAGGTACATAATTGTTTCTTCTACTGAATCCATATTGAGATTTCATGAAGTCCATACTGGACAATTTTATGTTTCTAAACCTAAGAAAAACATCTGTCCATGTCAGATTTTCCCTTTACCTGGAGTAGAGTCTTCTACTAATTTCTTACAGCTCTTATCTTAATCTTTATTTTCCAAGAGAAGGCTCCAAAAGGATATTTTGACTACATATTATAAAATTAAAAGAGAGGGGGAGGCGGAGCTGTGACATAGAGGGGTAAGCATCCACTGCAGTGCTGGCATCCCATATTGGCTCTGGTGCTAGACCCCACATTTCCAATTTTGATTCAGCTCTCTGCTATGGCCTGGGAAAGCAGTGCAAGATGGCCCAAGTCATTGGGTCCCTGCATCCGCATGGGAGACCCAGAAGAAGCTCCTGGTTCCTGGTTTCAGATCCATGCAGCTCTGGCTGTTGTGGCCAATTGGGGAGTGAACCAGCAGATGGAAGATCTCTCTCTCTGGCTCTACCTCTCTCTGTAACTCCGTCTTTCAAAGAAATAAAATACATTTTTTTAACAAAAGGGTGAATGGACAAAGACGAAGATGTTTTTACAGCAATCTCATATTATGGGAGATTGAATATTATATTTATGATATTGATATGATATTTACACAAATAAATGTTAAGTTCAGGTATAAAAAGCCTTATCATAAATATTTTCTCATGAGAAAGAAAAAAGGATCTTGTAAGAATTTCAACCACTTGTTTCTAGCAATAAATTGGATTATCTTAACAGTCACAGCATTTCAAAGCTGAGTGCTAGTTTATTTGACATTTTATTGTTTGGTTTTGCACACAAGAAAAAGCCTCTGAGCATTTAACCAATTTATGTGTCTGAGATGAAATACTGGCTTATCATGTCACAAAAATTAATACTATTTCTAGTTATAATAATGCTCTTGTTGTTTTGAATTCCATATTTCATGTTTAATGTTTTAAAGATTTTATTTCATTTATTTGAGATAATAATGTTTTTCGAACATGTTTAATACTCCTTTGTCCACATTTCCTCAATGAGTCTTTAATATGAACATATTGTATTAGAGGTAATTTTAACTAATATTACAACTTCTAATAAAAATAATATACCTAATATAATAACTAATAATAAATAATATAACTAATATAAAACTAATGATAAATAATACAGCTAATATAAAAACTAATAATAATTAATATAAAAGTGAAGTTTGAAACTATAAGTGGCAAATAGTAACTATGTGAATGATATCACTTGAATGTGAAAAGTCTAAGGCTAAGAGAGGTAAATCTTGCTATTCATAAGAACAGTGAGGTTAACTGTTAGCACTGACCTCCTCTTAGTGCAGTCTTATTTAAAGTAGTATCTGTTGTTAGGAGAGATGTATTTGCAAAATTGTAGTTGCTATTCTTTGAATAACCTGCATAAAATTGCTTTAATTTCCCAATCAATATGAAATACTTTCAAAAATTTACAGTTTGCAAAGAAATATGCTAATTGCTAGTTATAAAAGAAAGTAATTTAAATAGGATTCCTATGTAGGAAATTATAACAAAAATGTGACCACAAAACAGTTTAAATTTTGGTTTGATTTGCAGAATATGTTTTGTGGCAAGAATTACAGGAATTATCAATTAATCAGCTATTGCTAAAATAGTGCTGTGTAACAGGCTGCCATGGACTTCTGTGACTTGGTTTCCTTTTCTGTCTGTGTTGGAACAATGGATATCACCCTCATAAGTAATCACAAAACTGTACAGAAAGAATGATTTAATTATGTGAAGGAATTAGACAATAAAACCAATGTTTTCTAACAAGCAAGAAGAAAAGGAATTGTGGGGAGCAATCCGGACTGGACTAAGTTACTGAAATTAACTAATTATTAATTAATTATTCTATGCATCTGCTCTCCCACAATATGGCGCTGGGAGAGAAGTAAACAGCTTCCGCACAGCTGCCTCCAGTTCAGCTAATAAACTGTAGGACTTGCTCCTGATTGGAGAGCAGCGTACTCGGCGTGTGGGCAGCCGAGTTAGGATTGGCGGAGGAGGACTATAAAGGAGGAGAGAGACGGCATGCACCAGGAACATCTATGGGGAACATCTAGCTGAAGGAACACCCGTGCAGCCCCCGAGAGACCCGGCCAGCGGTGTGCCGCTCCCCTGCGGAAGTGGGGAATGTGGCCAGGGGGAACTGCCCTTCCACGGAGGTGGAAGGGATAGTAGCCAACCCGGGAAGAACCAGCAGCAAACCCGGGGAGGGCCGAGCAGACGAAAGAACAGCGCAGGGTCCTGTGTCGTTCCCCCACGAAGAGGGGGAGCGACATAATGGTGCCGTGACTCGGATATGAAGCCTAGGCAGGGTTTAGTGTCGTTCCTCCATCAAGAAGGGGAGCGACAGGAATAATCTCCCTAGTATAAAGAGACTTGGATAACAACCAAGGCTTCTAGAATTGTTCTCCAAGAGACTATACCACATAGAATACAGAAGTTCAAGGTCACCAACTAATAAATGATCCACATGTCATGTCATAACTAAATTTCCTCATAGGAAAGAAACAAAATACAGAGTCCCCACAATATAAAATAACAATGTCAAATGTGCTTTTTTTATTTTTTGGTAAAGTAAATACAACTCTTAGTTTTATTAAATGTTAACCTTTGAGTACAACCCTTTAGTATTCCTGTTTTAAAACAGGAATATACAAGAAGCACCTGTGCTGAATGCTGAACAAAGGTTGTCTTGAAGAGAAGCACTTTTCGACTGCTTGATTTATGAACTGAACTAGTTCCTTTGTTCACAAAACACCATTGTACTTGAAACAAGGTCAATGCAGAAATTACTATTGAATGATTGTTAGGAATTTTCTCCAAAAAATTAACAAACTCAGCCTTTACTTACAGGAAAATAACACAGTATTTGCTACCAGTGATAAAATTTAGTCTTTTAAATTAAAGAATTTTGGAAAGCTTTTAACCAACACACTTTCCAGCACCTTTCAATACCATAAGATTTTTCTTATGCAATCCATGTGAAAAGTAACAGATAATGTTTTGTGATATTGTATGGTGAATTATATTTACTTTTAGATCTGCATTAGTCAGTCACTCAGTACTTTCCTTAAAGGAATGCCTAATGTTACAAAAACATGCATGGCTGAAAGATTCAATAGAAGCATAACATAGACCATTAGATTATTATGTAAGAGGGGATGAAAAGTACAATGATATAGTTTTTCATCCCATATTGCAGCTAATCTTTAAGAAGTTATAGCTTCTTCTTTCCTTCTTTGATGAACAGAGTCCACGAACTCAAAAGGCTTCCATAGCCTTGGCAACTCATGACAAGAGCCTAGGGTGACTACTGATGCCATAAACAAGAGTGTCAATTTGTTAAGTCAACAACAGGAGTCACTGTGCACTTACTCCTCATGTAGGATCTCTGTCCTTAATGTGCTGTACATTGATATTTAATGCTATAACTACTACTCAAACAGTATTTTTCACTTTGTGTTTCTGTGTGGGTGCAAACTGTTGAAGTCTTTACTTAATATATACTAAACTGATCTTCAGTATATAAAGAGAATTCAAAATGAATCTTGATGTGAATGGAAGGGGAGAGGGAGCGGGAGATGGGAGGGTTGCGGATGGGAGGGAAGTCATGGGGGGAAGGCATTGTAATCCATAAACTGTACTTTGGAAATTTATATTCATTAAATAAAAGTTAAAAAAAAGAGGTTTAAGCTTCTTGACTTTTGGGGTAGTTTCATGGAATATTTAGAGTTATTTAAAAAGATGACTCTTCCCTTTCCAACTGTCTATTAGTGTAAAGCAAGATTTCCTTCATTTATTGTAACCCAAACAGCATATAGCAGTAGATGGATTGCAGAAATCCAGTGTCAGGTTCCACTTATATTAGGCCAGACAATAGAAACAGTTTTACAATCAAAAATGTAAAAGGCACTTTTCTCACATTTTGTGGAAAATAAGTTACTTTTTATAAAATTGCTATTTATATCACCTATGAATAGTACATTAACTGTAGAATCACTCATAAGATGTTTATTGTCATTTCTTTTTGCAGTTTTTTAATTTCAATAACTTATTAATACATTAGATTATCAGGGCCACAGCAAATTAATGATAACTACTATAAGACATTTACTTGACAGGTAGAGTTACAGACAGTGAGAGAGAGAGACAGAAAGAAAGGTCCTCCCTCCGCTGGTTCACTCCCCAAGTGGCAGCCATGGCTGGCGCTGCGCCAATCCAAAGCCAGGAGCCAGGCACCCCTTCTTGGTCTCCCACGCGGGTGCAGGGGCCCAAGCACTCAGGCCATCCTCCACTGACCCTCGCCCTGGGCCACAGCCGAGAGCTGGACTGGAAGAGGAGCGACAGGGACTAGAATCTGGTGCCCATATGGGATGCTGGCGCCACAGGTGGAGGACCAACCAAGTGAGCCATGGTGTCGGCCCCGAAATCTGTCTTTTTAGGACTGACTTATTTCACTAAGTATAATGGTTTTCAGTTGCACATTATTTTGCAAAAGACAGGAACAAACAAAGGAGAGAAAAGCAATATATGAAAGAGAAGAATAAATAAAAAGGAATTATTGGAAAACTACATTTGTTTGTATTCACTAACCCAACCTCATAGAACAAAAAGAACTTGAAGAGTAATGAAACACATTTGAAGGGTAATATTAAGTAGTGTGACTTATGTGAAACTGGAGTCACATAAGGAAATGATTGTAAATAGAGATAGTGAAAAAAACTTAAAGAAATAACATTTATTTTCTCCAAATTTGTTTTTAACTCTAAATTCACAAATCCAAAAATATGTTCAATAAACTGAAGAAAAATAAGCACAGGGAACCATGCCAATGCCACTCACATCGAAATTGATTAAATCCAGTCATTTAAAAGAAAATCTTAAACTCAACCACTCACAGAAAAGAGCAAATTATATTCATCCACTGGAACGAATGTAACAATTAATGTTCATGCGTCAAAAACAATGAAGGGCAAAGAATATGACATAGCTTCAACTTGTTAAAGAGAAAAATACCCTGACAATGTAGAATTCTTTCTCCAATTAAAAGCAGTGCTCAAAAATGAAGTTTAAACGGAGACTGATTCTAATTTAAAAACTGCTGACAGGATGTAATGCCAAAAGGCTTACATTTGAGAAATATCAAAGGAAGAATTTTAGACTGAAGAAAATAAGCCATTTTGAAGCTGTGGTATACATGAAGGAATTCCAAAATACTAAGGCTGGAAATGAGCATGTATATCAAAAATATACATATGTAGTAATTGTTTTCTTTTTGTCTTTAAACAGACATTAATGATAATAATTCTATCAATTCTATTAATTCTATTAATTCAATTAACTAACTATTACAAGTCTTAGGCAGATGTCACTATTAGACATTATTACTTTCACTCAATTCCTCATAAAATAAAAGATAAATTCACTTTGAGGTGTAATCAGCAATCATTTCACACTTTGTTATGTCAACACAAAACATGGCTGAGTCTTGATCAGCATGATCAGTATCTTAAATATACTTCAACTAAGTCATTAAAAAGAGAGAGAGAGAGAGAGAGAGAGAGAGAGTCTTTCACTACCCCTGAGAACACTATTTAAATGTGGTTCATATTTTAAAATGTGAGTACACACACACAAGAGAGTAAACTAGTCAGTTTACAGTAAAATCTGATTATCACCTTGCAAACATGCCCACGAAAAACAGTCACTTGAATACTAAATTTACTATTAACAGGCAAATGGGACTCAAATTCTTATAGAGTAAAAAAAAAACTTAAGTTTATGCATTGAGATGAGGAAATGCTTAGGAATAGTCAAAAAATAATTTCTTAATCCGTTAAAAGGCACTTCAGTTCTACATATGGCACTAATGTTAAATTACTAGTTGACTAAAGAATGTAATTTCTTGGAATCTTTTAAAGGTTTAATTTTATATGACCTGAAGTCCAGTGTCCATATAGTCAAAAAAAAGTTGGTTTTCCAGGTCCTTTAGGGTCCTTTAAATAATTGTTCTCTTAAACTTGGAGAAGCTTCTATGGCTTATTCCCTTAGAAATGTCATGTGAATGGCTGGTGCTTTGGTGCAGTGGGTTAAGGCCCCAGCCTACAGCCTCCGCATCCCATATGGGTGCTGAGTCGAGTCACTATATTTTATAAAAATATACACTGTATTTTTATTAAAAAGGTATTTTTATTCATATTTTACTTTTTAGAAATATTACATGTCTGCTAAAGCTGTTATTTGAGAATGCAGGAGTATCAGAAGTACTTATTGTGAAAATGGAGCCAAGGAGCTGTTTTTACCTAGTAGAGCAGCACTAATTCCATTCATAATTTAAATCCAAAATTTTAAAAATAGGACATTTAATTTGAAAGGAGCCATTATCTTCTAAGCAAATGATAAACTGAAAAAAATCACTCATTGTAAAAATTAGAGTTGGTTTGAATTTCCAAATGAAATGCTTAAGGGTATTACAGAATTAACCAGGCCAGAACATCTTCAGAAGGCATGAATTTCACTCCCAGTTAGTCAACTATTAAATAAATGAATTATGTTCAATTACATATTAAAATTTTATAAATATTAAGATTTAGCATTTTTTAGGTTTACACATATGTGTTGAGATGAGTAATTAGATTATTTGTAAGAATCTGCTGTGCAGAAATGTGGAATTGAGAAGTCATATGTGCTAGAAATTGAATATAATGTTTTAAACAGCACAGCAATGGTAAATGGCAGAATCAAGAAGGGTGAAGATGTTAATGCCCTTGTTACTAGAGACATTAGTGACACAGATATCACTTACCAAACAGAAAAATAATCCAATAGCACTGAATTTTATTCATTCATGTTGAGCCACCTGAAATAATATCTGTTGCTTTTAAATGCTGATTAATGTAAAGAGATGACTAGTCTATTTCAATGGATACTGAATATCCCACATAGTTAGGTCACTTAACACAGCCTCACGACAACTCCCACACCAAAGCAGTACATTTATTTTGTAAGTTTACTCCTAATTTACAACATTTTTCAGCTGTCAAGTAAAAAATGTGAAAAGTTTTAGTTAGATGGGGCTGCATCTAGAAAATAAATCTCTTAAAACTCCAAATGCACTTTTTAAAATCTTACAAAGTAGAGTTCATTCATTTAAAACAGTAATATAAGTGCTTTTGGTGGGTTACGTACTACAGATTTTTTTTTAAAGATTTTATTTACTTACTTGAGAAGTAGAGTTACAGACAGTGAGAGAGAGAGACAGAAAGTTCTTCCGCCTGTTGGCTCACTCCTCAAATGGTTGCAACAGCCAGAGCTGCGCCGATCTGAAGCCAGGAACCAGGTGCTTCTTCCTAGTCTCCCATGTGGGTGCAGAGGCCCAAGCACTTGAGCCATCTTCTCCTGCTTTCCCAGGCCACAGCAGAGAGCTGGGTTGGAAGAGAAGCAGCCTGGACTAGAACTGGCACCTATATGGGATGCCGGCCCCACAGGATTAGCTTACTGCGCCACGGCACTGGCCCCTATGCTACAGATATTAAAGTTTGAAAATTATAGCTCAGATGATAGAAGAGTGCAATTGAGTTAATTGCATATTTACTTATTCCGTTATACACTAAATGGCATAATATTATCTGATAAATATACATTATTGTTTAGTTCTAGAAGACCACAAAACATTATAGCAAATAAGGTGACAGTTGGGGTAAAAAAAGTTAAAAACTCTGAATTCACCCTATTAATTCAAAATTAAGAAAAAAAAAGAAAAAAAGTAGAAGAGATTAAATAGTAATACTATATTTAAAAAAATAGGTTAACTCTTTGTTAACTCAGTACTTATTTGTTTTTTTTTTAAAGATTTACTTATTTTATTTGAAAGGCAGAGTCACAGAAAAGCAGAGGAAGAGAGAGAGAGAGGTCTTCCATCCACTGGTCCACTCCCAAGATGGCCACAAAGGCTGGAGCTCTGCCTATCCAAAGCTAGAAGCCAGGAGCCAGGAGCTTCTTCTGGTCTCCCACTCCCACCCCCACAGAAGGCGCAGTGGCCCAAGGACTTGGGCCATCTTCCACTGCTTTCCCAGGCCATAGCAGAGAGCTGGATTGGAAGTGGAGCAGCCGGGACTCGAACTGGCACCTATATGGGATGCCGGCATTGCAGGTGGTGGCTTTACCTACTAGACCACAGTGCTGGCCTCAACTCAATACTTCTAGAGTAGAATAACTGCGACTGAGTAACTTAAAAAGAACAGAATTTGTTTCTCACAGTTCTAGAGGCTGGGAAGTACAAAATCAATGCACAAGCAGATTAGTTTTTGATGAGGGATATTCTCTACTTTCAAGATGATGCTGTGACTTGGCATCCTCCGTAGTAAAGGAATGCTGTGTCTCAAATGGCAGAAGGGAAAACTCATGAATGCATCCAACAAGTCCTTTTGTTAAGGGCATCTAATTACATTTATGAGAGAAGAGCTCTCATAGTCTAATAACCTTTCCCGCCCTGTATTATTGCGCATTGGTAAGATCTGAATTTTGAAGGAAGCATACCCAAAACTTACTAACATCAACCACAAATTGCATAAAATCACAAATTAGAACTGTGCACTGCACATTTCCAAAAGACAAACATTTATGTATAAATTCAGAGAGAATTTGATAGTAAAATGGTGAAAAAAATTCTCGTAAGAAAACTTTGGTGTCTGTATAAAAATGAAAATGAAAACATCCATGGGCAATATCAAATGAGTTAAAAGATATCATTAAATGGGAAAAATATTGCAAATCACATATCTGATGGGAAATTTTTTATCTGGGTTATACAAATGACCCCTACTACCAAGGAAAAATGCAAATAATCCAACATTTTAGAAATTGGGTAGATTATGAAAATACACATTTTTCAAAAGGTGATACAGAAATAGAAAAAAAAGATAATCCACATTATTAGTAAACATATAAATAAAATTCAAAAGCACAATAGAAGTATTGGAAAAATTGGAAACCTGGATTACTGTAGTTCAGAATTTAAAAAGATGAAGACTCTTTGGAGACATCTGGGAAGTTACTGCAATGTGATGGAGCCATCATTTGACCCAGCATTCTACTCTCATGTGCATTTCCAAGAAAAGTTGAGCCAGATATTTGCATGAACACTTTTTTTTTTTTTTGACAGGCAGAGTGGACAGTGAGAGAGAGAGAGACAGAGAGAAAGGTCTTCTTTTTGCCGTTGGTTCATCCTCCAATGGCCGCCGTGGCCAGTGCGCTGCAGCCCGCGCACCGCGCTGATCCGATGGCAGGAGCCAGGTACTTCTCCTGGTCTCCCATGGGGTGCAGGGCCCAAGCACTTGGGCCATCCTCCACTGCACTCCCTGGCCACAGCAGAGAGCTGGCCTGGAAGAGGGGCAACCGGGACAGAATCCGGCGCCCCGACCGGGACTAGAACCCCGTGTGCCGGCGCCGCAAGGCGGAGGATTAGCCTAGTGAGCCGTGGCGCCGGCCATGAACACGTTTTAAATGCTTAAAGCAGCATTATATATAAGAGCAAAAATGAATGAGAACCAATTTAATGCCCATCTGATAAAGGACTGGTCAGGGAGATGGATGAGGTCTGTGAGCTGGAGACCACACCCTCCTTGCCCACATGTAATTTCACCTGTATCCACCCACCTGTCAATCAGGTTATGCAATCATTCCCCTTCTGGAAGTGAACCAGAGGCCTGGAGAGCTCTTGGCCATCCTGCTTTCCAGGACTCCTCTTGCCTGCCCTCTCACCTCTGCTCCCTTGCCCACGCACTCTCTTGCTTGCAGCATCTTGCCTGCTCCCTGGAAATGACAGGTATGGTAGTCCCCATTCACACTTGCTGGCCCACTCTTTTTAGAAAGTCTTCATGTTCCTGTGTATTCTTTTCACTTTCTAAATAAATCCTAAACCTTACCATGCTGCATGTCTTGTTTGAGCCAGTGCTTAAAATTCTCTAAGTAAATGGCAAGAACTCAGAATATTAAATTTTGATTTAAGTTAGCCCACAATACATCTCTGATAAAAAAAAAAATAGATACAATAGATCTATACAATGGAAACTGCTCTGGCCTAAAGAAAAAATGAAGCATTTATATATTCTTCAACATGATTAAATCTCGAAAGCTATGCAAAGTCAAACACCAATCACAAAAAAAAAAAAAAAAAAAAAAGTGTATTGAATGATTACAGTTACTTGAAATAGTCAGAACAGGGAAATCTATAGAGAGAAGAAGGAAGCAAGTTTTAGCCTAGGTCTGGTGTACCAGATAAGGAATAAGCAGGAGGCTAACAGCTAAAAAGCACAGAGTTTTTTGAGGTGACAAAATGTTCTAAAATTGGCTATGATGATGTCTGCACCTAACTTCTTTGAGTATACTAAAAACTAGTGGGGCAGACACTGTGGTTCAGCAGGTTAGGGTCCCAACCTATGGCACTGGTTTATAAGGGCACCAGTTTGCATCCCAGCTGCTCCACTTCTGATCAGCTCTCTGCCAATGTCCCTGGGAAAGCTGCAGAGGATGGCCCAAGTTCTTAGGCCTCTGCCCACACGTGGCAGACTTAGAAAAAGCTGCTGGTTCCTGGCTTCAGCCTGGCCCAGCCCTAGTCATTGTGGCAATTTGGGGGGTGAAGCAGCAGCTAGAAGACCTCTCTTTCTGTCTCTACCTCTCTGCAACTATGCTTTTCAAATAAACAAAAATAAATCTTAAAAAAAAAAAAAAAACTATAGAAGGGGTGGAGAGCCAGAGCCAGGGGCAGTTTGGAGGTGGAAGTAAGGCCAGACTTCAGGAACCCGTGGTAACAGAGTAGATGGAGAGCATGGCTGGGGTCCAGACTGGAGCCTGGGGGTCTGGTGGTAGCTGGTGGTTGTAAATGGACCCAGTGAAAGAGGAGGGGGACGTTTGCTTCCCTCCAAAGTCTCCAAAACAGAGCCTGATGTCTGGCTGAGAGAGCGTGGGCATCATTTCAGATGGGCAGGAGCTAAAGAACCCCATGGGCACACTCATAACAACTGACTGAGATGGGACACCTGAACAGGAGTATCAGAGGCGGTGGCCGGCAGGCGTTAGACCATTGGCTCTGGTATGCATGTGAGATCCTGAGATCCAGAGATTCAAGCAGAGGGAACATTCTGCAGTACCCGCTGGCTGTAGACTGGCTGGGAGGTGGCTGGACAGCCACATAGGACAGAAACATGCCCACACCTGCAGCCACCCAGAGTTAAAATGCCTAGGCGGAGCAACCTCTCTGTTGGCAGGGCAGAAGACAACCTCTGAATTCAGGGACTGCAGGAACCTTAAGTACTGAGACATTGGGGACTCCAAGTTTCCGTGAGAAGCAGCTGGGTATAGCAGGGTATTGAATTCTAACATGCCCAACTTTGGTGCTACCCTGGAAACTTGCCCCACCCTAGAGTATTGATGAGACACACCCACCACACACCTCTTGGTAATCTCTGAAAGTACAGACATTCCACTAAGCCAAAGAAGCATAGCCCAAAGATAAAAGACATCATAATGGAAAAAGTAAAAATCATTTTCACAAATGCCTAAACATAGGTGCAAAAATTCAAGAAACAAGAATAAGGAAGACACAATGAGCCCCTAAAGAAACAACAACATTTCATTATTAGAATAAAAGATAGAGATTGAGAAAATGCCAGAAATAGAATTAAAAAAAATTAATCAAAAAGCAATCAGAAGCAAATCTAAAATCTAAAGAAAACCATACATGACATGAATGAAATTTTTTCTGATGAAATTAAGATTTAAAAGGGAAATCAAATTGAAATAGAAGAAATGAAGAATTCAATAGATCAAATAAAAAAATGTATGGGAAGCCCTAATAAAGATTTGGCAAGGCAGACGAAAGATATTTGAACTAGAGGGCATATCACTAGAAATCTTACAGTTAGGGGAAAAAAACACCAAGGAGAAAATAAGAAACTTAAAAACAATGTAGGAGATCTATGGGATACTACAAAATGACCCAACATATAGGTTTTAGGAGTTCCTAAAGGGGTGGAAAGAAAGATTGATCTAGAAAAGGTATTTAGTGAAATAATTACAGAAAACTTCCCCAGTTTCAAGAAAGGGACATCCAAGTAGAGGAAGCACATAGAACTCCGAACATTCATCCAGAAAAGATCTTCACAACACACTGTAGTCAAACTTTCCACAATAAAATATAAAGCGATGTCAGATTACTTTCAGAGGATCTCCAATCAGATTCAGAGCTGAGTTCTCATCAGAAACCCTAGAGACCAGAAGAGAATGGCAAAATAGAGTCCAAGTCTTAACAGAAAAAAAAAAAAAAAAAAAAAAAAACACCCATCAACCCAGAATACTGTAGCCCACAAAGCTTGCATTTGTGAATGAAGGTGAAGTAAAGATTCCATAACAGGAATTGAAAGAATTTGCTGACATTCATCCAGCTTTACAAAAGATGCTTTAGGATGTGCTACACACAGAAACACAGACAAATAACCATCATTATGAAAGAATGATAAGACAGAAAACCTCCCAGTAGGAATACAAAAGAAATCCAAAGTAAACAATTGGAATATTTATGTAAAAGTGGCAGAGCCAAGTCATTACTAATCAATAGTCACCTTGAAAGTAAACAGCCTCAATTATCCAGTTAAAAGATACAGACTGGCTGAATGGATTAAAAAACAAGAGACATCTGGGGCTGGCACTGTGGTGCAGTGGGTTAAAGCTCTGGCCTGAAGTTCAAGACCCGGCCACTCCACTTCTATCCAGCTCTCTGCTATGGCCTGGGAAAGCAGTAGAAGATGGCTCACCTGCACCTGCGTGGGAGACCCTGAAGAAGCTCCTGGCTTCAGAATGGAGCAGCTCCAGCCATTGCAGCCAATTGGAGAGTGACCTAGCAGGTGGAAGACCTTTCTCTCTCTCTCTGCCTCTCCTCTCTCTGTGTAACTCTGACTTTCAGATAAATAAATAAAATCTTTTAAAAAAAAGAAACATCTATTTGCTGCTCTCAAGAAATACATCTCACCAACAAAGGTAGATGCAGACTGAAAGTGAAAGGATGGAAAAAGGTATTCCATGCTAACAGAAACCAAAAAAGAGCTGATATTGCCATCCTAACATCAGACAAACTGGACTTCAACATAAAAACTGTTAAGAGATTAAGAAGGGGACTATATAATGATTAAGGGATCAATTCAACAGGAGGATTTGACTATAATAAACATATGTGTACTCAAATACAGGGTGCCTGGCTATTTAAAGGAAATGTTAATGGACCTAAATGGAGACATAGATTATAATACAATAGTAATGCGGACTTCATTACTCTACCATCAGCAATGGCAAGATGAACCAGACAGAAAATCAGCAAGTAAACAACAAAGTTAATTAACTAGACCAAATGGACCTAACGGATATCTACAGAGCCTTCCAACCCACAGTGGCAGAAAACATACTCTTTTTATCAGTGCATGGAACATCCTGTAAGATAGACAATAATAAAGCAAGTCTCAGCAAATTCAAAAAATTTGAAATCACTCCACACATCTTCTCTGACCACAATGGAATAAAGATGGAAATCAACAACTCAAGAATCTCTAAATGAATCTTGATGTGAATGGAAGGGGAGAGGGAGTGGGAAAGGCGAGGGTTGTGGGTGGGAGGGACGGTATGGGGGGGAAGCCATTGTAATCCATAAGTCGTACTTTGGAAATTTATATTCATTAAATAAAAGTTAAAAAAAAAAGAATCTCTAGACTATATGCAAACACATGGAAACTGAAAAACACACTCCTGAATGAACAGTGGGTCATAGAAGAAATCAAAAGAGAAATCAAAATTTTTCAGAAACAAATGAAGATGACAATACATCATATCCAAACTTAGGGGATACAGCAAAAGCATTGTTAGAGGGAAGATTATAGTAATTGGTGACTATATTATTAATATATTCCTTGAAGTTTTTATTTTATTTGTTTTTTTTTTGACAGGCAGAGTGGACAATGAGAGAGAGAGAAAGGTCTTCCTTTTCCATTGGTTCACCCCGTAATGGCCGCTGCGGCCAGCATGCTGTGGCCAGCACACCACGTTGATCCGAAGCCAGGAGCCAGGTGCTTCTCCTGGTCTCCCATGTGGGTGCAGGGCTATTCCAGAGTCACCAGGTAAGAAAAAAAAAGGGGGGGATATAAATTGCAAAGGAGGAAATCAAACTCCCTATTTGCAGATGACATGATCCTTTATATAGGAAGTCCAAAAGACTCCATTGAGAGATTATGGAAACTCATACAAAAGTTTTGAAATGTGGTAGGATATAAAATCAACACAAAAAATCAATAGCTTTTGTATACACAGACAATGTCATAGCATAGAAAAAACTTCTAAGATCAATCCCATTCACAACAGCTCCAAAAAGAACCAAAAGTTTGGAATAAATTTAACCAAATATGTCAAAGATGTCTATTATGAAAGTTACAAACTAGTGAAAGAAATAGAGGAAGAAGTTAAAAAATGGAAAAATATTCCATGTTCACAGATTGGAAGAATCAACATCATCAAGAAGTCCATATTATCAAAAGAAATTACAGATTCAATGTGATATCAATCAAAATACTGACAACATTCTTCTCTGATCTAGAGAAAACTGTCCTGAAATTCATATGAAAACATGAGACCCCGAATAGCTAAAACAATCTTATGCAACACAAACAAAGCTGGAGTCATCACAATATCTGATTTCAAGACATATTACAGGGCAGTTATAGTCAAAACAGCCTGGTACTGCAACAAAAACAGATTGGAGATCAATGGAACAGAATGGAAACTCCAGAAAACAATCATGCATCTATAGCCAATTTATTTTTATAAAAGAGCTAAAATGAAACCATGGAGCAAGGACATTGTCTTTATTTATTTATTTATTTTTTGACAGGCAGAGTGGACAATGAGAGAGAGAGAGAGACAGACAGAGAAAGGTCTTCCTTTTGCCATCAGTTCACCTTCCAATGGCCGCCGCGGCCAGCGCACTGCGCCCAGCACACTGCGCTGATCCAATGGCAGGAGTCAGGTACTTCTCCTGGTCTCCCATGGGGTGCAGGGCCCAAGCACCTGGGCCATCCTCCACTGCACTCCCTGGCCACAGCAGAGAGCTGGTCTGGAAGAGGGGTAACCGGGACAGAATCCGGCGCCCTGAAACGGGACTAGAACCTGGTGTGCTGGCGCCGCAAGGCGGAGGATTAGCCTAGTGAGCCACGGCACCGGCCTGGACATTGTTTTTAACAAATGGTGCTGGGGAAACTGGTTCTCCATATTCAAAAGTATGAAACTAGACCCCTACCTGACACCTTACACAAAAATCCACTCAAAATGGATCAAAGACCTAAAGCTGTGACCGATATCATGAAATCACTAGAGAACATGGGGAAAACTCTACAAGACATTGGCATATACAAGAAGTTCTTAATATTCTTAAATGGATAAGTAATCTGTAAGTACTAATCTACAAAATTTCACAATTTTAAGATAAATATTCTACCTAGAGCTCAATTATATTTTATAACATATTTGTATGTATGTATAAGTAATTGTTCACACCACCATTGAGTTTCACACTATCTACATCTAGGAACACATACACACAAGTGTGCCACATGAATACACACACATCCACATATACTCTATGTTGCTGAAAGCACTTCATTTTGTGAGGAGAAATTGGGACGACTGTGCTAGGATTAAATTTTAGATGGTTGAGGTTAATCAATTTATTTTATTAGTACTTAGAGGTTTATTTTTTAAATTTATGAGTTGTGATTTCCTAAAAATTAAATTACTTTCCCAAAAGAGAAATGAAATAAATAAATGCTAAATACAAGCTGATATGTTCATATAAATTATAAGCAGACACATCATTTTTATTCAGAACATGAAGTACTTGCAAACTTTGGAATAAAAATGATTTGTTATTTAGAAACAGAATTATAAAAAATTACAATCATTTGAGTTGTTATTGCACTTCTTTAAAACTATATGTATGGTAGTTTTTTCTGGGTATTCATTTGATGGCAAAAGTTCTCTCTTTTTTAAAGTTTTATTTATTTATTTGAAAGGCAGAGTTACAGAGAGGCAGAGGCAGAGAGAGATCTTCCATACACTAGTTTACTCCCCAAATGACCACAACAGACAGAGCTGGGCCTATCCAAATCCAGGAGCTTCTTCCCGGTCTCCCCCATAGGTGCAGGGGCCCAAAGAGTGGTCACCTTCTACTACCTTTACTGGCCATAGCAGAGAGCTGATTCAGAAGTGGAGCAGCCGGTAACTGAACCAGCACCCACATGGGATGTCCCACTACAGGTGGTGGCTTTACTGGCTATACTACAGCACAGGCCCCAACAAACATTCTCTTAGCCACTAATCTTGTATGCCCTTATTCACGGAACAAAGTAGATATATTATAGAAGTTTTTTTTACACCCTTTTGAATTGAACCCTCACAGGCTTTCACATTTAGTTTATACTTTGAAATTTGTAAAAATTATTAAAATAGCTATATTATTTTTTTCTATGTAGCATGTGTTCCAACAGACTTTACTTGAGCATTTTTTCTTTTTTTTATATCTTTTTTTATATCTTTTTTTTTTTTTTTGACAGACAGAGTGGACAGTGAGAGAGAGAGACAGAGAGAAAGGTCTTCCTTTTGCCGTTGGTTCACCCTCCAATGGCCACCGCGGCCAGCACGCTGCAGCCGGCGCACCACGCTGATCCGATGGCAGGAGCCAGGAGCCAGGTGCTTTTCCTGGTCTCCCATGGGGTGCAGGGCCGAAGCACTTGGGCCATCCTCCACTGCACTCCCTGGCCACAGCAGAGAGCTGGCCTGGAAGAGGGGCAACCGGGACAGAATCCGGCGCCCCGACCGGGACTAGAACCCTGTGTGTCGGCGCCGCTAGGCGGAGGATTAGCCTAGTGAGCCGCGGCGCCGGCCCTTTATATCTTTTTTTAAATATCTTCTTTATCTCTATCAGGTTTTGGTCCCAAATTTTGAAGAGTCAAAACTATAATCAAGTCAATATAATCTGCATCAGAAAGGCCACCACAAAACTCACCAAACACCAGAATAAGGGAAAAGGTTTTATTGTTGGTGGTGGGGAACCCGACAGGCTGCCTCCCAGTGCAAGGGAGAACAGCAGCCTGTACTAGCAGAGATAAGGAAGTAAGCATGGCAAATTCCATTGGGTGGGGTGAAAGCAACACTTACACTTACGGTTGGGCCATTTGATCACCTGATTTCTGGTAAACCAGGCGGGATTTAGGAAACTGAAACTTACCTTGGAAAAGCCAAAACATTTCAAAGGATGGCAACTGGGCCAAAGCCTCAGATGATATCTGAGACTTAAGATAACAACTCCAATAAGACACCATTTTCACTAAGAGTAAGCATAGCCTCAAGCTAAAATCCTTAAATAATTCACAACCCTTGAGGACCTCACTTTTGTAGAGAAATTATGGAACTGATAGTGATTCAAGTGCCTGATAAAAATATATTTTAAATTATTATAAAACTAACCATCCAAGTTTTGAGTGTGTACACATTTTGTGCAAGCATAATGAACTTGATTTTCCTATTACAGTTACACATTCATTTAGCATAGATTTCTACGTTATTGATATTTTGTCATTCATTGTCAAGGCAAAAAAAATCACTAAGATACACAAAGAGAATTGGTTTGTACTTAACGTATAATGTGTTTTTACTGAAAGCATTAATTTTTTGTCCCAACTACACTTCAACTAATAACTGACAATGTAATGCAAATTGAATTGTAACCTATCAATTCAATTATAACAAGTTTATATTATGAAAAACAGTAGGAAAAAGTGCATGTTTATCCACATAAAAATGGATGGAGTCAAGGAAAATTCAGGAAAAAATAATTCTGTAATGAAATTATGAGTGTTTACTTTGAGAGCTAATACTAGGTGAGTACTCATATTTGTTAATTCATTTCAAGAAGAAAAAACAAAATCTACACAAGTTATGAAATAACTCACATTGATGGTGATTTTTTGGGTACCTATTTACATCATAGCCCCAAAACAACTTTTTTTTAAAAGAATTTATTTATTTTTATTTGAGAGGCACAATTACAGACAAAGAAAGACAGAGAGAGATCTTTCATCCACTGGTTCACTACCCAAATGGCTGCAACCACTGGAGCTAGGCCAATCCGAAGCTGGGAGCCAGGAGCTTCTTCCAGTTTTCCCATTCATGTTCAGGGTCCCAAGCTCTTGGGCCTCTTTCACTGCTTTCCCAGGCTGTTAGCAGAAAGATGGATTGAAAGAGGAGCTGCCAGGACACAAACTGTGTCCCCCGTGGGATGCCAGTGATGCAGGTGGAGGCTTATCCTACTACATCACATTACAGCCTACATAAACAGCCTTCTGATTTGACTTCTTCAACATCTTTAGAGAAAAATTCTCAAAAAAAAAAAAAAAAAGTTGTTTTCCTTGCTTTGTATCTCTCCTGGAAGTGACATTTTTGAAAATGCACTAGGATGGTGGATCAGAATTTGAAGTTGATCTGGACAAGAATTCAAGTAACTAGGATACCTTTTCAGTGATGAAAGCTCTAATGATGTCTTAGTATTTACTTGAATCTATTAAAATGCTGATTGGTAGTCTTTATTTCTATTTGTTGGTATACTTTGAATGTCTATATGTCTGTATATTTTTGTGTAGATTGCCATCATCTTCTATTCATTTGTAAAGGTTCCACACCAAGACATCACCTTAGAGATTAGGTTTCTACATAGGAATTTAATGGGCTAAAAATACTCAGTGCAGAGCAATGGGCAAGTGAGATGTATTAATTCAAGATGTAAATGTTTCAAAGGTTAGGGTGAACTTTAAAATCAACAAGTATGATCATACTATCATAAAGTTATATTACATAACTATGAAAAATGCATTAATGAATTCATTATATTCAACATTTTGAAATTTTTTTTGAATTCGTCTCTAAGATTCATGAACGCTGTCTTCACTAACTTATAGTTTTTTGTTTTGTTTTGTTTTGTTTTGTTTTGTTTTGTTTTTGGACAGGCAGAGTTAGACAGTGAGAGAGAGAGAGAGATGGAGAGAAAGGTCTTCCTTTTTTCTGTTGGTTCACCCCCCAAAATGGCCGCCACAACCTGCGCTCTGAGCCGCACCGAAGCCAGGAGCCAGGTGCTTCCTCCTGGTCTCCCATGCAGGTGCAGGACCCAAGCACTTGGGCCATCCTCCACTGCCTTCCCAGGCCACAGCGGAGAGCTTGACTGGAAGAGGAGCAACCGGGACAGAATCCGGTGCCCCAACTGGGACTAGAACCCGGGGTGCTGGCGCCGCAGGCGGAGGATTAGCCTAGTGAGCCATGGCACCGGCCTATAGTACCTTTTTTCAGTCTATGTTTTATTTAAATTGATTATGCATCAAATTTAGTTTTATATGAATGAATTCTGATTGTTCAAAACTGTTGAAAATGAGCTACTATAGTTCCCATCACATTTTTATTATTGTTTTTTTTTATAGAGATAATGGAATTTTAGGGTTGTAAATACCCTGAAAAATCCCATAGCCCCAACAGTACTATAGGGGACCTTGAGTGAGCCAATATGAATTTTGTCTTCAAGGCCATTTATTTATTTATTTATTTACTTATTTATCTATACATTCATTCATTCATTCATTCATTTTGTGGCTTGTTTGTTTATTTGAGATACAATCTAAATTAAGTAGAATGAATCTTGTGGTATTTGCTAGGATTGTTGAAATATAACACATTATCTGATGAGGTTATGAAGGGAAAGAGAAGGCAGTAACAACTTCAAAACAACTCTGCAAAAATATGCCACAAAAGAAAGCCAACAGAAGTTTCTGTGTTCAGAAAATTCCTCAAGCCAGATATATCTGTCAATCTTTCTTGAAACCTCCAGTACCACGTATTAATTCCTTTACCTCTTAAGCTACTGAGTATTTGCAACCTGAGTTCTGGTATTCTAATACTAATATAAATGCTAAACTAGAAAACCCCTGAAATTCTGTTTTTTTCTTTCAACACAGTATTATTTTGAGAGTCTAAAAACAAATATCAAAGAGATTCATACTGCTTTGAGAAAGGTAGCTTGAAAATTACAAATGACACTACTTTAAAAGCTTACCTTTTATTGAATATGTGTATATTGGTAATTATGTACATCATAATATAGTGTCAATATATTATGTACGCAATTATATTTTACTTACGTAAGTAGTCATATGATTATGGCTCTCTAACCTATGTGGATATTTAAACTTCAAGTTTTGCTTTAATGGATTGATATTAATGGTTGATGAACTCAGGGTGGAGTCTTGATCCAGTCATGTGGCATTGGGAGGTGGACCTAATGAGAAGAGCCACTGGGGCTTCTCATGGAAGGTATTTCTCATGAGAGGGTTGGCTATGTAAGCCAATTTCAGAAAATTGCTGTCTCTTTCTCTGCTTTCTGGCTTAAGATGTGATCATCCTTGAGGCATCACCAGCTGTCTGAACCAAGGGTATTTCTGATGTGAGGTGGCGAACCTCCAAACTGTAAGCTGAAATAAATTTCTGTTACTAAAAAACTCTTCTCATGTGTTTCAGTTTAATAATAAACACTTCTTAATGTTTTAGAACACTAAAAAATTACAGAATACAAGACTGCATTTTCTAATCTGATATTTACAGCTCAATTATTTATTCATTCATAAAAAGATTTTTTTAAAGAACGAAATATGGAATGTCTTACTACTGACCTTGATCATATCCATAACATGGATTATTGCATTATCATCCTTGAAAGATTATCTGCTTCACCTTCTACCTTTGCTCCTCTAAAGACTATTACCAACATCAGATCTAATGTAATTTATTCTTATTATTCTTACAATTTCTATAGTGCCAAAATGATTAAATGCTATTTTGATCAGAATGCAAGTAGAATTTTTTTATAATGGAAATAATTCTAAATTCATGTGGAACAATGAAACACATAGAGTAACTAAAATGACCTTGAAAAATACATAGCTGGAGGCAACACAATCTCATAATTCAAAATATATTACAAAAGTATGGTAATTAAACTAGTATCCTGCTGATATAAAGTCTGGCAAGTATAAAAATGAAGCAGAACAGATAGCACGTATAGAAATCAATGTGTATATGGTCAACTGATCTTTGACAAAGATGTGACCAATATACAATGCAAAAAGGATAATTTTTCCAATATTTCTGTAAAAACTGGATATTCACATGGAAAATAAATTGAAACTGAACTCGTGCTTTATACCATACATAACTAAAAATTTAATAAATATAGACATAAAACTATAAACACTTTAGAAGAAAATGTATTGTGAATTTTCATGGCACTGATCTTAAAAAGAGAGTCATCCTTATGACACCAAAAATAGAAACAACAAAAGCAAAAATAGACTATATTAAAAAATAGTTTCCAAATAGTAAAGAAAAACAATTAAGAATCAGACAAAGTAGTTATTTTAAAGTATGGCTATCAAATAATTCTTTGCTCAAAAATATCTGACAGCTTTCAATCATAATTATAATAATAAATAGCACACATAGCCATTCATTATTGCATTCTGTAAAACCTTAATATATGCTTATAGTTGGGGCCAGTGCTGTGGTGCAGCGGGTTAATGCCCTGGCCTGAAGCGCTGGAATCCCATATGAGCGCTGGTTCAATTTCCAGCTGCTCCACTTCCAATCCAGCTCTCTGCTGTGGCCTGGGAAAGCAGTAGAAGATGGCCCAAGTCCTTGGGCCCCTGCACCTACGTGGGAGACCTGGAAGAAGCTCCTGGTTCCTGGCTTCGGATCTGCGCAGCTCCGGCCTTTGCAGCCATCTGGGGAGTGAACCATTGGACTGAAGACCTCTCTGCATCTCCTCTCTCTGTGTAACTCTTGACTTTCAGCCGGCACCATGGCTCACTAGGCTAATCCTCCACCTGCGGTGCTGGCACCCCGGGTTCTAGTCCAGGTTGGGGCGCCGGATTCTGTCCTGGTTGCTCCTCTTCCAGTCCAGCTCTCTGCTGTGGCTCGGGAAGGTAGTGGAGGATGGCCCAGGTTCTTTGACCCTGCACCAGCATGGGAGACCAGGAGGAGGCACCTGGCCCCTGGCTTCTGATGGGTGCAGTGGGATCGAAAGTGGAGCAGCCTCGGGACCGGAGCTGTGGTGTATCCTCCACCTGCAGTGCTGGCATCCCATATGGGCGCCAGTTCAAGACTCAGCTGCTCCACTTTCAATTCAGCTCTCTGCTGTGGCCTGGAAAAATAGTGGAGGATGGCCCAAGTCCTTGGGCCCCTGTATCCACATGGGAGACCTGGAAGAACCGTAGCAGCTCCAGCCATTGCACCCAGCTGGGGAGTGAACCAGTAGATAGAAGACCTTTTTCTCTCTCTGCCTCTCCTATTTCTGTGAAACTCTGACTTTCAAATAAATAAATAAATATTTTTTAAAAAAGGAAGAAATTGGAGCATCTAGGACTCAAACAGGCACCCATATGGGATGCCAGCATTACAGGCTGCAGCTTTATCCTCTATGCTACAGTATTGGCCCCAGGCCTTTGATATCTATAATATCCTTTAGAGATGGGTGTCAGCTGCCTATTTAATGTAAATAAATCGAGTCTTGAACTCTGGTTTTTCTTACAGCCTACATTTAGCACTAGGGAAAATTGCAAGATCATTTGATAATATGTTGGTATTCGTATTGTGCAATGATACATCATTTTAAATAGCAGTATTAAAATTTGGTTCTTATTACACATCTATAGTGCTTTATAATTATGGAACTCTTTTGATCCTACAGCTGCTGTTTATGGGTTCAGATAAACAAAATTTTATACTTGATCTTAGCCAATAGGTCAAGAAGCATTTATAGTGTCAAAACTTTTGAAATGACACTCTTGAAAATTGTCTACTCTTTAGTTATAAACTGAGCTACATTTTATTGATGTTCCTTTTATCCAATTCACAATTAACGTGTGGTTACTCTCACCTAAACCACACAGGACTTGGTCCTATGCCTTCTCCAGAGCATGCAGGTTGCCTTGTATCCTAGTTCACAGCCACAGTTGAACTTAAGCCTACCTTATTTTATATTGAATTTTGCATGAAAAGAAAACCTCCTAAATTCATATTATTTATATTGGTAAGCCAAAGCTGTAAATATACTCAAGATGATATATTTTTTAAAATAACCCATAAGTAATCATTATTGCTTTTATGAGTCATAAAATGAATAAACAGTCATTCAGGATCATCAAACTTACTATTTCAGTGACAATTAAACAATCATTCAAAAAGAATAATGTAAGGCTTAAAAGGCCTTGTACTTCTTCAAGCATAAATTAATTTTGGAGTTAACAGTCTTTTAGATAAATAAACAGCTCCACATAGTTGACTAGGGTTATGACTTTTTCATATAAATCTTAGAAAATTAAAACTTTTGTGCAATTAGAGTAAATGAGAAATGCTTTTCTAGTTTCACAATTTCTTAGAAACATCCTTTCTGTAATTTCAAAATGGAGAACATTAACAATAAAATGGGATACTCTGAAGAACTGCAGAAAAATATATAATTCATTTTAAGGGGAAATTACCACTAGGAATGTAAAAGACATCAGTCTCTGTGGGATGTTCCCATTTTCTCTGCAGTAACTTGTTTCTTCCTGCTCCTTTAGGTGTGGAATGTGATCATAACCTATACGAGGAATAGGACTGAGGGGACTCACTTAAGAAATCTATTGCATGAATGATTGATCAATGGAAATCCAATATCACATATATCTCATACTAATGTCAAAATGTTACCAATCATGGAAAATTCCTGAAACTATCCAGAAGATTCCATAGGATTTAAAAATGCTCTCCTTGGCACTTGTGTGGTGCAGTAATTAAGCAATGCTTTTGATGTACACAACCCATATCATAGTAACTAAATTCAAGTCTCAGCTCCACTTCTCTTTTTTTTTTTTTTTTTTTTTTTTTTTGACAGGCAGAGTGGACAGTGAGAGAGAGAGAGACAGAGAGAAAGGTCTTCCTTTTGCCGTTGGTTCACCCTTCAATGGCTGCCACGGCTGGCGCGCTGCAGCCGGCACACTGCGCTGATCCGATGGCAGGAGCCAGGTACTTATCCTGGTCTCCATGGGGTGCAGGACCCAAGTACCTGGGCCATCCTCCACTGCACTCCCTGGCCACAGCAGAGAGCTGGCCTGGAAGAGGGGCAACCGGGACAGAATCCGGCGCCCCAACCGGGGCTAGAACCCGGTGTGCCGGCGCCACAAGGCGGAGAATTAGCCTAGTGAGCCGCGGCGCCGGCCTCCACTTCTCTTTTTAAAAAAGATTTATTTATTTACTTGAAAGTCAGAGTTACACAGAGAGAGAAGGAGAAGCAGAGAGAGAGAGAGAGAGAGAGATTGAAACTCTCCACTCCTCAAGTGACTGCAACAGCTGGGTAGGATCAAACTAGTAGTTGGGATCTTTTTCTGGGCCTCACATGTGGGTGGCAGGAGTCCAAAGTACTTGGGCCATATTTCGCTGCTTTCTCAGTCATTAGCAGGCAGTTGAGTTGGAAGTGGAGTAGCTGGCACAGAAATCCACATCCAAATGAGATGCTATTAATGTAATAGCATTAATGCTACTACCACAATGCTGGCCCCTTCACTTTTCTTTCTAATATGATGTATTCATGTCTTGAAAAGAATCCACCTGTGACGTTTGACGAAGTAAATAACACTTAAGCCAGGTCTACAGTGTTTCTTGACATATGCAAATTCAATTTTTCTTGTAGTGCTATTATGTGCAAAATATATACGTGTTTTTCATTCAATTGTTTTCTGTATAATAAATGACGTTCTAATACCAACTTCAAAGTCACTGAAGAAGGAAACAAAAGTGTGTGAAGACACGCAAATAAAGCATATATTGTAGAAATATTTAATTGTACTGTATGATACATTTCAGTTCGAGATTTAACTGTCTCTGTAAAAGATAAAATATTTTTTTAATTTTTTATAAAAACTTGCAAGGGATTTTTGATTTTTGAAATATACTTTGTTAATGTCTTACTCACATCTTAGTTCTCTCCATGCTATCTGCAAATCTCCTCATCATCAATTTATCAATAATGTCTTTTATAATCCCTTGATTATCCACCTGAAATGTTGGTGCAATGCATGAATTACTATGCAGTTATATCTCTAGACATTTTCTCTGCCAAATATGATGAATATGAAATATGATGAGGCATGACTAGAAGTTTGTCTCGATAGAAGATAGAGTTTTATATAAAAAGATAGATTTATATGCTATGGTTATAATAATTATTGGAACATTATAAGCATTGCATAATATTGGATATTATTATGTATAGTACAATGTTAGCAGTATTACATGGTACTAACATACAGTAATAGCAGAATACTATTAGAGTAATATTATAATTAATACATTAGTAGTACATTAGTGGTATGTTTCCTAAGTATATTGGCTGTCAGTTAGCTGTGAAACAGTTATAGTAGTGAGGGAAGCAGAGAGTGGCAGGGGATGAAGTCAGATATATGAAATAGCCAGAGGCTAGATTTTGTTGGGTGTTGTGGTTCTTAATAAGTGAAATGTTTTTTTTTCTTTTAAAATTAATATAAAAAGAACAAGTTTCATGTATTCATAAGTACAATTCCAAGAAGACAACCACACCTCCCTCCATCCCTCCAAACTTCCCTCTCTCAATACCCTCCTTCCTTCGTTCCTTTCTCCTCTCAGTTTTCACAAAAGCATAGCTTCAATCCACTTTATAATCACAGGCTTAATGCACCAGAAACCATAATACTCAACAAGTCAAAAGTGGAAAGACCACTTTTATATTTATACTTCCACAGAAGTATAAATGTGGGCTAAAAACAACAATCAAATCACAAGATGTCTGTTTCATTCCTACACATATTTTTGTATTTTCTATTAACTACCAGATAAAATATATGGTATTTGTGTTTTGGGACAGGTTTATTTCACTAAGTATAGTGGTTTCTAGTTGCAGCCATTTTGTTGCAAAAGACAGTATTTCATTCTTTTCTTATGGCTGATTAGCATCCCATAGTGTGTATCTGCCAGATTTTTTTTTTTCCAATCATCAGTTGGTAGACATCTGGGTTGATTCCAAATGTTAGCTATTGTGAATTGAGCTGCAATAAACATGGAGGAATAAACAGCTCTTTCATATGCTGATTTTATTTTATTTGGGTATATTATCAGGAGTGGGATGTCTGGGTCAAATGGTAGATCTATTTTCAGATTTCTCCAGTATCTCCATACTGTCTTCCATAATGGTTGCTCTCGTTTACATTCTCACCACCAACCTCATCCAGTTTTTTTTTTTTTTTTAATTTTTGTATCATATCCATTTTAACAGGGGTGAGATCTGACTTGTATTCTATTCTCTAAAATTCTACATTTTATTAAGGATTGAAACAGTTTTTTGATTGAGTTATAACTCAGAAAAAATCCAAGTACATTTTGTTATTTTTGCTGCTTTTTGAAGAATGCAAAGTAGTAATTTCACTGAGCTCAAGACCAACATCATGCTCCAATCTTTTTTTTTTCAGAATTAGAAGGAGCTGAGACTGATACTATGATATATTTAAGGAAAAATTAAAATTCGAGTTTCGTATTTACCTACATAGCAGCAAAATCATTGAAAATTATCACAATAATTATGACACTCAATTTGTCCCTTTATAATTATTATTCTGTTATTGGTGGAGGCAAATTTCTAGCTTCTGTAGTTTGTTTCTCTTATGCCCCTTTTATTTATCATGGCTACTGTTTTTGTTCCTCTGCTGAAAGAAATGTGAAACTTCCATAACATCTTAAATCAATTGCTAGACTCAAAAGCTCCTAATCCAGAAAGGAAAATAACATCACAGTTCAAAACAATTTATAATGACATAAAAATAATGAAGCCAGTGGCTTCCAAAAGGGGTTGTTGCTATGGAGATCTCATTACAGTCATCCCACAAGGCAACCAATTAGATAATTGCTGTTAGGATAATTGTTAGTATTGTCACCCATCAGCTACTATATTCAATATTTTAATACATCCAAGTAGGAATATGAAACAAAGCCATTATCTTGCCAACTTGAAGACATTAACTGGTATGCTGATTGCTGCGAAAGAAGTAGAAAAAAAATAGAAAAGAAACAACTTTTCTTCACTATAAGCTGAAAAGCTGCAGTAGTCAGAAGGCAGTGGAAAAATCTTCTCTAATGAAAGTCTTGTTAGTGTCCTGCAAGGAAAATCCAAGGAAATGTGTGAATTTGTGTGACTAGGCATAACATATAATCGAAAAATTGGGAGCTATGAGATGTCACAAATAGTAGTTATATAGGTAGCATGTCATACAAGCAATATTCCAAAACCTCATCAAAAACACAATCAAAACATAAGTTTATTGGTGCAGCAATTTTTGGAAATCAATGCTTAGGTTTTTTTTTGTAATATCCTATTTCAATGAAATTTTTAAAAATCCTTTGCACATACTACATAAATTTCTACTTTAGTTTTCATAGGTTTATATAGTACAAATAAAAATGCAGTGTCTTCAGGTCAAATAAAAGAAAAACAAGACATAGCACAGGAATATCCTTTTTTTTTTTCAAATGAAAAGATGTCTATTTCACTCATATGTAATAAATTTTAAAGTAATAGCAGATCATTAAAACTATAGTAGCATTGAGGCCAATGCTGTAGCGCAGTGGGTTAATGCCCTGGCCTGAAGTGCCAGCATCCCATATGGGCACTGGTTTGAGACCTGGTTGTTCCACTTCCAATCCAGCTCTCTGCTATGGCCTGGGAAAGCAGTAGAGGACGGCCCAAGTTCTTGGACCGCTGCACCCACGTGGGATACCAGGAAGAAGCTCCTGACTCCTGGCTTCAGAACCAATGGATGAAAGACTCTCTCTCTGCCTCTCCTCTCTATGTGTAACTCTTTCAAATAAAATAAAAAAATCTGTAAAAAGAAACGTTGGTAGCATACCCTTCTTTTATTTCTTTTTCTTTTTTTTTTTTTTTCTTTTTTTTTTTTTTTTTTTGGACAAGCAGAATTAGACAGAGAGAGGGACAGAGAGAAAGGTCTTCCTTCTGTTGGTTCACTCCCTAAATGGCCGATACAGCCTGCGTGCTGCACAGATCCAAAGCCAGGAGCCAGGTGCTTCCTCTTGGTCTCCCAAGCGGGTGCAGGGCTCAAGCACTTGGGCCATCCTCCACTGCCTTCCTGGGCCACAGCAGAGAGCTTGACTGGAAGAGGAGCAACCGGGACAGAATCCGGCGCCCCAACTGGGGCTAGAACGCGGGGTGCCAGCACCACAGGTAGAGGATTAGCCTAGTGAGCCACGGCGCTGGCCCAATAGCCTACCCTTCTTAACCTTTGGTTTCTCAAAGATATAAACAAAGTTTGTTAAAACTGTATTTGCAGCCAGACATGTGCATAGAAGCTTTTCTTTGTTTTTGTTGTTTTAATTTTTTTCTCCTTTTAAATTTTAGTCCCATTAATGCATGAGATATTTGTCTTTCTTTTTTCTTCTTTATTTTTTTTACTGAGAAAACTTTGATTTAAGGTATACAAGCTTTATTTCATTTTATAAATACAACTTTAGAAACATCGTGATTCTTCCCACCCTACCCACCCTCCAAACTGCACTACCACCCTTCTTCTTCTTCCCTCTCCTATTCCCATCCTTTTTTTCTCTAAGAACCATTTTCAATAAACTTTATACACATAAGATTTATTCTATACTAAGTAAGGGTTGAACAAATAGCATAAAAAAAATTCCTGAATACCAGAGTGAAGTACTGTTTGAAGTCATCACATCTCAAAACGTCAGTTTCATTTTGATAGGTTATAATTTCTTTTAAAGCATGCAGATTCTATTTTATTCAGTGTTATATACTCTATAATTATTAATTTTTAAACTATTTAATGAATATTAATTTCCAAAGTACAGCTTATGGATTACAATGGCTTCCCCCCCATAACGTCCCTCCCACCCACAACGCTTCCCTTTCCTGCTCCCTCTCCCCTTCCCTTCACATCGAGATTCGTTTTCAATTCTCTTTATATACAGAAGATCAGTTTAGTATATATTAAGTAAAGATTTCAAGTTTGCACCCACATAGAAATACAAAGTGAAAAATACTGTTTGAGTACTAGTTATAGCATTAAATCTCAATGTACAGCACATTAAGGACAGAGACCCTACATGAGGAGTAAGTGCACAGTGACTCCTATTGTTTGACCTAGCAAATTGACACTCTTGTTTATGGCATCAGTAATCACCCTAGGCTCTTGTCATGAGCTGCCAAGGCTATGGAAACCCCCTGAGTTCACCGACTCTGATCATATTTAGACAAGGCCATGGTCAAAGTGGAAGTTCTTTCCTCCCTTCAGAGAAAGGTACCTCCTTCTTTGATGACCCGTTCTTTCCACTGGGATCTCACTCGTGGAGATCTTTCATTTAGGTTTTTTTTTTTTTTTTTTTTTTTTTTTGCCAGAGTGTCTTGGTTTTCCATGCCTGAAATACTCTCATGGGCTTTTCAGCTGGATCTGAATGCCTTAAGGGCTGATTTTGAGGCCAGAGTTCTGTTTAGGACATCTGCCATTCTATGAGTCTGTTGTGTATCCTGCTTCCCATGTTGGATCGTTCTCTACCAACAATAGATGCTGGTGAGGATGTGGGGAAAAAGGGACACTAATCCACTGTTGGTGGGAATGTAAACTGGTTAAGCCACTATAGAAGTCAGTCTGGAGATTCCTCAGAAACCTGAATGTAACCCTACCATTCAACCCAGCCATCCCACTGCTTGGAATTTACTCAAAGGAAATTAAATTGGCAAACAAAAAAGCAGTCTTCACCTTAATGTTTATTGCAGCTCAATTCACAATAGCTAAGATCTGGAATCAACCTAAATGCTCATCAACAGTAGACTAGATAAAGAAATTATGGGATATGTACTCTACAGAATACTATACAGCAGTAAAAACAATGAAATCCAGTCATTTGCAACAAGATGGAAAAATTTGGAAAACATTATGCTGAGTGAAATAAGCCAGTCCCTAACGGACAAAAATCATATATTCTCCCTGATTGGTGACAACTAACTGAGCACCAAAAAGGAAACCTGTTGAAGTGAAATGGACACTATGAGAAACAATGACTTGATCAGCCCTTGCCCTGACTGTTGATGAACAACTTAATACTTTATCCCTCCTAGTATTTTTTTTTTGTTTGTTCTACTTAATACTATTGGTTGAATTCTGTAATTAATACACAGTTATTCTTAAGTGTTGAAACTTAACTGAAAAGTGATTCCTGTTAAATATAAGAGTGGGAATAAGAGAGGGAAAAGATGTACAATTTGGGACATGTTCAAGCTGACTTGCCCCAAATGGTAGAGTTAGAAACATACCAGGGGATTCCAATTCAATCCCATGAAGGTGGCATGTACCAATGCCATCTCACTAGTCCAAGTGATCAATTTCAGTTCACAATTGATCATAATGATAGGACTAAGAACCAAAGGGATCACATAAACAAAACTAGTGTCTGATAGGTTATCTTTCAGGTGCTCTAATAATTACCACAGATTATTGAGCACATACGATTTTTGTTTTTTGGGGATTGGCTTATTTCACTAAGTATAATGTTTTCCAGTTTCATCCATTTAGTTGCAGACAAATTCAGCTTTGATTGCCTGTGGTTTTGGGGTCTTTTCCAAGAACTCTTTACCAAAGCCAATGTCTTGCAGGAGTTCCCCAATTTTTTTTTAATAATTTGATTGTGTCGTGTCATAGATTTAGGATTGCAAAGAATATGTAAATTGCTTTTTGTAGGATAGCAATTTTAACAATATTAACTCTTCTAATATATGAACAGGGCATATATTTTGAATTTGTTTTGAGTCCTTTATAATTTCTTTCATCAATATTTTGTTATTTTCCATGTAGGGATCTTTAACTTCTTTTTTAAAATTTATTAATAAATATTTGATTTTGTGGCTATTGTGAATAGATTTTCTTTTTTGATTTCAGTGGATGCAACATCAATGCACTAGAAGCTACTGATTTTTATTTGTTTATTTAGTATCATGCAAATTTACTGGATTGATTTATTAGTTCTAAAAGCTCTTGGCTGGAGTGTATAGAGTTTTCCATGTACTACATTATGTAAATAAGGACACTTTGACTTCCCCTTTTCCAGTTTGGATGCTTTTTTTTGTTCCTTTCTTCTCCCTAATTTCTCTTGCTAATACTTCCAGTATAATATTGAATAAAGGTGATCAAAGTGGACTTCCTTGTCTTATCCCATATCTGAGGGAAATGGTTTCAGGATTTCCACATTCAGTATGATGTTGGATGATGACTTGTCACATATAGCCTTTATAATTTCAAGATATGTTCTCCTTATATGTAATTTGTGGAACATTTTTATCATGAAAGGTTATTGGATATTATCAAATTCTTTATCCACATCTAATGAAATGACCATGTTTTTGTTCTTTTTTCTCTTAATGTGATTTATGATGTTTATTGATGCAGGGTGCTGAACCACCCTTGCATCTTGATGGTAATGTATGATCATTTTGATATGGCTTTGGATTGTTTGCCAGTATTTTGTTGAAAATTTTTGCCTCTGAGTTCCTAAAAGATATAGGTCTGTAGTTTTTTGTTTGTTTGTTTGTTTGTTTGTTTCCGGTATTAAAATGAGGCTTGTCTCATAAAATTGTTTGGCAGAGTTCCATCCTTTGCATATGTTTGGAACAATTTGAAAACTATTGGTGCTAGTTCCTATTAAATGTATTATAGAATCCAATAATAATGCCCATCAGGTCCTGGACTTTACCTTGATGGAAGACTTGCAATATGTGTTCGATCATGTCAAAGGTGCTATTTCTTAGAACAGAGAGGAGTTTGAGATTTGAAAGCTAATTTGAAAAACTTCTACAATTCCTCAATACACAGGCCATAATCAAAAAGTAGATTATCTTTAGTAACATCTTCAATATGAAATGTAATTTTTTAATTCTAAAAAAGAAAAATGATATTTGATTATTATTGTTTTAATAATTATTGATAACTAGTTTTTAAGTTTACTTGTTATTGTTATTATTATTTTTAAATATTTATTTGAAAGTCAGAGTTACACAGAGAGAGAATAAGAAGCAGAGAGAGAGAGAGAGAGAGAAGTCTTTCATCCACTGGTTCACTCTCCGACTGGCTGCAATGGCCAGAGCTGTGCCAATCTGAAGCCAAGAGCCAGGAGCTTCTTCTGGGTCTCCCACGCTGGTGTTTTCTGCATTGACTGGTCATTTGGTAGCATTTTTTTTTTTATATTTCCATCATGTATTCGAGAATGTTCTATTTTTGTTAATTGCTAGTTTCATTCTTTTGTGGTCTGAGAAGATTTAAGGTATGATTTCAGTCTTTTCAAATTTGGTGAGACTTGATTTGTGGCCTAATACATGATCTATCCCAGAAAATGCTCCATGTGCTGATGAGAAGAATGTCTATTCTATAGCTGTTGGGCAAATATCCTTTACATATGATCCTATAAATATCTCTTAGGTCCATTTGCTAAATAGTATGTTTAAACTTGGTAGTATCTTTGTTAATTTTCTCTCTGGATTATCTGTCTATTGATGAGAGTGGGGTATTGAACTCACCCACTCTTATTGTATGAGAGTCTAGTTCTCCTTTTAAGTCTAAAAGTATGTGCTGTACATTTCTGGGTAGTCTTTTGTTGCTTGCATGTATAGTTATGATTACCATGTCTTCTTGCTGAATTGATCCATTTATCAATATATAATGATCCATTGTATATTTGTATATATATATTTAAATATAATTGATCCATTTATCAATATATAATGTCCTTCTTTGTCTTTCTTTTACAGTTTTGATTTAAAGTATTTGTTGTCTGATTGAGGATAAATACCCCTGCTCATTTTTGGTTTCCATTTGCCTTATATATCTTTTCCCAGCCTTTCACTTTCAGTCTCTGTGTATCTTTATTTGGGAAATGAATTTCTTGCAGGCTGCCTATAGTGAGGTCTTGTTTTTCTATACCGTCTTCCTAATCTTTTGTCTGGGGAATTTAAACCACTTCATTCAAGATTAGTTTTGATGGAGAACAGCTAACGCTTGTTATTTTGTTAAGGGGTTGGTGATTGTGCCTTCTGTGTTCCAAATTTTTGTAATGTTGTGTGTTTTCAAGAGGTTGCTTCCAATGTAGGACTCCATTCAGAGTTGCTTGTGACGCTGCTCTTGTGCTCATGACTTCTCTGAGTTTTGCTTATCTGGCAAATATCTTGTGTCACTTTCACTTCTAAAGTTAGCTTTGCTGGATATATTATTCTTGATTGTACAGTATATATTTTTTCTTTTAACTCCATCTCTTTCTTTTCTGGTATGTATGGGTTCTACTGAAAAGTCTGCTATTATTCTAGCTGTTTTTCCTTTATATCAAATGAAATTTTTCTGTTACTGTCTTTAGGATTCTTTCCCTGTCCTTAACTTCAATCAGTCTACTATAATTATCCTTTGAGAAGATATTTTTGGGTTTAGTCTTTTTGTGGTCTTTTGGGCTTCCTGCATCTGGATGTCAATATCTCTTGAAGACCTGGAAGTGTTCATCTATTATTTCAGTTAACACATTATCAACATCTCTTTCCTTCCGTTCTCCTGAAATCCCTATAATACTAACATCTGTTCATTTAATCATACCCCATATTTCACACGGCCTTTCTTCATTCATTTGCATTTTTTCTCTTTGTTTTTGACTGATGCATTATCTTAAAAGTCTTGTGCTCCAGATCAGAAATTCTCTCCTTCACTTTGTCTATTTTGCTTTGTAGCTCTCAATCATATTTTTCACTGATTTAAATTTTCATCTCCAAATTTTCTGTTTGATTCTTAATCGTTTCTGTCTCTTCAATGAATTTTTCATTCATTTTTCCACTGACTTCTTCATTTTTAAGCTATCTCTATTGTCTTGCATCACATTGAGTTTTGTTGCTATATTTTCAATTCTATTTCTATTTTAAATTGATTTCCTTGCAGATTGGGATCTAATAGTGGAGAACTATTGTGTTCTTTTGGAATTGTCATGATACCTCATTTCTTCATGAATCTTGTGTCCCTATATTGATGTCTGCACATCTAATTAAATATCCCCTTCTTTTGGATTTGGTTTTACTAGGAAGTTATGGTTTAGATGGAATTCAGGTTGTCACTTGCCTTAGTGCCTTAGTTTTGAGTGTTGGTGAGCCCAGAAGTGTAACTTTTGAATAATTTCCTTTTCCTTTAATCAATGTCAGCCTTCTCTAATAATGATACAGTGGTCAAGTTCACTGCATTTTTAGGGGTAGAATTGCAACTTTGAGGTGAATGTGAGCTTCCTAGGGTATGAATTTCAGTTCCCAGAAAGTTCAGTGTCAGTTACAACAGGGATTCTGGTGGCCAAAATCTTGTTCTTGGTGTTGAGGGTTACAAAAGAGGCAGTCTCCTTATCTCACTGGTAAGCCTGAGTTATGCTGGGTCTGGTGGCACCAGTATCTGTGTTCTATGCTGGAATGATGTAGATAGACCCTGCCTCAATTTCTGTTTGGAGAACAACACTGGTGCTGGTGCTTACAATACCAACAATTCCAGGATTAGGGAATATGAATTGAACACTATGATGATCCAACAGGGTGATTACAAGATTTACAGGAAATTTTACCTGATCAGGCATGGGTCCACAAATGTGGGATGCAGACAGTTTCTTCCCTAGGAATCACTGGGTAGTTTCCAGTCAGTTTGAAAAAATTAGTACTGATTTTTACAGTCCTATTGTTGTAAGGTACATTGGATTGTTACTCAGATCTCCCAGGGCAGGAGTCAGTTGCTCAGGATAGTGGGAGCCACCTGTCTGAAGTAGAACAATGCAGATGGAGCACTCCACATTCTGAGACTTAATGTGAACTGCTCCAAAGATTTTAATACCAACATCAACAGTCCCAGTCCCAAAAGACACCAATGAAACTGCCCTAGTTCTCACGAGGCTTGCAAGGATGTCCCTTGGGTATGTGTCCAGGACTTCTTTCATCACTGTGAAGGTATGTAGATATGGAAAGAACTTCCTCAGGTTGGGTCTGTATTTTAGATTGGTTGCTTCTGGTGCTGATCTCAAGAAGCTGAAGGAAACCCCCCATCAACCAGAGATTGAGTACAGGTCTGGGCCTTATGTTCAAAACTCCCATAGTTTCAGGATGAACGGGCTCTGCACGTGCCCCACACGTTGCCCTGACTCTGGCTATAGTCACTTTTTGCAGCAGTGGAACAGAGATCAGCTGCACCACTCTTCAGAGCAAACAGAGCCTGGCATCTGTGGGCATGGGGGACAGGAGAGAGGTAATGTGGCTTCCTTTCTTGGAACCACTTAGTTGCTCAGTTAGCAGTCAACTCTCCAGGCTGGAGTTAAACTCAGTGGGAGACAGAGGAATTTTCCCTGAGCTCAAGCTCCCACTGGCTGGGCATGCAGCAACGTCTTCCTACCTTGGCTTCAGAAGATGGAGACTCCATCTGGCAGCTGACTACACCCCATGGCTGTAGCAGCAGTTTCTATCCTCTTTCCTATTGTCCCATGAAGTCTCTGTTCTGTTCACTTTTCCACTGGAAATTTTGTCAGTCACTTGGAATCATGGTGCTTTCTTTGTTTTTCTCATATCCTTCTGTAGCTGTGGTTGGTTCATCTTCCCACAACATAGCTATCTTCAGTAATCCGCTTTTGTAATGGTAACCCCTGCCAAGTTTATATGCAGAGGGTACCTTAACCATTAGGTAGATATAGCAAAGCTGGTTTCCAAATTTGGATCCTGATTGAGGATTCATATCATCTGAAGTATCAGGTTTATTTCATTCCTATTGTGTTAGGCTGATCTATAAAAATTAAGTTTTTTGCTAAAATTTAGCTATACATATCTTAAATTATTCTATAATTCTGTTTATTTCTTATTATATTGCAATTTTTCAAAAGGAATTTATTAATACAATAGATTCTTAGGATCACAACAAATGCATGATAATTACCATAGCAAAATTCTCATCAATTCTTATGTAATATGATATTAATACAAAGAGAAGGGATTCAATGTTGTTCAAAAATAAAATTCTAAGAATATACTGATGTTTTACTTCTTCTCCTTCTTTCTCCATTTTCTCCCTCTTTTTCTTTCTTTTCTTTTCTTCCTTTAATTTTAATTTTTTAGATGACATATTTTCAACTTAGATCAAAGCTCAATGCTCTGATAAATAAAGAGTTCAGCAAGAAAAATGTAGAAAGATCATAGTTCAGTGTGAACATAGGCGAGGTTTATATACAATAATCGAATGAATATATGTCTACTTCACTCAAATACAGTAAATTTTAAGTGATCACAGATTATTAAAACCTCAATAATATATCATTCTGTTTCAGAAATTTATAATATTTTTTCTATATTATATTTAAGTGAAACGTTTTATTGGCTTATGTCTTTCAGTAAATAATTCCTTTGTGGACTTTAGGGCAATTTATTTGGAGAGGGTGAAGAGTTAGTGCTCAGTTCATATCATCATAAAATGTGAAAACCTAAATAACCTCTTGGCTTTGTTGAGTGACTTATTCAGTGCCATTCAGCTAATCATTTCCAAGTGAGAGCTCCATAGCCTGACCTGAAATATTTTGTGTCAGCTTCCAGAGTGATTTTCAACTCACTGTCATGATAGGGTAACACTGAAGCCATTTGTGAAAGTGGACTTTTATTTGTTTTAGTTTGGGAGACAGAGAAACAGAGGGGTAGAGAGAGAGAGAGAGAGAGAGAGAAACAGAGACTGCTTCCTTCTAAAGATTCACTCCCAAATACTCCCAAATACCTCTAACAGCTGTGTATCAGGTGTCCAGATCCTTGAGCCATCACCAGCTGCCTCCCAGGGTATGCACTAGGAGGAAGCTGGAATCAAGAAAGGAGTGAGGAAACAAAACCAGCCACTCTAATAGGAAATGTAGGTGACCAAAAATGGTGTGGTAACCACTAAGCCAAAAGCCTACCCCAGAAAAACTAAGAGTTTAACCCTATTCAACTATATTCATGAAACATCTATTTGTGCCAAACTCTTGGGATAAAGCGATAATAAAACCAATAAAGCTTCTGTTTTCCATAAGATTATATATTAGAAGTGGACAACTTTTGAAAATAAACATTTAGATACATAGTATGTCAGACATTTTTGTATTTTATGAAGGCTAAGTCAAACAAGATAAAGGGGCAGAGAGTGATGGAAGCAAAATGGTGGACAGGGTGGTACTATCATGTGCAAATAATGATAATCCTGATTCAGTGATATTTGAGCAGAAAATAAAAAAAACTAAACTGTATAAATATTTAGATAATAAATATTGCAATCAGAGAAAACAAAAATTATTAAGATTCTGAGACATGAGTTTTGGAATGGATACTAGGCATAGCAATGAGGTCAGTATGAGTGAAATCAATGAACGGCAACTTCGTGGTAAATGAAGTAAAGAGATACAGATCCAGCACAGAAAGGTCTAATAGTCCAGGATGAGGATTTTGGTCTTCAAAATAAAATTATCAATGAGACTGGAAACCATTGGGTAATTTTAATAAGAAGATTATCATAATGTAATATATATTTATATGCATTTTTAAATAATGAGTCTGGGCACTGTTATAAATAGATTATAAGGCAAAGGCAACAAAGAATGACAATTTGGAAGATTACTGGTGCAGCTCACAAGTCTAAGAACTTTGTGTTTTAAGAGTATATTGGCTATATGAATTCTAAAATCCTCCAGGAATTTTAGTGCCACAGAGACCCTATCTCATTTCTCCCTCGAAAAAATGTCAGGATATCCCAGGAAAGAGTCTGTTCACATATATTCATTTTAAGGAAAGGGAGAATGGGGAATGATATTGTGGTGCAGTGGATAAAGCTGCCACCTGTGACTTCAGCATCCCATATGGGCAACATTTTGTGTCCAGTTGCTCCATTTCTGATTTAGCTTCCTCCTAGTAATATGGGGAAAGCAGCAGAAGATGGCGCAAATGTTTGAGCCCCTGTCACCCATGTGAGAGACCTGGTTAAGCTCTTGTCTCCTGGATTAGGCCTGGTTAGCTCTGGCCATTAAGGTTACTTTGGGGAGTGAACCAGTGGATGGAAAATCTCTCTCTCTCTCTCTCTCTCTCTCTCTCTCTCTCTCCTCTGTTTCTCCCTCTCTGTAACTCTTTCAAATAAGTAAATAAATAAAGAATAAGGAAAAGGAAAAATGTGAAAGGAGTACCTCCATTTGGCTTTGAAGCTTTGAAGTAGGAATAAAGAAAGATTGAAATTGTTTAATGGTTCTATAGCCCAAATGAGAACAAAATCTCATTTCAAAATTAATGACTGTGTATATGATCATTTCTATCATAAAATCTGAAATGAGGCTGGATTCTGATTAGTGTTTTATTAGCATTTAGATTTCTCTTTGAAACTAGCTCTATGCAGATTTAAAACTCAAAAAGCAAAACAGAAATCAAAATGCAGATTTTTCTATGGAAATATGATTGGTGCATGCAACTTCTATTTTTATATCCACACGATTTTTAGAAAGACCTCATCCAAATTTCCCTAGCTTGTAGTATATAATGCATTTTCCTAAATTAGTTTAAAAATTAAATTTTCCCCAACTGTTATTCATTCAGATAAATTTTTCTAAAAACTGAAAAATTATTTACACTAGACAGGTAAAAGGAATAATAGCATTTTTATAAAATTATTTGGAAAAAATAAATAGAATCCCAGAGTCTTAATTAATATTGATGGCTTAGCACAGGAGACAGACTTGATGCTTTTAGAAGAAAAAAAAAAATTGACAACCTTGACTGAACAAGCCAGGAGGCACAGGATGCCACCACTTAAGGATTTTAAAAGGATAATCATTGTAATTCACTCATTCTAAGAAATGAGAATTAGAAAATTCTATCTAGTTAAATTAGATAAAAATCAATTTTCTTTGGAGATAAAAAAGATCAAAATCATGCAATCTACTTAGTACATATAAATCCCCTCTGACCCACAAACATATACACAGAGAGATTAAAAATGTATCCATTGAAACATGCAATTCCATATGCATTATAATTTTGTTATTAGACATTCATTTATGTATTTATGAATGTAAAGATACTTGTAAAACAGAAAAAGCTAGCATTTATAAATGCTTTCTGTGTGTCCTATTCATATAGTATCATGAAGTAGCTACTAATATGTGGGGGTATGTCATCTTATTAATCACAATTTACTGATGAAAGCAATGAAACACACAGGTGTTAGCAATTTTTTAAGGTCCCACAGTTAATGAGAAGCTGAGCAAATGATTTAATGAAAGTATCTATTTTCAAAGCTTTGCTTCTAAGCATATTTTAACACCTCAAGTTCAGTTATATGTGTACCCCAAAAGTCTTAAAAGGTTTAAAAATATATGTGCAATAAATAACTTTTGGAAAAGACTGAAAGTACCATATTTTTGACACAAAAATTTAAGAAGGATTCTAAGGGTTTTTTTTTTTTTTTTTTTTTAAGTCTACCATGATTACGATGCTTCCCCTATTCCTTGGCCAAAACACCACACAAGGGTCAAACTTGAGTCAACTTGCAGTGTTTACTCACATTTGAGGAAGAGAACAAGATACTAAGTTCTATGATGTGTTAAAGCACAACAACCATATTCCAGGTCATCTGGTGAAATGGGAGTTCATTGAAATTAGACAGATAATGTGAATAATTCTGACAAATCTGTCTTTTGATTATTTGGGAAAATAAAATAAAGCCAGCTACCCTTTAATTCTGCAGGGTCTAGATATGTATTTGATTACATTTAACCCAAATTTCAAATAAACACAAACAAAGTAATAATGAATCATTTAAAAAGAAAATGAAAAAAATGCAATCTTACCAAATTACTTTCTAATAAATAGACATGAGTTTTTGAAAATTATATTGATTTCAAAATAATCTCTGGCTCCAAACTTCTATAGCAAATTCCTTTCATATTATTATCTTCCATTAACATTTGAGAGCAATGAAATATCTTCCTTTCATTGATCTTATGATTCTGTTGTAATCCCTCCATCATAGCACATTTGTTAAAGTACAGTCACAGTGGATGTCAGCTAGTATAATTACTTAGCACATTTCCTAAAAGAACAAATGTTTTGTTTATGATCCCTTTGAGGCTCCATGCATACAGAACTATGTTGATAACTGTTCTCTTCTTTGGGGTGTCAGGAAAATAGCTTCAAACATAACTAACTGCAGAGGAATGAGCTGATTTCAAGACTTAAATGAGCCAACACTCTATATGAGAAATGATAATAGCTATTTATACCAAATGGCTCATTTGGGATGCTAATTTGGTGTATCTATTTGAACAACCTGCATTTGAATAGCATGTTGACTGACACTTCATAGAACTTCCATTATGTACATATCCACTTAGCTATTGTGCTCTTAGAATTCTGTGTTAAGACATTATGAAACATATGAACAGAAAGGAAACCAAACTGTAAAATGATATTCAACTGGCAAAATAAAGAGTATATTTTGCCAAACTAATATCCATGAAGAACATGAATAAAGATAGAGATGTAAGTTCATGAGAATATTCATGGATTAGAATATATACAAATATCAGAGAACACAAACATATATGGAATATACCATAATAGTGTCTACAATAGGCAAATGCAAACAGAAATATGCACGAATGAATAAAGTGCTTGGTGATAGGTCTCTGTTAATAAAAACTGGTCAGAGGATTAAATCAATGCTCCTAAATGTGTCTGAGATTCGTTTGGAAGCTTTTTACACAAAGCATTTTAAGTGATCATCTCTTAAATGAGGTCATAATAAAAGAGGAAATGACTAACAGCAGAGGTTAATATTGTAGAGAAAGATCTGTCCTAAATCCTCATTCAAAAATCCAGTCAATGTTTACATCATGGGAACAGTGAATGAACAAATCTCTCTAAAATTTCAGGTTCCCCACACTACATTCTAATTCCCTGAAACTTATTAAGTTGAAAACACATAAACAGGCTGCTCATTTTACTACCAGGAGAATAAAATGTGATTTGTATCCTTTCTGGATTGTATAGTTAATTTTTTCAACTTAATACTGACTGATTCAGAGAACATCCATTATATATGTGACACCTTTCCAAATTTGTAAATGTTAATTTGGTTAATAATCATGAATATACCTATTCAACATGTCACATGTGACTGGAACCACATTTAGTAATTAATATATTTGATGTATGCTGATCTACTTTAGCAGGATCTCTTTCGTGAATTAAAACAGTAGATTAAGATTTACTCCTTGTTATCTATTTCTCACCATACCCCTTAGCTAAATTGTTACTGTTCCTCTTACACAGTGTTACAATGATCTGGACTAAATCATTTGCAATGGTTTCCATGAGCAAAATGTTAGTAACATGCTTTCCTTAATGGAGAAAATGATCATTTGATGATTTGGACCCTGAGTCAACTGGACACCCTGAATTACATATTTAAGACATTATCCCAAGGAAAGGCCTAAAGGACAGCTTTTGAAAATTCTTAGCTTAAAAAACCTTAAGGTTTGAGACCAGCATTGAAGTCTAAAAGAGTCAAGTTGAAGGTCTGGTATTGTACTTGGGCCCCTGACCCATGTGGGAGACCAGGATTAAGTTCCTGACTCCTGGCTTGGCCTGACCCAGCCCTGGCCATTGCAGCCATCTGGGGAGTGAACCAGCTGATAGAATAGCTCTTTCTCTCTCTGTCCCTCCCTCTCTGTCTCTCTGTTACTCTGACTTTCAAACAAGCTAATATCTTTAAAAAATAAAGGGATCACACCATCTGGTTATCAAGATTTGCTGCAGATTTAACAGGTTCCCACTCCACATTTGCTGCATCCTTTAAACATGACCTGGACCAACTCTTAAATATCTGTCTCTAGATTTATTTTGAATGAGCTTTTAACCATGGGTTATTCAGAAGCATAAGAAGAACATAATCCATTGCCAGTTGCCTTCTTTTATTGTCATCCTTTGTAGAGATATTGCCTATAAAACATGCTCATTGAGCAGTTAATCAGGTGCACAGGTCAATTGCTTATTTCAGGAACTTCCAATCGTGCCTGACACTCTAAGAACAAATATACTGTGTTATCTGCCCTTCCCAAGATACTACTGTGACTGCATGACATTGTAAAATGGTGCTCTCAAAGGAATTAAGGCACTTAGGAGTGATGAATACTAAAATGGGAATAAAAGGCAGCATATTGACACCATATTTGCTTGACTTCTTCTGCAAATTCTGTAACTATCACCCAGACAATTTTGATAAATTGCCTTAATTAAATTCATGGAGAGCCAAGAGAGAGGGAGAACCACAAATTATAGTCTGAAAATAAAATTTTTATGAAAAAATCTATATTTCATTGTCTTCTGTTCCTATTAGGTCAAGACAGCCTAGCTTCCAGGGAAGAGAAATCAATGACTCCCTGATATGGTGCTTTCGTTTTTTGCAAATATCTGTTTATTTTAAGTATTACCTTTAAAATATGGTTCACTATTTTATGAATATACTGTGAAATTTTATTTTTGAAGATTTGGGCATCATGAAAAAGAAAACATTATTAATCTTAGCTTAGTACAATTTATTTATTTATTTATTTATTTTGGACAGACAGAGTTAGACAGTCAGAGAGAGAGAGACAGAGAGAAAGGTCTTTCTTCTGTTGGTTTAAAGCCAGGAGCCAGGTGCTTCCTCCTGGTCTCCCATGCAGGTGCAGGGCCCAAGCACTTGCGCCATCCTCCATTGCCTTTCTGGGCCACAGCAGAGAGCTGGACTGGAAGAGGAGCAACCAGCACAGAATCCAGCACCCCAACCGGGACTAGAACCCGGGATGCCGGCACCACAGTCAGGGGATTAGCCTAGTGAACCGTGGCACTGGCCTATGTACAATTTTCTTAATGAAAACTTCTCATAACTAAGGTACTTGCAGACAAACTTCTCAAACTGTAGTATGCTGCAAAGAGAACACTACATTTTCCGACTAGCAATGATGATGTGTCTGATTGCCTCCTCCATTCAATGCTGTCTTTTTTTAGTCTCATCAGGGAAAAGTGTGTGAAGCAGTTAAGCAAATTGAATCTAGCAACTTACTTCCAGGTCCATATTACACCTCTTCCTCTGACCAGCTGTGTGCATTTGCGTCATTTAATATTTTATTATGACAATTTATTCATCTGTGAAATAGTTTATAGCTATATGATCTATCTCAAAGCATCTTGAAAACTTTTAATAATTTTGTTAAATCACCTAAGATCAGTACATAAGAAATGTATTAAGGTTCATAATCTCTGCATTGGTAGACAGTTGGAATAACAATAGAAAGAATGGTTTACTTGAGAATCTAAATGACTGAATGGACAAATTGGAGTAAATAACTGTCAAGATCATGTTCTGTGATTTCCAAATGACTTTAAACTTGGATTCTCTTCCTTCACTGCAGTTATATGCAGATTGTGTAATTCTAACACATAAATTCTATAAAGGAATCGATATTCTGTATGAAGAAGAGGGGATTGTGAATCCAGGGTTCTTACATTCTGGGCTTTCCATTTTCCCTCCTCAGCCCCAAAATATTTCTACTAAGCAAATTAGTCTTGACAGCATATAAAGGAGTCCAACTGCTTAAGACCCAATAGATTAAGCAGTTAATGCTGAAAGAAGTAAACGACCTGTGCAAATCCAAGGTGTATGTCAGGCTGGATGCCAAAGACAAACAAAACCCATGTGCAATTTTCAATTACAATGAACTGCGTTTCACAATTCATCCAGGGGTACTATCTTTATGTAGCTTAAGTCTTAGCCAAGGCCCATAAAGCATAAACCTTTTTTGTTCTTTTAAACATTTATTTATTATTTGAAAGAGTTATAGAAAGACTGAGAGGGAGGGAAATAGAATGGGGGAGAGAGAGAGAGAGAGAGAAAAATGGCAAGGGCTGGGCCAGATCGAAACCAAGAGACAAGAGCTTTTTCCAGGTGTCTCATGTTTGCTGCCAAGGCCCACACACTTGGGTCATCCTCAGATGCTTTCCCAGGCAGATAAGTAGGGAGCTGAATTGGAAGTGGAGCTCTGGAACTTGAACTGGAGCCCATATAGGATGCTGGTCTTTCAGACAGCAGCTTAAACCACTACAACACACGCCTATCAAAGGATAAACCACTCACAGAGAGAAAAAAAAAAAAAAAAAAAGGCAAAGGAAAGATAAAGATAGTTCAAGAACAAAGCAAAACAAACAAACAAAAAGAACAATATTTATTTCCTTTGTTAAAGACAGTTTCTTGCTATTCTCAGTTTTCACACCAGAATGTGCTCCCTTGTTGCTTCTCTTGCTCCTTCCTGTGTTCAGGTCTTGAATTATTCATTCAAAAATATTTGAACACCTTTATGAGGCAGCTAGTTATAAGCACCAGAGACTATTTTGTAGGATTATAGATATGTTAATTAGCCTGACAAAATCATTTCAAAATTTGTACCTATATCAAAACAATACATTACACTGCTTAAATATATATAATACTCATTTGCTCATTAAAAGTAAATATTTAAATTTTTAAAAATTCAAAACCCCTGCCACCATGAAAATCTATTAGAAAAGAAAAAATGCTTTAAATAAGCTGAAGTATATTGAAGGCATTGGCAAAAAGAGATTAAATAAATAACCAGGATTACATTTCAAAAAACTTCTTCAGTCTTAGTACATACAAGCAAGCACTGTTTATAATGTTAACAGCTGCTTTTTTAACTAACTTATATAAGACAGTATACATTCTTATTTTGGAAACAAACATTTATTTATTATTTTATTGAGAAACTAAGAAATATAAGGATAGAGAGCTAGACAGAGAGAAAGAGAACCCTATTGGTTCCTTCCCTGATGCCTGCAAAATCCAGGACTGGGAGCCTAGGACTTAATCCATTTCTCATACATGGGTGTCAGGAATCCAATTACTTAGGCCATCACTACTACTCCCTGGAGTCTGCATTCTTAAGAAGCTGGAGTTGCAAGCCAGAGCCAGGCCTTAAGTCCAGCACTCAAATATGGGTTGTGGGCCTCTTGACTGCTAGGCCAAACCCCCATCTTGCAAACCTTCAGTGAACAAAAATAGGTCATCTTTCAGCACCTTTTATTCTGCATCACTTGACCATTTATATCATATAACACAATCCAGATGGATACATAGTTCGGAGAAAATTTAAGACAATATACATGACTAAGAAAATGTCCCCCTAAGTAAACAAGTATATTTTCTCTTTGTTCTCCAGATCTGACCAGCTCACTCTGCTCTATAGTGTCAATAATTAGTTCAGTCCCTGCTGCAATCAGTGCTAATTACAGTACCTGAGCTATAAAAATAAAGGATTCCATTATAGCAAAGTTCACAAATAATTGTTTTAGTCCAGCTATCCACATTGTCCATCTAAAACAGGAAATGCCTCTTTCACACATATCTGTTTTAGAGTTGAAATTGAGCATGTTTTATGAAACAGAATCATGTCAGAAACAGCACTGTGATGCTAAATAGCTGATTAAAGAATTGAAAACATCCATCTAATATTTCCAGTTCAGATGTTTCAGATTACACAGAAATCATATTAGGTAGAGTGAATGAATAATTCACTTTTCCTTTGAACATGTTGGAATTGAATTGACACAGTCAGCATTCATTCAGTTTTATACAATTTAGACACTGCTTCAACTTACATAGTTAATGCACAAAAAAAGAAACAAAAATTCTAAAACAAATTTCTAACTTACAAGCAGACACATAGCATAGATGCACATTTCAGAACAACTACCAATATTAATTTTTGTTAACTTTGATAACACCTATTTTAAAACACATTATCCTACTGAAAATATGTTTTCTTTTTCTCAATAGGAAGAAATTCATATTTTGCAAAATTTAAGTAATTTTCCACTATTTATCATTAGAGCTATCTAATAGAATTGCACAATCTATAGTCAAAAATTTTGTTAATGTTTTCTTCCACATTAAGTTTTAAATGTTAGCTTTTCACAAGCAATTGTTACTGAAACAATTTAATTAAAATGATAAGAAACGACACTTCTCTTACAGGTAAAAATCATACATGTAAGTAAAACATTGTGGAGCTCTTGGTTCCTAACTCACCAATTAAAAGTTGAGTGACACAAAATACATTCAGTAAAGTATAGTCACAGAGCATATTTGAAAAGAATTCTGTATTAACCATCAAAAGGAATTTGTAAAATGTTTCTTAAATATGTTTATCGAGATGTCCTGTGATAATGCATTATTTTTGTTTTTTGTAGGAGATAGGGAAAATGAGACAGTAAATATACTACAGTAAACGCTAGAAGGTGAATAATAATGCTATATATTTTAAAGAAATTAAAATACAATATGGTGATCCAACATCCATTTGATCATGCACAGAAATAATAAAAATAAATTGATAAATGTGTCATATAAGAATTCACAAGACAGAGAAAATGAAGTATTAGAAAATGAAGCTGTTCAAACTTGATTGATATTAATCCAAATTATCATTTTACAGTGTTATATATGAAAGTAATTTCAGAAAATATCAGCCTGATTCTTTGTTTATTTAGGTTTAATGATACCTCAAAACCTGCTGTGTTAAGATGAAATGGTGAGTAACTTTCCACAAGATCAATAGGCCCTAGGAGAGAAATTCAGGTGCAGGGTAGCAGTGAGAACGTGAATCTAAATAAAACTAAATTATCTATTTCATCTTCATAAATCTTTGCAGATGGTTAGCAATCCCTTGTTCAGAGGAAAAATTACATAAAACAGGACGTGGGAGACTAGTTACATTCCATTATTTAGATTGTTTTTTAAAGAAATGGGAACTAATCAGCAGGAACTTCAGACCTTAATAGCTTTAATTTATCCTGGTCACTTCATCTGAAAACTCTGGACCATTTATACAGCTAATTCTCTTTCTTTCTCAGATAGAATATTGAAGGAAACATTCTTATAAATGAAACTCAATTACTCTGAAAATAGAATGGTTCCATTTCTATACCATAGCACTACTTTTACTATTGATGATATTTCCCAATTCTCAAAAACAGTAAATTTCTTTGAGTATGTCCTTGTGATTAAAAGTGTGTCAGAATATCCCAGTAAATTTGTCTATTGGTTACATATTTAATTTAGTGTATTTTTTACTAACTATCTTTGAGGATCCATTGCTCAGATTGGAGTCATTGAAACTTATGAAATCCAATCTGTAAAATCAATGATTTTATATGTTTTCTGCACTCTCAAAATCACTCTAAAAAATATGGGTAAATATATTTGATATAGACAACCTCCATGTTGATTTATGCCATTGATTTGAGTCTGCAAGTTTTGTGCTGTATCAAAATATCAATGAGATATTTGAGTTTTAATTCTCCTGTTTGTGAGATATGTTCAGTTTATTCATGAATGCATGTATTTGATTAGTGATATTCCTATAAAGAACCCCAGTTTCAAGGATTAGGATAGCTAATCCTTTGTTTTAATAAAGCATTGTCTTTCACAAAAATATGCATCTGGGTTCTTTGGCTCTACATGGATACTTTCCTCTCATCAAATACTCATTTTGAAATGCATATTACCTGATTGTATATCCACATTTTAGAATTATTCTCTCATCTCACATTCTACTATCTGAATTTGTACCAAATATCATGCCAAACATTTTGAACAACTTAATTCTTTACCTGGAGTAATTCCAGTGGACCTACATAAGGGATATGTCTAGAGAATGCAAAAAATTATTTATTTGTGTCACAAATTTAATCAAATATTTTGTCCACATCATATTTAATGTGTTGTGTTAACTAAATGTCTGACAGACTTTACTTGACAAAATTATTGGTTCAAAATAATAGAAGAAATAAACACTACAAAAAAGGTCCATGCTAATAAAACTTGCAACCTTGAGGAAAGTTATTCAAGTGGCTAATATGAACAATGTTCATACCTGAGTGCAGCTTCAATTCTAAAAATGCTGAGCACTCATAACATTTTATTACCCTCCAGCTGATTTCAACAATTAGGTCATAGGAGTATTAGGTATCCAAATATTCGAAAAGAATTAAGTGTGACATTGCATTTGATTTCCAAACAGACCAACGTTACTGGATAATCTATCGATGACAATGAAGCTCTTATGACTGTGGATATCCATTTCAATTAGGTTATTGCTTAAGGATCATAATTGGCCTGGAATCTTTTGGAAAATTTGTAGATTAAAAAGTTACATAAAACTGTGGAAAAGTTGCATGCTTTAGAAACAGTATTTCCATCAAGACTGTGGTCTAAAAAGAGTATGAATACGGTCGCAAGTGGGTATCTTTAACACAGTTTCTTGATATTTACAGTATTTTTTCTTCTCTAGTTGCCATGCCTTCAAAATTGTTCAGTTGTTTTTTGGGACCTTTTTTCACTTCACATTCAGAACAAGGAGGCATTTGTAGTTTCTGTCAAACAATACAGAAAACATCATTAGAAGAGTCAAGATAAATGAGTTTTAAGGTGAAAATCTAAACTCTTGGCAATAGTAATGCAAATTTATAACTCAAAAAAATATCTTAGGGAAAATAATGTCAGATACAAATGTGCAAACACAAAGAAGCTACTTGTATTTCATGCACGTACATTAAAATATCTTGTCCAAAAGTGGAAAGATACCCCAAAATTGTTCTGAGGGACCAGCACTGTGGTGCAGTGGTTTAAGCAGCTGTCTGCAGCACTGGCATCCCATATGGTCACCAGTTCTTGTCCCTGCTGCTCCACTTTTGATCCAGACACCTGCTATGTGCCTGAGAAGGCAGCAGAAAATGGCCCAAGTACTTGGACCCCTGCACCACATAGGAGACCTAGAAGAAGCCCTTGGCTCCTGGCTTTGGACAAGCCCAGCCATGGGTATTGCAACCATTTGGAGAGTTAACTAGCGGACAGAAAACTTTTTCTTTCTCTGCCTCTGCCTCTCTTTCTCCGTGACATCACCTTTCAAATAAATAAATAAATCTTAGAAAAAAACTACTTTGAAAAAAAATCTAACCAAATCATACAACTCTGATTAATCTTAGCCTAAACATTGCAAAACATTGTACTAAGTTGAATAAAGCTGAATAATTGATTTTTTGTTGTCTATTTCTATGTTATATCTTGATAGAGAGATGTGGGGAAATGAGACAGGCACCCTCACAGTTGGTCTTCTGAGGACCTCATATAATTAGGCCAAAAGCTTAGTGGCCAGTACAGAAATGCTAAAGTGCACAGGTGAAGGTATTATTTTATGTTAGCCAGTAAATCATTCTGCTTGAGCTTCAGCAAGAGAAAAGCAATGGACCCAATGGATCTAAAAAGTGCTTTTTGACATACTCAAACTAAAACAGACAAACAAGCCGAATACCTGTGGGGCAGGCTCTGATTCTGCAGTGGCATTACTTGTGGGATTCTCTCTGTGCTTCAAGGAACAGTTTCTGCCCGCCTACAAAAGAGAAATAGAAAAATAGGTCAGTCAAATAAAGGAGATAGAAAAATGCCTTTGAACCTCTCCCAGAGAGACAGTTCCATCTCTTGATGCAAGCCGAAAGGATTGGCTCATAACATGAGCAAGATTACAAGGCGAGATCAAGAATTCTAAGTTGGTTTTGGGATCTCATCAGTCCTTATGGCAGTCAGTTGCTACAAGCTAAATTCCTACTGAAAGTTCTTACTCAGAAAAAAGTTAACATAATTAGAGAATTATAAAACTTTTCATGATACATCCAGACTTTAAGATTTAAATATGACAATAGTCTGAGCACTTGTAGGAGCATTAATATTGCAAGCCATGAAGCAAAGCAAAGAATATGATCATAAATCTCTCCAGCAAAAAATTCTCAATATATATTTAAAATAATAATTTTGGAACTAAGTTCCCATTTTTTAGTAGTGAAGAAATCTCATTTTATTAGCCTTACCAATTTTGTGGAAGATGGAATGTGGGCCTTGAAAAAGTATTCTAACTAGTCTTCATTTACATTTTCACCAGGATTACAGTATTAAATTTTCCCTCTACCCCCCCTTTCTTCCTCCCTGCCTCCTTTCCTTCCCTTCTCCCTGTTTATTATAAACATACTAGTAAAGTAACCACAAAAATTATTTTATGTAAGAATTTGAATTTTCTTGTGTGTGATTTCCTGTAATCTTTTACTTTTTATTAATATAAAGAGAACACATTTTATGCATTTCACGTATACCATTCCAAATATAATGATACTTTCCCTCCCTCCTTTCCTTCTTCCCTTCTCCTTTCTTATTTTCTTTTAATTTTTGCAATAACATACTTGCATTTTCTTCTTTTTTGTTCTTATCTCTTTATTATTTTCCAATGGGAATAATGACAAAATTTGAAATTATGTATAAATTTCATTATAATATCCTTAAACTTAAAACAAATTTTCAGCCTAAAAATACAAATATAATTTTACCAATAGCATGATGTGAAATTCTTCCACCAATTATTTTCTACATTTTTAATAAGATAGAAATAAGCTTAACCAATAACTGTCTTATTTGAATTATTTTAATATAGATTTAAACCAGAAACATGTCTATTTATTTAATTGTTTAAGTATTGTTGCATTGTGATACCATAAACTCCTTACAAATTGAGGTATTCAATTCGCCAGTTGTTTACATTAAAGTTTTTCTGACATTCATTTTAAGTGATTTTGTATCTAAACTCTTTGGCATCTTTTAGACATAGCTATACTGCACAATTCTACCCCCTTTGCCAGTAGCAGAATATATATTGGAAAGTAACAAATATGATGTAACATAAAATTATAAAAAATACATTGATTTCAAAGTTTTTTACATCAAAGTACTCATCTTTTCAATCCATTTTTTTTCCCCTGAACCTTTGGAAGTATCCTTACATTTATAAACTTATATGTGTGAAGTTCTAATTATAAGGTGATGAGTATTTCTTTGGAAATTGTCGCTGTTTTTGATATTAAAACATCTTATTGAGATGTATGGCCAAATTAAAGATTTTTTTTCCTAAAAACTAAAAGTATAGCTATGAAATTGATAGGGTGAGAAATAACAGAAATCATTTAATTGTGCCCAGATGGGTATTTAATACTGAAAGACAATTTGATATCTACTATAGACTTGTCAAATTGCAGGCAATTTCAGATTAGAATGATAAATTAAGCAAACAGAAAATTTTAAATTAAACTGTTAATAAGAGGATTTGTGATCATATTATTTGTATTGCTTTAAGGCTTACAATATTGATGCTCCTAAAAGAACACAGACCATTGATCTCCTTAAACACATCTAATACAGGAAATCCTGGTAGGCAACTGCATGAAATTCTACTTTCACATGACAAACTTCCCAAACCAGTGAATGGCAAATAGGAAGTATTACAGAAATATCTCAGTATCATTTTTTTTTATAGAAGTCAGCAGAAAAAACACAAACACTCACTCAAGCAAATGCCTGAACATTTTAATATCCAGATAAGCAATTTTATAGCAAGGAGTGCCACAAAATCAAATGACAAAATTAGTATAAAAGGCATGTTTACGGTGTGTAAGCTGATTTTTAACTTTTTCCTAAAAGGAAAGTAACAAACCTGATTAATTCAAATATTTTCCAATGTCTTTCAATTCGTCTAATTATAAAGCGTCCATTAACAAAAAAATTTGGACACATGAAAATATAAAGAAAATAGAAATAACACAAAACTACATCAAGTAGACTTATTTTAATCATTGACTTTTCTCTTTATTATCACAGGCTTAATTCTCCTCTACATATTGTTCAGCAATAAAAAAGTAGAAAGACCATTGATCTGCAGGAATACTCACAAGGGCTATAAAAAATAATGAAATCACAAGATGTCAATTTCACTCTTATGCATTGAGGTTTTTGTTTTTGTACCCTATAAATTAGCTACCGTAATCAGAAAAGGCACATATTTATCTTTTTGTATCTGGATTATTTCACTAAGCATAATGGTCTCCAGTTGTAACCACTTTGGTGTGACAGGATTCATTTTTTTTTTTTATGTCTGAGTACTATTGCATTGTGTATATACACCACAGTATCTTATCTAGTCATCAAATGATGGGCATCTAGGTTGATTGCATATATTAACTATTGTGAAATGAGCTGCTATAAACATGGAGTTACAGATAACTAGTTAATATGCTGAGTTCATTTCCTTTAGGTATACGCCCAGGAATGGGTTGGCTGGGTCATACAGATCTGTTGTCAGATTTCTGAAGAATCTCTATTAAATGGTGAACAGAAACAGGAGAAAAATGCTCAGAATGACTAGCCATTATGGAAATGCAAATAAAAACACAGTGAGTTTTCACCCCACCCCAGTTAGCAAGGCTAACATACAGGAATTAAAAAAGAAATGCTGGTGAAGATGCAAAGAAAAGCATACTTTATTAAAACATTGTTGAGGGGAATCTAAGCTAGTACAGCCATCATGGAAGATAGCATGGAGATTGCTATAATCTTTTCCATGTGTAACAAGGTTTTAGTCTAATAATGAATGGCCACTGGATAAATGAAATTACACAAGTGAATCTCTTTCCTTTGGTTCAAATATAGAGTGGAGACCTACTCTGGTTTCACACTAAGGCACTCTAAAATGAGTGAATGAATCTCAAAAGAGATAATGTAATAGATTAAAAACACTCCAATTAGAATTTAGAGCAAAATTGTTTTTACATGTTCTCTATTCTCACATTACATTGCTTTTCACTGAACACTCTACATGTAACTTTACTCTGTCTAAATGTGTGCCATCAACCTTAATAAAATTCTTTATTCACTGTGAGACTTTAAAAAATAGCTAATCATCACTATCACCACTGCTATTCAATATAGTTCTGGAGGTTCTAGCCAGAGCTATTAGGCAAGAAAAAGAAATTAAAGGGATACAAATTGGGAAGGAAGAACTCAAACTATCCCTCTTTGCAGATGATATGATTCTTTATTTAGGGGACCCAAAGAACTCTACTAAGAGACTATTGGAACTCATAGAAGATTTTGGCAAAGTAGCAGGGTATAAAATCAATGCACAAAAATCAACAGCCTTTGTATACACAGGCAATGCCATGGCTGAGGAAGAACTTCTAAGATCAATCTCATTCACAATAGCTACAAAACAATCAAATACCTTGGAATAAACTTAACCAAGGACATTAAAGATCTCTATGATGAAAATTACAAAACCTTAAAGAAAGAAATAGAAGAGGATACCAAAAAATGAAAAAATCTTCCATGCTCATGGATTGGAAGAATCAATATTATCAAAATGCCCATTCTCCCAAAAGCAATTTATAGATTCAATGCAATACCAATCAAGATACCAAAAACCTTCTTCTCAGATCTGGAAAAAATGATGCTGAAATTTATATGGAGACACAGGAGACCTCCAATAGCTAAAGCAATCTTGTACAACAAAAATAAAGCTGGAGGCATAACAATACCAGATTTCAGGACATACTACAGGGCAGTTGTTATCAAAACAGCATGGTACTGGTACAGAAACAGATGAATAGACCAATGGAACAGAATTGAAACACCAGAAATCAATCCAAACATCTACAGCCAACTCATATTTGATCAAGGATCCAAAACCAATCCCTGGAGTAAGGACAGTCTATTCAATAAATGGTGCTGGGAAAACTGGATTTCCACGTGCAGAATCATGAAGCAAGACCCCTACCTTTCACATTACACAAAAATTCACTCAACATTGATTAAAGACTTAAATCTACGACCTGACACCGTCAAATTATTAGAGAGCATTGGAAAAACCCTGCAAGATATAGGTACCGGCAATGACTTCTTGGAAAACACCCCAGAAGCACAGGCAGTCAAAGCCAAAATTAACATTTGGGATTGCATCAAATTGAGAAGTTTCTGTAATGCAAAAGAAACAGTCAGGAAAGTGAAGAGACAACCAACAGATTGGGCAAATATATTTGCAAACTATGCAACTGATAAAGGGTTGAACACCAGAATCTACAAAGAAATCAAGAAACTCCACATCATCAAAACAAACAACCCACTTAAGAGATGGGCCAAGGACCTCAATAGACATTTTACAAAAGAGGAAATCCAAATGGCCAACAGACACATGAAAAAATGTTCAAGATCACTAGCAATAAGGGAAATGCAAATCAAAACCACAATGAGGTTGCACCTCACCCCAGTTAGAATGGCTCACATTCAGAAATCTACCAACAATAGATGCTGGAGAGGATGTGGGGAAAAAGGGACACTAACCCACTCTTGGTGGGAATGCATATTGGTTAAGCCACTATGGAAGTCAGTCTGGAGATTCCTCAGAAACCTGAATGTAACCCTAGCATTCAAACCAGACATCCCACTCCTTGGAATTTACCCAAAGGAAATGAAATTGGCAAACAAACAAGCTGTCTGCACATTAATGTTTATTGCAGCTCAATTCACAATAGCTAAGACCTGGAACCAACCCAAATGCCCATCAACAGAAGACTAGATAAAGAAATTATGGGACATGCACTCTATAGAATACTATACAGCAGTCAAATAAAACAAAACCTGGACATTTGCAACAAGATGGAGGAATTTGGAAAACATCATGCTGAGTGAAATAAGCCAGTCCCAAAGGGACAAATATCATATGTTCTCCCTGATCAGCGACAACTAACTGAGCACCAAAGGGGAAACTTGTTGAAATGAAATGCACACTATGAGAAACAGTGACTTGATCAACTCTTGTCCAGACGGTTGATGTACAATGTAATACTTTATCCATTTTAGTATTTTTTTTTGTTCTAGTACCATTGGTTGAACTCTGTAATTAACACACAATTATTCTTAGGTGTTTAAATTTTAACTGAAAAGTGATCCCTGTTAGGAATTTGGAAAACATTATGCTGAGTGAAATAAGCCAATCGCAAAGGGACAAATACCACTTGTTTTCCTTGATAGGTGACAACTAACTGAGCACCAAAAAGGAAACCTGTTAAAGTGAAATGAACACTATGAGAAACGATGACTTGATCAGCCCTCACCCTGACTGTTGATGAGCAGTTTAATATGTTTTCCCTCTTAGTATCTTTTTTGTTTGTTCTACTTAATACTTTTGGTTGAAAACTGTAATCAATACACAATTCTTCTTAAGTGCTGAAACTTAACTGAAAAGTGATTGCTGTTAAATATAAGAGTGGGAATAAGAGAGGGAAGAGATGTGCAATTCGGGACATGCTCAAGCTGACTTATCTCAAACGGTAGATTTAGAAACATACCAGGGGATTAGAATTCAATCCCATCGAGGTGGCATGTACCAATGCCATCTCACTAGTCCCAGTGATCAATTTCTGTTCACAATGAATCATAATGATAGGACTAAGAACCAAAGGGATCACATAAACAAAAATAGTGTCTGCAAATACTAGCTGATAGAATAAAAAAGGGAGAGAACGATCCAACATGGGAAGTGAGATACACAGCAGACCCATAGAATGGCAGATGTCCTAAACAGCACTCTGGCCTCAGAATCAGCCCTTAAGGTCTGCGGCTCCAGCTGAAAAGCCCATGAGAGTGTTTCAGGCATGGAAAGCCAAGACACTCTGGAAAAAAAAAAAAAAATGAAAGATATCCGCGAGTGAGATCCCAGTGGAAAGAACGGGTCATCAAAGAAGGAGGTACCTTTCTCTGAAGGGAGGAGAGAACTTCCACTTTGACCATGGCCTTGTCTAAATATGATCAGAGTCAGTGAACTCAGGGGGCTTCCATAGCCTTGGCAGCTCATGACAAGAGCCTAGGGTGATTACTGATACCATAAACAAGAGTGTCAATTTGTTAAGTCAACAACAGGAGTCACTGTGCACTTACTCCTCATGTAGGATCTTTGTCCTTAGTGTGCTGTACATTGAGATTTAATTCTATAACTAGTACTCAAACAGTATTTTTCACTTTATGTTTCTGTGTGGGAGCAAACTGTTGAAATCTTTACTTAATGTATGCTAAACTGATCTTCTGTATATAAAGAGAAATGAAAATGAATCTTGATGTGAATGGAAGGGGAGAGGGAGTGGGAAAGGAGAGGGTTGTGGGTGGGCGGGATGCTATGGGGGGGGAAACAAGAGTGTCAATTTGTTAAGTCAACAACAGGAGTCACTGTGCACTTACTCCTCATGTAGGATCTTTGTCCTTAGTGTGCTGTACATTGAGATTTAATGCTATAACTAGTACTCAAACAGTATTTTTCACTTTATGTTTCCGTGTGGGAGCAAACTGTTGAAATCTTTACTTAATGTATGCTAAACTGATCTTCTGTATATAAAGAGAATCGAAAATGAATCTTGATGTGAATGGTGGGGGAGAGGGAGTGGGAAAGGGGAGGGTAGCGGGTGGGAGGGACGTTATGGGGGGGAAGCCATTGTAATCCATAAACTGTACTTTGGAAATTTATATTCATTAAATAAAAGTAAAAAAAATAGCTAATCATTTCCCTCTTCCATCTTCCTTTAGACAGACTCACTAATTTGTTCCAACTGTAAGGTATAATGCATGCAACAGAGTAGCACTTAACACCATTTTAAGTTACCTAAGCATATCCATGTTTTCTAATATTGTGTTTTTTTTTTAACTTTTATTTTATGAATATAAATTTCCAAAGTACAGCTTATGGATTACAATGGCTTCCCCCCCATAACACCCCTCCCACCCGCTACCTTCCCCTTTCCCACTCCCTCTCCCCTTCCATTCACATCAAGATTATTTTTCGATTCTCTTTATATACAGAAGATCATGATTCAACAATTCTTAACAAAACCTTAACAAATCCCATCAGCAATATATAAAGTGGTTAATATACCACAATCACATAGGCTAATTTCAATGATTAAAAATTATTTAATATTAAAAAATTAATGTCATTCACAATAATAACAGACACAAAGAGAAAAAGAACTACATGATCATCTCAATAGATGCATAATACTATTTGAAAAAATTTAGAATCTCTTTACGATAAAATTTCAAGCACATACATAACATCTAAGATAATCTGTAGTCAGTAGCATACCATATTTAAAGGTGAAATATCTAATGCCCTTTTCTAAAGAGTAGAACTACTAAAGCAAGGATATCTGTTCTTTCCACTTTTATTCAACATTGTACTGGGAGTTCTAGACAATGCAGCAAGTAAAGATAACAGATAATATAATATAAAAAGGAAGAAATAAAATTACCCAAACTTTTAGAAGAGGTAATCTTATGTGCAGAAAATCTTGCAGAATATACCAAAATAGCTACTAGAATTACAAGAGTTTAGCAAGTTTGCAGAATATCTAGTTATTGTACAAAATCAATTATATGTGCTCGTATTAGCAACAAATAACTGATAACCAAGACCAATATAATTTACCATAGTGTTAAAAACTGTGAAATTTTTAAAGATGAAGTTAGCCAAGGATATATAAGACCTGCACACTGAGAACAAGAAAACAATGGTAAAAAAAAAAAAGTACAAAAATTAAAAAAAAAAGATATCTATGTGCATATATTCAAAGACCCAGTGTTATTGAGGGCACTTCATCCCAAATTAATATAGATTCAATGAAATCCCAATCAAAATACCTGGAGGGTGTTTTATAGAAATTGATAACCAAATTCTGAAACTTATATGGAATCCGGGAGGACTTAAAATGGAGAAATGTAAAATTGAAGGCTTTATATTACTTGATTTAAAGTCTTATAATAAAATTGCAGTAATCATGAGAGTGTCACATTGGTGTATGGAGAGACATATCTGAAAGTACAATATTTTAATTACTAGGAGAAAAAATTTTTTTTTTCAGACCTATTGTCATGTTTAATCCCAGTGAGAGTCAAGTTGGGAATTGATAATTTCTTTTTTTTTTTTTTTTTTTTTTTTTTTTACAGAGGATCAGTTTAGTATGCATTAAGTAAGGATTTCAACAGTTTGCACCCCCATAGAAACACAAAGTGAAATATATTGTTTGAGTACTCGTTATAGCATAAGATGGGGACTATATATATCACTCTTAGATCACAGTTGGATGTGTTTTTGAAAGTAAATGGTTAATGTGTAATCTCCAAGTAAATAGATATATTTGATAGGGGTTTCAAAAGTTTAATACACGATTCCTTTTTTATGTAGTCATACAATATAAAGGAAGAGTGAGATTATAACTGTAATAACATAAATCAAGTCAATCATCAAAAACTTAACACTTTTTTTCCACAGAACTTTAGGCAAATGCATACAAGAATCTTTTGCACCACACAAGACAATTTTTTTTCATGTTATGTTAGCGTGAGTTAGAATAGGAATCTTACATATTCCTAGAAATATTATATTTGCTCTTGTTTTAATATTACAAACAAGCCGGATTTTTCTTTTCTTATATTGACATTCAGTATTTTAAAAATAAATTGGAATAACTGCATGACATCAAGCTATAAAATATGATCCACGCAGAGGGTAACCTGCATAGTGTAGGGTTTTCCAAAATATATTTGGAAAAATGAGATTCTATAAGTTGCCAACATTTGGGGAAAACTGACTTTAATTTTAAATGCTTGTATTTACTTCAGTTCTTCTCAGAGATTTTAACAATTTCTTAAATCTTTGATCCTGCATGGCCCCTCTACATAACCACATGGAGTCATTATATATGTATATTTTTTACCAAGTTTTCATCTCATCCTTTGAATAAGGGGCTTATGTTTTCAATCAGCACCCAGTAACTCAAATGTACAACGGAAATTTTAGAACCAACATTTCATAATGTACAAATGCATTACAAATCTGCAACAAAGATATAATGTACTTGGCATTAAAGTGGATTATGTGTGAAGTATTATTTGAAGTCATTGTCATGAGGAAGGTACAATAGGATTTCTTATGGAGTATATTATTTCATTAATGCAAGTATATCCTACCCTCTGTGGTAAACCATTGCTCACCTGAATAATGAAAACATATTAAATTTCAAGATTAAGGAAAATATTATGTTACTGGAAGACAACTCCCATTGTTTTTGATATTTTGTTCCTGTAGAAACCTTGCTTTTAAATTTACTTTTACTGTGCTACATAGGAATTTTAGGATTACATTGTTCATAAAATTTTTAGTGTTTCTCAGAAAGGCAGCAGAGATAATGGTCAAATAATTATACCTTGCAGGTATGGTGCCATAATAAGAATCTTGTTAAACATAGTCCTCACTGAAACAGGCATTCACTTGGTGAGAACATAAAGGGGAGGTTTCTTCATTGAGTTGCCTTACTGTGTTGCAAAGATGATGCATATTCCCCCAGATTCCAACAAACTGCCTGTAAGGAAGTTAAGAATTGTTGAACTCACTTCCAACATTGTATTACAAAGGTAGTTTTGTGTGGTGGTTGGTTAAAAGTTCCTTGGAGTAAATGGACTTTGTTGAGGTTTTAACTCTGACATTCATGCATCTAATGTGAAATTATTTTTCTAATGGCCTCAGTTCATTCTGCTATACAATTAATCTGGTTCTTTATAAAGTTAATTTGAGTGTAAAATAATACACCAAAATCAGCATAGATACTAAGAGAGAATAATTTTTACACCTTCTTATTATTATTGTGATTATTATTACCAAAGTACAGTTAGTTGCCATTGATACTACACATTTTTCTCTTGCAGAGACATGTCATGCAATGCTCACACAGAGAGGAACAAGAGGAAAGGTTAAGAGAACAAAAGAAAAGGAAGTAGAGAAAAAATTTCTGACTAGTGTTACTGCAAAAACATTTAATACTAGTGACTTTCTAAATTTTATTAATATAAAAAGAATAGATTTCATGTATATCATAGGTACAATTTCTCACCACTCAATCTAGATGTCTTTGATACAGCTAATGAGCCCCATTCTTACTGACCCTCACCATGTGCGCTTCCCAAACCACTCAACTCTCCCGAAACAACTCCCTCTCCATCCCCCAGATTCTATCAGAAGCTCCCTCCCAAACTCTCTCCACTCTCCTCTAACACCTCTATGATTATATAGGATCCTTTACCACCACCTCAATTAAGACTCATCCATCTCTTTCCTCCCTTCCCTTGCCTCCCTCTACCAACCACAAGCACTGTCTCCCCTGGCCACCCATGTCCCTTTCTCACTGGAACCCACCCCCCGCCCCCAATTGGTTTCAGATTCACAGGCAAACATGAACTTTCTCCCTAAGGGAGGTGGCAGGGCCAGAGAGTCCCCCATGGTTCATGTCCCTTTCTTGTTGTCTGATATGAGCAAAACTGAGGAACAATTAAGCTCCTTTTCTGAAAACCCATCTGAATATAAAAAGGAGTTCTTTTGCCTCTCCAAAGCATACCTTTTCACCTGGGGAGATGTCTATTATGTACTAACATCTACACTTGCAGTTGATGAAAAGGAGTGCATCTGGTACTCAGCTTGGATTCATGCTGGCTGAACACAATCCTACCTGGCTGAACACAATCCTTCACTCTATCCAGTGGAAGGCACCACCACTCTCCTGAGCATCAGGACAGAGTGGGTGTATCAGTCGAGAGATCTGGGCACATGGAAACTTAACCATATGCTAACTTGTCTCCTAGAATGTATGCAGAAGAATACTCATACCTATGTCAACTATGACAGAGTTAGAGAAATTACTGAGGGGCCAATGAAAACCTGACCCTCTTTTTATCTCACTTACTAAAGCAGTCTAAAAATACTCAAATTTAGATTTAACCTCCACAGCCAGGACTCCATATCTTCATGTCCAGTTCATTAGCCAATTGGCACATTATATCAGTTGCAGACTACAATAGCTATAAAAAGGGTCTAAACCCCCAAACCTACCCCCCACAAAAAAAGGAGCTCCTAGATGTGATCTTTAAGGTATATAACAACCAAGAAGATGATGCAAAAAGAGACAAGGACTGGGAGAGAAAAAATAAATATAACATGCTGAACTCAGCTAACAGAAACCAAAGTTCATCCAGCCCCAACATTCCAATATCCAAAAACAGTACCTCTCCTGGTCCCTGCATTTGCTGCAACCAGGCTGGACACTAGGCAAGAGCATGCTCCAACCTGAGGCTCCCAACAAAAGCTTGCCCCACATGCAGCCAATGGTGTCATGGGAAATGATACTGTCCACAGGGACACTCTGATGCCCCTGATGAGCAACTCCACCCTGATTCCTCCCCAGCACAACTGTTTCAGTGAAAGGGCCCAGGTTCTTCGACCCTGGGGGGAGTTTCTGACTTGTCCAAAGAATTCTGGGTTGTTGGGACAGTGGCCAAACAGATTAGTTTCTTTTGTCCTGGACAGAGAGGCCTCTTTCTCTCTGTTAACAACATTTTCAGGCCAAACTCTGGACTCCGACATCTCTGTTAAAAGAGTCTCAGGCATCCCCATCAAAACACAGATCACCCCAATCCTTCCCTGCACCTTCAGCTCCATTACTCTGGTCCATGGCTTCCTTGAGATTCTTGTTTTGTCTTTCTTGTGTTTCTTGTTACAATGTTCTATGCCCCTAAGGGGCAGAGACCTCCTCTCCAAGCAAAAAATCTTGGCCTTCATACCACCACCAGACACCACCTCGATCTTTTGTCTACAACTTCACTCCTCCTACTGTCCCCAGTTTCCTATCTCCCTCCACCCCCTCTACCTGATGACATGCCCACTGTTGTCCCTTTACTTTGGGGCGCTAGCAACTCCAGCATCACCCGACATCACTCCCTTATCCTGGTAATCTTAAAAAAACTGCCTTTATCTCACAAGAGCAGTACTCTCTGAACCCTAATACCCAATTATGGTCTTAAGGCTGTAATTCACCATCTTGTTCAGGCCTCTCTCTCCTCATTCACATACACTCCCACACAATACCCCTATCTTGAGCATCAAAAAACTCAATGGAGATTATCATCTCATTCAAAACCTACACAAAATAAATGAAACCTTTGTCCCTACCTATGCCGTCATTCCTAAACCCTATACTCTCATGCTCTATCCCTTCTGGCAATACCCATTTCACAGTCCTAGATCTCAAGGATGCCTTCTTTTCAATCCCCCTTGATCCTAACTCTCATGGTAAGACCCTGACTCCCAACAGTTCCAGCAGCTAACTTGGACCATCCTCCCTCAGAGCTTCTGTGACAATCTTCACTACTTTTGTCAGGCTTTACAACCAGACCACCTAACTTTAGAGCTCGCCCCTAGCTACCTCCTGCAATATGTGGACCGTCTTCTCTGCAGTGCCTCCAGAGAAGCTTGCTTACAAGGCTATTCTACCATCCTAAATGCCCCAGCTACATGGGGATATAAGGTCTTTCCCATTAAAGCCTGAATAGTGCTCACTGTCATCACATACCTAGGTCTCCATATCCCACACCAAATGTGGTCTATACAACCCGATCATATCCCCAGCTCCTGCAACACCCATTTCCTCAAACTAAGAGAGAGCTCCTCTCCATTCTGGGCTACCCAATTTCTTTTGCATATGGATCCCTAACTTCTCCTTTACTCACATCTGTTCTATGTGGCCACTAAAGTGCCTCCAGACGAGCCCCTCTGCACTCCCACTTCCCTCACAAGTATGATCACAAAACTACAACAGTCCTGATCCATGATTCTACTCTCCACCTCCCTGGCAAACCCAAGCCCTTCTTTCTTTTTGTCCACACCAATAAAGGTCAGGCTCTTTGCCTTCTGTGCCAAAAGGGGGCATTACATGAGTTTGGGTTCTAGTAGCCTAACTAATCAAAAAGCTGGATCTCATCTCTAGAGGGTAGCTTCCCTGTCTCCAAGCCCTTGCAACTCTGGACATATTAGAGCCAGAAGCCCACAGCTATCTCGTTTAACAACCCTACATATTCACTCACCTCACAACCTCCGAGACCTAGTGAGCCATTTGGCTTTTCTTTCTCTTCCCCCTTTCAGGGTCCAGATCCTACATACTTTCCTAGTATACCCAACATTATCCTTCTCACCATGTCTCACTCTAAACCCTGTAACACTTCTCCCCCTCCATACCCAAGATTCACTAGTTATATCTCACAATTACTGCAAGTTCTTAGATCTCATTCTCAAACCCTTTTCCCATATCACTGATGAGCTTCTCCAAGACACCCACATCCCCCATTGGTTCACTGATGGCAGTCCCCAAAAGATACCACCCTATGTGGCAAGATATGCAATCATAAAATGAAACATCTCTAATCCCTCTAAACATACCCTATTAGAAGCACAACCCCAGCCATCCAAAACTACTTCCCAACAAGCAGAGCTTATTGTGCTCTCCTGGGCTCTCACACTGCAAAAAGATAAACAAGTAACTGACTCTAAATACACCTATAATATTCTTCACTATAATATCCTAATCTGGAGAGAATGCAGCTTTCTCACTTAGAGAAACCCTGTATTCAATTCCTCTCACATTATGTTCTCAAAACAGCCTTCCTTCCCAAACAAAACCACTATACTCCACTTTCAGGATCACCAAAGAGATAAATCCTCCCTGACCACATTAAATAATATCACAGGCCAAATGGAAAAACAGATTACCCCCACTCACCCTTTGGTCAGCTCCCCAAATCCTCTATTTGCCCTGATGGCTACCACCTCAAAGCCATTCCAACACCCATCTAACCCTTCTAACCCCCCCCCCCATTTCTACACTACCTTTTTCATCCCTCTACTCAAGTCTTACTGCAGTTTATAAAGACTCACCTATCTCTATCTGTCTACAACCTCTAAACCAACAATGTCTAGAAAACCTCATTAAGACCTGCCCCACCTGCCAACAGACAAATCCTGGCACCAATCTTTTACACCCAAAGTTCCCCACTCACCAATTATGGGATCCTCCCCTGCCATGGACTGGCAGATAGAATTTACTCACATGCCACCTGTGCCTGGAGTTAGATATCTCCTTGCAGTAATTGACACCTTTTTGGGGTAGGCTGAAGCATTTCCCACTACCAGTAAAAGAGCCCCACAGTTGCCTACTTCCTCCTAATAGAAATTATAGCAAGTTTTGGCTTCCCCTCCTTCTTCCAATCATACAATGGACTTGAATTCACCTCCCATGTATCTCAACAAGTCACTCAGTACTTACGTATCCCTTGGAAATTTCATATTCCTGATAGGGCTCAATCATCATGAAAAGTCAAGAGGACTAATAGATCTTTAAAATAAATCCTCACCAAACTCTCCATCAAACATTGGACAAAACTCCCATCCTTAGCTTTCCTAAAGCTTAGAACTCTGCCAAAGAAACCTCTTCAAATCATGTTTAACAAACCTATCGCCCTCCCAGGGCTTGAGTTTTGCTCCTCCCGCCTTCCCTCCAACTTGCCCTTTCCTCTCCTTTCACCTAGCAGATTGTTGCTATACCAACATATTAACTGGGCCTTACTGGCCCCTACTCCTGAGGCCTGCCTATGGGCCTTGGCTACAGAAGATATCACCTACCTTTCAAACCCAACCTCTTCCCCTCTGACTTCAGCATGGAAGGGGCCCCACAAGTTCATTATCCTTACCTTCACCATGGCTAAACTAGATAAAGACACCATTTGGGCCCACCTTTCCAGGCTAAAAAAGGCCCCGCCCACAATCTCCACTGCTATGCCAATCCACTCCCAATATATGGCCACCTCCACCAGCCGCACATCACTCAAACTAACTAAATTACCACCCCCCTTCTTGAACAGGACCTGTGTCACAGGCACCATCTTGCCTAATGGTCTTTACCCTACCCCAACTCTACACCTTCCTCACAGCCTTTCAGTAAGACCTCTGGATGACTTCACCTCAAATCTCACTTGACAGCCTCTGACAGCTGATTGATTATCTCTGGCTCCAGGGACGCTTCATCAACTTCAGTTTGGAGCAAATCCACTTCTTCATCATGCAAGAGTGGTCTGTTACTTCACACCTTTGCAAATATCCTTTTTACTTTCTGTTTGTACTTCATATTGTAAAGCGTTGTCACCTGCTGCTGCTGTCCTTAACTGCAGTCCTTGCCCAAATCCTTGCCACAGGTTTAGTGGCAGTTGCCCCAACTGATTGGACCTGTGTTAAAATTTTTTTCCTAGTGCTCTTTTTAATTTCTTCTCTGTAGGATGATTTTCTGCTATCTCTCCTTCTAACCTGGCCCCTCCCCTTTTTGTCTCTACCTCTCACCCCCAACCAGACTCATTTTTGGCAGTTTCAGGTAAGGGACAAAGATTGTTTAATCCTAGGGATCTAAAATGTCACAAAAGCAGATTCCCCAGCTAGTATTCAGTTTGATGCTTGTAAGGATGCAAATAAAGGACAAATACAATATGGGGTATAATATGGGAATGACCTGATACCCAAGACTACAAATATGTTTGTTTCCAAGAAGGAAACCTAGCCAATTATGGACAGAAACGGGGCTGCTCAATCCAGGACTCTCCCCTTCTTCCCCAGTGCTATTGCCCTATGTGAATGTGAACAGATGAACCTTACCTACCTAATATTCCCCTAAGCTGAGGTCAAAATTTAAAGCTAAAAACAGTCTTGCCTGCCTTGTCCCCCTACAGCCTTGGGAAATGTAATCCAGTAACATAGTCTATCACCAACCCCCATGAGCCTTGGCAGCTTTGAAAACAAAAAGCCAGTATTCTTATCAATGCAAAAGGAAAGGATCCCAGGAGCATAAATAATATAATATAAATCCCTATGGAAAAACCATGACCCCTCCAGGCAAGTCAGGACTCTGCCCAAATCCAATCCCTGGCCAAACAGGCTTAGTCTTCACCTGTCATTTACCCCCAACTCCCTGTTGAACAATTAGCAAACCTTACACATGCCATCCTTCAGTTCTTGTGATCATCCTTGGGCAAGGGTGGATGGCGTGCCTGCCAGTCAAAGAATGGGGATTCTCTGTGCTGGGCTACATTGCCACATCACTTAACAAAAGCACAGACACCCATTGTGTGCGTTGTAACTATACTTCATCTCTTGTTATAGGACCCAGCACCTATATCACCTTCGACACTAGGTGGCCTTACCCTGGACTACAACACCATCACTATCAATCAAAACAAAAAAGCTGTAAAAGCTCCCCCTGGCACCCATTTGGTGTGCCGCAATGATTTTCTAAAAACCATTACCCCTGCCCATCCTCTCTGCACTTTGGTAATACTTACCCCCAGTTTTTATCTATACCAGAGAAACAGCAACAACATCCTAAGTAAACACACCTCCTGCTTCACAACCCTGTAGTTGCCCTCCCTTTCCCAACAGTCTTGGGAGCAGGAAGTACGGCCATAGGCGCCACAGCTTTGGACGTGTCTCAACACTCCCTAAAACAACTGGCCCAAAGAATAGACACTGACATTGAAAGCCTCCACCAGGAGGCTTCCAACTTTCAAGAACAAATATAAACTCCCTAGAATCTGTGATCCTGCAAAACAGTAGAGCACTAAATCTCCTGACAGTACAACAGGGAGGAATTTGTCTTTTCCAGGGAGAAGAGTGCTGTTATTATGCCAAGCAGTCTGGAATGTTAACTGACTTTGTAGATAAAGTAAAAATAGATTACTGGAGTGGGCACAGGATCAAAACCAATGAAACATGGGATACACTGCTACACTGGGAGAGTGGGCATGGTTAGCTCCTCCTCTTGGGCCTGCCAAGGTCATCCTCATGGCCCTGCTATTCAGACCATGCCTATTTAATTTGTTCCACAATTTCTACAGAATTCCAACAAAGCCATCTCTGAAGACCAGATTAAGACTATGATGTACTCCACCACCTCAACCAAGGATACAGCCTCTTCCCTCAAACTGAGGCGGACTCCAGGCTATAGAGTTAAACCCCAGTTAAACTTTTTAAAGTTAAACTTTGCTGAACACAATGAAATGAAGCTGGAAATTAATAACAAAAGAAACTCTAGAAAATACAGCAACACATAGAAACTGAAAAGCATGTCCCTGAATGAACAGTGGTTCATAAAAGGAATAAAAAGCAAAATAAAAAATAAAGAATTAAAATGAAAATACAACACCTCCAAACCTAGGAATGATAGCAAACGTTATGTTAAGAAGAATGTTTATAAAAATAAGAATCTACATCCAAAGGAAAAGGAAAGGTATCAGATATATGTTCTCACAATGCATCTCAAGGACCTAGAAATATAAGGAAAAAACAAATTCAAAATTAGTAGGAGGAAAGAAATAATAAAAACTATAAAAGAAATAAACAAAACAGAAATAAAAAAACTGTAAAAAACAGTAAAGTAGAATTGTTTTTGAAAAAATAAACCAATTTGATATATTGTTGACCCAACTAAACAAAAAAAATACACACACCCAAATTTACAAAATCAGAAATGCAAAAGGAGATGATATTACACCTGCTACCACAGAAATACAAAGAATAATTAGGAATTATTACAAAAAAGCTAAATGCCAACAGACTGGAAAATCTAGAAGAAATGAATAGATTTCTGAACACCTATAATTTACCAAAGTTGAGTCAAGAAGACATAGTTAACCCAAATACCAAGTAGATCAATAACTAAGGCTCAGATTGAGTTAATAAAAGGGCCTCACAACAAAGTATGATATCATATATTAATCATGTGGTTTCATTGCTGAATTCTACCAAACTTTGATACTACACGTGATCTTAGTCAAAAGGCAGAGAAGCAATCTACTAAACTTTGAAAGAGTAACTTATTTCAATTATTCTTAAATTATTCAAAACAATTGAAAAGGAAAGAACTCTTCAAACCCTTTCTATGAAGCCAGTATCACCTTAATTCGAAAACGAGAGAAAGGTACAATGAAAAAATAGAATCATAGACCAATATCTCTGATGAACATAGGTGAAAACATCTTCAACAAAATACTAGCAAATATAATTCAACAATGCATCAAGATCATCCATCCGGACAAATTGTTACTTATTGTAAGGATACACAGATGGTCAAACGCATGCAAATCAACATATGTCATTAATCACATCAACAAATTAAGGATGAAAACTATTTGATTATCTCAATAGATGTAGAGAAAGTCATTGATAAAATGCAACATCCTTTCTTGATACAAATCTTTAAAAAATTGGATATTGAAGGAACATACCTCAACACAGTCACGGCAATGCATATGATAAAAACACAGCCAACATCATACTGACTGGGGAAAAACTGTAAGCCTCTCTACTAAGATCTGGAATTGACAAACATGCTCACTATCACAATTATTATTCAATATAGTTCTGAAAATTTAAACTAGGATGGTTAGACCAAAAAAAAAAAAAAAAAAGAAAGCCAATGTATAAAAATTGAAAGGAGGAAATAAAATCATCCCTCTTTGCAGATGACATGATCCTTTAAACAGAGGAACTAATAGATGCCACTAAGAGAAAATTGGAACCCTTAAGAAAATTTGGTAAATTTGTAGGATACAAATAAACACACAAAAATCAATAGCATTCTTGTAAATCAATAATTATCTGGCTGAGATAGAATGTGTAAGATTGGTCTCATTCACAATAACTACAGAAAATAGATTTTAATACTGAAATATTTAGATTTGAAGTTTCAAAGTTGATTCCATAAACCTTTCTTAAGTTAAATCATTGAACTGAAAACAATAATAAATTAAACATTTCTTTTTGAAAAGGACTTATACTCTTTCTATACTTGAGTCTTATCTACTACATATATCAGAGCAACCTTAAATTTCTATCACAAGCAAGATATTTTATAATTTTATCACCTTAATGATTAATATCTCAGACCCAGTGGGTAATAAGCCTGATAGTCGTCTCTTCACATGCATCCCCAAGGTCTTAAGAAAAACAATAAGGACAATTGTCGCTCCCCGTCTTCGTGGAGGAACGACACAGGACCCTGCGCTGTTCTTTCGTCTGCTCGGCCCTCCCCGGGTTTGCTGCTGGTTCTTCCCGGGTTGGCTACTGTCCCTTCCACCTCCGTGGAAGGGCGGTTCCCCCTGGCCACTTTCCCCACTTCCGCAGGGGAGCGGCACACCGCCGGCCAGCTCTCTCGGGGGCTGCACAGGTGTTCCTTCAGATAGATGTTCCCCTTAGATGTTCCTGGTGCATCCCAACTCTGCTACCCACACGCCGAGTACACTGCTCTCCTCCAATCAGGAGCAGGTCCTACAGTTTATTGGTTGAACTGGAGGCAGCTGTGTAGAAGCTGTTTTCTCCTCTCCCAGCGCCATATTGTGGGAGAGCAGATGCATAGAATAAGTCTTAATTCCAGTAACTTAGTCTAGTCCGAGTTGCTCCCCACAGACAATGACCTAGAGTACTTTGAGAATTGGATTATCTTAGGCTGTGAAAATGAAATTTACAGGTGATTGCAGCAGATCACCTTTCTGTCAGTAATATTCTAATCCACGTTGCATGCAAGGATTTCTGGATTTTGGCTATGATCTCTTGTCTCTGCCATGGATGGAGGAAGTTTACTACTTTGTTTTTCCTTTCTGGCTTGGTGAACTGGACTCCCTAGCTCTCTCTCACCTCGTCTTTGTCCAATTCATCGCAGTTCAGCCTCCAAAAATATGTTCCTAATGTAAATTTCATCATAGCAGTGCAACAACTAAATAACAACAAATCAGAAACATATTCTCTATCCTGCTCAAAAATCTGTGGTTTCCTATTGCTTATAAAATAGAGTAGAATCTTATATAACTAGCACGTAAGATGATTCATAATATTGCAACACATAGAGCCCTTTCTCCCAGTGCTTCCAACCTCAAAGTGAATGTACTTGCTACATCACTGTAGAGGTTCTTTTTCAAACTTCACAAGCAGGCTCACATCTCCAAACACATGCTCAGGCTTCTTTACTACCCAAATGATCAAAATGCATGTTGTAAAGTCTTAAATATAATTTAATTAGGTGTTTACATTATACATTTTCAAAGATTATAAACCTTGTGGTGTTCAAGAACTATATGTGTCTTTTCTATCCCCTAACTCCTATGGCTCTCCTCCCAACAGAGAGATCAGATGACAAAATCGAGCTAAATAAAATACGTTTATTTTTCAAATATCCTTTTGGTGATGCACAGAAAGAATAGGCAGACTTTACAGCCCAAACAGAATGGAAAAAAATAGATCCCCCAAACAACTCAAAGTTGCATCCATACTGAAAAAAAAAAAAAAAAAACAACTTTGTGAACTAGACCCCCTTAGCCATCCTCCTTTAAACAAGTGCTCATTTGGAACCCCAAAAGGCTTTTATGGTTCCTATAAAAATGCAGGTCCTACCAAATTTGCACAGCTGCTCCTCTCTGTTAGTGTCAGGCATGATAAATGAAGAGGCAGAGAGAGAAGATTGAGGAGATGAATGAAATGAGGGAGACTGTTTTCTTAAACCAGTGAGATGTTATATGACTGTCAGCTCACCTTGATAAACCACAACAAAGGCTCATGAGATAAATGAATGAGAACTACAATAATGAATCTTTTTGCTGTCACTTCTCCAGATTCAAATATCTTCTTTTTATCTTGACTGTTAAATACACAAAAACAAAACTTTTATCCCATGGATACTTCATTCCCCACCACTACCTTGAATAATTATTGACATTTCAGTCTTTTAATTCCTCCTGATATAGTCTAAAATGGAATTGTAACTTTTGGAAAGGGAGAAAAAGTGCTATTTCTGATCAGATATTTTATGACTAAACAGAATCAGGTTAACACATGTTCTAAGGAGTCTGCATTTAGCCAATGTTAAAATACTTAATGTCTACTCTTGACTAGTTTAATGGCCTGTGATGAATTAGTCATTTCTCTCCAATATGTGAATTTCCATATTGTAAAAGTAGGAACAATTACACATAGTCCCATAATTTTGTAAAGATTAAATAAAATTATTTAAAGCATATATCCAGGTGTCTCTCAACCTACTTAAGACTCAACGTATTAGCTATTTTAACAGCAATGACAACAATGAACATAAAGCTAAATTGTGTAGGCAATGTATACAAGAGCAGGTAATGCTAATAATATTATTCATTCCACCTTTAATAAAAATGTACTAAGTCATAACTGTGTGCCAGGTGCCATGTGGGCTGAGGGACAGAATGGTGAACATGGAAAAACATATTAACCAAATTATTGCTTAGTATAAAATATTTTGTTCCTTAAATTCATTTTGTCATTTTTATGACATTTATCTTGATTTTATTTAATGAAGAAATCACCCAGTGAGTAAAATATGTCTTGTAAGAAGTCAAAAGATGTTTCTTTTCTTTATCTAATTCAGCACTAGTGCAAAAAATGACTTGGATATTGGGTTATAAGGAGGCTTCAGATGTTAATGAAATAAATGTAAAAATCTAGAAATTGCTTTCTACTTTCCAAAAATTAAAAAAAAAAAATTCAAGTCAAACATATCAACACATGATAGAAACTGAGTTACTGTTGAAGATCTAAAAGACTATCAAAAAGGATAAGGGCTAGACATAGTCAAATTACTTGAAAGATGTGCCAAGGGTAAGAGAGATTACAAAGTGAAAAAAGTAAAGAACACTGTTCTTAAGTTGAGGACTAGCTCCAAATAAAAGCAATTGAAAATGTTTTATATTAATCAAATGATCTCATTCCTAAATTATTTTCCTGAAATGGTTGATGAAAATCTGAGATGCTATGAAATAATATGGAATAGACTCGATCTACAAATTTAGCTTTCAAGCTTGAAAAGTTAAATATATGTTCCAATTATTTATGGCAATGATTTATTTTTAAAAAGCTGCCAGGGAATTTATTGATTCTGTGAATAGTTAAGAAAACTCACACTCTGCGCATATTTCTTTTCTTTTTTTATGTTTTTTGACAGGCAGAGTGGACAGTGAGAGAGAGAGACAGAGAGAAAGGTCTTCCTTTGCTGTTGGTTCACCCTCCAATGGCCACCACAGCTGGCGCACTGCAGCCAGCACACTGCGCTGATCTGAAGCCAGGAGCCAGGTGCCTCTGGTCTCCCATGTGGGTGCAAGGCCCAAGCAATTGGGCCATCCTCTACTGTACTCCTGGGCCACAGCAGAGAGCTGGACTGGAAGAGGGGCAACCGGGACAGAATCCAGTGCCCCAACCTGGACTAGAACCCGGGGTGCCGGCGCCGAAAGACGGAGGATTAGCCTATTGAGCCGTGGCGCCAGCCTGTGCGTGTTTCTTAAGACAGACCTCAAGGGAGAAGGAAAGAAAACAATAATCACTAAAGAGATGGAGCTATGTCAATTACAAAGCAGTATCTATGCAGTGAGCAATCTAGTACACATTATCTAATTAAATTCTATAGGGTGTATAACACCAATGATATTTAAAATTGAGTAATAATCTGGGCATAAGAAGGAAATAATTGTATAAGTTTATTTTTCCTCAAGGATGTCAACTCAGATATAAAGAGAAGAAATAATAAAAGAGAGACTGTGGGATATGGAAAGCAATGTGCAGCCCAGAAAGACTATGTTGCTCTGCAAAGGACAAACCACAGTAGAAATGTTCAAGCTTGATTTCCACCATGGCTATAATGTATAAAATGGAAATAATAGTGTTTACTGGAAAAATATTTAGGAAAAAAAATTAGATAGTATACATCAAACTTGTAGGCAGTAAGAAACAGAGGCTCTGCACTCAGAAAGCTTTATCATCAATCTAACTTCTTTTCCTGTTGATTTTTGACAATAACTCCACTTCTTCAAGTACTGTGCCCCATGTCCATTATCTATTTAATAGAAATGGTATAAGATGCACAGGATATTTGTGATGTAAATGAAGACAAGGAAAATTGGATAAGTATATGATACTTATTAGACACTCAGTAAATCATACTTATTTAATTATAACAGACTCTCTGAACTAATACCAGTGGTTTAATGATTTGTGTGATACATTCTGTTTGGGAAGAAGAATATTTTGCATTAACTTTTTCAAATGCATTTTCATAAAATTCAGTGTAGTACTAATGGAATTGAAGAAAAATGCTTTGACATAATTAAAATTATAAAGATTTAAATTATAATTTTTTTTCTTTAAAACAATTAAAAATTTAAATTCTGGATAGTCATAGCATGATAAAATAGATTTTCTTTCTTTTCTTGCACTATCACTTTACTTGCTTCTCTGATTTACAATGCTGGTGTAAAAATATATTCCTACATATGCTTTGGTTCCAGTGTTGTGGTGCTTCTGTCTAAGTCACCTCCTGCAGTGCCAGCATTCCATATGGGCACTGGTTCCTGTCCTGGCAACACCACTTCTGATCCATCTCCTTTCTTTCTTTTTTTTTTTTAAATTTTTGACAGGCAGAGTGGACAGTGAGAGAGAGAGAGAGCGAGAGAGAGAGAGACAGAGAGAAAGGTCTTCCTTTACCATTGGTTCACCCTCCAATGGCCGCTGCGGCCGGCGCTCTGTGGCCGGTGCATGGTGCTGATCCAAAGGCAGGAGCCAGGTGCCTCTCCTGGTCTCCCATGTGGGTGCAGGGCCCAAGCACTTGGGCCATCCTCCACTGTACTCCCGGGCCACAGCAGAGAGCTGGACTGGAAGAGGAGCAACCCAGACTAGTACCCAGTGCCCCGATCAGGACTAGAACCCAGGGTGCTGGGGCTGCAAGGGGGAGGTTTAGCCTATTGAGCCGCAGTGCCAGCCCTCCATCTCCTTTCTAATGTGCCTGAGAAAGCAGCCAAAGATGGCCCAAGAGCTGGGGCCTATGAAGCAAAATGGGAGACGCAGGTGAAATTCCTTGTTCCTGGCTTCAGGTCATTTGGAGAGTGAACAGTGAAAGAAAATCAATCTCTCTCTCTCTCTCTCTCTCTCTCTTCCTCTCTTTCTCCCTCTCCCTCTCCCCACCCCATCTGTAACTCTCCCTTTCAAATAAAAATAAATCTTGAACAAATATAAAATATATTTTATAAAATAATTTAAGTGATATATCCAAAGTCTTAAGTATATTCATGATGGGTTACTTTCTCTATGAAGAAAATAATCCATAATTTCAAAACCTAAATTAAAGATTGCAAAAAATCTTTCAATCTTTTCAAATATAGTTGTGTTAAAAACCACAACATGTTGTGGTTTTTAAAACAAAATTTTAATGACTTTACTTAAGATGACAGTTATTTAAATAATAAAAACATAAGTTAAATATTATAGTAATGAAAAGCATATTTTAAATATATCAACGTGAAAAACAATCTAAATGCACAAATACAAAGTTATATATATATATACTAGCATAATAATAAATAGCAGAAAGTGTATATAAAAAAGACAGATATAAAACGCATCAAACACTTAGCATTGTCAAACAATAAAGTAGAAAAGAGAGTTTGCATGGGCAAAACAGACAACCTTACAATTGTGCTTTCAAATGGTCTTTTGATTTCAAATATCATCAGTGAACCATATTTGTGTATCTGGCAATCTATTTCTATCTATTTCTATTTTTATTTGAATTTCCTTATCCATTCTTTCTCCCTGTCTCCTTCATTTTCTCTTTCTTTTTCCCTGCCTTCTTCTCCCTCCCAAATTCCCTCCTGTTCATTTCTCCTCTTTCCTCCTCAACCGCCCCCTGCCCTGTCATCTCTCTCCATTTTTCTCTCCTTTTGCTCTATCTCTCCTCTTTTCTTTTATAGAGACATAAGTGTTTGATCACTTTCCCATGACATATCATCATCCGTATAATAATTGTTTATCTGTGTATAGTTAGTCAAAAGGGCAATATATGTGTTCATAAAAATATAGTGTTTATGTGGCAACAGTGCCAGGAAACTTAGGTTCTTTCTTCCTTATCAATTGGAACCTCAAATTTATTTTTCATACTAAAGTAAAAATTCAGATAAAATTTCCCAACACGCACATATAATTAAACAATATAACTTGCAGAAGAATAGATAGAGATGCAATGAGGTAGAAGAATGTCAGGTCAGTTTAATTATACAAAGGAATTATCTACTGATTTAAAAGAAACAAAAATTAGGCATTTTAAGAGTTAGACAGTACAAGCAAAAACTAGCACAGGTCTTCAAAAAACTTCCATCAACTCAATTAGATAAAATTCCACCTGATTAATAAAATGCTCAGATTCAGAAAGTCAAGTAATAAAATATGCAAATTTCCAGGGAAGCATGCAGAAATTCATCTCCTTTGAATTTCAGCTTATCCGTTCAATTATACAGAAGACCCAGGGTGGAACACAGTTTCATCTCTAAATTTTAAAGTGAGATGAACTAGGAACATGTCTTTATTAAAATGATTGAACATTCTGTCTCATATACACATCTTTACCACCAGAATAATCAGTTTGTTTCTGTAATTTTTGGCAATGAACTCCCATCTGACAACATGATATGCTATGACTATAAAGCAACAAAGGAGACAACATAATTATTTAGTCAGGATAAGCTCTGAAAATTACTTGCTACTGTGCATCAAAAACAGCATGCAATTACATCATTGGTAGGAAGACCCTAACACTGGAGAGTTCCTGGTAATTATCAGAACCCCAGATGTAATGTGGACAGAACAGACTATGGAGTCATGCACAAATAGTTTTGAGTGTCAGCTCCATCTCCTGCTGTGCAATAATGTGAGTAAAAACTCAGGTACCTACACTTGGATATTTTATAGGAGAATAACGTTAAACATCACTTACAAACATTGGTATTGTGATCACTAAATTATGACATTGAAACAAATAAACATATAAAACATTACATCTCAACAATATTTCAGAGAACAAAGAACAATTTTTTATGAAAAATATGCCATGGAATTAACATCAAAGGAAAGGGAGAGAGTGATAGGGAGTGAGCTCTAGAGACAATGCTCACCTGCTGGTTCACTCCCCAAATGCCCACAAGAGCCAGGGCTGACCTGGTCACAATCAGGATCCTCAATGCAATCTGGATCACCCAAGGATGTCAGGGACCCCACTGCCTTCACCTTCACCTACTGCCTCCCAGGTATGCTTCAGCAGGAAGCTGAAATTGGGAGCAGAGCTAGGATTAGAACCCAGGCACTCTGATATAGATGGTGGGTGGGCGTCACTGGTGTCATCTTAGTCACTGTGTCAAACACCATCCCCTGATGTTGACATTCAAAATGTTGCCATTACAACAAAATGAAATAACATAGGTAATACAGCAAGGTGAATAAAGTGAAGACCGAGCCTATCCCACCAATTTTGTTATGATCTGAATATTGATGTCTATCCAAAATTCCTATGTTGAGATCATTATTCCCAAGATGATGCTCTTAGGAGTAAGAGCAAAGGAGAGGTGATAGAGTGTGAGGATGGAGCCTTCATGGGATTATTCTCCTCATAAAAGAGGTCTCACACAGCTCTTTCACTCTTTCCACTATGTGTTACAGGGAGAAGATAACTGGATTTCCTGGCACAACAAGCTGGACTTCCTAGAATCCAGAACTATGAGGAAAAAAATCCATTGTTTATAAACCACTACATTAAATAGACCATGAAAAATTTCTTTACCCCTTATGCTGTATGAAATTGGGAAACTTATTGCAACTCACTGAGGTTCTGAATCCCTATCTGTAAGATACGAAAAATAGTACCTACCTCAATCAGTTGTTAGAAGAGTTAGATTATTTAAAAAAAAAATACAAAATGTACAACGGAATATTTTATACAAGTTTTAAATTTAGTTTATATCTTTCCTGTCACTTCTTAAGTATCTCATTTTTTCATTAAAGTTTGTATGTTTTTTTTTGTTTTTTGTTTTTTTGTTTGTTTGTTTTTTGACAGGCAGAGTTAGACAGTGAGAGAGACAGAGAGAAAGGTCTTCCTTTGGTTAGTTCACCTCGCAAAATGGCCGCCATGGCTGGCGTACTGTGCCTATCCTAAGCCAGAAGCCAGGTGCTTCTTCCTGGTCTCCCATGTGGGTGCAGGGCCCAATGACCTGGGCCATCCTCCACTACCGTCCCGGGCCAAAGCAGAGAGCTATACTGGAAGAGGAGCAACCGGGACAGAATCTGGTACCCCAACCAGGACTAGAACCCGGGGTGCCAGCACCACAGGCGGAGGATTAGCCTAGTGAGCCGCGGCGCTGGCCTGAAGTTTGTATGTTTTATGAATTCCTGTGATAGATGAAAATAAGAACACTGATGCTCATTCACATTGATTTTATAATTCTGGTATCAACTTTGATACCATTCCCAAAGGAATTGCTGCTAGGAAATTCCCCCAAGTATGTTTTTTCTTTCTTTATTTTCTTTTGGTAGTTATGAAGTAGCAGGATAAGAAAAAAGTCTCATTAATCAAACTCAATCTTCCTTCAGTTAACATAATCTTGGAGAATGCCTTTTATAATTTCTTTCTGTTGTTCTTCCTAAAGGTAGAAGCATCAGATCAGCACATCTAAGATAGTTTAGATAGCAAAATATTTCAAAAGATTTCATTATGACACATGCATCTCTTTGCCTTTGATGAAATACCCCATTTGTAAATCATTTATGAATATAAAGTTACATATTTAAAATAACCTTTGAAAATTGCACAATGATGGAATTAATAATCATCAGAATGCCTACAAAAAGAGAATGGCCTCTTTGATTTTTATTTTTAATTACACTCTATCATTGTTCTCAGAAATCAATAAAAATCAGAAAAAGAAACATAGAAAGATTTATAGATTCATTTTCAAGTTCTTCAGTTTTTGTTTCTGACCTAGAAAGTTGCTATAACTTTGTCTTCAGTAGTAAAAAAAAAAAATCACAGTTCTACTTCACAAGAGAGATTAGTTACTTCTCTTATGACCTTTTTATTAAACATTAAAATAATATATAATAATTAATGCAAATGTTCAATTTGGCAACCTAAAATTTCACTAATTTTTTTTTTTTTTTTTTTGACAGGCAGAGTGGATAGGGAGAGAGAGACAGAGAGAAAGGTCTTCCTTTTTGCTGTTGATTCGCCCTCCAATGGCCGCCACCGCTGGCGCGCTGCGGCCTGCGCACTGCGCTGATCCCAAGGCAGGAGCCAGGTGCTCCTCCTGGTCTCCCATGGGGTGCATGGCCCAAGCACTTGGGCCATCCTCCAAGGGCCACAGCAGAGAGCTGGACAACCAGGACAGAATCCGGTGCCCCGACCGGCACTAGAACCCGGTGTGCCAGCGCCGCTAGGTGGAGGATTAGCCTAGTGAGCCGCGGCGCTGGCCAAATTTCACTAATAAGATGTGATACAATAGTGGTGAAAGCAGCACAAGTTTTTTCTGTGTGTGTTACATAGGACAAAAAATAGAATTAAATATGAAGTTAGAAGCAAAGCTGTGTTTTAGCTAAACCTTTCTATGATCCAACCTTTGCATAAGAAATGGACTTGTCATATTTTAGTATTGTTTTAATACTCAAAATGTCAGAAACTAGAAATCAAAAGATAAAAGAAAATGTATCACTGAATCTACATAATGGCTCTGAATGTACTTGATGGAGTCAATAGTAGAAGGGAATGTCTGACACTTAGGCAGTGTCCCTAAACAGGTGTCTCTAAGAAAATCACTTCCACTTTCTGAACCTTAATTTACCATGGAAATATGTTCATATTCTTGTCCTCAAAATGTTTACTATCAAATTGAAAATGAGAAGCTTAATAAAATTATCAACATACAAAAAAAGAATGAAATCATCAAGAGCTACAGAAATAGAGAGGAGAAAACCATTATGTATCTTGTTGAGGAAATTGTAGTCAAATGATTTATCAAATTAAGATTGACTAAGTTTCTTATAATAAATATTAGCAGGCTTATTGGGTTATCTTTATTTACCAGATAAACAGATTAACCATTATTCAAAATGTTTTGAAAATAAATCACAATTCAAAATGTTATATGAAAGTAAACACGGAAAATTATATCTAATAGGGAAATAAATAAAATCTTCTGAAGGTTTTGGAAGTCATGTATAATTCAGAAATTATCTGGAGGCATGCCTACTTTCTTTGAAAAATATCACAGCAGCATGAAGACTGATTCCAATAAAGCCAACCTCTTCAAATGGTCTGATGGAGTATATCCCAGAATGACAACAGTGTTTGGTTTTTGAACACAATTACTGCAGGCCATGACTTGCCTAAAAATTGTGTTAACCAAACATCTGCCAACAACTCATCAAGCTATCAACTACTGCACAATGAATATTGGATATAATAGCAAACTAGGATTCCTTAAAACTCTGCCAAAATTGCTTTAAAATGAAAAAAGCTGGCATGATTTTCTACCTGCAGCTCTAGGATTTATTTTCTGCACATTTTATTCTCTCAGTGCCCTAGAGAATGTTTTGTTGTTGAAACACTTTCTTTGGTCAGAGCCTCATAGTAATGGCAAGAAACTGAGCCCTAAACATGAGCTATTCTTGTTTTCATTTCCTCATAATTTTAAGAAAAATTAAATGCTTGCTATTTGTAGTAGGCAAAAATTGCAAAATTCATTTATATTGAGCAGTAATTCTTAGTCTCTAAATTAAAATTAAAATTTCATATGCTAAATTTAAAATTTAAATGTCTATATGCTATTAAGCATTATCCAGTAAATTTGAAAGATGCAGGAAAATGGTGTGGAGTAGGAACAGCATTTACTTTCTCAATTTAATCTATATGGTCATTTAAGCAAATTTATTTTTATTTTGTTTTTTAAGCAAAGTCACTTATAAAGTAATCCAGCTATCCCCCAATCTGATAGTCCAATATTGCATTGAGCCTTTAGCAATTCATTTCATGTTCTGTATGTGACCAAAACAAAACAAACAAAAAAATGGACTCCAAAAGCCATTTTCCTAACCACTATTGCCTAGGTTGCATACGGCACAAGCAAGAAATGGAATAAACGCACAATAAGAGCTGAGTATAAACATAGTCTTTAATTTCCACTTTGGATCTTTGATCATAGAACATTTTAAGATTTAAATTTCAGGGAAGGTTTTTTTGAAGAAACTAATAATGACATCTATGATGTGGTAGAACATGACATATTTGCTATTATGTATAATCATAACACACCTGTAAGATGTCAACATTACTTATTAAGTTTACAAAGTAGGAAGTTAAAAGCTATCATTTTGTAGTCCCTTTTCAAGATATTATTGGCTATTCATTGTGGCTTGCATTCCCTTGTAAAAACAGGATCAGTTTGACAATTTTAATGAAACATCCCAATAAAATTTTGATAAAAATTATGTCTTTTTTTCTTTAGTGAATATTTATTTATTTATTTTGAAAGCCAGAGTTATAGAGAGAGAGGAAAGACACAGAAAAAGAAACATCTTCCATTTGCTGTTTCCCTTTTTACATTACTGGCAATGGACTGCACAGGGCCAGGCAGAGACCAGGAGCCAGAAGATTCTACTGGGTATCCCATGTGGGTGTAGGGACTAAAACACTTGTGCAATCTTCCACTGCTTTTTCCAGATTGTTAGCAGTGAGCTGGATTGACAGTGGAGCAGCTGGGACATACAACTGCACCTAAATGCGATGCCAGTGTTGCAGATGGTGGCTTTACCCACTACACCACAGCATCAGGCCTGGGGGTTGAGTTTTCTCTATGGATTAACTTAAGAAAATATCATTTAACATTATGAATTCTTCCTTTTTAAAAAGATTTATTTATTTATTTTGAAAGTCAGTGTTACAGAGAGAGATAGCATCCATTTGCTAGTTCATTGTCCATATGGTTGCCATGGCTAGGGCTGGGCCAGACCAAATCCAAGAGCCAGGAGTTTTCAGAGTCTTCCTTGTAGGTGCAAGGGCCCAAAGATTTGGGCCATTTTCCATTGCTTTCCATGCCATTAGCAGGTGATGGATCAGAAGTGGGGCAACTAGGACCCAAAATGGTGACCATATGTGATGCCTGCTCCTCCACAATGCCATCTTCCACCCCTAGGTTTTTTAAAGATTTATTTATCTATTTTGAAAGAGTTCTAAGAGAAAGGGAGAGACAAAGAGAGGGAATGATAACAATTCTTCTAATCATAAACACAGGCTGAATCTCCAATTACTTAGATCTTTTAAAATTCCTTTCAGCAACAGTTTACAGTTTTTTTTCAGTGTGTAAGTCTTGCACTTACTTTGTTTTCATTATTCTTAAGTACTTGCCTCTTTTTTCATTTTATTATTAGTGGGATTTTCTTATTTTACAGATTATTAGTTGTTAATACACAAAAACGCAAATAATTTGCTGTATTTGGATCTTAGATGGAAAGATTTTAATTGACAATGAGCTCAAGTCAACCTGTGATGAGATCTGTACAAAAAAGAATGGAATTGTAATGTTGACTTTGATAAATGATGATGGTATATCCAGAATAAGAATAATAGGTCCCTCATCCTATGTGCCTATTAATACAGACTGATAAAGTATGTTTCATTCTACATATTTGACTTCTGATATAATAATAATAAGGGACCAACTAAAAATTTGAGATGGAAGGCTGGGGAGGAAAAACAGAATGGGAAGTTGATTTGATTCTTTTATGCTTCAGTCAATTTCTTACTGTTCAACCAAAAATATTTAACTACTGTGAGGCTTTCTTTAGTCTTTTTGAAACAGATATGGAATGTTCTTGGCTAAAATGACAGATATAAATCAATGAAAGTGAATTGAATGTTGAAAAGTGAACTTATAATTGTGTTCAATTGTTTTTTACAAAGGTGATAAAATAGCTCAATAGAGAAAGAATATTCTTTAAAGCAAATTGTTTTGAAGATGGGTACAAGTAAATATCAGCATGGAATTAACACACAATCCAGAGAAAAATATAGTAAGTCTAAAGGCAGGAAATAAAATTATAATTTTATTTCAGGAAACATAGGAAAAAGTACTTCTGTTCTTGGAGTAGGTAAAAGTGTGTGTGTGTGTGTGTGTGTGTATAAAGATGAATAAAGAACTCAGACTGGACTATATTGAAACTAAAAAAAAATACTTTCAAAAGACTGTCTTCAGAACTTCTGTTTGGTTCCCACTCTCAGATCAAAGGACTTGGAGTTCATGACTTCCACCTTCACAACAGGACATAAAGCTGAATACATTGAAAATCTAAACATCTCCTTATCTATCAGAAATTTGACATGTGACAAACCACTACTCACCAAATGTATAGACTGGTGAATGCAGAGAACAAAAACAAGCAACCTGAAGCAGAATCCACTGAAGTCAGTGACTACTAGTTACTATTAGATATCTTTCAGTAAGTTGCTGAAGGCTGAATGTGGGCAACCATGAAATACAGAAACTCCTAGAGGCCTAGTCCTGGTAGGAGAGAACCCATACCTTTGTAGGCTTAAACTACAGAGGCCCTATTGAGTTTTAATCGTGAAGATCCAAGGATAGTTAAACACATGTATTTGACCATACCGAGGAAAATAGTCACTTTGACATAATCCTAGCACACTCTTCTCAATGAAGCCCTCCCCAGCAAAGAAAAATACTACTCAAGTATTATCTGGTATAAATGAAAGAAAATACCCATTTGATCCCCATATAAGCTCACAATTTCAAATAAGAGAAAGAGAGGAAAAAAAGATCTGAGGTGCACTGGTGAGAGTCATAGCTCTGAAGTCTATTCACCTAAAGATGGAAAATAATCAAAGGATTATAAAATGCTTCTCCTATGCACATATTTTATTACTATATGAAAATACTTCCTGAGGCTGGCATCGCAGCTTGGCAGATTTAAAGAAAAAACTAGAGATGCCATACTAATAAAGATCTACAATCTGTCTGAGGGAAAATAAAAGACATACATTTAGAAATGAAAGTATTTCTTTAATAAAAATGAATAAAGCAATAGAATGGAATTCTCTATCAATAATTCGCAGATCTGAGTTAGGAAATCTATAAGGATATGGTTGAATTGAATAGTATCATGAATCTAATATTTGTAGAATATTTTATTAGACAAAAATAAAATACATATTTTTCTCAAATTGACCTGAAATGTTCATAAAAATTACTGTATTCCGAGCAATTATATACATTAAAACAAATTTGAAAGAATATAAACAATGCAAAGCATTCCTTAAAACTGCAATGGGATTAACCTGGAAATCAGTAACCAAAAGTTTTCTGGTTGACTTTAGAACTCTATGTACCATTTCTCAATTATTCTGTGAATCTGCAACTATGTAAAATGGTCCCTTATGTTTTTGAAAAACACCATTAAGAAAAATAAAAAGATAATATTTTCAAGCCCATCCCTGATAAAGGATTTATATCCAGAAAATAACAAGTTAATTAAACCATAGGAAAAATTAGAAAAGTAATTTTCCTGAAGAAATATATGAATTGCCAATATGACATGAAAATATACCCAACATCATTAATCATAAGGAAATTAGTAAATTAAACAAAAATGAATCTGATTTTACAATCACTAGCATTTGTTTTCTAACAAAGAAGCAAGTGGTAACAAAGATGCAGAGAAACTAGAATTCTAATACATTGCTAATGAGATTTTAAAGCAATGTAGCCACTTCAGAAAACAATTTCTTTCTTGAAAGTTAGGCATACATTTACCATAAAACTCAGCAATTCCACTTTTAGGTATCTACTGAAAAGAAATTAAAACAGAGGTTTTCAGAAGATATTCAAATAAATGTTCATAGCATTGTTATTCATGATAGCTACAAAATGAAAACAACCCAGAAGTTAGCTACTGGTGAATGGATAATTAAAATGTGGTGTAATCATAAAAAGAAATTCTATTTAGCAAAAAAAAGGACAAAATATTGTAGCATCGGTAAACTGAAAATCACCATGATGCATAAAAGAAGCTGCCTGCCAAAGATCATATCTATGAACAATTTAAAATTACAAAATTCTTGGAAAAAACAAATTGATACACACAGAAGCCAAGTTCATTGTTTTCTAGAACCAAAGATAGGAATTAAATAGGGATTGGTTCTTTACAAAGGTATATTGAGGGCCTGCAAAGTGACATAGAGGGTAAAGCCACCGTCTGCAGTGCCAGCATCTTATATGGGTGCTTGTTTGAGTCCCAGCTGCCCCCGTTCCGATCCAGCTCTCTGCCATGATCTGGGAAAGCAGTAGAAGATGACTAAGTCCTTGGGACCCTGGACCTGCATGGGAGACCCAGAAGAAGCTCCAGGCCCCTGGCTTTGGATTGGCTCAGCTCTAGCCTTTGAGGCCATTTGGGGAGTGAGCCAAGAGATGGAAGATTCTCTCTCTCTCTCTCTGTCTCTCTGCCTTTGCCTCCATGTAACTCTGCCTTTAAAATAAATAAATAAATCTTTAAAAAAAAACAGGCATATTAGAAAACATGACTTTTTTTCACAATAATTAAGAGAATACTAACTTCTACACAGAAACAAATAGGCAGAAGTTAACTCAGTATGTCTCCATTTATGCATTTTCTTTTTTAATAATAATATTGTTGTCTTACACAAAAAATAAATTTGCAGCATATAGTAGACTTTGTTCCAATGTCTGCACTTGATCAGAGTCTGATAGATCTCTCTTTTTTACATTCTGTTGCCTGCCCCATTTGTTACTATTTTTAGCTTAACGTAGGTACATATTTTATTTTATTTTTATTACTGAAATTTCTTAATTCAATATTTTCTGAATGCTTTTGTTTTATAAGGTAGAAAAACAATTTTAAAAATTAAAATAAGATGCTGTTTACTAAATAAGAGCACTGACAACAAAATTAAGAGGCCAGCACTGTGGCCCCAGTGGGTTAAGCTGCCACCTGCAGTGCTGGCACCCTGTATGGGTGCCAATTTCAGCCCAATCTGTTCCACTTCTGATCCAGCTCCCTGCTAATGGTCTGGGAAAACAGAGGAAGATGACTCAAGTCCTTGAGCCCATGCCCAACTTGGAGACCCAGATGAAGCTTCTGCCTCCAGGCATTGCAGCCATTTGGGGTGTGAAACAGTGGATAGAGGATCTCTTTCTCTGCTCTCCTCTTTCCCTCTGTAACTCTTTCAAATAAATAAAAACTAGTTTATTAAATTAGACAATTCTCTCTTCTATTGTCTCTCCCTATATAAAAGTACAATTGGTTTAATCTCAAAATAAAGAAATGCTATAAAAACTTATATATCCATGTTCTAAAATAAACACACACACACATACACACACATATACACACAAAGAATATAAATGCAGAAAATGGACAAGAATTGGATTGTGTATTTTCCTTTAAAGTGGAATTGTGTTTTGTTTTCTCAGTATGTTTGTACATTCAATAAAGTCACAAAAATTAGAGCTTGAGTCTCTGGCTTTGTAGACTCAAGTTAAAAGCAGTAGCTGTGGATGGACCACATTGAAGGAAGAGAGTTATGACAGAGACAACAATGTAAGTGGAAGGGAAGGGAAACAAACAATACAATAGAACTGATTCTGAGCAGGCACAATTGCCATTAAGAAAAGTAGACCAGAATGTTGCTCTGTGGAATCTCAGCAAATCACATGGAATGTTTTAGTTTGCCTCTGAAAAAAAGATATTTTTATGTAGCTTCAGAAAAATGCATGGCAGCATAAAAATATACTCCATAAAATTAATGTCATTGTCTTACTATTCAGTTAGACACCAATACCCGTGTATATGATTTCCAAAAATTTTACACCAAAATAATCTTATCTTTTTTATTTTATTTTTCATGAACTTTTTGAAGCACTCTCATGCTTGAAAACATTAACTATCTCCCGAAATAAAACTGAATTCTTTAGCTTGGAAACTCAGGACCTCTCACTTTCTGGCTCCAAGTGTTTTTAAACTCATATCACACCACTTTCTGCACATATTTTCTAACCATACGGTTCTAGTATCTTCCTGTCATTGAAAATTTGTACAAGAATTTAGCCATTCTACAACCTAGAATAAAATTGCTCTCTCCTTGCACAGAGGTAAACCGCAGAATATTTTATTTCTACTTCTCATTAGCTGTATATTTAAATTGAATGGTTTGAGTATATGTTTAATATATAGAGCTATTGAAGGCAAAATCATTTTGAAATTAGTTTACTAATCCAAATTGGCAGCCAATGAGTTAAAAAAAGAATGATTTGGTTAACATATTTTTCTATTTCACCTTATTTTCATTAGCTACCTCTGGACTTTATTCCAGCATTAGTAGTTTCAGGAAACACTTTCTATTGTGGATTGAAGAATAACCCTTAATCTGCTCAACACAGTTATTGTCATTCATTGTTTGTCAAATCTAGACATAACAGATGTACAAACTTAATTCTGCCAAAATCTGAGAACTAAATTTCACTGTGCATATTTTGGGTGAAAAACTCACAGGGAGCAAGTTTCATATTTCAAATTATTACTGCAAGATTAGATATATCTTTTTTAAAAGAATCATTTATATATTTTTGAAAGGCAGAGTTACAGAGCAAGAGAGAGAGAGAGAGAAAGAGATAGTAAGAACTATCCCATCCCTTGGTTCACTCCCCAAATGGCTACAACAGCCAGGGTTGGGTCAGATTGAATCTGGAAGCCTGGAATTACATTCAGGTCTCTCAAGTGAGTGTAGGGGCTCAAGAATTTGCTCCATCTTCTGCTGCTTTCCCAGGCATAGCAGCAGGTTCTGTATCAGAAGTAGAGCATCCAGGATTCGAACCGCTGCCCATAAGGGATGTTGATGTCACAGGCAGTGGGTTTACCCACTGCTCCACAATGCTTGCCCCAGAAATATCTTTCTAATATGATGTCTCTATAATTGATTCTATTTGCTTTATGTGGACAATACTGCATAATCACATCCCATGGAAAAATTTTTTTCTTTGCTTTTGGTTTTAAGACTTCAACAGCTAAATGTAAAAAAATGACCATATTGCTAAACCTATTGCAACCCACTTACCTCCAAAAATTCACATTCACAATTGTCCTAATAATATGGCTATATTTCCTAATGGGACCCCAGCCTAATTTATATCCAAAGAGCATTTTCATTCTTGCATTTAAAAGTAATTTGCATTTGTTTTTATGTCCATCAGTCTGTGAGGATACTCTAGTAGGTGGACAAACAGAAATTTCTGTACACGCTAAGGTGCCTGAGTCTGAAATTTTTATCAAAGTGGATCATGTAAGTATAAATACACAACCGATCAAAAAGATAGGGTATGTGTTGATGAGATTTCACAAATAAGACCAGTGTAAGCAAATAATGAAGGATAGAATTAAAAGGGAGAGAATGATCCTGCAGGGGAAACAGGACACACAGCAGACTCATAGGATGGCAGCACTCCTGCCTCAGAATCAACCCTTGGGACATTCGGATCTGGCTAAAAGGTCCATGAGTGTCTCACAGGCATGGAAAGCCATGACACGGTGGCAAAAAAAAAAAAAAAAATCTAAATGAAAGATCCTGGTGAACAAGAACCCAGCAGAAGGAACAGGCCATCAAGGAGAGAGGTGCCTTTCTCTGAAGGGAGGAAGGAACCTCCACTGTGATACGGCCTTGACTAAACAAGTCAGAGTCGGTGAACTCAAGGGGCTTCCATAGCCTAGACAGCTCATAGCAAGAGTCTCGGGTGATTGCTGATGTCATAAAATAAGAGTGCCAATTGTTAAATCAACAACGGCAGTCACTGGGTACATGCTCCCCACGTAGGATCTCTGTCCTTAATGTGTTCTACTATGAAACTTAAAAACAACACTACTAGTCGAACCCTATACCTTGTGTGGTTGTGTGAGTACAGCCTGTTGAAATCCTTGCTTAGTATATACTAAGTTGATCTTCAGTATATGAAGGTAATTGAAAATGAAACTCGATGAAGGGCGGGATGGGAGAGGGAGTGGGAGAGGGGAGGGTCACGGGAGGGAGGGAGGTTGGGGGGGAAGCCACAACAATACAAAAGTTGCACTTTGTAAATTCACATTTATTAAATAAAAAAAAAAACTATATAACAAGCAAAAAAAAAGAAAAAAAAGAACTTAATACTTTACCCTTTTAGTTCTAGTTAAAACTATTAGTTGAACTCTGTAATTAATACATAATTACTCTTAGGTGTTTAATTAATGTTATAACTAGTACTCAAATAGTATTTTACACTTTGTGTTTCTGTGTGGGTGCAAACTGTTGAAATCTTTACTTAATATATGCTAAATTGATCTTCTGTATATAAAGATAATTGAAAATTAATCTTGATATGAATGGAAGGGGAGAGGGAGTGGGAGAGGGGAGTGTTGTGGGTAGGAGGGAAGTTATGGGGGGGGGGGAGTTTGTAATCCATAAGCTGTACTTTGGAAATTTATGTTCATTAAATAAAATAAAAAAAAAAAAGTGGATCATGGAGGTGGATGAAATGAGGTCTCTAAACAACATGGGTTCAAAAAATCTAAGCATTTAAAAGCATTTACTTAGACATCAGATGTTACATACATATATGGAGCTTTTTGGTGGCATAAACTAGTATTTTTTAAATACTTATGAAATGATATTCATGTTTGATGCTGTAAAATCTGTTTAAAGTTAACCTTACATCTTGAGAATCACACACAGTGGTACTTGGATTTTCTTTCTTTCTTGACTCAACTTGAGAACTCTCATTGTGTCGAGGAGCACTTTGTTGAAGCTTCAAGAGAAACAAAGAAAAAGAAAAGGAGAGATAATTAAAAAAAAGAGAATTAGGTTTAATAAATTCACGTGGTTACTGCAACACATGATAAAATGTCAATTTTGTATTCAATAAAAAATAATAAAATTAAAATTGTATGTATACTGGAGATCTTAAAAATTCTTAACTTTGAAATAAACAGCATAAATTCTATTCAGTTTTGCATTAGTGATATACAGTGGGATTGTTTTCCCAGTGAAAATATCAATGTTTTGTGCAGTAAAATTTTATTTTGAGGATCCTGATTGTTCAAAATATAAAATCCTGTCCTTTTCCATTATTTTAACCTACAGTATATTTGAATAAGTACATAACCCATTTTACTCCTAAGGAAAAAAAATTATTAAGTATCACAGTTTGCATATTCACCCCAATTCCTCACAAACTAATTAGACTACTTTAAACCTCTCAAGACCCTACATATTATTCTAGAAGTCATCTCTCTGGAAACATTTAATCAAAAGTCAAAACAATTTTCACTCCAGATTCTGGTCAGAGAAGGGAATGCTAATTTTATTACAGCAGATAAAAGAATGTAATGTAAAGATTGCTATAGGCAGATCTAAGATTGTACAGTCAAACTTATATGTGAAACTTTGGCAGAACTAATTTGCATTTGATGTCATGTCCATCAGTCCGTGAGGTTACCCTACTAGGTGGAGAAACAGAAAATTTGGTGCATACCAAGGTGCCTGAATCTGAAACTTTTAACAAAATGGATCATGGAGGTGGATGAAATGAGGTTTCTAAATAATGTGGGTTCAAAAAATCTAAGAGTAAATCATGGCCTCGTCAGAGTACTTAAATCTCACTAGGATTTTTCACCAGTACTGCCTTCAATACTCACTTAATTTTTCCATAAGCAATTAAAAGCTTTGGCAGGGAAAAATCTTACAAAAATAATCTCTTTACAGAAATAAACTCAAAACACTAAATAAACCTGTTAGGAAACTGGCACAGTTTTATCTATGGCGCGATCTACACCCTGATTTACATCCTAAGCCCTGGCTCCCACTGCCATTGCTGGAAGCCAGGTGGCCACAGAGCCCAACCTCTGTTGTCCAGCTCCACCCCCATCCTAAAGGGATTTGCTGCTCCTGCTTCCCTGCCTGCCCTCAGGCAAAGTTTTAAAAGGGCCTGTTCCTGAACATGGCTCTCTTGGCTTCTCTCTTCTCTCTTGGTTCCTTCCTCTTGGCTCTTCTTTCCTGCTCTCTTGGCTCCTCTCATCTGCTCTCCTCTCCTCCTCTGCTCCTCTCCTCCTCTCGTCTCTCTGCTCTATCTTCTCTCCTCACTAGCTCCTCTCCTCTGTCTCTCTCTCTCTTATCCTCTCTTTCTCTCTGTTATCTTTCTTCATCCCTCCCCTCCAGTTTGCTGGGTTTTCCCCAATAAACTCTTTCCCTTACTCCAGTGTTCAGTGCGCTTTGTGAGGGCTAACAGAAATATATAACAAAACCTGATAGAATATTAAGTGCAAAAATTTAATGAATCTAATAGACTATTTTTCTTTTTAATTTTTTGACAGGCAGAGTGGACAGTGAGAGAGAGAGACAGAGAGAAAGGTCTTCTTTTGCTGTTGGTTCACCCTCTAATGACCGCCGCGGCAGGCACGCTGCGGCCGGTGCACCGTGCTGATCCCATGGCAGCAGCCAGGTACTTATGCTGGTCTCCTATGGGGTGCAGGGCCCAAGGACTTGGGCCATCCTCCACTGCACACCTGGGCCACAGCAGAAAGTTGGCCTGGAAGAGGGGCAACCAGGACAGAATTTGGCGCCCCGACCGGGACTAGAACCTCGTGTGCCGGCACCGCTAGGTGGAGGATTAGCCTAGTGAGCCGCATCGCCGGCCCCTAATAGACTATAAAAGAAACATAAAATAAGGTAACTAAATTCACAAAGTAGTTCCCATATTAAGTAACCCAAATCCTAGACATGGGCATAAAAATAAGCAAATAAAGTTAACAAATTCCTCTTTATATTTAAAGAAATGTAACTCATTAAATAAAATCCAGAAAACTTTTAGAGTTTATATCTGTTTACTCTCCTTCTCTCCCATTTTTTCATTGTCTAGGATTCCTATTTCTGATCTCCCTTGTGTATCTTCTCTAAGAATAAAAAAGGCAATTAAGCAAGAAAATAAATTTCTGCTTTCTAATCCTATTAAATGTCTTCAATAATCTTTAGAGCTAGCACTTAAATAATTCAAAGAACAGTCAAGCATTCAGAGCAGAATGACTTTGGTGGATAGAAAGATAGCAAAGGATTGTTTTTGTCTACAGAATTTACACAATTTGCTATTCACATAAATAACAATATAAAGTGCATTAAGGAAGAGGGGACACAAGCAAGGCTGTACATATTTTCAAATGATGGTGGTCAATCTCATGTGGGAGAATGAGAATAGGCTTGATGCAAAGTGTTAAATGTAAAATGGGTCTCTGAATGATTAAGCCTAGGGTAAGCATTAGGGACAGTGTCCCAGTGAGGAAAATAATTTAAGCAAAGACACAGAGGAAGACGAATCAATGGCTAGCATGTTAGTTTATAGGGAAGCAGAGCAACCAAGGAAAGCGCGCTACAGAATGGAGAGGAAACCACAAAACTGAACTACAATCATGCTTAAATTTAGTAGTCAAATGAAGTCTCCCATGTTTTAAGCAGATGTATGAAGAAGCCCTGTCAACATGATGTGGCAGCATTGCATAGCTAAAGATGGAACAGAAGAGAATTAGCATCGGAAAGTCAAAAAAGAAGCAATTAAAATTACCAGATAGATGATTCAAACTAAAAAGGTTGAAATATACCGAAATGTAGTATCGATATTGGTCACTGAAAAGACTGGACACTAAATAAAATAGTCATTTGAGAAAAATGTTAGAATCTATGACATTTAGAGAATTCTGCAGAGGGAAAAAATTGAGAGGCATGTTTGTAGCAAGAAGGAACTATTACATTATTATAAGGGAGTTTAAAGCACTTGGGACACATAAATAGGTAAGCAATATTAGGATAGAAGTGTTAAAAAAGAAAATCACTTTTAACAAGAACCAAAATAGATATTTATTCCAGCTCTAATCTACTGAACATCTACCACCTGTGTTCCCATGACTCACACTTACAGATGCTTTGAGAAAACAGGTTAAAAGAATAGGGAGAATAAACAAGCAATAGTACTGGAAAAGAGTCTCCCCCTGACACTCTCAGCAAGAACTACTACTGCAAAACATGAAGAAGGAATTAAATCACACTAACAGGAAGGAATGATTTTAGAGTATTTTGTTCCACTTGAACCTTCAGATAACGGAAAGTCCTGACATTGCTTTGTAAATTTATTTTAATGTACAAAAGCATTAGTGGGAATGGAAAACTGCATTCTAGTAATAACTATTTTATTTATCAATGTTGCTTCTAATCTTTGTCGATATACACATGCAGTTTCTCTTTAGTAATTTTTGAACAGTCCATTTTTAAGGTGCCTCCCAACAAAATCATATAGTAAGAGCTGGTTTATCTATCCACATGTTTTGTTTTCTCATCCATTGATCTGTTTGATATCTATGTACTAGCTTAATCATCATAAAATTGCAGTTAGTCTTGGGGATATGAGGCTGGACAAGGAGTCAAGTAATCAAAGAACTGGAAGAATTTCTAGTTTCTGTCTCTAGCCCTGCATCTCAACTCCACTCCTTTGCGTGTCAATTCAGCAATGATTTTCCCATGATGCACGTGAGTTTCCTCCAGCACCAAGAGGGTGGCAGGAACATGTGCATTGAGCTCCATGTGGAAATGCCATGGAAAGCTTCCCAGAAGACATCACACACCCTGAACCCTGCTCAATCTCCACACCATTTGTCTGTTCAATGCAGACACCATCTCCAGTCCAATAAAGGGGTCCACAGAATGGGAAAATCTCTCTCTCTCTCTCTCTCTCTCTCTCTCTCTCTCTCTCTTTCTCCTCACCCATCACTCCCTCTCCCTCTCCCTCTCCCTTTCTCATCTTTCGTTGTGGGTTTGACCATATTCACAATAAATCCTGCTCCCACTTTTGTGCTTTACTTGTGTTCAGGCTTTGAATTCCTATTTTGTATGGGGACAAGAGCCTTGAACAAAGCAACCAAAAAAGTCACAACCTTGATTTATAGAACAAATTTTCTGATCTACGTCCCTTTGGCATATAATGCATATTCTTATTTTCTTGCCATCCATATAAAACTATGTGTGTCCATGACATTTTTATGATGTTTATACATATATAATATAAAATGATACTGTATATGTTTTACATTTATAATTGACAGGTATAAAAATACAGAGTGGATTTGGGAGAAAATTTATTATGGGTGAAAATTTTTCAGTTTTTAATTTTGGGTTATGTAGATAATATGATGGCCATATACCCTTTTGGAAGCAGAAGGTATAAATAAGCCTAGTTGTTTGCTTAAACATTGGACTGTTTTAGGCTGGCAGGTTGTAAAGATAAGATACTATGCCTTATTCATCATTGCATCCCAGGAATGTAATTTGCACTCACTAAAGTTCTGTTTATATTTTTCCCTTTTCATCATTTATTTATGAGATATTTTGTAAGGTAAAGCCAAGATAACAATTAAAGGGGAAGAGGTATATTTATGCTTAGAGAAATCTAAAATGTCACCTGTGAATTACATTCAGCAATGTGAATCAACAGACAGTTATTGTACTTTAACCCTTTAACAGCACCATGTTTAGAACTGACATTAAAACCTAAAAACAGAGCTCCTATCAGTTCCTTCATAAATGCTGATCATTGCTTCTACTTTCATAATAGTCCCTAATTTGGTTCTGAAGGATTGCCATTCTCTCACGGTATGGTATATTCCAAATACTATTTTGTGTTTCAAAACTTGTAACCTGTCCAAGAAGCAAGTACATGATTCAAGTGAGATCATTAGTAACTTCATTTTTGGAATTTAAATGGTCAGATTAAGCAAAAGTTACAAACGAAAAGGTGTGTAATTCTTTTTTCAATAATAAAAACTTTCTATTGGTTTATGAGTCCAATATTTTGGAGCAGTCTGTGTTTTTGCCTGTCCCCAGGCTTGTTTCTCCTGTCTTCTTAGTATGGTAAATCCCTGATTTTTCAACAATTAGCTCTTTTCATTTCATTTTGTCAAATATGTTTTTATAGCATGTAATCACGGAGGCCTGGAAGACACAGGGAGAAAATGGAAAAACAAAACAAAACAAAACAAACTGGAACAGGCAATACGACACAAGTGCTGAATAGTGGTTTACTATGGGAACCAATAGGGAGAAAGCTCAGTCCAGCTACAGATGTTCAAAAGAGTTTCACCAAGGCTGGAAACTATATTTTATGGTATAGTCTTGAAAACACAACTACGAAGCAAATTAATAAATATACACGGTTACTTAATTATATATCTTCATGCAAATATGGTACACTTACGAAAATGTTCCCAGATTATAGAATTGGCTTAAAGCAGGAAAAATGCCCAGGACAAAATATTCAATTTGCCATCTACCAGGCTAGATGCCTGTAATAATTCGTATGGGCCTAAAGGGGTTTCATTCATCATTAAGCTAAGAAGGAGTACAGGTAAATAATGATAGTGCTGTTTTCCTACTTCAAATATTTGAGAGAGGTTACCTCCGAGGTCATCTATTAAGTAACTGACATGGCAGTTTTTCTACTTTTATATCAGTACTGAAGTTGTGCCACTTAATGTCACTTCATGATTAAAACTACATATATTAATTGTTTTTGATAAAGGAAAACTACATATTACTTCACCAGTGTGAATTCTGATGTTTGGAATATTATTTTTAAATATAGAAACAAAGTATTTAATTGAACAATCATTTGCTTTTAAATGTAATAAATGTAAGTCTTAATATGGGCTTTTGCTGTTCTGAGATGGCTGCTTCTGGAAAGAAGCCTTATTGAATCTGATGAATTAATACCACAATGAGAACTGACTTTGGGGAATGATCATACATTTTGGAGTCAAAGAAACATGAATTCCAATACTAGAATAGCAATTAAATAGAACAGAGTCTCTGACGGTTTATATATCTTGGAAGGCCCTCTGTTTCCTGCCACTTTGTCAAATGGGGTAAAAAAAAAACACACTTAAATCTCAGAGTATTTTTGCTATCATTTTTATGTTGTTTTATTTTAAAAGGGAAGAAACTGACTCTAAAGTAGTATCTGACATTCATGAGACAACTATTGCTTGAAGATTTATTGTTTAATTGAAAATGTAGAAAATTCCCTCTTACTCAGAGGATGTGTGGACCAAATATTAGTTTCTGCAGTGGACTAAAGAGTGGTGGTGGTCCCCAAAACGATATGTCAATCTCCTATGGAAAAAGACTGATTACCTTTGATGACGAAGGATGTGAGGATAAAGGATTTCGAGATGAGAAAATTATCTCATGTATTAATCAATGCAGGCTTCTATAACAAAAATAACAGGTAGGGGTTTTAAAAGTTCTGGAGGCTACAAAGCCGGGCTCTCTTCCAACCTTGCAGATGTCCACCTTCCCTCCCTATCTTGACAACAAGAGGAACTCGCTTCTAGGTCTCCTCACGACATGAATCCACCAGATCAAGTTCCTACTCCTCTGACTTAAATTTAAGTACTTTCATAAAAGCTTTATCTCTAAAAATAGTAACATTGGTGGTTAGATGTCGGGGAATAGTCCGCGGCGGCATAGCTAGGCGGAGGTTTTTACTTTCAGTTTTGACCGGGGGCTTTCCAACTGGCGGGGCTCGCTCTCTGGAGGCGGAGGGATCGAGGTTGCGGTAAACAACAAGATGGCGCCAGGACTCCCCCGCAGTGAGTCTGCCTGCCTGCCTGCTGCGTGACACCTCACCTGATTGGCCGAAGGACGCGTGCCCTTCACGTGAACAGAGACCGGATTGGTGTGCCTGATGCATGGACTCTAGCTTGCTCCTGATTGGTCACATTTTGTATATAAGCCGTGGGTGTGAGGAGGAAGCTCTCTCTCTCTCTCCTCTCCTTTCCTCCTTCCTTTCTACCTCTGTCACGTCTACTTTCTCCAATAAAGTCTACTGAACACCGATAAGCGCCGTTTGTTCTTTTCTTTTCTCGCCCGAGAAACCTTCATCGCAGGCCCTGGGTTGAGTCTGCTGGCCAGACTCCCCGAGCCGCTCGCGGCAGTTAGATATTCACTGTAGGAATTTTGAAAGGACAGAATTCAGTTCAACGAACACTGGATCACCTCTGTAGGCCCTAAAGAACATCAAGAGGGTCCCTAGAAGGTAAAGGCAGAGGAAGTTTTCGCGAAGAGAATGCAATAGGATCATGGAGGCCACCAGAAGCTGAGAGCGACTTGGGACGAATTTCCCTCTAAAGCCTGCAGAGGAAGTCCTGGCAGATTTCAACTCACAATTCCCAGATATGTGAGAGAACAGAAGTCTATTCCTTTAAGCGACTGAGGTTCTGATACTTTGTCATAGCAGCAGTGGGTATTAGAACAACTACTCCTTCCAGTAATTCACAGTGTGCTAGAGACTCATTTTTCTGACTCTTAAATTTCCTACTAAAGGAAAAATAACTCAGTATTCCCTTGGTTGAATATTCAAGGCTTTCTTATGTCTTTTCTGATGTAAAAATCCAAAGCCCAAACTTTTTAAGTATTACTCAGAATTCTCATTAAACTTTATGCAATCCTTGATTACAGAAACTATTTCATAAATGGATGAAGCTGGATTCCCCAGTAGCATACTGGTCAAATCAAGACTTTCAAAATAAATGGCATATCTTAGTCCTTCCAATGCACTGTTAGAGAAAGGAGAGCATGCATATTGCATATCTCATGTTTCTCTGATTTAACTTCCCCCTATAGTTTGTGCATAGTTCAAATACATATCATGAGACAACTGGCAGAAGTATACATCAAGTTATTTTCTGAGCTGCAGAAATACTCAAAAGAATAACCAGAGAGGATAAAAGTGCTAATATATAAAAACTCATCTTGATTTTGGAATCATAAATTTTCTTGGAATGATAAGAAATATGTGGAAATACAGATACGAACATATATATATATATATATACATACATATATTCTTTGATAACATATAAGTGATTTGCATATATCACTTTCTACACATATATACTTTCTACACATCTATGTATGTATATATATGTATATATATAAATATATACATATATAATCACAATATATTTTGATGAATTGGTAGGCACTTTGAAAATTTTATTTAATTGTCTAAAACAGAATGAAATACGTTTCATTTTATCAATAAGGAAAAACACTAATTAGATTTGCTGTGCTCCTGATATACTGGAAACATAGGAAAAATATAAAATAATGTTATATAGAAATTGATAATAGGCAATGAGGAACAGTAGTTCCTGAGAGAAAAGTGACAAAGCTGGCACACAGATCTGTGTCATTGCCAAGTAGGTGTAAGAAAAAGCAGAGAAGGCTTAAACAGTTGGAAATTATGGGTACCACAGAGACCGGTTTTGGTAGTTATACTGTTCTGGCAAGGCCCACATTTTCAGTGGACTCTGTGGGAATCAAATCACGGGCAATATCACCCTTGTTATGAGGATCAGAAAAACGAGTGAAATGATTAAAATTGTTGGTTTGTTTAATTGACTTAGTATTTCAGGCCCGGTATAATAATAAAATTTTAAAGTCTTTAAAGACAAGGGAAACCTCTCTTTAATCAGTAACTATATTATAAAAGTTCACAAAATGAAGATTATTGATATTATTATATGTATATACATATGTACATATATAGATAGATATAATGTGTAAACATACATATATTCTTCTCTACTTAAAAGTCCTATAAAGTATAATTTGTATGTTTTCATCATAAAAATGGCATATGTTTGAGCATATAGGTATAACTACATCAACTGGATATCCCAAATTATAAACCTGTCAAAATATCACATGGAGGTACAATTTTTATGTACCCATTAAAATTTTTAAGTTAATAAAAGAGTAGTAGCATACAGAATTCTGGAACAACTGAACACATTAATGCAGGTTTTATTAACTCCACATTTTGTGCAAAGAATCAGACTCTGAGAAGTCTGCTTACTTGCCAAAACCCAATTGCACTTGGATGATAGAGCTAGTGATTTACCCATGCTGTTAGAATCTTTCTTTCTTTCTGTCTGTCTTTCTTTCTCTCTCTCTCTCTTCCTTCCTTCCTTTCTTCCTTTCTTCCTTCCTTTCTTTCTTCCTTTCTTTCAACTCTATATCAGAACCTACTTGGCAGATGTGAGTGGGTGACAGGATTCAATACAGTTCACTATAGGTCACTTCTTCAAATATAAATCATGTAATAACAGCTGCCAAGGCTCTATTGTCTCTCTGAAATGTGCTATTATTAAGAAAAGAATAAGAAAATGATAGCCTCTATATGAATACTCTCTCTATAAAGTGCAGTTTACTAAATACATTTCAACTGCAATAAAGCCTGTCTTATGGCCAAATAAATATTCGCAATGAGGAAGCAAAGCAAAACCAAACAAAACATATGTTGATTAAATAAAACTTGACAAAAATGTTTTAAAATATATTTATTTAAAGTCAGAGTTAGACAAAGGGAGTCCCATCCCCTACACACACACACACACACACACACACAGAGATAGAAAGAGAGAGAGAGACAGACAGACAGACTAAATGTTCCATTTGCTGATTATCTCCCAAGAATGCTGCAGCATCTGGGGTAAGGGAGGCCAAGCCAGGTGGTAGGAGCAAGGAATTCATATAGGTATCCCATGTGGGTGGCAGGGGCCCAAGCACTTGGGCAATATTTTGCCGCATTTTCCAGTTATATTAGTGGGGAGTTGGATGGGAAATAAAAGCCCAAGACATGAATCTGTCCAAATGGAATGCCAGCATTGCAGGTGGCATCTTTACCCAGATTCCACAATGCCAGCCCTGACAAAAATATTTTTAATTTTTCTGTCTGTTTGCTAATGTTGGTATACTAGAAATTTGGGATGGATTCATATATAAATATATATATATATTTATATATAGGTTTTTGAGTGATGAATTGAAGTAAAAAAAGGAGCAAGGTGGCTGCTGTTTATCAATAATATCCCTTCTTTAATTCATGCTTATAAGACTATAAGAGAATTTGTAGTGTTACTTAAAAACAATTACTCAAGAAGGATGGCCCAAAGGGTTAAAAAATCTGAAAGACAAAGTATTTCTATGTTGTACAACCCTGCTTATCATTAGGTAAGATACTTAGTTACATTAATGCCCTCTTATTTCTTATTTCTTGTTTATCATTCTAATATAGTACTCCTTTAAAAATTCAGCCAAACATGCATTCACCATTTGTTATGGATTACCTGTATATTCCCAACTCTTATGGTATTTCCTGAATAAAAAGCTCAAAGTTCCTGGCATTCTGTTTTTCTCTTTTTTTCTGACACTCCAATCTCACACTCTTTGCCAAAGATAGATGATTGCCCGGAGAGAAAAACAGATATTCTGGGGTTCTCAATTAGAAGAATCATTTGCAAATAGGAGCCAAGAAATCATCTCCTAGAAGTTAAGTAACTCAGTCGATTCTTGACAAAAATGAATCTTGGATTTTGCTCGAATCTCCCTTTGGTTTAATGTGAGCAGAAATTGTGGTAAATAGTATGAATAAGTCAGTCAAAAATCAGTATTTTTTGAAAGGACTTCAATAAAGCAAACTCTGGGAATTCTGTGTTTTCCTGAACAAGCCACACACCATAATCAGCTTTTGTTCAGTTTTCTCCATTCGTCCCAGTACATTTTTGCTCTGTGATTATGGTAATGAATTACAATACTGGTCCAGGCTAATTCATCCCTCTTTTCCAAAGTACTTTCTGGAGATGGAGGCAAGTATGAGAGTATATCTACAATACCAATACCAAGTGAGTAAAAAGGATTTAACAACATTTCTTGACATTTCTGGGAGAGGGAGTAAATGAGTAAATTATTCATCAACTTATCAACTTTATACTGTATCTTTGCATCAAGACAACTAAAATACAAGGAATAATGAGTGTGGTAGATCTCCATTTTTTTCATAAAAGAAAATTAAAACCCAGATAGTAATGAACTCATTTGTCCAAAGTCACAGAGTTATTAAATTTGGTCAATACTAGCATATCAGTTTCCTAATCCAAAAAAAAGTACAACACAATTAATGTCATAAAACAACACTAATTCATCATTTTAAAGTTCTGTTGGACATCTTGCATTAGTTTCAGCAGGCTCAATCCAAGGTACCCATGATGCCATGTTCCTTTCTGAAAGTACTAGAGAAAAATGTACTCCATGGCCTTTTCCAGATGCTGGAACCAACTCTCATCCTTAAGCGCAAGCAGTAACATTACATCTTTCTGTGATTTCACAGTCACAGCTCTCCTGTTCCCTTCATGTCTATTATTAATAAATTGTCATTAATTTGTGAACATCCATATAATCCAAAATATCTGTATTTTTTTTAAATTTCACATAACCGATTGTAGAGTAAATGGCCTGAATTTCATGTTTGCTTTCCTTTTTAGTCTGATCTGAAAGAGGAACAATTAACAGGGGGTTGATTAAGGAGAAGCTGTTCTCATTATGGGCACTGAAATTTACACATAACTAATAATGGAACAGGAAAAGATAAAAAAAAAGTTTTGTGTTTAATATGACAATTCACAGCTGTTAATTTCACAAAAAATGCATATGTTTTCTTTCCACAAAGGAATCACTTAATGGATTGTGAAGAGCCTTTATGTACACTTTATGTACACATCATAATTCAGCTACTATGGAGTTATTCTCTCTCTCAGATCCCTCATTCACTGACTTATTAATTTTTTTTTCACTCATCATTCACTGATGGTCCCAATATATTGTGGTAAACATTAAGATTTTAAAGTAACAAAGATTTCCCCATGTTCAGAATTATCTCATTAACTATAGGTGTTCATTTACTGGCATGATTGGAAAATTCCCAGAAGATGCAGTGACCAATTTTACAGTATAATGGAAAGATGTGTTCAATGGATCTTTTATCTACCCACTTTTAAGAAGCTAATATTGATAGGTCTAGGATGATTCCAAGATGATGGAAACAGGGAGTGACATAGTGTGCCAGGCTATAGATAAATAGTGAAGAAAAAAAGTATAGGAAGTGTACTGTTGGAGGTGAATTAGAAAGAAAACCACAGTAGAAATAACATAGAAAGAAGAGAAACACCATGCACCTGTGTGGAAGATGTGGACATGCAGCACAAACATGACTCTAGCAGTCAAGAGCTGGAGTGGGCACCAGCTTAGAGACAGCTGAGGTCAGACTGCAGCAATCTGTGGTGATACAGCCAGAGGTGGAGCATGGCACGAGCCTGATCTGGAGCCCTTGGGACTGGAGGGCCCACAGACCAAATGGATGTAAAAGGGGCATATTTCTGTCACTCCATCCTCCACACAATGGTGCCCGGAACCCAGCTGAGGGGAGGGCACCATTCTGGGCATGAGTGAGGTGCACAACAGAGTGATTGGCTGATTCAAGACCACATATTCCCAGTGACAGCAGTGGCAGGGAGAGGGCATCAATAAGCCAGTGGCTCTTGTGTTTGTGCATGATTCAGAGATTCTCGCAGAGGGGAAAATTCATAGTCCCCACTGACTTTGAACCTGGCCAGCAGGATTGACAGGGGGCTGGGCACCCACATAAGACTGTGAGGTGCCCCCACCCTCTCAACGTACCACGGGCTCTGGAGATCAAAGTGCCTAGGTGAAGCAGCCACTGACCACTGGCTCTGGGAACATATGTCTCTCTATAGACCAGACAGGCTGGTGGGGTGGAGCGGATGGTTTACAACCATGATCTGTGGGAGCCTTGTATGCTAACACTGTGAGGACTTTGTGGCTGCATAGAGGGTGAAGGGTTTAGCTGGGTCTCTGGGCAATCACTGTGTGCAGATAAACACAATCAGAGCTCTCTGGTTGCCTGGAATGGGTCATGGCAGAGGGACCCATGCTTGGAGAGATGACTGCACAGGTAATTAGTGTGGTTCATAAGGCAGCATAGATGAGTGTTGCACCCACTGGGGGCTAACACCTGGGCACTGATCATTGGAAGGAGAAAAGTTGAGGACATAAAATGACAATTATACTCTTCTGTTAATAAGAGATCTACCACGCTCAGCACTTGTTCCTGGGCACTTGTTCCACACTGTAGTGCTGACTAGTGCTCCATGACCACACTGAGCTCTGGGAACACCTCTTGATATTCTCTGAAAAGGCAAACATTCCACTAAACCACAGAGGCATAGTTCAAAGATAAAAGGCATCAGAGGAAAAAACAAGCATGTATCTCCACAAATGCCTAAAAGTAAATGCAGAAATTCATAAAATGAGATGACAATAAGAAAGACCTCATGAAACACCCCACAGGAACATAACACTTCAATATTAGAATGTGAAGATGAAGAGATTGATGAAATGTCAGAAACAAGATTCAAAAGATTAATTACAGGATTAATAAAAAGCAATCAAAAGCAAATTCACTAATTAAAGAAATCCATACATGACATGAATGGAAATTTTTCCATAAAATTGATATTTAAAGAGAAATCAAAATGAAATATTATAAATGAAGAATTCAATAGATCAAATAAAAATGGTGGTGGAAATCCTTAACAACAGACTTGGTGAGGCAGAAGAAAGAATATCTGAGCTAGAAGACAAATCTTTAGAAGTCTTTCAGTTGGACCAAAAAGAAGAAATTAGAAAAAAATTAAAACAGTGTTGGACATTTATGGAATGCTATCAAATAACCCAACATAAGTCTTAGGAGTTCCTCAGGGTGTGGAAAGTGAATAGACTAGAAGGTCTATCTATGAAATAATTACAAAAAGCTTCCCCAATTTGGTGAAAGAAAGGAATAACCAAATACATGAAGCACATAGAACTCCTAAGAGTCAGCCAGAAAAGAGCTTCACCATGACATATTGTAGTCAAACTTTCAACAGTAAAACATAAAGAAATGATTCTAAAATATGCATGAGAGAAACACAAGATTACTTTCAGAGGATATCCAATTAGACTCACAATTGACTTCTTTGCAGAAACTCTATAGGCTAGGAGAGAATAGAGAAACATAGTCCAAATCTTAAGAGAAAAAAAAAAACTGTAAACACAGAATACTGTATCCTGCAAAGCTCTCATTTGTGGATGAAGGCAAAACAAGGACTTTTCATAACAAACCGCAATTGAATGACTTTGTTACTACTCTTCCAGACTTAGGAATCATATTGAAGGATATGCTGCACACAGAAACACAGAAAGATAATCATCATTAAGAAGGAATGCGAAGGCAGATAATCTCCCAGTAAAAGTACAAAGGAAACCCAAAGTAAACAATAGGAATATTTATGGAAAAATGGCAGGGCCAAGTTGTTACTTATCAATAGTAATGTTGAATGTAAAAAGGCTAGCTAACCAGTTAAAAGACACAGACTGAACGGATTAAAGAACAAGACTCATATCTTTGCTGCCTACCAAAAACAGATCTCATCATCAAAGATACATGCAGACTGAAAGTGAAAGGATGGAAAAACATATCTCATGCTAATGGGAAGCAAAAAGGTTGGGAGTAGCCATCCTAATATCAGACAAAATAGACTTTAACAAAAAACGGTTAAAAGACAAATAAAAATATTAGCTAATCGAACCCAACAACACATATGAAAGTGGGATATTCCAGATAAAGTGGAAAATTTTCTGGTATGCAGGAATGGTTCAACATTCACAAATAAAAATTTGTGTTATATCACATTAACAAACTGAAGAACAAAACCCATATGGTTATCTCAATAGATGCAGAGAGATCATTACCAAATGAAATTTATAGATGCAACATTATCTCAATAAAAGTACCAATATCAATCTTCTCAGATCAAAAAAAATATGCCAAAATTCATATAGAAACACAGGAGAATTGCTAAATCAATCTTACACAACAGAAACAAATCTGGAGGTATGATAATACCAGATTTCAAGATATACTACAGGACAGTTATAATGAATACAGCCTGGTAAAACAGACTTGTAGACCAATGGAACAGAATAGAAACTCCGGGAATCAACCTAAGCGTATATAATCAACTTACTTTTGATAAAGGAGCTAAAATCAACCCCTGGAGCAAGTACAGTCTCTTCAACAAATAGTGCTTTGAAAATTGGATCTCTGCATGCAAAAAAAAAAATGAAACTAGATGCCTACCTCACATCTTACACATAAATCCACTCAAAATAGATCACGCACCTAAATCTACAACCCCATACAATCAAATTAATAGAGAACATTGGAGAAACCCTATACAACATTGTAATAATAAAGGCTTCTTGGAAAAGACCACAGAAACACTGGAATCATAGCCAAAGTGTAAAAAAATGGGATTACAGCAAACAGAGAAATTTCTGCACTGCAAATAAAATCACTTAGCAAAGTGACAAGGCAACCAACAGAATAGGGGAAAATATTTGAAAACTATGCAACTGTAAAGGGTTAATATCCAGAATCTGTAAAGAGCTCAATAAATTCAACATAAGCAAAACAAATAATCCAGTTCAGAAATTGGCTAATGACTTGAACAGGCATTTTTCAAGAGATGAAATTCAAATGCCGAATAGACACTTGAAAAAATGCTCAAATCACTAGCCATAAGAGAAATTCCAATAAAAACCACAATGAGGTTTCACCTCACCGCAGTTAGAATGACTGTCACACAGAATTCAACAAACAACAAATGCTTGTGAGGATGTGGGGAAAAGGCACACTAATCCATTGTTTGTGGGAATGTAAAGTGGTACAGCCACTGTGGAAGACAGTGTGGAGTTATCTCAGAAATATTAATCATATGGCTGGCGCCACAGCTCACTAGGCTAATCCTCCACCTGCGGCACCAGAACCGCCTGGCTTCTAGTCATGGTCAGGGCGCCAGATTCTGTCCTGGTTACTCCTCTTCCAGTCCAGCTCTCTGCTGTGGCCCAGGAGGGCAGTGGAGGATGGCCAAGTCCTTGGGCCCTGCACCCACATGGGAGACCAGGAGAAGCACCTGGCTCCTGGCTTTGGATCAGTGCAGCACGCCAGCCGTAGCGGCCACTTGTGGGGGTAACCCAACGGAAAAAAGGAAGACCTTTCTCTCTGTCTCTCTCTCTCTCACTGTCTAACTCTGCCTGTCAAAAAAAAAAAAAAAAAAGAAAAAAAAAAGAAAAAGAAAAGAAAAAGAAAAAGAAAAAGAAAAAGAAAAAGAAAAAGAAATGTTAATCATAGAAAACCTTGTCTGGCTATTGTTTATCCAGTAAAGTAACTTTCAGTGCACGAATCATTAAAAGAGAGAAAAAAATCCTGAGTAATTGTAAATAATGAATATGTGCCTACTTATAGAGTTTTACATACCTACTAATTGCTGAGAGATTCAATAAGCAAATTCTGGTTAAAGTATAGAATAAGACAAAAGAAAATTGGTATTAACTATGGTTTTCCTGATATATTTATTGAGAGGTGAAGGCCCTAGTGGTAAGATACCAATAACTCAAGCTATTAAAGCATATATAATTTTAATATTTATTGTTTACATTTCAGAATTTTAATTTTTTCTGTTTTCTATTCAATAGTTTCATTTTTTGTGTTTGAAAGACCAAGTAAAACAGATCAGTTGGAATTGATTTCCCCCATGCTAAACTACCTAAATGCTTTAGCCACATGAGTCAATAAAGCAATATACAGAAATAGAAACTATAGTTTTTAGAGAATGCTAAAGCCAAATCCTCAAAAACCAATACCATATGTCTAATCTTTAGCAAGAACTTAAATTTTAGGAACCTGAGATTCTTTTTCTGGTAATATAATGTTGAACTGACTTATTTGAAAAAAAATAATGAAATATTTATTTAAAACACTGAACATTTTTCCTAAATCTTAATAGGTAATTATAAATTTAAAAGCTTGCCACTTAGGATAAATTTTGAAATTGTGTTGAAGGTATTTCTAGAGTAGCTGCAAAAAAAAAGAGCTCTGAAAATGTGAACCAGTCTCACACAGACACTAGAAAGAGAAAACACTGAAAAGAATCCTCTGTGTCAGGGAATATAATAAGTGATAGCACGGATATATAAGAATTTCAATAGGGATGTCATCCAGTAGATTGGCTTATTCAGATTTCAAAACTTCTTGGACGAATTGTTATACTTCAAAAGAAAATGTAAAAATAGAGGATAGAAAAAAATAAATATTTTTTATTTGAAAAATACCTAGCATTACAAGAAATAGCATTTGGAAGTAATTTTTTATGTCTTTTTGAAATATTCATTTATTCAGCAAATATTGATAGGTTATTTTCTGTATGCCATACCCTGTTCTAAATGTGTGGGATGTGAGAATACTAGTGAGCAAGAGATCCCTGTTCTCACAGAGCTTACACTTTAGCTAATTCAATGAATCCAATTCAGTTAAAATTGTTGGCAATCAATGGGACTTCATCACATTTGATAGCATTATAATACTATGACTTTTAAAGTGGATCTTCCAACTTCTTTGTGCATATATAAACACATACAGAATTGATGACGAAGGATGTTTGTTTATTGTGTACTAGGCTAGCTCACTGGTGGACCTCAATTCAAGTCACCAATCACTAAGTGTGAATTTACTAAGAGCCTACTTTCTGCATGACATTGATGAAAAGTAAACTGGTTAAGAAAATTATTTATGACTTATCCAGCCTTGTCAGGAAATCAGCCTTGTCCAGGAAATCAGGACAAATCAGCCTTGTCCAGGAAATCAGGACAAAGTACCAATGTGGACTATTTTATTATGCCACAAAATCACAGTTGAAATGTTTAAACAGAACAGAAGCTTCAAAGTCAAACAGAATTGATATGTGAGGTAAATCTATGTAAGGGGCATTGAAATTCATCAGGATTCTAAGTGAGAATTGAGAAAAAATAAAAATATTGTAAATAGAATGAAAAAGCTTGAAGAATTTGAGAGAAGCCACAACTAGTTCAATTCAGCTTCTTTCCCTTCCTAACTTGAATAATACTTTTAAATACTGAACCCTCAGCTTGTTTAATAAGCTCATCGAGTATGTGCTAATTTACAAACTGTCTTCTATTTTCTACATTCCACAACTTCTATTTTAATACTTGTCATCTCTAATCCAACATTTCCCTAAATGGTTTTCTAAATCTCATTTTTACATTCATTTTTTAACTCATCATTCACTTTGTAGGATACCCAAATAATAAAATTTTAAACAATTTTCATCAGTGTTTGGTCATATATTTTTCGCAACTGATAAGAAAAGGCTTGCAAAATCTAGAATGCTGTATTTTAATAAAATTAGCTTTTGTTGATGAAAATAATGTAATATTAGAATCACAATTTTAAACATAAATAGTAGTACATAAATATACACTTAAAATATAATTATTGTATAGGCTGTAAAACATTTTGGTAAATGTCAAGGACATCCTATTCAATCATCTCCCCCCTACCTCTCCCCACCCCGCTTTCCTTTTTTCCTTCTGGGCTCATCATGTGGCCCTGCCTCCTCACCTGCCATGCCCAGCCTCCACAGACAATGAGCTACTGGGCTGCCCAGTAATGAACTGTAATCTTTAAACTGAAAACTAAAACAAATCTTTCTTTCCCAAAGAAGCTCCTCTAAGATATTTTAGTTACAATAATGGAATGTGTACTAATACAGGACAGTGATTCAACTGCATCAGATTCTATATAGAGCACACTACACTGGCTTTCACATAGCATATGGCCAATGATTATTTGCTTAATAACTATGTGAATTACAATACACCTTTGTATCTTCTGTAAAAAATATGATATGAACTTATAGAGCCTTGAAATGCTATTGTTACAGTGTTCTAAGAACAATTGTGTGTCCTGGATCATTTGGGAATTTCCTCAATTCTCAGTTTCCAATTTCACTTTACAAAATATCTGCAAAAGTGTTTCTTAGTAACTGAATAGAAATCTTACTTAATTTATTTATATGACTTTAGGTCCTTAAGTTTTCAGAAATATAAGTTGAAATTTAAAATATTTTAATTAAATGATAAAATAGTTTACTTTTACCTAAATACAGAAATTCGGCAGAATTCTATGCACTAATACATCAAGTCTCTTTAATAAATTAGAAATTACATTAAAATATAAATATATAGTATTTGTATGTCATATGTTTATACATACAATATGGTTGGAAGGTATTATTTAGAATTGTGTATTCCTTTGGTTAGATGGATTACAGATGATATTTAAAGTGTTTTCCTCTTTGCTTTCCTATGTACCTACGTACTTCCAGATCTGATAATGGAGAATGGAGAATGATGGAGATTGGGAGAGAATTTAGAGAAAACATTTCTAAAGTCTGGCAATTGTTTTTTGCTTTTCAAGTTGTAATTAAAGAGCCTGTAGTTTCCAGATGACCAAACTTGCTACATTTGAAAGAAATTTGTGTAACTAGGCTTTTATGAGGCAGAATTATTTCTATATCACATATGGTAGGCAATACTAACCTAGAAAAAACTAACTTTAAACCTAGTTTACACTGTCCTCTCTATTTGACAATCTAAGTTGAAGGCCATAATCTTACATGGTTAAATTTAGCAACTTGATTAAGTGGGCCAGCATATCTCTTTGTTTTTCTTTAAAAATTTATTTATTTATTTATTTATTTATTTGAAAGACAGAGTTACAGAGAGGCAGAAGAAGAAAGAGAGAGAGGTCTTCCATCCACTGCTCCACTCCCCAACATGGCTGCAATGGCTAGAGCTAAGCAAATCCGAAACCAGGAGCCTGGAGCTTCTTCCTGATCTCCCATGCAGGGGCAGAGGCCCAAGGACTTGGGCCATCTTCCACTGCTTTCCCAGGCCATAGCAGACAGCCGGATCAGAAGTGGAGCAGCCAGGACTTGAACTGGTACACATATGAGGCACTACAGGCAGCAGCTTTACCTACTACACCACAGCACTGACCTCCAGCATATCTCGTTGAATATACTACAAATGCTACTCATCTGCAAATTTGTCATGCTCAGTTTCATAAAAATCCAGATGTCCCTAGAATTCATCCTTTGTTTCAGATTGAAAGATACAGGAAGAAAAATATCATCAGAAGGATGATTTTCAAAAAGTATCTTGCTGGCGAGCTAGTATCAAGGGCTTCAGATTGTTGATGTTCCTTTAATTCTCCATTATATAAGCTTCTTTAGCTATTGGACAGTAAATCATCGGTGTGTCTTAAATTTTATGAACGTTGTGAGGATATCTTTGAAATGTCAAAGTATAGTTTAGCAAGAAACTGTTTTTTGGTATGTTATATGTGCTCTAGCACAAAGAACAAAGTATAATTATAGGCTACTAATGTGAAATCTGATTTTCTACTATGTGGAACATAATTGCCTGACAACACCAATTCCTAAGCACAGTTCCTAAGCTGCTTTCTTATTTTCTGTCACAACAATTTTCCCTCAGTCTCTTGGCAAACTATTCCCTTTCTGTGTTGTTTAAAAAGACACAATCTAATACAAAGAACATGGATGACATATTCTCAAACTCTGATATTCAAATTCCTATTTGTAAAGTTAGACATCTCCTTTACAGTTACAGCAACTAAAAGAAATAAAGTATATATATCCTTAATTGATACTTGATGTATTCAAATTACTTATAAGTTATTTATTTAATGTATGACTTAGGTAAATTGTATTCAAGGCTTAAGACATACTGCTACTTACTGATGTTGCTAGTAGAATTTTATGATGTAAAAAATCTGATAGTTTTTCCCTCTTTAAAACTGTAACACATATGACAATGCCACGTAGTCATATTCTCTGTAGTTTTCTAGATGATCCTTTGTATAAAGTTCAGGATATAGTTTTCTTTAAAAAAATGTTACATATTTATTTTGATAGCACATTAACAGAGAGTGGTACGTGTTCACACACACACACAAACACACATACAGAGAGAGAAGGAGAGAGATAGAATAGACACAGGAACTTCTATTTGCTGCTTTACTCTCAAATGCACGCAATATCAAGGCCAAACTAGCAGCAAGGAAATCCATCCAGATCTCTTATGTGGATCACAGGGTCCCAAGTGCTAGAGATATCACCTGCTTCCTAGGGACACAATAGCAGGAAGATGGAGTAAGGATCAGAGCCAAATAGAACCCAGATAATCCATTATGGGATGTGGGCATCCCAATCGGTGCCTTAACTGCTGGACTAATTATTCACCTCCATAGATTTTGCCATCATTTAATAGTATGGCTTATATTGGGAGAGCAAAATGAATATGAGGTCTTGAGGAAGTTAATAAGGAAAAATAATTTCATCTATAAATTACAACTACCTTTTCAGTAAACTAACAAGAGTGTGATTAGGGATGATTGGGCACTAAGTCTCTTCTTTCCCACTAAACACCGATCTTACTTTCTGATGTTATTTGGATTCTTCCAGAATGCCTAAAGTCTTTCATATTAAATGGAAGCTGCAAGGCAAGTATTGGATTTAGCATGCACTGTGAGGTCTTATCTTCCAGGTGTCCCATTTCACATACAATGAGTCAGAGAATGTCAAATAAATAGGTCTGTGTCTTACAATAAATTTTGGCCCTCAACTCTCTCAAAACATTTGTTCATTTATTTGTACCCTTGTTTGCTTAGTGTTTTATTGGAGTTAAAATGCTACCCTTTAAAATTATTTTAGAAGTAATTTAAATGGAATAAATACTAAAGTAAAATTTGTATGCATGGTTTTACCTTTTTACAAATATGAGTGTACTGGTTTTAGAACCACACCTGAAAATCTGAAATAAAGGTCAGAGTTTCAGATGTCAGAGCCAGCAACATACAACTGATTTCAAAACCCCAATTGCCCATGACCTAGTTTTCAAATGTGAGACACACTGCAGTTGTTCTGTAATACTTGGCTTTCTTACTTATAACATCAGAATATTATTGACACTTAATTGTGTGCTTGATTTTAACCTAGAAAACTTGTTATGAGTCATCAGCTGGGAGAATAATATAAAAAGGTTTTTCAAAAAGTTCTTGGAAGAGGAATTCCAAGATGGGGGGAATAGGGAAGACGCTTGCTGCTATAGGCTGGGAGAAAATAGTTTAAAAATACTGGAGAGAGCACAATCTCAGGAAAGAGTTAAGGGAGAAAACTGCGGTGGAAACTCCACAGAAGGAAGAAGGACACTGTGGGTCTATGTAGAGGATGTGGACATGCAGTGTGAACATGGACACAACACAGGATCCTAGCAGCTGCCAACTTTGGAGAGTGAGATGATGCCAGACTGCAGCAGCTTAAACCACTGGTGATATATAGCTGTGGGGAGAGCCTGACATGTATCTGGCCTGGAACCCTGTCGGGGACAGGGTAACTGCCAACCCAGAGGAAAAAGGGGCACATTTTTCTCTCCCTGTCCCCTCAACAACAGTGCCCTGCAACTGGCTGAGAGAGGTCAGATGCCATTTTGTACATATATTTCATGACTTCCAAATCCATTTCACATCCTTTCCTACCTCTGTTACTAAACATGCAATCATTCTTTTTCCATGCTACAGAGAAACCCTCTGTGCATTTCTCCACTCTCCTTCTCTTCACACCCAAAGTCCTTAAAAACACTGTCTTATTTTCTTTCTCTGTTTCTTCACAAAGTCCTCCAATTTATATCATTATCATTTCTGAAATCTCTCTCTTCTCCTTTCCTTCTACCACTACTATCTTTCACCCTGAATATAAAATTTTCTAAACAATTTTGTTTGTTCATAACATGTTTTTTTTCCCTAATCCTCCCATCTAATTACTAGAAGGTTATGCCCTTAAAACAATAATCTGTTAAAATTTCCCTCATTTGGAACTACTAGTTCATTCTCAATGACTTCTAAATGTAAAAAGAAAATAGTGAATACATTTTGGGGGAAAATAATGAAAAAGTCATTGACATATTTATTAATTTCCTCATAGATTTCCTTTGACATCTATATAAAAATAGAATTGTTGGAAATGAAGTTTTTAGGATTAAGAATATATACCATTTATACAAAAGCAAAAGAAAAGTTGAAGCAAGATTTCCTCTAGGAGAAGGCAAAATGGGGGATGCACATTTGGCAAAGTGGTTAAGATGCCTACATGTCATGTTATTGTATATGTGTTTGATTCCCAGCTCCATTCCTGGCTCCAGCTTCCTGTTGAAGCAGACCATACATGCCCTCAGTAAAGGCTCAAGTGATTGGTTTCCTGCCACTTATGTGGGAGACCCGGATTGAGATCCTCACTCTGGCTTCTGGCCCAGCCTGGCTTTGTCCACTTTTGGTATTTAAGGAATGGACCAGATCCATTAGATAATGGATTAAATCTCTGTTTTGTTTTGTTTTGTTTTTGTCTGTCTCTATCTGCCTGTATATCTCCCTGCTTCTCCAATACATATTTTTTCATTTAAATATTTTTATTTAATATATTCTAATACATTAGATTCTCATTTATAAATGCATAATTATCACAACAAAATCATCTTCAATTTTCAAGTTCTTGTAATGTTAATACAAAAGGAATAGATTCAATGTAGTTCATAGATACAATTCTAAGCCTCCCTCTTTCTTTTTCTTCTTTTTTCTTTCTTTTATTTTTAGATATATATATATATATAGCTAAATAAAATTATGATCAAAGGCTTCATGCTCCACTGAATAAAGAGTTCAACAAGTAAACAGTAAAAAGATCTTACTTAGTAGGAATATAGGCAAGAGATATAAAAAAGAATCAAATGAAAATATGATCATGTGACTCATATCTACTACATATTAAAATAATTACAGATTAATAAAACTATAGTAGTATATCATCTTTTAGCTTTTGTTTGACAAAAATATTTTTAAAATTGACAAAATTATATTTGCAGCAATACTGATAGGCATTTTATTTATTCTTTTCTTTTATAATTACAGCTCACAAACCTAAGAAAAACACACAGTATTTGTCTTTCTGTATCTGGCTTATTTCACTAAATATGATGTCCTACAGGTGCATCCATTTTGATGGAAATGATAAAATTTCATTCTTTTTTATAACTGAATAATATTAGCTATTACATATATATCTCACATATTCTTTCTCCATCCATCCAATGACAGACACCTTGGTTGAATCTGTATTTTGGCTATTGCCAACAGTGTATGAGGTTGCTTCTTTCTTCACATCTTTGCCAGCATTTCTGACTCTCTTTTGAATAACAGCCATTATGACAGGTGAATTAATAGCTCATTCTAGTTTTGGTTGCACTTTCTAAATGGCTAGTGATAAGTGATATTGAATTTTTTTCATATATTTGTTGGCCATTTGTATTTCTTCTTTTGAGAACTACTGTGGTTATTTGTCAATTTCTTTTTCTGTATTGGTTGTTTTTCTGTTGTTTAGGTTTTTTTAAGTTGTTTATATATTCTGTTTATTAATCCTTTGTCAAATATTATAAAAGGTATGCCTCATAATTGAATATAATTATTAATTAGAAGCTAATGCAAAATATTTTAATAACTCAATCTCTAGTACAATGTAGATACCATGAAAATCAGAATGCTTTGAAGTATTTCCAATAAATTTTAATGAAAATATAGTAAAATAAAATGGAACTTCATGGGCATTCGTTGTTAATCTTCATCTATTTTAAAGGCAGCAAGACAGAGGAGACAGACAGACAGAGAGGGAGACGGAAATATCTTCCCCTGATTCACTCCCAAATGTCCCCACTAGCCAAGATTGCACCAGGCTGAAACCAGGAGGCTAAAACCCATTCAAGTCTCACATGTGTAACAGAAACCCAAGTCCTGGAGTCATCATTTACTGCCACCCGAAGTACACATCAGCAGGAAGCTAGATGGGAAACAGAGGTGGTGATTTTACCACTGTGTTTCAATGCTTGTCGTTATTGAGCATGGTTTTGTTACTCAGAGAACATTCAGTACGGAAGTTTTCATTGTATAAGTATGCATTTCTAAATTTGTAGAAGATAATATTTCTATCAATAATTTTTTGTTCCAATTTATTTTAACTTTAGAAGGCTTAAATTCATTATATAACCAGAATGATAACAAATTGTCTTTGAAATGTGTCTGTGCTAATAATGTTCGTAGTGATACCCTAGTAGTCTAGTTCTGTAACTAAATTTCTCATTACATAATATTTTGAATAATGAACACAGTAAAGCATGTTAGGATTTAGTTTCAGACCATTCCTAAATATAAACCTGTATATAAGCATAAAAAATGCATGAGGTCCTTGGGTGTACATTTTTAGTGTTTTAAATATGTATTTCATGATATATATATATAATATAATTATGCAAATATTTATGTATTTGCAGTATACATGCTCATATAAAAACATGAAAATATGTCATATGCATTAAGCTTCAAAAGAAGTTTTCTGCTTTTTTCCTACATTTAAATATTTTTAATTACACAAAGGTACATTTACTATTTTTTAAAAAATGGGCATCACTAAATGAAACATTATGGTACATATATTAAAATTACTTAGCTTTCCACAGTGTCACTAGTTAAATAAGGTTTTTTGTCAATAATTATTTTACTCTTTTTGCATATTATTATATAACTAGCTTTCCCATTCAAGAAGTAGAAGAGAAAAAATATGTTGATCTTGATAATGATACTCAATAGGCTGATTTCCACACACGCACACGCACACACACACACACGCACACACATATTCCCCTGCATTTCATTAGCTCTGTAGAATAGGAACTTGAGTTATAGAGTTTGCAAATTTCTATCATATAAATACTTACAATTTCAGTCTAATAACTTAATGTCACTAAACATAAATTGGAAAGAAACATGCAATAGTGCATTATCACATAGTATTTTCACCGTGGAGATTGAAAGGAAATAATATCCTTGAGAGCATTAATTAGCAATATGTAGTAGCTTTGGCATTTACCACATGGATTTTACTATACTTTGTTTAATTACAAGTGCATATAATTAATATTTAGTATTAATGCTAAAATATCCTTTACACCTTGTATTCACCTGGTAGGACTGGAACAGGGTCCAGTTCAAATCCCCTAGTCCTAGGACTATTATATTATAAGCAAAGAACCAGTTAGACTCTCCTAACAGGACATGAGAAAGTGTCCATTCATATTACACAGTCCTGGAGACACAGAAGTTGGTGCCACAAGCCCTAGCAACAATATAGCTTGCCAGTAGAAATGGCAACAGCCATCTCTGTCTCTCTCAGCACCAAAAACATTGCCCTGGATATCACATTTGCTAGGGACAGTGACACTGAAATTTCTGTGGACCAAAGATATACACCCAAGGAAACCCCTTATTCATCTCAAGCCATATTCTACCCCTACAAACTGCAACATACTAGTCTACTATTTCATTTATAGAGACAACTGACAATGATTAAAGCAAAAGAAATCACTCATAAACTACATTCCTAGGTTCACCTAGAACAAAAGTCAAAGCAAGAAGCCAACTGATACCCTGCATACCAGCTAAATTGTAAACTCTTTTACAATAAAACTTACTCCATAAAGAAGAAGGGATGAATACATTAGATGGGCAGACATCAATATAGTGACACAAATGACAGGAAGAAGCAAGGTAGAATGATGGCTCCAAAAGAACAGAATACTCTTCCAGAATTAGATCCTGAACTGCACGAAATCTATGAATTGACAGATTAGAATTCAAAATAAAGATTGTGAAGAAACTCAATGAGATGCAATAGAATCAACAGATTAAATAAATGAGGAAATCAATGAGTTCCATAAATGAAAACATTACAAAGGAGATAGAACTCATTAAGAAAAGAAAAATGGAAGACCGGCACTGTGGCTCACTAGGTTAGTTTTCAGCCTGCAGTACCGGCAACCATTTGGGCACTGGGTTCTAGTCCTGGTTGCTTCTCTTCCACTCCAGCTCTCTGTTGTGGCCAGGAAGGCAGTGGAGGATGGCCCAAGTTCTTGGGTGCCTGCACCCACATGGGAGACCAGGAGGAAGCACCTTGCTCCTGGCTTTGGATCGGCATAGCACTCTGGCCGTAGCGGCCATTTCGGGGGTGAACCAAAGGACGGAAGACCTTTCTCTCTGTCTCTCTCTCTATGTCTAACTCTATCTGTTAAATAAATAAAAATAAAAAAAGAAAACAAAAATGGAAATTTTGGAGCTTAAAACTTTAATGACTGAAATAAAACATATGATTGACAGTTTTAACAGCAGAATAGAACATGTGTCTTCTTAGACCATAAAGGAATAAAACAAGAAATCAGCAAAAAGAATAATAGAACACTCATAAGTGCTTAGAAATTAAACAGCATGTCACTGAATGATCAATGGGTCATTGAAGAAATTAAAAAGAAAATAAAAAAAAAACTTTCTTGGAATAAGTGAAAATGAAAACAGAACATACCAAAACTTGTGAGATACAGCAAAAATAGTATAAAGAGGGAAATTTATGGCTAAGTGCTTATATTATAAAAAGAGAAATGTCTCAAGTTAAAGCTCTAGTGATGCATCTTGAAGAATTATAAAAACAAACCAAGCCCAAATCAACAGAGGACAAGAAATAATAAGGATTAGAGCAGAAATAAATGAAATTGAAACTAGAAAAGCAATAAAGAAGATGAACCAATCAGAAATCGGCTTCTTGAGAAGATAAACAAAATAGGCAACTCTCTATTCAGACTGTCAAAGTAAAACAAAAGAGAAAAATACTTAACTAAATAAAATTAGAGGTGAAAAAGGAGACATTACAATGAACACCACTGAAATACAAAGGATCATAAGAAACTACCATGAAAAACTACATGCTAATAAACTGGAACCCTGGAAAAAAGGGATAAATTTTTTATTCAGATAACCTACTCAGAGCAAATAAAAAGATACAATCTAAACAAACCCATAACAAGAAATGAGATTGAAGCAGTTGAAATGTCTTCAATCAAGAACATTTCCAGACCTGACTGCTGTACTACTAAATTCTACAAAGCATTTAAAGAGGAAGTAACTCCAATACTCTTCAAGATATTTATAAATATTAGCTGAATGGAATTCTGCCAAACAGTTTTTTTTTTTTTTAATCAGGCCAGCATTACTTTGGTACCAAAACAAAATACAACTTGAAAAGAAAACTACACCTGGAACAGTGAGATGGCATTGGTACATGCCACCTCGATGGGATTGAATTGGAATCCCCTGGTATGCTTCCAACTCCACCACTTGGGGCAAGTCAGCCTGAGCATGTCCCAAATTATACATCTCTTCCCTCTCCCATTCCCACCACCATGTTCAACAGGGATCACATTTCAGTTAATTTTCAACACTTAAGAATAACTGTGCATCAATTACAGATCTAAACCAGTCATATTAAGTAGAACAGATAAAAAAACTACTAAGAGGGATAATGTATTAAGTTGTTCATTAACATTCAGGGCCATGCTGATCAAGCCACCATTTCCCATAGTGTCCACCTCACTCCAACAGGTTTCCCTCTTGGTGTTCATTCAGTCGTCACCGATCAGGGAGAACATATGGTATTTGTCCCTTTGGGACTGGCTTACTTCACTCAGCATGATGTGTTCCAGATTCCTCCATTTTGTTGCAAATGACTGGATTTCGTTGTTTCTTACTGCGGTATAGTATTCTAAAGAGTACATATCCCATAATTTCTTTATCCAGTCTATCGTTGATGGGCATTTAGGTTGGTTCCAGGTCTTAGCTATTGTGAATTGAGCTGCAATAAACATTAGGGTGCAGACCTCTTTTTTGTTTGCCAATTTAATTTCCTTTGGGTAAATTCCAAGGAGTGGGATGGCTGGGTCGAGCGGTAGGGTTATCTTCAGGTTTCTGAGGAATCTCCAGACTGACTTCCATAGTGGCTTGACCAGTTTGCATTCCCACCAACAGTGGGTTAGTGTCCCTTTTTCCCCACATCCTCGCCAGCATCTGTTGTTGGTAGATTTCTGCATGTGAGCCATTCTAACCGGGGTGAGGTGAAACCTCATTGTGGTTTTGATTTGCATTTCCCTGATTGCCAATGACCTTGAACATTTTTTCATGTGCCTGTTGGCCATTTGGATTTCCTCTTTTGAAAAATGTCTATTGAGGTCCTTGGCCCATCTCTTAAGTGGGTTGTTGGTTTTGTTTTTGTGGAGTTTCTTGATCTCTTTGTAGATTCTGGTTATTAACCCTTTATCTGTTGCATAGTTTGTACCAATGCCATCTCACTGTTCCAGGTGATCAGTTTCAGTTCACAGTTGGTCATGGTGAAGGGACTGGGAGTCTAAGGGAGCACATAGACAAGTCTAGTACCTCCTAATGCTAACTGATGGAGTAAATAAAGGGGAGAGTGATCCAACATGGGAAGTGAGATACTCAGCAGACTCATAGAATGGCAGATGTCCTAAATAGCACTCTGGCCTCAGAATCAGCCCTAAAGGCATTCAGAGCTGGCTGAAGAGCTCATGAGAGTATTTCAGGCATGGAAAGCCAAGACACTCTGGCAAAAGATCTCTGCGAGTGAGATCCCAGTGGAAAGAACAGGTCATCAAAGAAGGAGGTAGCTTTCTCTGAAGGGAGGAGAGAACCTCCACTTTGACTATGACCTTGTCTTGTCTAAACAAGATAAGAGTCGGAGAACTCAGAGGGCTTCCATAGCCTTGGAAACTCATGACTGGAGCATAGGGAGATTACTGATGCCATAGACAGGAGTGTCAATTGGTAAAGTCAACCACAGGAGTCACTGTGCACTTACTCCTCATGTAGGATCTCTATCCTTAATGTGCTGTGCATTGAGATTTAATGCTATAACGAGTACTCAAACAATATATTTCACTTTGTGTTTCTATGGGGGTGCAAACTGTTGAAATCTTTACTTAATGCATGCTAAACTGATCTTCTGTAAAAAAAAAAAAAAAGAAAAGAAAAAAAGAAATTATCAATTCCCAACTTGACTCTCACTGGGATTAAACATGACAATAGGTCTGCTCTGATTTCATCATCATTTAAAAAAAATCATCTATTATTTTTCACTTTATGTTTCTGTGTGGGAGCAAACTGTTGAAATCCATACTTAATGTATACTAAGCTGATCTTCTGTATATTAAGATAATCGAAAATGAATCTTGATGTGAATGGAAGGGGAGAGGGAGTGGGAAAGGGGAGGGTTGTGGGTGGGAGGGACGGTATGGGGGGGAAGCCATTGTAATCCATAAGTCGTACTTTGGAAAATTATATACATTAAATAAAAGTTTAAAAAAAAAAAAAAAAAAAGAAAAGAAAACTACAGACTTATATCCTTAATAAACATAGATTCTCAACAAAATACTAGCAAATTGCATCCAAAACCACATCAGAAAGATGATATATCATGATCAAGTGGGATTCATCCCAGAAATAAAAGTATGGTTGAACATTCACAAATCAAAAAACATCGTAAATCACATCAATAGAATGGGAACAAAAAACAGATGGTCATCTCAATATTCATAGAAAGTTTTTGGTATGATTCAATACTTCATCATGAAAAAAAATCCACATCTTAGGTATAGAACAAACATTCCTAAAATATTATAAAGGCTATATATCACAAACCAACAGGCAAATATCATATTGAATGGGGAAAAACTGAAAGCATTTCCTCTCAGATCTGAACGAGACAAAGTTGTCCACTTCGCCACTCTTATTTAATATAGTATTGTATGTTTTAGCAAGAGCAAGTAGAAAGAAGCAAGAAATAAAGGACATCAACTTTGGAAAAGAGGAAATCGAATTATCTGTGTTTCAGATGACATGATGTTGTGCATTCCACCAAAAAGCTATTAGAATTGATAAACTGGTGTTGCAGGTTACAAAATAAGTGTACAGAAAAGCAGCTTTTTGTATGCTAATGACGAGCTCACAGAAAGAGAAATCAAAAAAGACATCCCATTCACAATAACCACAAAAAATTAAATATTTAGGTATAAATTTAACCAAAGAACTGAAAGATCTCTACAGTGAAAATTATCAAATATTGATGAAAGAAATCATCAAGGATACACACTAAAAAAGGAATGATGTTCCTTGCTCATGGATCAGAAGTATCAATAATATTAAAATGTCTATGCTACCTAAAATAATCTAGATATTCAATGTATTCCCTATCACAATACCAATGACATTCTTTACAAAGTTATAAAAAATAATCCTAAAACTCATATGGAATCACAAAAGACTCTGAGTAGTCAAAGCAATTCTGAGTAAGAAAAACCAAGCTGGAGGCTTCAAAATATGTTCTTTCAAAGCATACTACAAAGCTATAGTTTAAAACAGCCTGGTACTGGTAAAAAACCAATACATAGATCAATGGAACAGATTAAAGAGCCCAGAAATTAATCCACATATATAGAGTCAATTGATTTTTGACAAAAGCCCTCAGACAATACAATGGAATAAGGATAATCTTTTCAACAAATATATAATCTCATAACACAGATATGAAAATTATCATACCACAGGCACTTAGATTTGGGTATCTCCTTAGTCCTTATATGTAACTATTTGTAATATTATATTATATAAGCTATTTGTAATATTATTCCCAGGCACTACAAACAAGCAAGCAAAAACGGTAGCATGATATACTACCAAGAATATCTCTTGCATTTTTCTTGTTTTCTCAAAGTATTCCGCTGTGATCTCTAAAACTCAGTCTTGTGTCATTTCAAATTAGCAGCCCCCCTATTCTGATATAGAGTTGAAAAATAATTTTGTTGAACATAATCAAAGCCCTCTATAATATGATTTTGCTATATTGGAAATAAGGATATCTCACAAGAAGAGGAATGCACAGAAAATGTCATTTCAAATGAACTCTCCAGAAACATTATTTTGGGAACTAAATACTGTCAAGAAGATCCATGAGCTAAGCACAGTCATCTTTCTTAAGGAGAGGCTTATGCAGATATCACTGTATTCAAGGTGCGACTGAGGGCCAAAAGCAGTAAATACTCAGTTGTCAGAGAACTGAAAGGAGATAAAAATAATTCTAACTGGAAGGGTAAGAAAATTCACTTAAATCACAGAGAAACAGGTATAATGGCTACGAAGAAATTCAATGACAAAAAGGAAGCTGACAAGGTTGATGGAGCTACATGACTAAAGGGTACACAACAGTCATGCTCCAGAATAAAAAAATAAAGGAGTTAAAGAGGCATAAGTATTCATATACAAATTATTTTTAAACTTTCTTTAGTGTTGCGATTGTGAACTCCCTCTGTAATGGATCTATAGCTTTTGAAATCTACAGGGGATGCACATGAATGAAGAAAAAATATATTATATTACTCAATATGCTGCAAGACATAAAAGTTACATCTCTTGGGGGGGATGTTTTGGCTTTTTCCACAAGTGGGCTGAATAATTTTTTACAGATTTGCAGAAGAGGGACTGGAGATTATAAAGGGCAAGTGAATGTGGATGAGATTGACCGTATGTCTTGAAAAATAAGAAGAAAATATGTTCAGTGTTGATGCCACAATAATGCTTTGAGGCTGGCTCTGAGGTAACTGAGGCACAGAGAGGGTAGGTAATGTCATCTTCACACGGCTGTGAGTCAGGCACAGCTTAACAATGTGGCTAAAAATAGCCAGCATGGAAAGTGAACCAGTAACCTCCTCATTTAAAAGGTACTATTTTTACATAAAAAAATTCCACAACTAAAATGTTTGTTTTTCTTACACACTCCCAAATCACATTATATTATTGCAGACTTTTAAGATATTCTGTGTTCAGTACCTACACAGAGATTAAACCACACATATATGTAAAATACAATTTCTGCCATGGTTGAAAAGATAAAGAGTATAGGAATAACATAAATATCAGACAAGCTATTAATGCTAATCTGCAAAAGAGACCGCTATATAGCACATTAACTTAAATTTATTGAACCATATCTTCACCAATTGGATTTTTCTGTTATTGTTTTTTGAAAAATGACAGATCTCCAAAACAGTCTCATCTAAATGCTTCCCTTTACTGTGATAAACCAAGAAAAATAATATTTTTTATTGTTTATTTCACTGAAAGGACTTTATTCATAGAAAAAACTCATCAAAGGAACAATTAGTAATTTCTTTCACATATTCAAGGTATTATAAAGCCCAGTTTGAATAATGGGTTTAAACAAATGTAGCAATGCCATAAAATAGCAAAACTGTGGTGCTCTAAGTCACCACACTTTATGAGAGAAGCTGCTCTCTTCTCTTAATTAACACTAAGAGTCAGCAAGGTGTGATTTCCTGATGGGTCGGTGACATTTGAAGACTATTCTTTGCTTCACTTTTTCTTGGCATCTGTATCATCCTAATCTACAATTTGCCCATATCCAATTTAATCAAAGTATCAGGGATTTTGGCAATAAGTGGTAAGAAAAACCCCTGAGATTACAGATTTTTATTAGCTATTTACATTACAGGTTCTCAGTGTTTCTGGGCACACTCCTAGAGATTTGCCTTTAGAAATGGGGCGGGCATACACAGCACCCAATAATTGTCCTAAGGCAGGGTTCAGAGACCCAGGTCTATCCACTACATTACTTGAAATGAAACTTATTTCTCAATGCCCACTGCAAACTTTTTCCTGGCATAGTACCTCCAAACTGGAGTTCCTCAGCATTTAAAAAGCAATGAAATGACCCTTTGCTCTATCTAAAGCAGGGTAGTGGTGGAAGTTGGGGAAGATACTGCTTAAGCCAATGGTTCTCATATGTAGATGCATGTTAAATCTGGGACTTTAAAAATTACTGACCACTGGAGTCCAATCCAAGATAAGCTGATTTAGCAGATCTGTGACTGGGTCCCAGATGTCAGGATTTATTTTTTAATGATCCTATGTGATTCAAAGGTGCAGTCACTGGTGAGAGCTCTTTTTTTTTTTTAAGTACTTTTGTGAAGATGAAGTTTGATAGTGTTTATATTCCTGGAAAAATATATTTTCATATCAAATCTGTGGTGTGTATTGAAATGCATTACAAGATATCCTTAAAACCTAGAAATTATTTTGCTGGGTTTTTGATGCTGCTGTTATTTTTAACAATGTGATTATCCTACCCAAGAAACAGACAGGGGACTGGTGTTGTGGCATAGTGGCTATAGCCATTGCTTGTAGCCTTGTGGCACCAGCATCCTACACAGGTGCCCTCTCAAGTCCTGGCTGTTCCACTTCCAATCCTTCATGCTAGTGTGCAGGAACAAGAAACAGAGGATTGCCCAAATCCTTGGGCCATGGCACACATGTGGGAGACCTGGAAGAAGCTCCTGATTCCTGGCTTCCGACTGGGCCAGCTCCGGCCTTTGAGGCTACTTGGAGAGTGAACCAGCAGATGGAAACTCGACCTTTCTCTCTCTCCCTCTCCCTCTCCCTCTCCCTCTCCCTCTCCCTCTCCCTCTCTCTCTTTCTCTGCAACTCATTCAAATAAACAAAATCTTAAAAAAAAAAAAAAAAAAAAAAAAAAGCTAGGCTCTGTTCTAAAATGATGTTCTAAAATGATTTTACAAACCAGGCTACAATTTTCAATTCACTTTCTAATGTTTCAAAGAATTCAAAATCTAACTTAAGTCCCTTCTATTTGATCATAAACTCTCATACCAATACTATCATATTTTAAAGCTTATTTCCTAATTTACAGATTCTGTTACTACATACTATTTATTCACAGTTTGTCTGTTTCTAGGAGTTGTCTATTCTAGGATTTGCCATATTTCATAACAGATTCAGAAATATATCTTATTTTTCTTTTAAAACAACTTTTCATTAAAGACAGTACATTACTCTATGTTATTTTTAGAAGCACAAATAAAACATACCTTGCTTTTTGCTCTGGTATCCGGAATCTTAGAAGCAATTGTCCTGGGTGGAAGTGATGTGATTAGACTCAAAGGGGGAGGTTGGTCCCGAAAAACAGATGTCAGACAGAGCTGTACAGTCTCCTTCATCGCCTTCATTTGTGACTCCTACAAAGTAATAAATTCTTTTATTCACACGTGTCTCTGGACCTCATTCATCCTCTTTTTCAACCTTCCCTTGGAGGCTACGCTCACACCCCATAAAAATGCTATCAGTTTTCAAATATGATTGTGGAATTTATAAATTGCAAATGATATACTACTGATCTATAATACATATGTTTCTAAGAGCTGGGGTATTCCATAATATCAACATTCAGAAATATGTCTTAGTTTATCCCTTTAACTGACATGATTCCAATCATGATAGTTTACTGGAAGGCAAATGTACTCTAGATTGTACTCAAGTAGAAATTATTCTTCTTAGAAACTTGCCATCTTTATTTTGTCACCAACCTTCTTTATTAAGAATCAATTGCCTGCAGCCAGCGCCGCGGCTCACTAGGCTGATCCTCCGCCTTGCAGCGCTGGCACACCGGGTTCTAGTCCCGGTTGGGGCACCGGATTCTGTCCCGGTTGCCCCTCTTCCAGGCCAGCTCTCTGCTGTGGCCAGGGAGTGCAGTGGAGGATGGCCCAAGTCCTTGGGCCCTGCACCCCATGGGAGACCAGGAGAAGTACCTGGCTTCTGCTATTGGATCAGAGCACCGGCACCGGCCGCGGCGGCCATTGGAGGGTGAACCAACGGCAAAAGGAAGACCTTTCTCTCTGTCTCTCTCTCTCACTGTCCACTCTGCCTGTCAAAAAAAAAAAAAAAAAAAAAAAAAGAATCAATTGCCTGGGTTGGTACTGTGATGATGTGATGATGTGAGTTAAGCTACTGTACAGGAGGACTGTATCCCAAATCAGAGTGCCCAACTGGAGTCCTGGCTACCCTGCATTTCCTATTCAGCATCCTACCAATATGCTTGGAAGGCAGCAGATGATGACTCAAATATTTGAGTTCCTATCACCCATCAGGGAGACCCAGATGGAGTTCTGGTTTCTGTCCTTACTCTGTCCTAGTCTTGGCTATGCAGGCATTTGGGGAAGGAAGCAGCAGAAGGAAGATTCTCTCTCTCTCTCTCTCTCTCTCTCTCCCCCCCCGCCTCTGCCTCTCACTCTGTTATTCTGTGTCTCCAATAAATAAATAAACCTTAAAAAATAGGATTAATACCCTAGCAACTCAGGCCTCTGTGTTTCTCATATTTGCCATTAACTCCACTAAATTTCATCACATGATAAAAATAAATTTATCTTTGATTTCTTCTGGACTTTGTTAGGTAATAGGAATTAATCTAGTAGGATAATAAACTATAATATTAACACTTTCTTATGTTAGCATATATTGTACAATATCACAAGCGTTTTCATGCATGAGAAATGATCTTTGCTATTTCTCTAAGAAAACAAAATCTAAAATTTTCACACAGGTAGTTTTCTGATTTAGATTACAAAGCAGACAGCTGTCTCTAACTCCCATCAAACCTCTAGTTTCTACTAATAGAAATACTTTAAAATTAATAATACTATTATATAAATATATATTTAAAAGGCTGAGCATGAATGAAAAAGACATTCTCAGTTACTAAAATGAAGAAATATAAAACTTTTTGGAAAAACTCCAGGGCTGTTTCCATGGTAGCTAATGCATAATTTAGCACAGAATCAGAGGCCTAAATGATGAGATGCTGTCACAGTAACATGCATTTAAGGACATGAGATGTGATCTTAGGACCATAAGAGATGAAGAGAAGGGTTAGCTATCAGGGCCAAGATCCACATGTAGAATTTCCCTTTAAGTGTTCCATGGATGAATAAACAGAAAAGTCTTTGGTCTCTGCCTGACAAAAGAATGTACTCCAACAAAAGTACTGTATTTTATACATTTTGCCAGAAGAATGAGCATATTTGAAAGGTTCATGGAAACATTTAGTTAAAAAACAAGTTTATCTTAGTTAAAAAAATTTAAATCCATGCATATTGTTTATTTTATGTACATATTTGCCATGAAAGTTTTGAAGATCTTTTTACATCTTTGTGCCCGATTCTTGCCCATTTCCTTCCAATAAAGCCCTCACAGTCAGCTTCTTAAAGTGATTTAGATCCTTCCCAAAACTTTTGACTATGTTTTCTTCTCTTAGGTGGTAAAGGTAATATTTATCTTCAGATGAAAGTGTCTGTTGATAGAACACTATTCAAGAAATATCTTCCTTTCAGCTAGTCAACAGATTATTTTTAAAGCAGCAATAACAGAAGTTACGAGTGAATACATTAGAAATGGGACAGACATGCTTTTCATTTTTATTCATCTTGCCCTGTCAAGTTGTCTAGGACAAAATAAGACCCTCAAGGGATGGAGGAGGGTTGTGAAGTGAACAGGAGAGGAGAGACCTTAAGGTGAGTGATGGCATTTAGAATTATTATTATTATTTTTTTTTACTCAAAGTAGTCCTTTTTTTTTTCCCCCCCGACAGGCAGAGTGGACAGTGAGAGAGAGACAGAGAGAAAGGTCTTCCTTTGCCGTTGGTTCACCCTCCAATGGCCGCCGCGGCCGGTGCACCGCGCTGATCCGATGGCAGGAGCCAGGTACTTATCCTGGTCTCCCATGGGGTGCAGGGCCCAAGTACTCGGGCCATCCTCCACTGCACTCCCTGGCCACAGCAGAGAGCTGGCCTGGAAGGAGGGCAACGGGGACAGAATCCGGTGCCCCGACCGGGACTAGATCCCGGGGTGCTGGCGCCGCAAGGCGGAGGATTAACCTAGTGAGCCACTACACGGGCCCTCAAAGTAGTCCTTCTGATACGCTACCCGTAGTGTGTGGAATCTTCCCTATCCTTCAACTTGTATTCTATTATTCACCTTGTTTGTTTTCTTCAGATGTTTTAATCACAGATTTCTAATTTATGTGCATACACAAATATATTTGCCTGGTCATTTATTTGTTTGAGAGGCAGAGAGATAGAGAGAGGATAGAGAAACAGAGACAAAGAAACAGAGCTGCTATTTCTAGATTCACTGCCCCAAAGCCCACAGTTTTTGGGACTGGACTAATCAAATTGGGAACCAGAAACTCAACCCAGGTCACCCAGATGGGTGACAGAGGTATCACCAAATTGTAAAAATAAATTATTTAATTTGTTTGAAAATCATGGTAGAGGACAAGGCACAGAAACAGATATTGCCCTTCTGCTGGATCACTCACCGAATAACTGCAACAGTCAAAGACCAGGTTGCAACTGGGTTTCAGGAATTCAATCCAGTTCTCTTTTGTGGGTTCCAGGGACCCAAGTACATGAGAAATCACCTGCTGTCTCCAGGGTGGGTAGTAGCAGAGAGCTGGGATCCGAAACAGAGCCAGGACATAGACCCAAGCACTCCAATGTGAGATGTTGGTGTCATAACCAGTATCTTAACTACGTTCAAATGCATGCCCCACAGTGACTGTTTTGTTCAAATTTTTATAGGCAGTATTTGGCTCAATCCCTTATACATTAGAAGGGACTCAGCACAAAATCTTTGAATCCATGACTTGAAAAAGATTAACTGAAAATAGTGTTCTACATGTCAGGGAAAGAAATTTACAAGTTGCTCAACAGAGAGTGAGAGAAAGGAACAATATTTCAAGTTATTCTTTCTGTTAGTTCTTTGCTGCTGTCTTGACTGATTCTTTCCCTTTCATGTCACTAAATGTTATAACAGGAGTAAATCACCAAAATGATATGAGTAATTTAAAAAGCTTATTCACATATTTAAAGTTAGACAGTGGAAAAAAGAAAGTAAGAGGTAGGAATATCTTGCCTAAGAGCCAAAGCAAATTTGGCTTTGGAATTTGAACTTTCAGTATTCCCATTATGAAGGGAGCAATGATGATCATAGCATTCATTGCATTCATGTTTCAATCCTCATATCACATTCCATATCCATACCTTCGATAGATAATAGTCTTAGGTATATGTTGATATGAGAGACACTGGTCAGAATAATGGCTGAGCTAAGATGCCCAACATAAATAAAAACATCAAATTAATGGTTTCAATGGTACATAGTGCTTGGAAACAACAAAATTTTTCAATGGGACATTAAAGGAGATATGTATATGTGTCATGTTTCTAATTACCTGAACCTTGGTGCAATCATCTTCCTCCAAGGCCTCCTGATACTGCATCAACATCGTGTAATGTAATATACAACTCATCACCTTTCATGGCCATAGTACTGGGCTATCTCTGCTGATAAGTTTCGATTTATGATGAACATTTTATCTTCTGGCATCACATACTTGTGATGGGCCCTCCTATTTTATATTCTGTTTTTATTTCTTTCCTGCACATTTGACTTTTCCTGACGGACTATAAAATGCTGTCAGCAACCCTGTCCTAACGTGGTCCTCTTTCTGCCTAACTCCCATTAAATCCTTCTAACTTAAAAAGACACTGTTACTAAAGCTAGTCAGAGTTGATTTCACCAATGTTCCACAGGCAGGACCCAGACAATGAGTTTACCCACAATGTCCTAACATTTCATGTATATTGCCAGGTGGGGTTTGTCTTGCAACTGTAGACTATGATTCACTTTGAAGTTACAAAGAGCAAGATGTTGCCTAATAAAATACAATGTAGACTGTATACAGAACATTTCTCCCAAGATCTTACAAAATATTCTCTTCCTAGGTCAGTCTTCCTTTTACCCTGTTTTTCCTTTCCCTACACCAAGTCATTTCCTCATTTATTTTACCTCATGCTAGTGAAACACAATCTCTTTAACTCAATTGCCTCATTTGTCACTCTGCCCTTTATTTAGAACCTCTCCACCAGCCTCTGCTCAGCTCATCTCAAAGCAAATACACTGTTTCCTCTGCCTGAAGAACCCTCTCACCAATTATCTGTCTAGGAAGTTTCCACTTAAAATTTGTCTCAGCTCATGTATTATCTTCCTGGAAAAAATTCCTGATAATCCTTTGCAAAGATGCTCTAACTTGTGTCTATTACATTTCCTAATTCTATGTTTAATTTAACCCTTAGCATCATTTTAAATTAGCTTGTTGCTTTAATTATATGTTTATCTATTCAAACAAAACTGTAATCTTACAGATTGGGCATTTTTGAGGGGACATCAGAGTTTCCAAATCCAGCAAGTATTTGTTAAATGAAAAAATTAAGCAAACTCTACAGAGGGTGTAGAGTGTTGTCCTGTTATATGAGAAAATAATTAAAAGGTTTCATTTTATCCCATATAATAAATAACATTATAAAATAGCATTTTACATTTTCAAATATACTGGAACATACCCTACATGACATAAAAACTTATGAAATCATTGTTGTATATGACCTTAACATGGTGAAAGATTTAGAAGGCAAATTTTTGGTGTGTGCATGTTTGTGCTTTCCTCATAAAAACAATATTTGTCTGTTGAAAATATGTATCTTGTAAGAATAATTTTGCCCATCATTTCTGATCTCCAATCATAAGAAAATCCACTAAATTATATTCAGTTCATCTTAATTCCTTTATATGATGACATTAAGACCTCAGAATGATCAGGTGTGGTAACAGCTGTTTGCCTTGGAAAGAGGGTTCTCACTCAGTCTTTATATTTGTCATAGAATCAGGTATATGAATCCTGGAATTATATAAACATTTTTGGATCTCTGCTCCAGGTGTTTCCAGGTCTCTTGTTTATAGGATTATTAGCATGTCTATTCATTTAGTAAGTTAGATCTTCATTTATGTATTCAATTAATAAATATTTATTATACTCATGCTTTAACCCAGACACTATCTTGTAGGAAAATATAGAAGAGTTAAAACATAGTTATTACTTAATCCTGGGTGTCTGTGTAGTTGGCTTAACTTGTGTTTGTAGAATAGATTCAATATGCCTGGTGTCCTGAGCATGACCTTAACATGGTCAGATCCTATACAAACTTTTTTGTAGAAGTTAAATTTTGAGAGATTTACATACCCAAAAGCTGTATTTGTATTCCGGTACCTGAGGTTAAGTAGAATTCATAAGAAATTGCCAAATGAATAATTGATGGTTTGAAAAGTTGAGGCTGATTCATATATATTGACATTATTATTGTTTACATTGGAATAATAATACTGGAACTTTTTTCACTAAATATGCCATGAGATCCAGTTTGCAATAAGGAGCTGTTATTTTCATAACTTTTATGAAGCATTTAATGTTATTTGAAGCCAAGATACAACAATCTTAAGGAGTGAGATGCTTGAAGAATATAAAAAAGTCTCATATAAATATGATGGAGAGAGGTGAAGAGCAATTTCACTAAACTACAGTTTTGCTCCATTTTGAAGTGAGCTTGCATTTCTACTTGATTTTATGACTGCTGTTTATGAGCTTCAATGTATATTTTGCACACGATTTGTTTAAATCATCCTCCAGCTCTGGTAGTTCACCCTACCTGAAGCAGTGACAAGATCCTGAGGCTAAAAGGGATTTTTTTTTTTTAATCACAGAGAGGCATTTACTGTGATTTCATTCACTAATAATAATAATAATGATAAAATAATAATAATAATGAAACTTTCTGAGGTTTTTGCATGTACCAGGCATTCTTTCCAATGTTACATGATTATAACTTTCCCATCACCCTCATAAAGTAAGTACTGTTGCATATTATTTCCAGTGACACATAAAGAGTTTGAGAGGGGTAGGCATTTAGTCAGGTGTTAAGATGACTGTAACCTACATCAGAGTACCTGGGTTCAATACGCAATTCTGGTTCCTGACTCCAGCTTTCTCCTAATGCAGAATTTAGAAGATAGCAATAATGATGCAAGCAATTGGGTTACTGTCACCCATAATGCAGATATTAATTGGGTTACCAGCTCCTGGCTTTGGCTCTAGGACACTTCCAGCCACTAGGGGTATTTTTTTTCTCTGTCTCTGTTTCACTCACTCTCACACACACACACACACACACGTATATAAAACTAAATAAATAAATACTTTAAAAAATGTTTCAGGGATTTGAATGTTTTTGCATTGTTACCATTATTAAATATTTAACATAAAAATCTGATTTTTAATTGACATCAATATAATAGGTGTATCAATACTGGTATAAATATGTTTTCTTATAAATTTTCGATTCCATTGCAACCTATGACTATAGAAAGCATATGAAATATACACATTAAATCTCCTAATAGTAACCAGTTGTTTCTCCTTATTGATATGGACATTGCTACATTTAATGTCCCTTTGCTTGTTTCCAAGTATGTACAGGTAAGTGCTAATTCTATCATACACACGTTTAAAAAGTGGTTATAACAATTTGCTCTCAATGAGTACTTCCGTTTGCTTCATAACGCATTCATCCAGAGTTAATACATGCTATCTTATTTGGTGCTTTAAAGCATGTTTATTCACGGGGTTATAGAACAAATGTACCAGTAAGGTGAAAAAATAAAGTCATGAACTCACAGAGACTGAACCGTCAGTCAATTTACGGTAGCAGCAAAAACAAGGGAAAAAATGGATTCCAAAGGGAATATCAAACATTCATGAATTCCATAACCATCTCATATGCACAGCATCTTGAATTGCATTAATAAATCAAGGGAAGCAATGAGCATACTCCAGCTATTTTTGCTTAGACCAAAATTCTGATATTCAGTGAATATAAACTTACCCTGTCAAGAGCTGCTTTCTCCAGTTCATTTTTGGCTACAGCTAATTTTTGTTCCAGATCAGTAAGTTGTTGGGCCTGTAAAATGAAAAGTAAATTTTTCAGTCAGTTCCATCATCTTGACCCTCTCTAATTGAAGAATCTGTCATTCATTGTCAAGGAGTTTTTAGAAAGAGAGAAAGAAAAAATAATTATATCCTATAGAATTTATTTAGAATTCAGTATTAAAATGCTATATTACATGATCAATTCATCAGTGTTCAAGAAATGGTGTATTCTAGGTAAATGTGCTCTAAAAGCTTCATTGGGCCAAAATGTACAGTTGCTAAGACCCAGTTCAAGTCCTTCAAAAGATTTGTGGCTTCTAATGTAAATTGTATTCCCTGAAAATTCTCTTCAATGTGATTGTCTTTGGAGATAGAGTTTTTCTTTTTCTCAGTTAAGGTTAACTGAGGTCCTGTGTGTGAGACTCATAGTACACATGTCTTTGTAAGCAGTGGAACACACACCAGAGATCTCTTTCTGTGCTCACAGGGTGGAAATGCGACGTGAGACACTATTTGAAAGTCATGAAGAGTTCCCACCAGAAACCAAATCTGCAGGGGTTCATCCTGGAACTACCAGCACCCAGAACTGTATGAAAATCAATTTATGTTGTTTAAGCCACCTGATCTACAATATTCTGCTTAAGCTTGGAAGCACTAACATCAGTATTAGTTTTTTGTACTAACATTTATTAAATATTTATGATTGAGCGTTAATACCATATATGACTTTAACCCACCATATGCATATCTGCAACTTTGCAAATACCATTACTGCAGTGGTTAAAGGAAAAGAACACTTGTATTTCTTCTCCTGAGAAGTATCCTGTCAGATCCCTTGTATATTGAAAAACTTTCTTTCAAAAAACTTTTAACTTAACTGACACAAAAAATTGTGCAAAGTTTTGGGATGATGTTTTGGCACATGCATACATTATGTAATGTCCAATCAGGGTAAACAAGTCTGTAGTCTCCAATACTTATAATTTACTTATGGTGAGAACATTTAAAATCTTTAAAATCCTTTCTTCTAGTTTTTTAAGAAAAAAAATATAGTAGATTATCATTATCAGTAGTCAATGTACTGTGTAATAGAATGCCAGAACTTCATTATTCCCATCAAATTATAACTTAGTATTCATTAAATAGCCTTTTTCCACCCCCCCTACATCTCCTTCTCTCATTTTTCTCCAAGCTCTTGTAACAACTCCATGTGAAAGAAAGCATAGAATTTCCTCAAAAAAACTAAAAATAGAACTATTATATGATCCAGCAATCCCACTGTTTAATATCTATGAAATCAGTTGGTCAAAGAGAAATGAATGCTTCCACCTTAATTGATGTTCTATTCACAGCAGGCAAGAAATGGAAAAAACCTAATTGCCTATTCACTGACAAATAGATAAGTAACATGTGACACATACAACATAATATTAATCAGCTGTTAAAATGGTTAAATTTGGACTTTTTTTTTTTTCCCACCATCTGACTCATAGCTGCTGTTCTGTTTTTTTTTTCTCCCCCAAATTGTGCTTAAAAGACTCCATACACAGTTTCTTGGGTCTACCTCTCCTGGAGCCCTCCTCCTGGCTGCTGTGGCTGGAGGTCTCTATCTTATTTAAATAACTTTTGCTTTGGGAAAGAAAAAAAAAAGGGGAAGGGGGAGAGAAATAAGGATGAAAGAGAAGAAGAAAGAAAGAAAAAGTTTGAACTCTTGTCATTTACAACACAAACAGTCAAGCATAAAAAGAAGAACTGCATAATGATACTCATATATGGAACTTCAAAAAGTTGATTCTTTGCCCATTTCTTTGGATTGCTTGCTTTTCTGTTGTTAGTTCTGCATATTAATTCTTTGTTCAATTAATAATTTGAAAATATTTTTCACATTCTGTTTGTTGTGTCTTAATCTGTTGATTGTTTCCTTTGCTGTGTAGAAGCATCTTAGTTTGTCTACTTTAGTGTTTGCTGCCTATGTTTCTGTGGTTATACAGAAGCAGGAAGTTTCAGTGTTTCCACAGTACAGTGGGGTGAATACAGTGCACAGTTGGGTATTATATGGAGTTTTGGTAGGATTCAGGAAAAGTGTGTATTGGGAAGATGTGTATTGTGAAAGAATTAAGCATGAATTTAAAAATGTTTTCACACCAAAGTGAACTTAATTTTCTTTCCATTTGTTCCATAAACTTTTTGATATAACATGGTATACATTAAGGAGAACAAGAAGAGAGGAGTTGGTAGATCCAAACATAAAGAAAAGATAAGGAAATGGAAATGTTGAGCACTTGATATGATATGTTTCCACTATATACATGAGCTGAAATATTGCATAGTGTGCCCCAAAAACATACCAGTATTGCCTATTAATAAAAATTTTGAAAATAAAATTGAAAAAAATAAATTCCTCAAATTTGAAAATTATGTTTTCAAATCCTGCCTCCATCATTCCCTAACTGTATCACTTTGGATAATGCACTTGACATTTTTGAATTAGAGGTGATAATACTTCTCTACACCAAACAAGTAGAACTCAAATGAGAAATATGAAATCTGAAGGTTTCATATTCATTACACCTAGAGTATTTGCACAATCTTGATCCATTCCACTACTACTCCATTCATTCATTCACACTCTAATTAATCCCCACATATTCAATTATTCTAGGCACTGTGGTAGGTCCTAGCAATTATAGAGATTGCTGCAAAAAAAAAAAAAAAAGACACTAGAGGCTCAATGTGTTTATCTCCTCCAGTTGACTGTGGTATCTCTTGAAAAGCAGCATCATCAAATGCATATGCTTTTTGAAGACTGCCATAATAATTAGCTATAAACATTCATCCAATTATGTCATAATGCAGCAACTACTACCGGATTTGTATAACATTTCAGGAACTATTATTGGCACTAATGGTGTAATAATGAAGCAAAAATTTTCTTTCCTGAAGAAGAGAAAATACATATGTCTACACACACACACACACACACACACAAAACTGCTAGCAAGCTGACAAAGCTACAAGAGGTAGTAGAGGACCAGTGCTGCAGTGTAATAGGCTAATCCTCCACCTGTGGCACCGGCACATCGGGTTCTAGTCCTGGTTTAGGGCACCGGATTCTGTCCCGGTTGTCCCTCTTCCAGGCCAGCTCTCTGCTGTGGCCCTGGAGTGCAGTGGAGGATGGCCCAAGTCCTTGGGCCTTGCACCCCATGGGAGATCAGGAGAAGCACCTGGCTCCTGGCTTCGGATCTGCCTGATGTGCCAGCCGCAGCGCGCCAGCTGCGGAGGCAATTGGAAGGTGAACCAACAGCAAAGGGAAGACCTTTCTCTCTGTCTCTCTCTCTCTCTCACTGCCCACTCTGCCTGTCAAAAAAATTTAAAAAAATTAAAAAAGAGGTAGTAGAGAATGGGAAGGAATTTATTAATGACTCATATCCCAAAGCTCCACTTCCCTTCTTGCTGTTCCCATATGCTAGGCACTGTGACTTTGCATATCCTACCATTAACAAGTAAAGGGTATTTACTTCTTGTAGATTCTGACTGAATTCTTGTAAGTTACTTGGTCAATCGGATGCAAAATATTCATAAGAAATTGGTTTGCTCTCTCACTTTTCCGACATCACTGTGAGGAAGCCATGACTGAGCTAACCTGCTGGTGCAGAGCTACCCCACTTGAGTTCCCATGGAAAAGCTGAGCTTAAACAAGCCTTCTGCAGGATAAGCAAACCTGTAATTAGCACATCCAAGATCACTGAGTCTTAGTCAAACTACAAATGTTTCTAATATATTAGTCAGTGAGTATTGCTTTTAGCCTCGGAGTTTGAGTTGTTTGCTTCACAGTATAAATGACTGATAGAGACATGCGTTATCTAGAAAACTTTTCATTACATGAGTGTGATCAGTAACATAAATAATGAAAGAATAAGTTCTTTTTGGAATCTTTAAGACACTTCCATAGAAATAATTGCAGCGTTTTGAGTGGAAACAAAGGCAGTGTATCCAGAGTGAACTGAACAAGGGAAAAGTGTTAGCAAAAGAAGATACAGATGGGAGAAAATAATGCAGTGCTGTTCCTCCCATGAGAAGAATATCATTTTAAGTCAGTGAATAAATGAGGAAATATGAGAAGTTTCAAATCAGGTTTGAATCTCATTTATTCCATTTTATAAGTGGCGACATTATGTGTGATAAAAATGAAGGACCACCTAGACATTGCTTCCCCTTTTTCTACATGTGTAAGAAAGCAGTATTTCTGAAGTTACCTGTTGCCTTCCAAATTTTTGTTCCCTACATTTGGGATACAAGAGGAGAGAGATAATAAGAGATGAACTGAAGAACTGAAGTACTAGAATTTGAATGCTGACTCTTAACCAGCACCATTTGGGTAAAGCGTTTAAGTTCTGCACACCTCCGTTTCCTAAAACGTTTCCGTTTCCGTAAACAAGAACATAAGGAAACTCACCTTATAGGACCATCAAAAGTATTAAATGAGTTAATATTTATAAAACATTTAGAATAGTATCAGGTTCATACTAATACATAATTATTTGGTGAGTAATGAAGATTATTTTACTTGGCATCTTATGTTATAAAGGAAACAATACTACTATCTGGGAATTTTGTATCAATCAGGGCAGGAAAAATGAATTACGGCAGACACAACAAATATTCTTTTGTAATTTTATTGTCGGAGTCAGCACTGTGGCATAGAGGATAAGGCCAGAGCCTGCAGTGCCCGCATCCCATATGGATGCTGGAGTCCCGGCTGCTCCACTTCCAATCCAGTTCTCTGCTCTGGCCTGGGAAAACAGTAGAAGATGGCCCAAGTAATTGGGCCCCTGCATTCACGTGGGAAGACCTGGAGGAAGCTCCTGGCTCCTGGCTTCAGATCGGCATAACTCCAGCCATTGCAGCCGATTGAGGAGTGAACCAGCGGATGGAAAACCTTTCTCTCTCTAACTCTTCTTCTCTCTCCGTGTAAGTCTGACTTTCAAATAAATAAATAAATCTTTTTTAAAAAAACAAATTTTATTTATATTCATTAAATAAAAGTTAAAAAAAGAAATTTTGTTGTCATCTATTCCCAGGATTTCAATTATTTACATTTTCTAGAAATTCATTCAGCTTATTAAAATCTAGTCAAAGACAGAAGTTTACAAAAAGAATAAAGAAAAATAACCATAGTAATTGCAGATAACATTTCCTATTGGAATAGTTTGCTTCCATTTTTAAGGGGTCAAATGCTAGATTAGGTCATACATAGAAGCTGTATTATGCACAACAAAAACACTTTTCACCTATGAAAGACTTTCTAAATAGAAAATATTATTTGTTTTAAATTAATGAAGTTAAGTGGAAAAAATTCAATCTCTTGTGGAATTAAGGAGTGAAGAGGGAAGATATTCTTGGTGTGGCCTGAGTATCAAACTGTCTTCACCTTATGCTGCTAAATATAGTGTTGCTGTAGCATTTGTTTTCCTACATGTACTTTTCTAATTTCAGCTTTGTAACATGTTTGGAAGCCATAAATCGTAATTCATTATACAACATCAGAACTCCAAGGTTTTATGGATGAAGAAACTCCAGAATTTGGTTTGATTCTAGTTTCTGTAGTTTGGGAGATGCCCTTCCCCATTTTTTTTTCCCTCAAGAAATAACCTTTAGCTGGGCTATAATTATGAAGTATAGATAGCACATGTAGTGTGATTAAAGTACAAACTGATTTTTTGCTTCTAAGAAAACTAAAAAATAGTTGTGTTGAATGAAACAGAAAGGATAGATATTGATGATGGATGGCTAAATTGTCTCCTAAATTTCAATAATTTTACCAAATTATGGCAAGTGACTTGATCTGCAAAGTTCTAATTCATTAGTAGTACATTAGATTTGTGATTCAATATTTTTTGGGAAAAAAACATTGGCACAATTTATTTTAATCCCTTCATTATCCTCCCCACATCCTGAATCTTTTTAAAATTTTCTAGTGAAAATCTATGAGGTTAACAGAATATAAAATATTTTTACATTATCTTCCCCTAAAAAGGAACTGAAACTATTATACATAAAATTAATAAATTTTAAACATAAGTAAGGCACACCAGGTCTATGGAAAGCCTATATAATATCTCGTGAATGGGTTGTGAAGGTAGGGTATGGGTAGCAAGAAGAGGGAGGCACTAATACTAGGCCCCAAACTTCCACCCATTTGTCTAGGCTGAGCTATAAATTTTGTTCCAAGACTTTTGGTAGCCAGGTGTATAAAGAAATAGTCTTTACTCTGAGATTCTCATTACTGAAGTCAGTAAATATTCCAAAGGCACAGAAGATGCAAGGATTGTCCAAGTCATAGGTTCTAAAATAAAATTCCAAGAAACTATAATTCAACTCAGAAAACCATCTCTTTCAAGAGAGGAACAGAACAATAATTGGAATGCATGCGTGTGTGTGTGTGTGTGTGTGTCCCAAAAACGCACAGAAAGCAGGGTGAATAACTCTTAAGTTTGCTTGCTTATTGGGACATGCACAATAATTCCACATGCAAACATAAGTGAATGGTAAATCACTCAGATGCTAAATATAAGAGATTAGTACATCCTCCGTCTCCACCGAATCTGAATAGGTCGCAGTGCTAGGCACAATCTAAAATAGAGAACCACTTCCAAGTTTTTCAAATGAGGAAAACTGAGGCATGGATAAGATCATGAAATATCTTGCCAATGTCACATAACCAGAAAATAGCAGATTTGGAATCTGAAACGAGGTAATCAGGAAAAATAGCCAGTACTCCTAACAACTAAAGAAATGAGTAACTAATAAATATACATATGTTGAATGACATTACTAAAACTTATTGATGCTATGTATTTCAAAATGTTTGAAGAACACTTGGACGAGTGGAGGAAACTGGAGTATTCCAAGTTTGTCATCTAATAAAAATACTAAACTCATAAAAGGAAATGGTCTTAAGTACTTTGTAGACTATTTGATATAAGTGAAAGGATCAGAGTAACATTGAATTTTTAAATAAAATTCAATTCTTCCACTACTGTATGAGGGTACATCAACAGTTCGTAGAAATGCATATTACTAAATATGCATGATTTAAAATATTTTTTCACCAAAACAGACATTATTTTATCCTATTTTTCTTTTTATTATTATTATTTTTTTTTAATTTTTATTTTTGACAGGCAGAGTGGACAGTGAGAGAGAGAGACAGAGAGAAAGGTCTTCCTTTGCCGTTGGTTCACCCTCCAATGGCCGCCGCGGCCGGCGCGCTGCGGCCGGCGCACCGCGCTGATCCGATGGCAGGAGCCAGGAGCCAGGTGCTTTTCCTGGTCTCCCATGGGGTGCAGGGCCCAAGCACCTGGGCCATCCTCCACTGCACTCCCTGGCCACAGCAGAGGGCTGGCCTGGAAGAAGGGCAACCGGGACAGAATCCGGCGCCCCAACCGGGACTAGAACCCGGTGTGCCGGCGCCGCTAGGCGGAGGATTAGCCTAGTGAGCCGCGGCGCCGGCCAATTTTTCTTTTTAAATATGTATTATTTTATTCAAAAATCAGAATTACAGAGAGAGAGAGAGAGAGAGAGAGATCTTCCATCAGCTGGTTCACTCCCCAAATGGCTGCATCAGTCAGGCTTGGGCCAGGCCAAAGTCAGGAGCTAGAAACATCCTAGTCTCCCAAATGGGTTAGTTACAGGGGACCAAGAACATGGGCGATCCTTCACCACTTTTCCAGCCATATTAGCAGGGAGCTGGATCACACTCAGAATAGCTACAAAAAATTAAATATTTTGGAATGAATTTAACTAAGGAATTCAAGGATCTCTATGATGAAAATTACAAAACATTGAAACAAGAAATAGAAGACATAAAAATGGAAAAATCTTCCATGTTTGTGGATTGGAAGAATTAATATCATAAAAATGTCCATACTACCAAAAGTAATTAATAGATTCAACGTGATCCCAATTGAAATACCAAGGACATTCTTCTCAGATCTAGAGAAAACAATCCTAAAATTTATTTGGAAACACAAGAGACCCTGAGTGGCTAAAGCAATCTTATACAACAAAAACAAAGCTGGAAGCATCACTATACCAGATTTCAAGACATACCACATAGCAGTTATAATTAAAACATCTGGTAATGGCATAAAAAAATAGACATGTAGACCAAGGGAACAGAATAGGAGCTCCAGAAATCAATCCATTCATCTACCACCAATGCATAATTGGCAAAGGAGTTAAAATCAATCCCTGGAGCAAGGAAAATCTTTTCAACACATAGTGCTAGAAAAACTAGATCTCTGTATGGGAAAGTATGAAGCAAGACTCCTACCTTACACATTACACAAAATTCCATCTAAAATAGATCAAGAACCTAAATCTATAACCTGATACTATAAATATAGTACTATATCAAATATCAAATATAGTACAGAACATTGGCGAAACTCATTAGACATTGGCATAGGCAAAGCCTCCTAGGAAAACACCCCAGAAGCACATGCAATCAAAGCCAAAAATCAACAAATTGGATTATATCCAACAGAGAAACTTCTGTACTGCAAAATAAACACTTAGCAAAGAGGCAAAGGACAGAGTGAGAGAAAATATTTACAACCTATGCAACTGATAAAGGATTAATAGCCAGAATATATAAAGAACTCAATGAATAAATCAACAACAAAACAAACAATCCAGTTAAGAAATGGGAAAAGATCTTGAACAGATATTTTTCAAAAGAGGAAATTCAAATGGCCATGAAAAATTGCTCAGGATCACTAGCCATCAGGGAGATACAATCAAAATCACAATGAGGTTTCACCTTATCTCATTTAAAATGGCTCTCATACAGAAATCACCAAACAATAAATGTTGGCAAGGATGTGAGGAAAAGAGTACCCTAATCCTCTATGATGGTAATGTAAGCTGCTGTAGCCATTGTAGAAGACAGTATTGAGATACCCTAAAAAGCTGAAAATAGATCTACCATATGACCCAGCAATTCCACTCCTGGGAATTTACCCAAACAAAATAAAATCAGCAAATGAAAGAGTTATCTGTACTCCCATGTCCATTAGCTCAATTCACAATAGCTAAGATATGGAATCAACCAGATGCCCATCAACTGATGACTGGATAAAGAAATTATGATTGATATATATATATATATATATATATACACACACACACACACACACACACTATGGAATACTACAGAGCAGCAAAGCTTATTTTTTAAGAACTAAAATATAGATAGCAAGATATATATATATATATATAGATATGTATTCTAAATTACACAGTAATAACTTAGGATTGCATCTAGTTTTATGTTACTAACTATATATTTTAATATATGAAAATTAACAAATTCAATGAGATGTTTCTTTGTGAAGTGTAGGCATATACATTTCCTCATTTTAAATTTTATAAAGTATATTGTATGTTCATAATATGTACCGAATTTATATGTGCCTTTGGCATTGCGATCACTTAAAGAAGGCCTATTGCAATCAATGTTAATATATCCTTGTATTGATTGCATTTTTTCTCTCATGAAAACATAGACCTTGGTAGAAAGTAATTCACCCTTGGCCTAGCTGTGGCTCACTTGGTTAATCCTCCGCCTGCGGAGTCAGCATCCCATATGGGCACCGGGTTCTAGTCCCAGTTGATCCTCTTCCAGTCCAGCTCTCTGCTATGGCCTGGGAAGGCAGTGGAGGATGGCCCAAGTGCTTGGGCCCCAGAAACCCTCATGGGAGACCAGGAGGAACCATCTGGCTCCTGGCTTCGGATCGACGCAGTGCACCAGCAGTAGCAGTCATTTGGGGGGGTGAACCAACAAAAGGAAGACCTTTCTCTCTGTCTCTCTCTCTCTCTCTCTCTCTCTCACTAACTCTACCTGTCAAATAAAAAAAAAAAAAAGTACTTCACCTTTGTCTCCAGTCTCATACATTTTAGATGGTTTTCCAAATTCAGGTCTAGACTTTGGAATGTAATTTCTTAGAGCATTAACTCTCTCAATCTCCTAGTCAAATGTTCATGATTAGATTTAAACACCTAATTAATTTGAGAACAGAAATAGGAAGATATTTACTGGCTTGAAATTTCTTTTTTCCTATTAATAATGTAGCAAGAAAACATTTAGGTCTAAATTCAAATATGCATTATTTGTAGAATAAAAGACAAAAAACATGAAACTAAAATTTCCCTAAACAAAACACAGAAAATAACAAATACATATTCATATATAGCTGGCTGTGTTGAATTGGAACATTTCTGAATCAAACCATATGTGAAATCAAATGAACCTTAAATTTTCAGTTAATGTGAATAAGTGAAATTCATTGTTATTGAATATGTCTATCTAGATATTCAAATTTTGTGTTTATTTTTGTGCATTTTTTCAGTTTCATTTATTTGAAATGCAGAGTGACAGGAAGGAAGAAACAGAGTGAGATATGTATCTTTCATCATATGCTTTACTCCTAACATGCCTGTTAACAACCTGGTCTGAACCAGGGTGGAGGCAGGAACCAGGAATTCTAATCATGTCTCCCGTAAATTTAACAGGAACCCAATCAATCAGACCATAATCTGCTGTTTCCCAAGATCATTGTTAGGAAGGTAGCCCTGAAGTGGAAGTAGAAATAAAACCTAAATAACCCAATGTGGGATTTGGACACAGTGGATTAACCCATTGTGCCACAAGGCAAATCCCAATATATTTTCTGTTTTCAAAATTAAAGTTTAAAGTTTAAGGGCCAACATTGTGGCACAGCAGGTTAAGCTGCCACCTATAAAGCTGGCATCTTTTACAGGTGAAAGTTTGAGTCCCAACTACTCTACTTCTGATCCAGCTCCCTGCTAACATGTCTGGGTGGGAAATGAAGATGACCCAAGTGCTTGTATTCTAGCCCCTGACTTGAGAGACTCAGAAGAAGCTCCTGGCTCCTGGCTTCAGAATGACCCAGCCCTGGCAGTTGTGGCCATTTGGAGATTAACCAGCTGATGGAAGATAGATTTCTCTGTCTCTACCTCTTTCTGCATAGCTCTGTCTTTCACATAATTAAAGATATATTTTTTAAAACAAGTAAAAGTTTCCAAATAATTTGCTTCCAGACTTCATAGAATAACCAGTCTGTACTATTCCTTTTCCCACAAACAAGTATGAGCCAACTGTGCCAGGCTATGGACCTTAAAATATGGAAAACTCACTACATGAAACTCTTGACTGTACCCGCATTCTGCCCAAGAACAAATTCTTAACCAAAAAGCAAAGAGTTGTGGCCCAAGAAAATTGTAATAGTTGCATTGAAATGCAGTGTCAGAGATCAGAATCAGAGGCAGAGAGTCATGACCTGGACTACAGTGAGTCACCCAACATTATTTTGTAGGTGAGTGGGGTAAAGAGGTTGGCTGTCCTTGTAGGCCTCTAGCTGATGGATGGTCTGTGCATACATAGGACAATACATTACACAAGGCCAGTGATAGAGCAATTATTAAATGACTGAGAGCAGAACTGAAATTCTTGGGATCAGATGATAGACTTCCAGAGACACTGATAAAATCTTGTTAACTCCCTAGACATCAGAACAGTTTGTAGATTAATAGTTAAGCACCAAAGAATGGTTGGAAAACTGTAGTTAACAAGACTTATTGGGCCCACTATCTGTTTTTGTAGATAAAGCTTTAAATAAGTTCCGATCTCTAAGTGTTTTGCTATTAGAGGTTTTAAGTGCATATTTCTCCTCTTTCCTCCAGATGCCACTTCAGGTTTTGCAATGTACAAATATTAAATTGTTTAATTGCCCTAAAGATCTTTGATGCACTGGTCATGTCAAATATTTTAATAATTTTTATTTGTTTAGATATTGTCTAGTTTCTGTTTGTACCACAATGGTAGAATTGCGCAGTTGTGATAGAGACCACATAGCTTACAAAGACTAAAGTATTGAATGTGACTGGCTCTAGGAAATGTTCACAGCACCCTGCTATAGGATAAGGTCTACTTTAGTGGGGCCAGTGTTGAGGCGCAGCGGGTTAAGGCTCTGGCCTGAGGCCTGTATCCCATGTGGGCACCTGTTCTGGTCCCAGCTGCTCCTCTTCTGGTCCAGCTCTCTGCTGTGGCCTGGGAAAGCATTAGAGGATGACCCAAGCACTTGAACCCCTGCACCCGCGTGGGAGACCTGGAGGAGGCTCCTGGCTCCTCACTTTGGATCAGTGCAGCCCGGCCATCGTGGCCATCTGGGGAGTGAACCATCGGATGGAGGACCTCTTTCTCTGTCTCTACCTCTCTGTGTAGCTCTGTCTTCCAAATAAATAAAATAAATCTTTAAAAAAAATTCCCCTTTTTTTTAAAAAAAGGTCTACCATAATATTCTTCCATAAAATAAACAATATTCAGAAAAAGTCAAAATTTGAAGTCTTTGAAATGCATTAACCACAATGTTCAGTAAAAAATAATACTTACTAGATATTCAAAGAAATTAAATATATGACTCAAAGTTAAACAAAAGAATAAATAATATAACATTTTTAAGGCTGATATAATTCATAAAGACAGAATAAACATGTTAGTATAGCTGTCGGAAAATATGATTACGGACATAAAGGCAAAATATTCTCATAGAATAAGAGATAAGTATTCTCAGCACAAATTTCCATTACAAAAATATAACCAAATGGAAAGTTTTCATATGAAATATCATTGAATGGATTTTAAAAACAAAGATGACAGAAAAACAGGGTCATTAAATATGAAGTGATACTAGTAGAAACTATGCTTGTTGAAGAATAGTTTAGAAATATTTGAAGGAAAAAAACGGGGCTTTGAAGATCTTTAGATTAATATTAAATTATTTAATATATCATGTCTTATATCTAGAAGAGTGTGGACAAGAAGATGTACATTCAAAATTGTTAGCAAAACAAAATGAAGGGTATAGTAAACTTCTGTGTTGAAAATTATGATACAACTGAGATAAATCATACTCTAAAGAATAAATGACAGTATTGAATGATGTATTCAATATATTTGTTATATGTATAATGGTTGAATTAATCTATCAGCAACCAGTTATGAATTCCCATGAGGCTTTTTTTTTTCATTAAACTGCGAAACATTCCTAAACAATATATCCAAAATAATACTTTAGAAAACACTCTAGGTTGTAGGACTTAGGCTCTGTTACTCCAAGCCTAACTGTAAAGCTACATTAATAAAGATCTTGTTGTTTTGACATGATTATACATAAGTGAAATTATGGATACAAACAGAATTATAAATAATTTTGAGAAACCAGTGATTAAGAATGTTATACTACTATAGTTTTAATGATCTGTGATTACTTTAAAATGTATTGTTTATGAGTGAAATGCACATCTTCCATTCAGTTATTTTTTAAATTTATTTTCTAATTTATTTAGTTATTTAATTTGAAAACCAGAGTTAGAGAGAGAGGCAGAGACACAGAGAGATCTTCTATCTGCTGGTTCACTCTCCGAAGGTCTGCAGCAGCCCTAGTTGGGCCAATCTGAAGCTAGGAGGTAAGAGCTTCTTCTAGGTCTCTCATGTGGGTGTGGGGCCCAAGTACTTTGGGAATCTTCGCCTGCTTTTCCAGGAGCATTAGCAGGGAGCTGGACTGGTCGTGGAACAACTGGATCTGGAATAGGCGCTCACACGGGATGCCAGCACAGAGGCTGCTGCTGTACCTGCTATGCCTCAGGGCATTCCCCTCCAACTCTGTCCCTCTTTCTATTATTATTTGTATCCCTTGCTTATATTCCTAGTAAACTAGGGTCTCTTTGCTTTTCATTTATTAAAGTACTTATTGGTGGAACCTTAAGCCCTTGACTGCAATGTAATTTAAAATATGCTGTCTTACAATTAAAAAAAGAAAAGAAAAAAGGAAAAAGAAAAGGAGACAGAGGCAAGAAAAAGGAGGAGGAAAAAGAGAAAGGAAGGAATGTCATTTTATTCTTTTTATTTAACTTTTATTTAATGAATATAAATTTCCAAAGTACAGCTATGGATTACAATGGCTTCCCCCCCATAATGTCCCTCCCACCCACAACCTCCCCTTTCCTACTCCCTCTCCCCTTCCATTCACATCAAGATTCATTTTCAATTCTCTTTATATACAGAAGATCAGTTTAGCATATATTAAGTAAAGATTTCAACAGTTTGCTCCCACACAGAAACATAAAGTGAAGAATACTGTTTGAGTACTAGTTATAGCATTAAATCTCAATGTACAGCACACTAAGGACAGAGATC